>NC_039364.1:41579014-42254697 GCF_003573695.1 Papaver somniferum
CCCCCTCTTTCCACTTTTCTTTTTACTTTCTCTTCTATTTTTATTCTCTCATCTCTGCAACTCTATTATTCTTCTGCAAATTCTGCTGCTGTAATTTTTTCTTCCTTCAATCCTTTTACTTTCTATACATTCCCATACTCTATATTCAAACATGGATCCAAGTGGTCATAGATATGAGAAGAATTTACAAGATGTCCAAAAAGATCTTGCTGATAAAGGTTTTACACTCTCCACCATTCCTGGTGAGAATGCCAAATCAATTCTTTCTGTCAAGCTTTTCTCTAATCAAAATTGTGATGATCAATCAATCATAATTTCTCTAGGTCAGATTCTCGCAGATCTCCCTATTCCTCTTTATAACCCAGATCTTCCTTTATTTTATGAAATTCTCGCTCATCCGGGATTTTCGCGAGCCATCTTCCAACTAAGTGGGGACTGCATCCGTTATGATGCTAGAGTTCGCTAATCATGGTGCTGGTAGAGGATCTCTTTACTCCAAAGAACTTAGCGATCCAAAATTCGCAAACCTAGAGATAGTTGCTGAGAAGTATTCAGTGGCGAATTTCTTTGAAAACTACGAACTTATCTCCATGAAGAAAGAGAATACTCGCTGGGGTATTCGATTAAGAAGGAAAGATAACATTGATGAAGCCAAAATTCTTATGCAAGATATTGACTGGCATTCTGGTAAAAACACAACTCCTCGCCAATCCAAAGATGATAAATGATGTGTTTTTCCTTTAATGCTAAAGGGACCCTACATTGCTGGATCAAACGTTCTTCCTGCGAATCTCGCTGCATATCAACCTTGGGTTTTCTCTTGGCCCGAGAAGGAGAAAGAGGTATGTTTCTCCCCTTTAACTCATTTTATATTTCTTTATTGATTTTTATTATTCTGTTCGGTAACTCTTGCGACATTCCGCAAATCCAAAAACTAAAGGATAGTTATAACAGGACTGGGAAATCTAGTACTCTGTTAGCTCTTCGCTCATACACATATGAGGTAAGAAATTTTCTCTTATGACTTTAAATAGTACTGTTACTTCCATGCTTCCATTTCTTATTTCTATCTGTGTGTGAAGATTATTGCTGAAGTAGAAGAACCTGTTGATGCTGCGAAGATTGGTGATAAAGGTAAAGATACTCTTCGCAAGGAAAAATCAGCTGGTCCTCCTCCAAATAAAAGAAAAGTTCGTTCTTCTTCTCCTTCAAATGTTCTTCCTAACGAAAATTCCAAAAGTGACAAGGCTGATGAAGATAACGATGATTCTGCTGCAACTGAAGATTCTCCACCCGAATCTTCTATGGCTAAGCTTTCTGGCCTCTTTTATGATTCTCTACAAGGAATGGGAGATAGACAATTCGCAAACACCTGCAAATCTCTCGCTACTCTTTGTGATGTCCCTTTACTGGATGGTGATAGCTCTCTTCGTGGAGTTTCTAGATCAGTGACTCCCGACTTCTTGCATTCTCTCAATAGTCTGGTATACTTTTATATTTTTACTTCTTCATTGTTATAACTCAAAATCTCTTTCTATATTAATATTTTTTATTTCTTTTCGCAGGCTGGAAAAGCTTCTTTTGCTGTTGCCTCAGATCTAGAGAGAAGACGCGAAAATCTTGAAAAGAAGAATCTTCAATTTCGCAAAAAGAATGAGGAATTAGAAGCTGAAGTTAAAGGTCTTCGCGAGAAAAATATACAATTAGAAATTGATTCTTCCTCGTATAAGAACAAAATTTCTAGTCTTCAACAAGCTAATAATCAACTTTACGGTATGTTACTTTTCTCTTTTCTCTTTATTCATTCATCCTGTTGTTTTATCTTATTTAAATGATCCTTTTGCAGACATTTATGGTCTTTCTGATGAAGCTACCCTTCTTCTCTCATTTCCTAATGCCTTGGATAATGATACCCTTCTTGAACGTCTTAACAATTCCTTAAATAGATTCTCAAATGATAGAATTCCATCTCTTTCTCTAAATGAACTTAGATCGAAATTTCTCCTCTTAGAAATTGATCATAGATCCAGTTTAGGCTTAGCCAACAGATTTAAACGTCTCCTTATTGATTCCAAAGAGAAAACCAATGAGTTAAGAACCAAAATTAGCGGTCTCATAGATGATAAGGATCGTATCTCTGATCAAGGTGCCAAGGCTTTTGCGAAATTCCAAGAGGCTCTCCTTGAAGTTCAACTTGAGCGAGATGAAGCTAACCGCAAGAATATTGAACTCTGCGAAAGGGAAAATCAAATTCGTTCTCGTCTTCTCATAAGTAGTGCGGATGAATTTGTCTGGGCTGCAAAAATTTTAGATGATGCTAGAAAAGATTTAGGCGTAAATGTTAGTCTCCAAGTTGAACATACAACCTTGATTAAAGACATGATTTCTAACAGAGAAGGTTGTTAATTGCTCTTCTTTACTAATCTTTTGCTTCTTATGAATTTTCATCAAGTTAATAATTAATTGTCTTTTGTTCGCAAATTCTGAAAATAAATATCATGAAAAGATTGAAGAACTTGAAGCTGAAAAGGAGGAACTCGCAAAGAATCTTTCTACTCGCAATGACAAGTATTCTAGATTGAAGAATCAAATCAAGATCACTGTTGCGAATTTTCATAATGACACTATGCATTTTCGCAATCAAACCATCCAAATGGTTTGTGATGATCATAATATCCCACATTCTGATTATCCTTGTATTTTAGAAGAAATCCCACATAATACTCCCAGTTTGATTATCTCTGATAGCGAAGCTGACGATGAAGAGTCTGATAGTGATGGAAGTTCTGATGGTGATGAAGATTCTGATGCAGATGAAGAAGGAAACAAGTCTGATGAAGATACTGAGGATTAACCAAGAAATAGTCTTTACTTCTTTCTTTGATTCTTTGTAATACTTGTACACTTATTTCTTCTTTCTGTATATTTGTGTTTCTTTCATTTTGACCCGCGTAAATGAAAATAATTCTTCTTTGCAATACAATTATTAACTCTTGAATTTTTGAGTAAATCTCTCATATGGAGATAAATAACATTTTCTAATTTCATACATTCCCATACTTTCCTCTGTTATTTGAATCCAAATGAGAGATTTCATAAAAAATTTCCTATTGTATAATTTTGCAACTTTTTGCGAAGTGAATTTTGTTTCTTTTCAAAATCTCATTCATGTGTGGTCTTATTTTTCCTTCCCAATTAAAGGTCTTATTATGCCACCTCTTGTCATTGCGACAAAATCGCAGGACGTCCTTGCATTTTCATACAAAAACCCATTGATCTTGTCTTAACTTTTTCTTTTGTATTATGGCCTCTTCAGGAATGTTGCGACAATATGACAGGCCTAAATATTCTTGCGAAAATAAAGCCCCATGACATTGCCGTCTTGCGACGAAATCGCAGGACGTCTTCGCACTTTCATGCGAAAACCCATTGATCTCGTCTTATCCTTTTCTTTTGTATTATTGCATCTTCAGGATTATTGCACAAATATGACAAGCCTTAATATCCTTGCGAATAAAAAGCCTCATGACATTTGCGTCTTAAGATACTTATCAGCTCCCTAATGGAGGGTGTCGCCCTTATCTCCCCCTGGTTGCCCCTTCAAGGAGGCATACTTCTACCATACAAGGTTAGATCCTCCCATCCAGTCTTAACAACAACCAGTTGTTTTCGCAGCCTCTTATCCCTTTTGCCTATAGGGATTATGGTTACGAGACTGCACCCTAAGTGGGGTTTTCTTCAGGCCGAGTGCAGTATGAGCCAAGACTTGTCAAGAATGGCAAGGACGC
Source organism: Papaver somniferum (assembly GCF_003573695.1). NCBI lineage: Eukaryota > Viridiplantae > Streptophyta > Magnoliopsida > Ranunculales > Papaveraceae > Papaver > Papaver somniferum. Next base: position 41,582,803 of record NC_039364.1, read on the forward strand.
TTCAAATGCCCCCGGCACTCTTGACTCAACCGTGTACCTCGGCGCCTTTATCAGATTATGCACTCCTTGGGAGATTCCTTATTACCTTAGTCGCCTAACCTAAGTCATATGCTTAAGTTGAGAATCCAAGGTGCCTCTCCCGGATGGGATTCATTGACCCCAAATCTCCATGATTCAGGTTCCGGTGGCGGTGTAGCCTTTCCCTGAATCATGCAATATGTACCCCCTTATATGACGTACTTTAGGTCTTACATTTGCCTCTTGCGAAATTGTATTCGCGAACTAAGGTGTACGCCATAAAGATTCGCCTCTTTTTTTTTGTCATTCTTCTCTAATTATTTTCTGTAAAATTCATTATCTGCGAGAGTCTCGCAATTCAATATATTGTATCTGAATTTCGCAATCTCAATTTTGTTGTTCAATCAAATGTATTTTTGAGAATTTTACTTATTGCGAGATTATCGCAACAACTTAATCATTCATACATTTCTTTTTTTTATTACTTTTGCCCTCCTCTGCTTCTTTATTATTTTCTGCTACTGCTTCCTTGGTGATGGTATGTTCATCCTTTTTGTTCTGAGCTAGCATTAATTTCGCAACATCTCTTCTCCTTTCTTTTCGATTGTATCCACCATCAACTTCTCACTTCTTTGTACGTCCTTGATTTTGTGTCGCCGGTTTTCCTTCTTGTTTTCTCTTCCTTCGCAAGATTCTATCTCAGTTTCGTAACATTTCTTTCCTTCAACCCAATCTCCCTTTATGATTCCTACACCATTGGGGTGAGGGAATTTGATGCATTGGTGGAAAGTTGAAGCTACACCTAGAATCTCATGTAGCCAAGGTCGACCAATTAATGCATTGTAGGGTGATTCTACATCAACGACACATAATGAGATTTCAGAAGACATTCCCTTCAATGGAATTTGCATAGTAACCTCCCCTTTAGGCTTGTTAACAGTACCATTAAAACCATATATCTTATATGTTGATGGTATAAGATCATCATCTCTTCCACCCATGGTTTTATAAGTATGATAAAATAAGATGTTCACAGAGCTTCCAGTATCGACTAGAATTATATTGATTTCCCATGAATCTTCAGCTTCATCATCCTCATCTTCTTTCGGTTTTGGATTAATTTCTAATTTTATTACCAATGGATTGTCATGCATCTCTTCTCCTTCGGGAATTTCTTCTGCGGTAAAAGAAATGATCTGTTTCTGCCATTCCTCTAGTCGCGAAATTTTCGCAATATTCATAATTTCTCTTCCATTATTATCTCTTGCGAACACTCTACTCAAAACATTATCATGAAAATCTTCAATTGTCTTATATGAATGTACGATAGAGTGACAATAGATTTTTTGCTTTTGCACCAACTTCTATGAAGAATGTTTCTTTCTTTTTCATCGTATTCATTTTGTGATGTTCTGGCGGTGGTGGTAATGGTTGAGATTGCGGATTCCCTACCAGAAAGTCGTTTAGTTTTCCGTGATCTATCATTCTCAAGATAATTCTCTTTACATTTCTGCAATCGTTTGTGGTATGTCCATGAAAATGATGATAAGAACAAAATTCATGACTTCTGTGGTTTGGAGGTGGTTTCGTTCCCATGTTCCATGGTGTTGGTATATTCTCCATCAAAATTATAGCTTACCATATCTTCTCCACACTTGCATTTAGAGGGGGCATCTTGATTTATTCTCATATTACCTTGTGACCTCCTTGTCCTCTATTAAAGTTTGGTCTTTGAACTCCATAAGTTTCTTGCGGTTGATCGAGTCTTTGAATCTTGTTATTTCCTCCACGATTGTAGAAATTTCTTTCCCTTTCATACTCTTCTTGATCTCGGCTCCCCATAGCTACCAACTTCTGATGATTGTTACTTGTCACCTTTTCTTGTTGTACTTGCGAAGTATTCGCCACTTTATTTATTAGCTTGGGTAATAAGCTTGCACTCGCTGTTTGTGAGCTGGTGTTCGCAACTGGATATGATTCCATTTCATTTTGTCTTTCCTCTAAAGCAATGTATTCTTCTTGAAGTTCTCGCAATTCAGTCATTGTAATCGTATTCTTGACTCTGAAAATTTGGACATACAACAAATTTGTTGCAAACATAGCATTGATAAATGATAATATGAGATATCTCTCATCTACGCGGCCAGCCATTTCTCTACACATAGTTCTCCATCTTTTAGTCAAGTGTTTCAAACTTTCGCCAATCCTTTGTTTTAATCCAAACACATCTTCTATACCAGGTCGTGAGGAATTATTACTTATATATGCTCCCATGAATGTGGTCTTCAAATGATTGAAGGAGGTTATTGTATTTTTTGGTAAAACTTCAGACCATTTTAACGCTTCTCCTGTTAAGCTGGATGCGAAATATTTGCACAATACCGCATCATGATTTTCCCATTGTAACATGCACCTCACATAAGCTTTAATGTGCTGAATTGCACAAGTTGTTCCATCGAAAATGCTGGTTAATGCAGGAAAATTGCATTTCGGTGGTATTCCTCCTAATTGTACTTCCCTTGTAAATGGAGTTTTCGCAGCTTCTTCTATTGCTTCATCCAATTGCCTTCTACCTACTTCTCCTCTGTTATTTAGCATTCCTCTCATTTCTTCTAATTCTTTCAAGATTTGTTTATTTAAACCTGAATCTTGACCCATTGGTCTCTTTAATTTTGCTTCTCTTCTTCTGCGTTCACGTCTATCTTCTCTTGCGAAATTTTGTATCTCTTCTTCATTATTCTCAACTCGTCTTCTTCTGCGATTCTCTTCCTCATCTCTATCTTGAATTCGCAAATGATGATGTCGTTCATTTTCCCCTCCTTAATTTTGTTCATTTCTTATCAATTCAATTTGCTGTCTTTCAACCATTCTCTTTACTCTATCATACTCTTCATTGAGATTATCGTTGTTCCGGTTTTGTGTACGCCTTCTTTCTCGATTATCATGATTGTTCTGGCGAATTGTCTCCTGAAGCCCTTCTTCTTCCATTTCCTCTCTCAATCTTTCACGTTCGCAGATTAAACGTGCTTGTTCAGCATTATGTCTTTCAATTTCTTCTTCAATTGTCTGTTGATTTCTTTGAGTTTCCCTCACATGTAAAATTCTTCTTCCTTCCTCTTGATTTCCTTCGCCATCTTGGTTATTTTGTCTCTGATTTTGCCTGTTCTCTTGATCTCCTCAAATTTTCCCATCATCAAAAGTTTCATTTTGTGGAATGTAACGATTATCAGTTCTTTCTCTATTTTCGCGCTATTCTTCATTAGGATTTGATGTTTCTTCTTGAATATTATTTCCAGCATTGATTGTGGGTGAATTTCGCCTCATTTCTCTTCTAGTCGATCTTGAATATGATTTTGTGATACTTCTCGATCTTCTATTCTGCAGTCTTATATTCTCCATCCTTAATTCGTGATTTTGCCTTGTTAAATTCGCACGTTCTTCTGCCTCAGCTCTTCTTTCTTCATGTATTCTTCGCCTCAATGTTTCTAACGCTCCAATTTGCTCATCTCCATGAATTATTCCTTCATCTACTTCTTGATTTCTCTCTTCCTGTCTGTAATTTCTATTTTGTTGCTCTTCTTCTATTTCTTCTGCTGAATTTGATCGCCAAGTGTGTACGCCTACTCTGTCATAATCTGTATTACTCTCTTGAACTAGTGTTTGTTGAATTGGCGATTGAATTAGATTTTCTCTATTATTTCTCATTCTAGTAGATTCTCCCATTTCACTTCTTTCTCTTCCAGCAATTCTTTTGCTTCTTCTAATAGTAGTCGGTTGTTCGGATGTATTTCTTCTTCTAGCCATTTCTTCAATGCTAACAATATTGCAAAAAATTATGAAAAATTCTTAACCAATCACTTTAAATTTTCACAAATCTCAATATCAATCTTTAGCTTTTTCTAGAATAATCTTCAACTCGTCCCTGTTTCTAGCGCCATTATGTAGTTGCAGGAAATCCTACACTACACCCCTCATATGATTTTATTGTTGATCAACTCATTTTTAGGTTTACACTCTTAATTTTACTGATAAATCTTTGGATGTTCTTACAAGAAAGATAAAGAAATCAAGAATGGTCTCTGCTCTGGACTTTCTCTCTCCTATTTGCTTGTTTCTTACTCAAAAAAGATCTCCCCCTCCTTTACAACTCGAATGACTATTTATAAAGAAATACATAGTGGATGACAGCTAATCTGTCCTTTATTTTCGGATATGGTTTGCGACATTCTCGCAACCTTACAAATGTTAATTTCGCAAGCTCTCTAATTTTTGCAGGACTATCACATCTTTCTCATGATCCTTGCTGACGTCGTTTCTGAATTTGTTCTGCGACACTATTGTGCTGTACCATTGATAATTTCGCTGAGACATAATTGTTGCGAGATTCTGATCCTACAAAAGGCGTTAACTAAACCAAAAATTTAAGCAGCTTAACGATGTCATCCTACGGAGTCTCATTACAGCATGAAGGAGTAAAGAGACGAGCTCTCATATTAATTAAAGGCATACAAATGCAAACAAAATTAGCCACTATGGCTTCTACCTCACTAGTAATGACGAGGAAATATTAAGGATTTTTTAATCCTTGGTGTAAATAAATAACCGATGGATAAAGACTAAGGTCTATCCTAAGGAAATAATAAAGCCGTTACCCAAACTAAATGGCATGAAGGACGACAGTTCCCCTCCGATAACGAAAATCAAAGGAACCATTATCCATACAAAATAAATGGTGACCGATGTCCACACTATTTGCTGCACCAACAGCAACCCACCAATGGGGCATCGAAGAAATGCTACTTCAAAACTCGAAGTGAAAATGCTGCTGCACCAAACAAACAGTAGCATAACCGCTATGAGAAAAGAGGGTCGTCACCCTACAATGATGGTGGATGGAGCTTAAAATTCTTATCCCACTTCTGTTGCACTCGCAACAAAATAAAAAATACAAAATTGATTAAAAAGATCAAAATCAACAATTCTTGAGTGAAATGGACAGTTAGATTTTGATACTGTTTAAATGGATAAAAATGTAAAAATAGGCAGGATGTAACCAGTTTCATCGTGTCCATTTTCAAATATTTTTTCTATTTTTAATTTACACAGGATGTATCTAGTTTCATCCTTACTATTTTTTAAATTTAAGCTAGGATGAAACCAATTTCATCCTTACTATTTTTTTTTGGCCATTTCACCCAAACTATTTTTTACTCGTCCATTTGAACCGTGATTTAAAAATATTTGGACAAATGACCCATTTTCCGAATAAAAAACCATGAAAAGTTAAGTTATATACTAACTTGCAGGAGCATTTCATGTTGAAGGGTCCTGCACATTGTGATAAAATTAAAAGGACGAAACAATTGTTAACATAACAATTCAGCTCCAAAACCAATCATGACTCCCTTGACGCACAATCCTGATGCCAGAGGTGAAGTCATTGCTAGAAATTACAGCCACAGTAATGATAGCACATACTTACCAAAAGAAAAAAGTGAACTCACCCATGTAATTATATCCAGAACTACATCGCTCGGTAACTCATGGCGACACTCAAAGAAGGCCAAACCATGAAGTAGTCTCCACCATCAGCAAAACAGCTGATATTGACTATCATGAGTCAGTATATAAAGACGCAAAAAAGAATTTGGTGTCGTAGAAGGCGATCCACGAAGAAGCCAGACACGCCCGACACCTACAATTTAAGCCACGATGACGTGCAAAATAGGGAGCCAGATAAGATTTCCATATAATCCTCTGTGAAAGGAAAGGAAAATACTGCTAAGAAGGTCATTTAGCCAAGCAACGACGGGCATCTCCAATAAGAGACATGAGAGTCCCTTACCATTCTAAAGAGAATGACAAAATTCGGAGGATACCTTCCTTCAAGGCCATTAAATATGGTATATTTCGGAGGATACATTCCTATAATACCATTAAATATGGAGTATACAAATCCCTAAAAAAGGCCACGAAGTCGAACTAGCAAAGGCTATATGCCTTCGATGAGTTTCCATCCAGAACAATAATATAAATATTTTCTTTTTGTTTGTTTTAATTTTTTCTTTTGAATTTTTTCTTATTTTGGATTTATTTTTGGTTTTTTATATATTTGCTTTTTGCATTGCATATAGTTAGAAAATTAAGATTTCAAACAATAGCCTTCTAAAAGCCCATCAAGATTATGACACGGTGCTAGTCACACCTTCCATTCTACAAGGAATGATGCGGGAATAATACCCAAGCTACCTGAGACGGAAACAGACCTAAGATAATGCCATCACGATCATGAAATCGGATGATGTCCTGCCATAACAGGAGATATCCAGAAGCGGATACTTGCCTCTGACTAGGATAAGAATCACTCGACCGAAATATCCCCCTACACACAATGATCAACAAATAAGTGACTCAAACACCTGATCACTTGACCTAGGGGCAAGCTAATATCAACAATGTTAATAGCATACTGCCTCGGAAGGAGCACGAGGAGTTACTTAAAAAGTCTCCAAGATGAGACATTCAACAAAGAGTTACAAAAAATTACTTATCGAATATTATCGCCTCGGACTATAAACGACGACGTATCGGAGAGAACCTGCACCTCTAGCTATTGCCTCGGACCATGCATGGGGGCTGACGAAATACATAACCAACAAAAGCGGTAAGACGTCGGGCTACACCAGCACTAGTCAAATGGCAAAGAAGACGAAAACGATCAAAGTGGAGCTTCAGTCCATCGTTCTCAACACATCCATTGACACTTAAGCCTTTGATCAAAGCAATGCAAGCAGAAAAATAAAAATATTTCATCTCGATAAATGTATCGGTGTTAACTGCAAATTCTGCAGACAATATCTCATGACGTGGTGGAGGCACTTTAGTCGGAAGTGCTAACACAATAATATTACAAGGAAATGATGGTCCAACGAAGTTTATCTAATATAAATTACATGATGCTAATCAGCATGAAGACCACCCTGGTGACCATACCATGCACAATACGATGATAACAAAGACGTGTAGTGCATCACCAAGCCAACTAGGGGTGCCACCCGATGCAAGGAGACAAACTAACTCCAAGAAGAAATTCTGGCGCAATCCAATGCAAAACCCAACAATCGAAGGGAGTACTTGGGGCACGTACATGTGCATTTAGTAAAATGCCACGTTGCCAACACGACCACATAGCAATGATGGTCGGGAGATGAAAAAATCATCTTAAACTCTCAAATACAAAAGCGAAATGTTATGACGCAACCAAGATGCTCAAGAGACGCTTCACCACCAGTTGATCCATACTCACGAAGTCATGGCAGAAAAGACAAATCCCTGCCCAGCGCGGACGGACGGATTGGAGTAAAACCCACAACGACGTTATACTATGGTGCAACGGAGGAAACAAAGTCAAACCAGCCAACGACGCAAATTATAATAAAATGCTCCACGAGCAAGAAGTGAACAAGTCCAAACTAATCAGATGGAAGAGACGGACAAAAGCCAAGCGAGGCGCACCCATCTATAAGCTATTAGATGAATAGAAGCACACTATGTCCATCCCGACCATAAAACAAATGGAGGAGCACGATCTCCGTCCTAACCAACCCTTCACAATGATGTCAGGAAGCAGCATGGAGGCCCAAAGGGAGCTTGAAGAACATTAATCTCATTAATTACAACAGTTAGTTAGAATTAATCACCAATTACTAATCCAATAAATCTAAAAAACAAACTCAAAGGTGAAATAACATGATGAATTGAATCCAGCAGAGGCACCACCTATGCCTCGAAACTGAATATGAGAATAGGGGCAAGTATGCATACTACAAAGGAGCAAATCGTATTCTCCTACACAGTTCCTTCATCAACATTAGTGCCAAAAAATGAAGCAACAAAAGAAGAGGGTCGTCACCCCACAACGACGAGTGATGATTAAATTCATTGTCACATTTTTATGAGAAATGAGAATCCTTAAGAAGACCTGTCAACGATGGAGAATTTCTATGCAATGAGCACATCACAACAAAAGATGTGGAACTCATAAACTCGCAGCAAACAAATGATGGACCACCACGAAGCTGGACTTACGATGTCCCAGCAGAAACGGAGGACATACACTTGATAAAAGAGGTTAATAAACAAATTTACTTAAAGAGTATTTCACAATGGTGTCAATAATTAAAGCGCACAGCTGGTATAAATTAAAATCCACGATGACGACTACGATGAGAAGCTAGGCGCAGAGGCAATTCCCCTACACACTATGATCAAAGGAGAAAACAACATTCCACCAAGGAGAAAGATGATAAATAAAAAGGAGAAAACAAACTTTGAAAGACCAAGTCACCTTGGAAAAATCACCCTTGAAGGAGTCCAAGCATGTCAAGCATACTAAGTTGTACAGTCCTGGTGAGATTGACGGTAAAATACCACCAATCCTAACTGTCATTCACAGATGAACCAAAATGAAGAAGCAAAAGCTTAACGATTATATCGCAAAGAATTAAGGGTTAACTGAAACCCAATTAATACAGCTCGTGAAAGACACGATCATTAACCAAATTTACCAAGACACATCTGGAGAATGTCGTAATGGAGCACGACGAAGGAGCAACTTCATGATTGCTATTCAAAGCACAAATGGTGGAAATAGTACAACAAACGGAGAGGGTCGTCACCCTAAAAAGGCGAATAAACTAAAAAGTTTACTCTTGTATTTTATGTTTTAGTGAAAACTTGGACCACTCATCTCGCCTCAAAAACAACACCAAAAGAAGATTTTCATGAAGATTCTTCTTCAAAGAACCTCCAAGAAAAGGAGCAAACTATGAGGGTAAAATATCAACTCGACACGTGGCGCAAGATCTAGACGGGTGCACCATATAATACTACAAGCCACTACACAATAATACCACCTTTTGTAATCCTTATCCTATCTAGTCATTATCTAGTCAGCCCTAAGGGCATAAATGTAATTTGATGTACAATACCCCCTATATAAGAGAAGGAGATATAGGGTAAAGAGGCCGGCTGGTCTCCTGCTTCTCTTCTCCCTCTACGAGCTAGACTCTAGCTCCTCCTCTTCTCCCATGGATGGAATTTCAAGTCCCTTGAGGATCTACATTCATGGATCTTTGTGTATCACCACCAATAATAGTGAAAACAAAGTGGATGTAGGTCTTTTAATGGCCGAACCACTATAAATCCTTGTGTTAATCTTTACTTTTATGCACTTTATCTTTTATGTATGATTTTCAATGATTTATGTTCATTAGATCTTGTTGGATGTAGTAATTAGATTTTATGCAACTACAAGATGATCATGTGAAAATCACCTGGTAACATCTTACATGATTTGTATGAGACGGTGATTTGATGTAGGCTCGTAATATTTCGTATTGATCATTCGATCACTTGAAAATTTCTTTGAAGCTAATATCTTGTGTGAGATAGCTATTCCCATCTTCTAAGAATGTTTCAATGATTAAAAATGAGAGTTAAGAGCTAAAACCCATGTCTGGATACATTACAGTTTGTATACTTAGTGTACGAACTGTTTTGACGGAATTCAGGACCGGAAGTTTGCATACCCGTTCGCAAACTTATTCAACTGTTTAAGTCAGGGTACTTAAGTTTGCATACCCGTTCGCAAACTGATTTAACTATTGAAGTCCGAGAACCAAGTTTGCGTACCCGTTCGCAAACGGTTTCAATTGAATTCGGTCTGGAGCTAAATTTTTCTTACCGGTTTGCAAACTGTCGGCTTGTGACCAATATCCAGAACTTAAGTTTGCGTACCCGTTTGAAAACTTAAGTGGTTCAAGTTCTTAAATCGGTTATGTATGATTTCATACTCATACATTTATAAATTAAGGAATGCAATCTTTGCAAACCGTGGCTAAAATGTTCATGAATGATTCTTTTGAATCAATCCGATTTTGCTTCAGTTGTGTCTTGTATACTTCTATGAGAATATAAACAATTGAACAACTCTATGAGTAACACAATTCGATTTATTTGATTATCAATTGATCTAGAAGTGTTAAGATGAACAAGGTTAAGAGAAAAGTGTTCATATAGCTAACTTCGGTTAACTGTTATTGAGCCAACTAAATATACACGTTTACGTACAGTTACATATATCTAAATGAAGGTATATTTCATTTGTGTGTAACAATCTAAGATCAAGCTAACAGTTGAAAGATATTAGCTTGAATCTTAAATCAAGTTTCATCTAACAGTGAATATTTAATGCTTTGTTACCAAGGTAACATTGATTGCAAACCCTGATTTGAAGACTATATAAGGGAAAACTCTAACAACTGGGAAACTTAATCCCCACACCTCATGTGTGATACTAGTTGCGACTAGAGTCGATTCTCCTTTAACCTAGGTTTTTCCTAAAACCATTATAGGTTAACGACATAAAGACTTCATTGGAATTCTGAAACCAGACCCAACTATTTTCTCTGTAGTTGTGTGTTCTGATCTTACTTTGTTCTATAGTATTGAGTATTATCTTCTCTAAGATTTTCTCGAGATTTATCTCTGATAGGTAAGATATAAAAATTAATCACAAAGCTCTTCGTCTCATTCTTTGTGGATCCATAATAACTCATTCTACTACCATATAGTTAAGTTATTGTGAGGTGATTGATATTTCTAGGATGTTCTTCGGGAATATAAGTCTGGTATATCAATTGGTTCCTATTCACCTTGATTTATCAAAAGATGAAACAAAAACTTCGTAGGCATTTCTGTGGGAGACATATTTATCTATTCAATAGACTTTTCTATGTGAGACATATTTTTTTATCAAGTCTTCGATTTTGGGTCATAGCAACTCTTAGTTGTGGGTGATATCAGCTAAGGGAATCAAGTGCGTAGGAACTTGCTGGGATTCATAGGCGTAAGGAACGCGACTGTACCTTAATCAGTGTGAGATTGGTTGATGCTCAACTACATTCCAGTCTGAAGTTTACTTGTAGTAGGGTAGAGTATGTAGCGGCTTAATACAGCGTGGTGTTCAGATCTGGACTAGGTTCTGGGGTTTTTCTGCATTTGTGGTTTCCTCGTTAACAAAACTTCTGGTGTCTGTGTTATTTATTTTCCACATTATATTTTCTATATAATTGAAACATCACAGGTTGTGCGTAGTTCAATCAATTGGTAAATCCAACCTTTGGTTGTCGATTGAAATTGATTGACGCTTGGATATTGGTTTTTGTTACCATCCAAGTTATTTTTTGTATTGATCCTGCTCATAGATTCCAATCTGTTCGATTGCAGATTGATTTGAGAAATAGAGATATGACTCTTGGATATATTTTCCTTGATTGAGTCTGACTGTCTAGTTGATTCTCTTGGAATTATATTTGAGTTAGTCCATTCAGATTGCCTAAAAGAAATATTGGGTGTGGTTGTTAGACCCCCGGTTTTTCACAAAGATTGATAAAGTTTTTATCAAACAACTTTGCTTCTTTACTGTTTGGAAGACGATCACAAGGTGTTGAATACTGAAGACTTTACATCAGTAAAGCAACTTAAGATATTGGTTTATGTCTTGGGATTCACATGCGTTGGCTAGGAAGTTGTAGGCGCAGGTATACTGAAGGAACTAAGTAACTAGTAGTATTAAAATGTGGAGGTACTGATAAGTGCATAATTCATATGATTTTAGTGTCCACTCCATACTTGTTTTAGCTATTATTCTTGCATATTTTCGTATTATTACTCTTATTTTCTATTATTTTCCTCTATTAGGTGAGTCATTCAAAAAGGAGCTACAAAGTGTTGAAAAGATCTAAGAAGAGAAGTATTCCAAGTACCCAAGTCCAAGAGAAGAGGAAGAAGTGCGACGAAAAGGAGCAAAACGCTCAAAATCAAGAAAAGGGCCAAAGACCGATCTTAAATCATTCAAATTACGGATTTCTCATCACCATCTTGAATATAATTGAAAGATAAAAATAATGCAAAAAGAATGAGGTCATTCCGAGTTCGGATGAAGAAGTTGTGGCCAAAACAAGCTTTTATTGAATACCGAAGACAGTAAAGTTCGCGGACGGGTTTCGTACTTTAATTCCGAAAATTTCTGCTGGAATTTGAAGTTCGCGGACTGGGTTAGCGAACTTAGCAAGTGGAAACGTGTATTAATACCTTGGAAAGCCTAAGGGCACGTTTGGATTCGTTAATTCGTTATTTCGGGTCGGGTTCTTGAACCAAACTAAATACGTGAAGAGCAAGCAATGTAAACCTATAAAAAGGTGTTAGGTTATTTAAAATGATATCATATCATTAGGTCAAATTGTAAGTCTTGGAGAGGAGAAATATCAAAGCTAGGGTTTCGGAGCGATTCTCAATCGTAACGACATCTCTAACCTTTTCTTATATGTATATCATGGGTGTTTCTACATCCATGAGTAGCTAAACACCTATTGATTGAGGATGAATTCTAAGTTGTAAATAAGATTTGAGTTATTATATTAATCTACTTTGAATTTCTTCATATGATTATCGTTTGTTTATACTAATTAATATTTATGATTGATTGATAGATTGTTTAGGTGGACCTTGATCTAAGAGTCTTACTAGTAGGATCAACCTATAAATTCACAAAAGATAAAGCATTCGACTAAATTACACCTTGAGTTATCTACTATACTACTAGGTGGTTTGGGTGAATAGAATCTGGTAGGCGAGAACTTCCGTATCCAGTGATATAAGGAATTTAGGGGATATCACTGATCTAGCTGTTATTCTACGGTTGGTGATAATCTATGATTAACGACGAGTAGGAAATTATAATAACTCATTGAAGGTTTATATACGAATAAGGATTCCTCGATCATACCTCTCTTTATTGATTACAATTCAACTTTATTTGCTTTGATTATTTATTTTGTTCACAATCTAAAACAAAACCCCTCTTTGTGACACTTCGACAACTAAAACTCACTGCTCTTCGTGGGAACGATCCTTACTTCCATTATATTACCAGTTAATTGTGTGGAAATAAGATTATTAATTTTTTAAGCCTACGACACCCATCAAATTTTGGCACCGCTGCCGGGGAGCAGTCGGTAGCTTTAGTTGTTATTTTTATTAGTTTTAATCTTGTTTTTAGAATTTCTTTTTAGTTTTTTTTAATTTCGTTTTCTAGATTTTTGTTTTCAGGTACTTAATCCCTGGCACCTAAAGACTGGGAATACCAGAGGTGCGGAATTCAAACTCATAGAGGAACAGTACTACAAGCACGTCAGCAAACGCAAGAAGAACCTTCTACATCAACAATGGTGAACGACGGTACAAATCCTCCACCACCTCCACCTGTGGAGAGGAAGCTGCGATAGCTGACATCTCCATGCTTAGATTCACAACCATTGTGTATTACAATCACTAATCCAGTGGAGCTGAAGTTGAATGTACTTCATCATCTACCAAAGTTCAAGGGACTTCCAGGCGAGGATCCGAATCGTTATCTTCGACAATTTCAACAAAAGATGAAAAGTCTTAGGCAAAGTACCGAAGACAGTGATACAGCGTTGCTGCAAGATTTCCAATTCTCTTTAATAGATTTAGCGGAAGAGTGGTTGTATTACCTTCCTCCATGGAGTATTACAACATGGGCGGAGATGAAAAAGCTATTTTTAGAGAAGTATTTTCCTGCTTCTAAGGAAGCCTCTGTTCGTAAAGAGATTAGTGGTATTCTTCAGATTACTGGGGAATCTCTTTATGAATACTGGGATAGGTACAAAAAGTTGGTGGCGAGTTTCCCTCACCACAATATATCTCCAACACTCATCATTCAATATTTTTACGAAGGATTACTTCCATAGCAACGAAATTTGATTGATGCGGCTGCTGGTGGTTCACTTACTGAGAAGACAATCTCGCAAGAAACTAGTTTGATTGAGAGTATGGCCTCAAATGCACAACAATTTTATACAAGGCACGACTCAAATGTTAGAAGAGTGAGCGAGATTGGAGATTCTTCAAATACAGAGCACCGGTTAAGCACCATTGAAAAGGCGATTCATCGTATAGCTTCAGTAATTGCTCCAACACACGAAGATGAAGCCGAGGTAAATGCTATATTTCCTAATTAGAGGCCATGGTATGATCCCTATTCTAATACTTATAACCCTGGTTGGAAAGATCATCCCAATTTCAGTTATGCCAACAAGCAAGCTTCCGCTCCTAATCCATATGCAAGACAAGGTGGTACCACAACAGCAAGCTCCAAAGGAGAACGCCTCTGAGAAGATGATTACCATGATGCAAGGTATTTCATCTATGTTTCAACAAAGTCAGCAGAAAACTGATCAATTAATGCAGAAAACTGATCAATTCATACATAAAGCCGAATAGAATCAGTTAAAAACTGATAATGCTATTAGAAATTTGCAGACTCAAGTGGGGAAATTGGCAACTGATATGAATCTTATGAAGGATCATGCGTCAAAAACACTCCCATCAAAACCTTTTGTGAACCCAAGAGAACACGTTAATGCAGTAACTCTAAGGTCGTGTTTGGTATCCTGGATATCCCATCCTAGGTTGGGTTATCCAGTAAAAAACTGTTAAAATGTGTTTGTCTCACTGCAATTCCAATCCTGGATAAGGATTACTAAACCTTCCTTGATTTTAGGAAGATAAAAAAGTGAGGTTAAGGTATTCTTCCAAATACCTGGGATACATGTATCCTCACCTGGGTTAGACAATTATTTTCCTTTAAACTAAGTAATTGTCTAAGAAATAATTATTTGTATTAACCTATTTCTGTAGTCAAACAAACACAATTTAACCTTGCCCAAGATATGATAGAATTTTAGACAAACACCATTAAAACTAACTATTAACAAGGTTATCATAAATTAAATTAAGGTAAACCTTTCTAGGATATGTTATCCCGTTTCCAAGCTCCCAAACAGACCCTAAGAAGTGGGAGACAAACTGAAGATCCACATCAACAAAAATAGGTTAGTAACGACATCGAAAATAAAGTAGAGGAGGAAATTGTCCCAAATGAAAAGCCAACCGCAAACGGCCAACCTAAGGACACAGTTCCCACTTTTACCATACCACCTCATTTCCCTAGTCGTTTTGCCAAGTCGAAGAAGCAAGCCCAAGATAAGGAGATCATGGACATTTTCAACAAGATACATATCAACATTCCATTTATTAAGGCCATCAGAACCGTACCCAGGTATGCCAAGGTTTTGAAGGATTTGTGTACAAGTAAGGATAGGTTGATTGCTAATGAGATTACTCAGGTGGGCGAAAGTGCTACAGCTATGTTACTTAAGAAGATGCCTACAAAGTGTGAAGATCCTGGTGGATTCACAGTTCCTGTTACCATCGGTAACCGACGATTCGAGCGTGCTTTGATCGATTTGGGAGCTTCCATAAATGTTATGTCAGCCGATGTTTATGATTCTTTGAATCTTGGACCTTTAAAAGAGGCAAATATCACTATTCAGTTGGCTAACAAATCCAATATATATCCTAAGGGACGTGTTAGTTCAAGTGAATCAGTTAATCTTTCCGGTTGATTTCTACATTGTGGATATGCACAATGAAGATAATTGTTCATCTACTTCGTTACTTCTTGGGAGACCGTTCATGAAGACTGCAAAAACGAAGATTGATGTTGATAGTGGTGCACTCACTATGGAATTTGATAAGGAAATCATGCGGCTCAATATCTTTGAAACCATGCGTTATCCTAGTGATGTTCACTCCGCTTTCTCTATTCATGTTATTGGTTCGTTAGCGCAACAAATGTTTGATTTGAATGTTGAAGATGAATTTGGTGTTGTGCTACAGAATAGCATTGATTTGGACATTCATGGACAGCCGAACCCGGACGTTAAGTTATCCAAATAACTGGTGGAGATGTGTGGTGCTTTAATGGCACTACAAGAAGCAAAAACGGGTAATATTTCTTATATTTCTTTACCCGTAACTAATGAGGTTCCTTTACCTTCTATTGTGCAGGCAACGAAACTAGAACTGAAGCCGCTTCCAAACCACCTGAAGTACGCGTACTTGGGTGATAAAGAAGAACTTCAGGTGATCATTGCAAAGAACCTCACCCCAATACAAGAAGAACGTCTACTTAGGGTTCTGAAAGAGCACAAAACGACCATTGGTTGGACAAATGCTGATATCAAAGGCATTAGTCCATCCATGTGCATGCATAGAATCCTAATGTAAGATGATTTTAAGCCTGTACGTGATGCTCGGCGTAGGCTTAACCCCCCAATGATGGAGGTCGTGAAGAAAGAGATCCTCAAATTACTAAGTGTGGGGGTAATTTACCCAATTTCTGACAGCAAATGGGTTAGCCCGGTACAAGTGGTACCTAAGAAAGCAGGTGTCACTGTTGTTAGAAATCAATATGATGAACTTGTTCCTACAAGAGTTAAAACTAGATGGAGAGTGTGCATAGACTACAGAAAGCTTAATGCTGCAACCCGAAAGGATCACTTTCCTTTGCCTTTCATTGATCAGATGTTAGAGAGGTTAGCGGGACATTCACATTATTGCTTTTTGAACGGTTATTCGGGGTACAATCAGATTGTTATTGCACCGAAAGATCAAGAGAAGACTACTTTCACTTGTCCTTTTGGTACTTTTGCCTATAGACAGATGACGTTTGGTCTTTGCAATGCACCTTCCACTTTTCAGAGGTGTATGGTTAGTATATTTTCTGACTATGTGAAACGCATCATTGAGGTATTTATGGATGATTTTAGTGTTTATGGTGATTCATTTGATATTTGCTTACAAAATCTTGAACTTGTGCTTAAAAGATGCATAGACACTAACCTTGTTCTTAATTGGGAGAAATGCCACTTTATGGTAAATCATGGAATAGTGATCGGTCATATTGTGTCCTCTCGAGGGCTTGAAGTTGACAAAGCAAAGATAGACTTAATAAGAAACTTACAATATTCCACTTCGGTGAGGGAGATTCGTTCTTTTCTTGGTCATGTAGGTTTTTATAGGCGGTTTATCAAGTATTTCTCCAAAATCTCAATGTCGATGTGAAAATTATTACAAAAAGAGGTTATTTTTTACTTCAACAATGAGTGCAAGGATGCCTTTGATAGATTAAAAGAGTTGTTAACGACTGCACCAATTATCAAGTCACCGGATTGAAGTTTACCATTTGAATTAATGTGTGATGCAAGTGACTATGCAGTTGGAGCCGTTTTGGGTCAAAGAGTAGACAAGCTGTCTCATGTGATTTATTATGCATCTAGGACCCTAAACGATGCACAAATCAACTATTCTACCACCGAGAAAGAATTTCTGGCTATAGTGTTTGCACTGGAAAAATTTAGATCCTATTTGATGGGTTCAAAAGTCGTTGTGTATTCTGATCATGCATCACTTAGGTACCTACTAAAGAAGAAAGAAGCTAAGCCAAGACTTATACGGTGGATTCTACTATTGCAATAATTTGATTACGAAATAAAGGATAAAAGAGGTGTTGAGAATACTGTTGCGGATCATCTTAGTAGACTTGTTGTTTCCGAAGAAGAACTTCCTTTACAAGATCGTTTTCCAGACGAACAACTTTTCTCAATTGAAGATTCAACACCTTGGTACGCGGATATAGTGAACTACTTGGTTACAAGACAAGTACCTAGTACAATCTCTAATTTTCAAAAGCTTAAGCTTAAGAAAATAGCCAAGAAGTATGTGTAGGATGAGCCCTACTTGTGGAAATACGGTTCTGATAAAATAATTCGCAGGTGCGTACCTAATTCTGAATTTCAATCTATTCTTACTTTTTGTCATACTTATGCATGTGGTGGTCACTTTGGTTCTAAACGTACTGCTTTCAAAGTACTTGAAAGTGAATTTTATTGGCCTATCCTATTTGAGGATGCATATATTTTTTGCAAATCTTGTGATAGATGTCAACGAACGGGAAATCTAGGTGCTCGAAATCAAATGCCACTCACACTAATTCTTGTTGTTGAAGTATTTGATGCGTGGGGAATTGATTTTATGGGTCCTTTTGTCAATTCTAATGGAAAGTTTTATATACTTCTTGTTGTGGATTATGTTTCTAAATGGGTGGAAGCTAAAGCCACCCCTACTAATGATTCTCAAGTTGTTTGTGAGTTTGTGAAGGAATATATTTTTTCGAGACATGGTGAAAAATCGGGGGTCTAACAACACCACCCAATAATTCGATTAGCAATCTGTATGGACAAACTCCGAAATACTTTTCTAGAGAATCAACTAGACAGTCAGACTCATTCTAAATTAAAGTATCTCAAGGAGTAAATATCTCTCACTTGTTTTGATTTACTCAAGCTAAAACAATATCGAGTCTTTAATCAAACACAAGGGATAACTTGGATGGTACCAAAGACCAATATCAAAGGATCAATCAATATCAATCAACAACCAAAGGTCGGATTTCCAATTGACGATCACAAACGCACAACCTGTATTATTTCAATTATATAAAATATAATGCGGAAAAGAAATAACACAGACACCAGAATTTTTGTTAACGAGGAAACCGCAAATGCAGAAAAACCCCGGGACCTAGTCCAGATTGAATACACACTGTATTAAGCCGCTACAGACACTAGCCTACTCCAAGCTAACTTCGGACTGGACTATAGTTGAACCCCAATCAGTCTCCCACCGATCCAAGGTACAATTGTACTCCTACGCCTCTGATCCCAGCAGGATACTGCGCACTTTATTCCCTTAGCTGATCTCACCCACAACTAAGAGTTGTTGTAACCCAAAACCGCATACTTGATAATAAACAAATCTGTCTCACACAGAAAAGTCTATCAAAGGATAAATCTGTCTTCCACAGATAAACCCTAGGTTTTGTTCCGTCTTAAGATATAAAATCAAGGTGAACAGGAACCAATTGATAATACGGTCTTATATTCCCGAAGAACATCCTAGATTAATCAATCACCTCTCAACAATCCTTCTTGACTACACAAGCGGTTTGTCGAGGAATCACAAACAGTGAGACGAAGATATTTGTGACTTCTTTATCTTGCCTATCGGATAACTCTCACGATCTCAAGCCAATCAATAGATTGTATTCGTAGGATAGAAGATGCAATATCAGATCACACAATAACGATAAAAGTAATATCGGTATGGCTTCACAATCCCAATGAAGTCTTTAAGTCGTTAACCTGGTTTTAGAGAAGAAAACCAAAGGTTAAAGGAGAATTGACTCTAGCGAGCGCACTAGTATCACACAGACGTGTGGGGATTAGTTTTGCACAATGCTAGATGTCTCCTTTATATATCCTTCAAATCAGGTTCTGTCTTAGTTACAAAGAAATCCATATTCACCGTTAGATGAAAACTTGATTTAAATTCAAGCTAATATTTCTCAACCGTTAGATCGAAAACTTAGCTTGTCACACACACTTGGGTAGACGTTTACTGGGTTTGTGAAAACCATGCCCAAACGTGTACGTGTATGTTGGTTCAACATAGTAACCCAAAAGGTTAACCGTATAAGCAATTCATATTAACCTAGTTCTTATTCACCATAACTAGTTCAATTGACTCAAATGAACTAGTTAGAGAGTTTTTCAATTGCTATGAGATCTTATGTAACTACACAAGACAAAATTGAAACAAAGACGATTCGATTCGATGAATCGGCTCATGAAATTTATAGCCACGGTTTGCATAAAGAATTCCTTAGTAATTTAAGTTTCATGTTCAGAGCACATCTTTAGATCATAACCACTTAAGCTCACAAACAAGTTCGCGGACTTAAGGAAACCGGCAGAGTTTTCCAAACTCAGCAGAAAATCTCGGCAAAGAGACTTCCGCCAGTTCGCGGACTAGGTTCGCGGACTAAACACGCAAACGAGTTTTTGGAAAATCGCAGCAGAAATTCTCGGCAAGAGAACTTCCGTCAGTTCGCAGACTGAGTTCGCAAACTGAGTTCGCAGACTTGGCAAAGCCAATTCCTCTGGTTTCTCTCAAACAACAAAGTTCGAAAACTTAGGATTAAGGAATACATGGTTATGTAATATAAACTCTCATTCCAATCATTGAGACATTCTCAGAGGACGTTATGTAGCCGTTATTCACAGATCGTTTCACGTCAGAGCAATTCTCAAAGTAATTGAAACTTCTCATGACTTTCGTCACTAGGTGAAGATAAACTTGATCAAAACGAAACGCTTTACCAACACACGATTTCGAGAAAAAGATAAGAAGTGAATAATCAGCTCGAAATGTCAAATGTGTATGATCCAGTGTATATAGCATACGACTTTTTGTCTAATAATAAGTAGGAGATAGAATAGATATACTTTTGAGTGATAGATAAGTTCAAGTTTCCACATACCTTTTTGTTGATGAAGTTCCACGGTTCCTTGAGTAGATCTTCGTCGTTGTATGATGAATCGCCATGAAGTCCTTGAGATCAATTACACTTTTCTATCCTAGTCCGAGACTTAGGTGTAATAGACTAGAAATCAAGACTCATAGTTTTGATCACTAACATTGACAAACATGCTTGATATAGCAACGCATGCGAGGTCGGTCGAGCTATGCTCTAACAATCTCCCCCTTTGTCAATTTTAGTGACAAAACTATTAATACATATGGAATACAAAAAAGATAAACTTTAGTGGCTCCTATTCCATAGTCTAATCTTCAACGTTCCTTGAAATATTCGTCCTTCCAAGTACTCCAATCATCCCAAAGGTTGTAACTTTAGTACCACCGTTGTTGAAGATCCGTAGCTATAACAATGAAAGAAATCGAGATTCTCGATCATTATTATACAGTGTCATAGTATCATTATGTAACATCAAAGTCCAATTGCATCACGACTTTAACAACAATACTACGGTGATATGTATCACTCCCCCTTAGTCAATACTCCATCTCGATCATGGAAACCTCCCCCTTACACAATGATCCGAAAACCTTATGTATTTGTAGTGTGAACTACATTATTTCTCCCCCATTTTGTCAATAAAATTGGCAAAGGTAAAAGAACGGGATCATAATGAAATTTCCACAAGAGACATTTCATAGACTAAAATAAAAAATACATACCAACTTAATTTAGATGCAATCATAAATCCGAAGCTAAATGCATTCATCAAGGAGTTTTAATATACAAGATAACCCCTATAAAATTCCACAGCCTCACACCCCGCAAGATATTACCATTAAGCACAAGTTCAAAAGAACTCTCCCCATTTGATGTCATTCCCGAAAGAACAACAAGAGCGACCTTAATTTCGAAAGAAAAGAAGGATTTTTAATTGAAAACCAAAAACCATAGGAATGATTTTCTATATCCAAAACTCAATCAAATTAATCACAAGTAAACCCATGATTAATTTAATTGGAATACACAACTAAATCAAGCTATAAAAGTGATCAATTTAATTGATTGTGCTCAACATAAGTAAAATTACGGAGCTACGACTAAGGTAATCATACGGAGATGACTAACTTAATCGTTCACATACTCAACATAAGGAAAACCTTACAGAATATACGACTACATCAACCAATAGAACATAGTTAGTATAGCCATTCATATACTCAACATAAGAACTTTTGGAATATATGAAAACTCAACTAGATTAATTACAAGAGAACCTATAATTAATCCAATTGGAATACACAACCAAACTAATCACTGAAGTAATCAATTTAATTGTCAAAGGATTTGCTCGACAAAAGAAGACTTTCAGAGCAAATAACTAAATAACCAATCAAGATGATTAATTTAGTTCAAGAATGCTCAACATATAGTATCTCACGGAACAACCAAAAAAGCCAAACTTAATCGACTTAGTTGTATCGTGCTCAACATGAGACACACAATGGAGCCTTCACGGTAATACATAACAAAATGGATCAATGAAGATCAATACTATGGATAACATACAAGGATCTATTCTATTTTCCATCACTATATGCATAACGACGTAATAGACTTTATCCTTGTCTTACAAAAGATTTCATCCTATTTTCCATCAAATAAATGACTGCATAGGCATAACTTTTTTATTTGTCAAAAGTCCATTCGTCCTTTCATCAATATGAATATTAATATATAAACGACTTTACTTTTGACAACATATGGGACCTTCAAGTTCACGGACGCAAATAATACATATCCTATAAAATATTGCAATACTTCATAATCAAACAAATTAATACTGCAATAACATCATCCTTCAAATATTTTTAGAACTTAAAAACCAATAAACCTAAAAAACATGAAGATGAAAAAGTTGGACATAGTTATGTGTAATCACGATAATGGCTATTCCAAAATCTAGTAATCCTTCTAAAAAACAAGAATAAATTCTCATACGAAGTTTCCTAGGCATCAAGACAAACTCGTAATGCACATATAAGATGATTTGTCCTTAGAGGGTAGAATCAATCTTTTCCGCCCGGACTTACACCAAGAATAGCTACCACAGGCGTATAAAAATATTTTCACAAAGAAGAACATACAAAGTCACGAACGACCATGCACCATAGTTCACAAAGGATGATTGTGAACATTCAAGAATCCCATAGCAATGCGTACTAATTTCCATTCTTGAAATTCCTTCTTTGTTATTCATCAACAACATTCTAGTAAAAGCTACAAATTATCATAGAAGAGTATTACTACAAGAATCCAAGTGCCCAATTCCAAGAGAAGTGGAACAAGTGCGACGAAATGGAGCAAAACACTCAAAAACAAGAGACAGGACAAATACCAATCTTAACTCATCCAAAATCAATAAATCTCATTTCCATTTTGAATATAATTCCAATAGGAATAGAATGCAAAAATAATGAGTTCATTCCGAATTCGGACGAAGAAGTTACGCCCAAGACAAGTTTACCGAATATCGACGTCAAGTATGCATACAGATTTGCAAACGAATTTTCACGACAAAAAAAGTTTGCAGACTGGGTTTGCGAACTTAAACCCCTGGATTTTGATTTTAAATGATGGTATGCATCCTTGGAATGTGTACCATGAAGTCCAAACATCCCGAACAGCTATTTTCAAACCTAAACATATAAGAACCTTAAACACGGATCAAGTTAGGTAGAAATGAACGATAAACAAGGTACATGGATCATAATAAGTACTTAAGCAAGTAAAAACACAAATATGGCTCAAGTTTATAGACATACCTTTTTATAAGAATTCAATCGAATTCTACAGCCTTACTGAACACAATTTGTGTGCCCCAGTTCTCGTGCTTCCTTTACTGTAACCAGGCATTCCTTGGTGAGGATGCACTTTCAACACAAACAAGTTGTGTTGAGATGAACATTGTCTTGCTCACCATGGCACCAAGAGAGAGTTTCTTTCTAGCAGCTCTTACATCTTGTAGTATTGAGAAACACCCAAGGAGCTGTTTTTATAAGTCTATCAAAGAACTTCAAGAGAACCCAAAATGATTTGTGTTTCTGATTTCTTGTTTTCCAACTTATAAAAAACAGTTTCTGCAGATAGTTTTTAGTACTGCGAGGGGAAACTCTTTTGATAAACAGAGACATCCTAGCTTCTTCATAAAAGAAGACAATACTACTATCTTGATATGAAGTATCAGGAATTGAGCAATGAATCAATTCATGCTTTGAGGTGATACACTCAGATGACTGAGATTTAAACTCCTCTTGTAATTCGTTTAGTTTGTTACAACTAATTGGATTACGCAGAGGAGGAGCATTGCTCTCACTAATTAGTAAAACAATATCAACCTCAACATAAATATTATTCATCATAACTTGATTTAGCCTGTCAAGAGATTCTTGCTCTTTCTGGAGGTATAACTCAACATCAAGAGATAATCTCTCAAGCTTCTTTTCAAGCCGTGAAAACACTTCAAGGGATTTTAAACCTGGTGGAAGTTTAGATAGAATTTCTTCTACATATTTAATTAAATCATTCATGGAAGAGAATTCTGAAATCCTTGGATCTGGTGGTGCATTTATTGAGATAGCACTACTGTCCATAGAGTCATATCGCTTACAAACACAGACTTATAAGGTATTTAATGTGTTTGCCTGCTCTGATACAAATTGAAAAAGCGGGGGTCTAAAAACACCACCCAATAATTCGAATAGCAATATGTATGGACAAACTCCGAAATACTTTGCTAGAGAATCAACTAGACAGTCATACTCAATCTAAATTAAAGTATCTCAATGAGTAAATATCTCTCACTTGTTTTGATTTACTCAAACTAAAACAATAGCGAGTCTTTAATCAAACACAAGGAATAACTTGGATGGTACCAAAGACCAATATCCAAGGATCAATCAATATCAATCAACAACCAAAGGTCGGATTTCCAATTGACGATCACAAATGCACAACCTGTATTATTTCAATTATATAAAATATAATGCGGAAAAGAAATAACACAGACACCAGAAGTTTTGTTAACGAGGAAACCACAAATGCAGAAAAACCCCGGGACCTAGTCCAGATTGAATACACACTGTATTAAGCCGCTACAGACACTAGCCTACTCCAAGCTAACTTCGGACTGGACTATAGTTGAACCCAAATCAGTCTCCCACCGATCCAAGATACAGTTGTACCCCTACGCCTCTGATCACAGCAGGATACTGCGCACTTGATTCCCGTAGCTGATGTCACCCACAACTAAGAGTTGCGTCAACCCAAAATCGCAGACATGATAATAAACAAATCTGTCTCACACAGAAAAGTCTATCAAAGGATAAATTTGTCTCCCACAGAAAAACCCTAGGTTTTGTTCCGTATTAAGATATAAAATCAAGGTGAACAGGAACCAATTGATAATCCGGTTTTATATTCCCGAAGAACAGCCTAGATTAATCAATCACCTCTCAACAATCCTTCTTGACTACACAAGAGGTTTGTCGAGGAATCACAAACAGTGAGACGAAGATGTTTGTGACTTCTTTATCTTGCCTATCGGAGAACTCTCACGATCTCAAGCCAATCAATAGAGTGTACTCGTACGATAGAAGATGCAAGATCAGATCACACAACTACGATAAAAGTAGTATCGGTCTGGATTTACAATCCCAATGAAGTCTTTAAGTTGTTAACCTGGTTTTAGAGAAGAAAACCAAAGGTTAAAGGAGAATCGACTCTAGCGAGCGTACTAGTATTACACAGACGTGTGGGGATTAGTTTTGCACAATGCTAGATGTCTCCTTTATATAGCCTTCAAATCAGGGTTTTGCCTTAGTTATAAAGCAATCCATATTCACCGTAAAACCTGATTTAGATTCAAGTTAATATTTCTCAACCGTTAGATCGAAAACTTAGCTTGTCACACACACTTGGGTAGACGTTTACTGGGTTTGTGAAAACCGTTCCCAAACGTGTACGTGTATGTTGGTTCAATATAGTAACCCAAAAGGTTAACCATATGAGAAATTCATATTAACCTAGTTCTTCTTCACCATAACTAGTTCAATTGACTCAAATGAACTAGTTAGAGAGTTGTTCAATTGCTATGAGATCTTATGTAACTACACAAGACACAATTGAAACAAATATGATTCGATTCGATGAATCGGATCATGAACTTTATAGCCACGATTTGCATAAAGAATTCCTTAGGAAATTTAAGTTTCATGTTCAGAGCACATCTTTAGATCATAACCACTTAAGCTCACAAACAAGTTCGCGGACTTAACGCAACCGGCAGAGTTTTTCAAACTCAACAGAAAATCTCGACAAAGAGACTTCCGCCAGTTCGCGGACTAGGTTCGCGGACTGATTTCGCGGACTAAACACGCAAACGAGTTTTTGGAAAATCCCAGCAGAAATTCTCGGCAAGAGATTTTCCGTCAGTTCGCGGACTTGGCAAAGCCAATTCCTCCGGTTTCTTTCAATCAACAAAGTTCGAAAACTTCGGATTAAGGAATACATGGTTATGTAATCTAAACTCTCATTCCAATCAATTAAATATTCTCAGAGGACGTTATATAGCCGTTATTCACAGACCGTTTCACGTAGAGCAATTCTCAAAGTAATTGAAAATTTTCATGACTTTCGTCACTAGGTGAAGATAAACTTGATCAAAGCGAAACTCTTTACCAACACGATTTCGAGAAAAAGATAAGTAGTGAATACTCAGCTCGAAATGTCAAATGTGTATGATCCAGTTTGTATAACATATGAATTTTTGTCTCATAAGAAGTAGGATATAAAATAGATAGACTTTTGAGTGATAGATAAGTTCAAGTCTCCACATACCTTTTTGTTGATGAAGTTTCATGGTTCCTTGAGTAGATATTCGTCGTTGTATGATGAATCGCCATGAAGTCCTTGAGCTCAACTACACTTTTCTATCCTAGTCCGAGACTTAGCTATAATAGACTAGAAATCAAGAATCATAGTTTTGATCACTAACATTGACAAACATGCTTGATATAGCAACGCATGCGAGGTCGACCGAGCTATGCTCTAACAATCTCCCCCTTTGTCGATTTTAGGGACAAAACTATTAAAACATATGGAATACAAAAAAGGTAAACTTTAGTGGCTCATATTCCATAGTCTAATCTTCAACGTTCCTTGAAATTTTCGTCCTTCCAAGTACTCCAATGATCCCAAAGGTTGTAAGTTTAGCACCACCGTTGTTGAAGATACGTAGCTATAACAATGAGAGAAATCGAGATTCTCGATCATTATTATACAGTGTCATAGTATCATTATGTAACATCAAAGTCCAATTGCATCACGACTTTAACAACAATACTACGGTGATATGTATCACTCCCCCTTAGTCAATACTCCATCTCGATCATGGAAACCTCCCCCTTACACAATGATCCGAAAACCTTATGTATTTGTAGTGTGAACTACATTATTTCTCCCCCTTTTGTCAATAAAATTGGCAAAGGTAAAAGAACGGGATCATAATGAAATTTCCACAAGAGACATTTCATAGACTAAAATAAAAAATACATACCAACTTAATTTAGATGCAATCATAAATCCGAAGCTAAATGCATTCATCAAGGAGTTTTAAGATACAAGATAACCCCTATAAAATTCCACAGCCGCACACCCCGCAAGATATTACCATTAAGCACAATTTCAAAACAACTCTCCCCATTTGATGTCATTCCCGAAAGAACAACAAGAGCGACCTTAATTTCGAAAGAAAAGAAGGATTTTTAATTGAACACCAAAAACCATAGGAATGATTTTCTATATCCAAAACTCAATCAAATTAATCACAAGTAAACCCATGATTAATTTAATTGGAATACGCAACTAAATCAAGCCACAAAAGTGATCAATTTAATTGATTGTGCTCAACATAAGTAAACTTACGGAGCTACGACTAAGGTAATCATACGGAGATGACTAACTTAATCGTTCACATACTCAACATAAGGAAAACCTTACAGAATATACGACTACATCAACCAATAGAACATAGTTAGTATAGCCGTTCATATACTCAACACAAGAACTTGTGGAATATATGAAAACTCAACTAGATTAATTACAAGAGAACATATAATTAATCCAATTGGAATACACAACCAAACTAATCACCGAAGTAATCAATTTAATTGTCAAAGGATTTGCTCGACAAAAGAAGACTTTCGGAGCAAATAACTAAATAACCAATCAAGATGATTAATTTAGTTCAAGAATGCTCAACATATAGCATCTCACGGAACAACCAAAAAAGCCAAAATTAATCGACTTAGTTGTATCGTGCTCAACATGAGACACACAATGGAGCCTTCACGGTAATACATAACAAATTGGATCAATGAAGATCAATACCGTGGATAACATACAAGGATCTATTTTATTTTCCATCACTATATGCATAACGACATAATAGACTTTATCCTTGTCTTACAAAAGATTTCATCATATTTTCCATCAAATAAATGACTGCATAGGCATAACTTTTGTATTTGTCAAAAGTCCATTCGTCTTTTCATCAATACAAATATCAATATATGAACGACTTTACTTTTGACAA
Source organism: Papaver somniferum (assembly GCF_003573695.1). Taxonomy (NCBI): domain Eukaryota; kingdom Viridiplantae; phylum Streptophyta; class Magnoliopsida; order Ranunculales; family Papaveraceae; genus Papaver; species Papaver somniferum. The sequence continues at coordinate 41,610,840 of NC_039364.1, forward strand.
CATATGGGACCTTCAAGTTCACAGACGCAAACAATACATATCCCATAAAATATTGCAATACTTCATAATCAAACAGATTAACACTGCAATAACATTATCCTTCAAATATTTTTAGAATTTAAAAACCAATAAACCTAAAAAACATGAAGATGAAAAAGTTGGACATAGTTATGTGTAATCACAATAATGGCTATTCCAAACTCTAGTAATCCTTCTCAAAAACAAGAATAAATTCTCATAAGAAGTTTCCTAGGCATCAAGACAAACTCGTAATGCACATATAAGATAATTTGTCCTTAGAGGGTAGAATCAATCTTTTCCGCGCGGATTTACACCAAGAATAGATACCAAAGGCGTATAAAAATATTTTCACAAAGAAGAACATACAAAGTCACGAACGACCATGCACCATAGTTCACAAAGGATGATTGTGAACATTCAAGAATCCCATAGCAATACGTACTAATTTCCATTCTTGAACTTCCCTCTTTGAGATTCACCAACAACATTCTAGTAAAAGCTACAAATTAGCTTAGAAGAGTATTACTCCAAGAATCCAAGTGCCCAAGTCCAAGAGAAGCGGAACAAGTGCGACGAAATGGAGCAAAACACTCAAAAACAATAGACAGGACAAATACCAATCTTATCTCATCCAAAATCAATAATTTTCACTTCCATTTTGAAGAGAATTCAAAGAGGAAGATAATGCAAAAATAATGAGTTCATTCCAAGTTCGGACGAAGAAGTTACGCCCAAGACAAGTTTACCGAATATCGACGTCAAGTATGCATACTGGTTTGCAAACGAATTTTCACGACAAAAAAGGTTTGCAGACTGGGTTTGTGAACTTAAACCCCTGGATTTTGATTTTAAATGATGGTATGCATCCCTGGAATGTGTACCATGAAGTCCAAATATCCCGAACATCTATTTTCAAACCTAAACATATAAGAACCTTAAACACGGATCAAGTTAGGTAGAAATGAACGATGAGATAGGTACATGGATCATAATAAGTACTTAAGCAAGTAAAAACACAAATATTGCTCAAGTTTATAGACATACCTTTTTATAAGAATTCAATCGAATTCTAATCCTTACTGAACACAATCTGTGTGCCCCAGTTCTCGTGCTTCCTTTACCGTAACAGGGCATTCCTTGGTGAGGAGGCACTTTCAACATAAACAAGTTGTGTTGAGATGAACATTGTCTTGCTCACCATGGCACCAAGAGAGAGTTTATTTCCAGCAGCTCTTACATCTTGTAGTGTTGAGAAACACCCAAGGAACTGTATTTATAAGTCTATCAAAGAACTTCAAGAGAACCAAAAGGATTTGTGTTTCTGATTTCTTGTTTTCCAACTTATAAAAAACAGTTTCTGCAGATAGTTTTTAGTACTGCGAGGGGAAACTCTTTTGATAAACAGATACATCCTAGCTTCTTCATAAAATAAGGCAATACTACTATCTTGATATGAAGTATCAGGAATTGATCAATGAATCAATTCATGCTTTGAGGTGATACACTCAGATGACTGAGATTTAAACTCCTCTTGTAATTCGTTTAGTTTGTTACAACTAATTGGATTACGCAGAGGAGGAGCATTGCTCTCACTAATTAGTAAATCAACATCAACCTCAACATAAATATTATTCATCATAACTTGATTTAGCTTGTTAAGAGATTCTTTCTCTTTCTGGAGGTATAACTCAACATCAAGAGATAAGCTCTCAAGCTTCTTTTCAAGCCCTGAAAACACTTCAAGGGATTTTAAACCTGGTGGAGGTTTAAATAGAATTTCTTCTACAGATTTAATTAAATCATTCATGGAAGAGGATTCTGAAATCCCTGGATCTGGTAGTGCATTTATTGATAGCACTACTGTCCATAGAGTCAGATCGCTTACAAACACAGACTTATAAGGTCCTTAATGTGTTTGCATGCTCTGATACCAATTGAAAAAGCGGGGGTCTAACAACACCACCCAATAATTCGATTAGCAATATGTATGGACAAACTCCGAAATTCTTTGCTAGAGAATCAACTAGACAGTCAGATTCAATCTAAATTGAAGTATCCCAAGGAGTAAATATCTCTCACTTTTTTTGATTTACTCAAACTAAAACAATAGCGAGTCTTTAATCAAACACAACGTTACCAAAGACCAATATCCAAGGATCAATCAATATAAATCAACAACCAAAGGTCGGATTTCCAATTGACGATCACAAATGCACAACCTGTATTATTTCAATTATATAAAATATAATGCGGAAAAGAAATAACACAGACACCAGAAGTTTTGTTAACGAAGAAACCGCAAATGCAGAAAAACCCCGGGACCTAGTCCAGATTGAATACACTATGTATTAAGCCACTACAGACACTAGCCTACTCCAAGCTAACTTCGGACTGGACTATAGTTGAACCCCAATCAGTCTCCTACCGATCCAAGGTACAGTTGTACTCCTACGCCTCTGATCCCAGCAGGATACTGCGCACTTGATTCCCTTAGCTGATCTCACCCACAACTAAGAGTTGCTGCAACCCAAATTCGCAGACTTGATAATCAACAAATCCGACTCACACAGAAAAGTCTATCAAAGGATAAATCTGTCTCCCACAGAAAAACCCTAGGTTTTGTTCCGTCTTAAGATATAAAATCAAGGTGAACAGGAACCAATTGATAATCCGGTCTTATATTCCCGAAGAACGGCCTAGATTAATCAATCATCTTTAAACAATCTTCTTGACTACACAAGCGGTTTGTCGAGGATTCACAAACAGTGAGACGAAGATGTTTGTGACTTCTTTATCTTGCCTATCGGAGAACTCTCAAGATCTCAAGCCAATCAATATATTGTACTCGCACGATAGAAGATGCAAGATCAGATCACAGAACTACGATAAAAGTAGTATCGGTCTGGCTTCACAATCCCAATGAAGTCTTTAAGTCGTTAACCTGGTTTTAGAGAAGAAAACCAAAGGTTAAAGGAGAATCGACTCTAGCGAGCCCACTAGTATCACACAGATGTGTGGGGATTAGTTTTGCACAATGCTAGATGTCTACTTTATATATCCTTCAAATCAGGGTTTTTCCTTAGTTACAAAGCAATCCATATTCACCGTTAGATGAAAACCTGATTTAGATTCAAGCTAATATTTCTCAACCGTTAGATCGAAAACTTAGCTTGTCATACACACTTGGGTAGACGTTTACTGGGTTTGTGAAAACCATGCCCAAACGTGTACGTGTATGTTGGTTCAACATAGTAACCCAAAAGGTTAACCATATGAGAAATTCATATTAACCTAGTTCTTCTTCACCATAACTAGTTCAATTGACTCAAATGAACTAGTTAGAGAGTTGTTCAATTGCTATGGGATCTTATGTAACTACACAATACACAATTGAAACAAAGATGATTCGATTCGATGAATCGGCTCATGAACTTTATAGCCACGGTTTGCATAAAGCATTCATTAGTAATTTAAGTTTCATGTTCAGAGCACATCTTTAGATCATAACCACTTAAGCTCACAAACAAGTTCGCGGACTTAAGGTAACCGGCAGAGTTTTCCAAACTCAGCATAAAATCTCGGCAAAGAGACTTCCGCCAGTTCAAGGACTAAACACGCAAACGAGTTTTTGGTAAATCCCAGCAGAAATTCTCGGCAAGATAACTTCTGTCAGTTCGCGGACTGAGTTCGCAAATTGAGTTCGCGGACTTGGCAAAGCCAATTCCTCCGGTTTCTCTCAATCAACAAAGTTCGAAAACTTCGGATTAAGGAATACATGGTTATGTAATCTAAACTCTCATTCCAATCATTGAGACATTCTCAGAGGACGTTATATATCCGTTATTCACAGACCGTTTCATGTCAGAGCAATTCTCAAAGTAATTGAAACTTTTCATGACTTTCGTCACTAGGTGAAGATAAACTTGATCAAAGCGAAACGCTTTACCAACACACGATTTCGATAAAAAGATAAGTAGTGAATACTCAGCTCGAAATGTCAAATGTGTATGATCCAGTTTATATAGCATATGACTTTTTGTCTCATAAGAAGTAGGATATAGAATAGATAGACTTTTGAGTGATAGATAAGTTCTAGTCTCCACATACCTTTTTGTTGATGTAGTTCCACGGTTCCTTGAGTATATCTTCGTCGTCGTATGATGAATCGCCATGAAGTCCTTGAGCTCAACTACATTTTCCTATCCTAGTCCGAGAATTAGCTATAATAGACTAGAAATCATGTCTCATAGTTTTGATCACTAACATTGACAAACATGCTTGATATAGAAACTTATGCGAGGTCGACCGAGTTATGCTCTAACACATGGTACACCAAGAGTAGTTATCAGTGATGGAGGTTCCCATTTTCAGAAATCCTTCCGTGCTCTACTTAAAAAGTACAACATAACACATAAGGTTGGTACGCCGTATCACCCACCAACTAGTGGTCAAGCCGAAATCTCAACCCGTGAGATTAAATCCATTCTTGGGAATCTCGTAAACACTGCACGGAAAGATTGGAGTTATAGGCTTAATGATGCATTATGGGCATATAGAACGTCATACAAAACACCGATTGGTATGTCTCCATATCGGTTGGTCTACGGCAAAGCTTGTCATCTTCCGGTTGAACTTGAACACAAGGCATATTGGGCGATAAATATGTGCAACATGGATTATGACAATGCAGGGAAACAAAGGAAGTTACAAGTCAATGAGCTAGAGGAGATATGTAATGATGCTTATGAGAGTTCTCGTATATACAAGGAAAAGACGAAGCTTTTCCATGACAAGATGATTTCGAAAGAATTTTTTTGTGGGGCAAAAATTTCTTTTATTTTATTCTCGTCTAGAACTATTTCCTGGTAAGCTAAGGTCCAGATGGATTGGACCATATGTTGTTACTAATGTTTATTCTCATGGCGCAACTGAAATTTCTAGTCTTAGAGATGGAACAAATTTAAAGGTGAACGGACATAGATTGAATCCATATTATGAAAGCATCGCTTATGTGGATATGGATGTGCAAGGATTTCGTGATTCTCTCCCTCTGGAGGAGTAATTGACGGAATGCCAAGCCGGGCTGAGGACATTAAACTAAGCGCTAAAGGGGAGGCAACCCATCGGTTTTGTATCTCTATCCTTTTTTTTTAATTTTGTTAGTTTTGAATATCATATATTGCATTCCCATATTAGATTTTACAGGTCCTATATCCATAATGAAAGTTTTGACGAATTCTCGTCAGAAAATTCCAGCTGCGCACTTGTCACGAAAATAGCTCTCGAGACTTCATACGGAGTCCGATTTGAGTGGTTGACTCCAAGTTTTAATTAGGACAGACTCAAATTTCTTTTCCAAAAAAAAAAATCTGAATTTGGAGTCTGTTAAGTTGGAGCGATAGGCCTGGACATTTGAGTTTCAGTATTTTTACAGAACTTTTTCAGATTGCATGTCAGTCAGTCCGGAGGCCATAAAAGTCAGACCTTTTATCGAAACACTGTGAAATTTTTACACATTATAGAAAAGATGTAGGTGAACAAACTTTGTTTAGGATGTTTTTCCTAGTTCCTTACCCATTGGTACAGTTTTCGAGTTTTTCAGGGCTGTTTTGTCAGAAATCAGAATTTTCGGTTTTGAACATTGAGGACAATGTTTAGTTTAAGTGTGGGGGAGCATTTAGTGTTATACTTTATGCATATACACATAAAAAATAAAAAATATAAATAATACTCTTTGATTTCTTGCATTCTTGAGACTTCATCTTTTGGAGTTAATTATGAGCTATTTAGGACTGACACTCTAAACCTTTTTAGGTTAGATTGAGTTCCACTTTATCATTCCACAATCCTCAAATATATACGTTCATAATTGAATGCGAAACTAAGCTATGGTAGTCATTTGAAAGATTCATCCTCGCAATTAATCATTACTGAATCACTTTCTTTTTATTTTTGCAGTTATATGTTTCTCTAAAGTGATTTGGTGGGATCCTGATACTACCGTGGATGTTGTAGCAAGGTAATCATTGGTTTAGTATATGAAAGCCCCATAGACAATTGTCTAACACTCATAAAGAGTGATCCGAAAAAAAATGAAAAAGAAAGAAAAGAAAAAGAATACATTTATATAAGGCTCCTCTTCGTTCATCGACACTTGGATAACAGTATGTGTGAAACGTTGTCCCTGTCTCCGTCGCCTAAGAAAGCATGGATCGTAGGATCCAAGGAAACTATCACGTATTTGCTGAAAAGGAACATTCTCTTAGAGTATCTAATCATGTAGTCGGTAAAAATTAAAACCATATCATCATTATATAGCAAGTCAAAAAAGACTATTGATGAGGTTCTTGACGCTTAGATAGCAGTATGTGTGAAACGTTTTCCCTGTCTCCGTCGCCTAAGCAACCGTGGAGCGCAGGACCCAAGGAAACTATCACATACTTGTTGAAAACGAAACATGCGCTTAGAGTATCTAATCATGTGGTCAAGTTAAATGGGTCTTCTCTCAACTATTACGCTATAAATATATATACTTTTGACGACATTCATACAAGTATTGTGGGTAACATCTTTCACTTAAGTCAACATTTGCACACTTCACTTTTCTATTTCCATTTTATTATCTATCCATGTGATTTCTGTATGCGAGTGTTGTGGAAAACATTGCAACAAGTACGATGACTGTCTTAGTGGAGTTTTGCAATCAGGTTGAATGTCACACGCAAGTAATTGCTTATGTGTGTTGATTGGAATGTATGTGGGATGTTTGCAGCTAAAAAACATATGCATGCAAGCTAATTATTTGGCTTTCGACTTTGTATCTATCCTTAGTGGTTCTTCCAAGGCGGGAAATTGGAGTAGGTTTTTTGGGTATACCTCTTGTAATCCCTCATGAGACTATAACTAGTCCACTAGGGACACCTAGGAGTTTAAAGGCTTGTTAAACATGCTAAGTGTAACCGTTTTCTCAACGAGATGGAGTTGTTGCATTTATGATTAGTTTTATTTAGTTTTCTCGAGGACTATCAAAAGCTAAGTGTGGGGGAATTTTATAAGTGCATAATTCATATGATTTTAATGTCCATTCCATACTTGTTTTAGCTATTATTCTTGCATATTTCGTATTATTACTCTTGTTTTCTCTTATTTGCCTCTATAAGGTGAGTCATCCAAAAAGGAGATACAAAGTGCTTAAAATATCTAAGAATAGAAGTATTCCGAGTATCCAAGTGCCCAAGTCCAAGAGAAGTGGAAGAAGTGCGACGAAAAGGAGCAAAACACTCAAAATTAAGAGAAGGGACAAAGATCGATCTTAACTCATTCAAATTAAGGATTTATCATCCTCATCTTGAATAGAATTGAAATATAAAAAGAATGCAAAAAGAATGAGGTCATTCCGAGTTCGGACGAAGAAGTTGTGGTCAAAACAAGCTTTTATTGAATACCGAAGACAGTAAAGTTCGTGGACGGGTTTCATACTTTAATTCCAAAAATTTCTGCTGGAATTTGAAGTTCGCGGAATGGGTTTGCGAACTTAGCAAGTGGAAAACGTGTATTAATACCTTAGAAAGCCTAAGGGCACGTTTGGATTCATTAATTCGTTATTTCGGGTCGGGTTCTTGAACCAAACTAAATACGTGAAGTATGTAAACCTATAAAAAGGTGCTAGGTTATGTAAAATAATATCATATCATTAGGTCACGAAATTGTAAGTCTTGGAGAGGAGAAATATCAAAGCTAGGGTTTCGGAGCGACTCTCAATCGTAACGATATCTCTAACCTTTTCTTATATGTATATCATGGGTGTTTCTACATCCATGAGTAGCTAAACACCTATTGATTGAGGATGAATTCTAAGTTGTAAACAAGATTTGAGTTATTATATTAATCTACTTTGAATTTCTTCATATGATTATCGTTTGTTTATACTAATTAATATTTATGATTGATTGATAGATTGTTTAGGTGGCCAACTAAATTGATTTGTTGATTCAATCTATTGCTAGTATTGAGTTAGGAGATAAGTAATAGTCGAATAACTTGTACACAAGTAGAGAACACAAAATCTTACAGAGGGATTCTGTGGAGCGATTGTGTGTATAAACAACACTAAAAAAGTGGACCTTGATTTAAGAGTCTAACTAGTAGGATCAACCTATAAATTCACAAAAGATAAAGCATTCGACTAAATACACCTTGAGTGATCTACTACTAGGTGGTTTGGGTGAATAGAATCTGGTAGGCGAGAACTTCTGTATCCAGTGATATAAGGAATTTAGGGGATAGCACTGATCTAGCCGTTATTCTACGGTTGGTGATAATATATGATTAACGACGAGTAGGCAATTATCCTCGATCATAACTCTCTTTATTGATTACAATTCAACTTTATTTGCTTTGATTATTTATTTTTTTCACAATCTAAAACAAAACCCCCCTTTGTGACACTTCGACAACTAAAACTCACTGCTCTTCGTGGGAACGATCCTTACTTCCATTATATTACCAGTTAATTGTGTGGAAATAAGATTATTAATTTGTTGAGCCTACGACACCCATCAGGTACCAAGATACACCACCAACTTTTTCTTAGGAAACCTGTATGGACTAAACTTAAATAAAACTCTGAGAGTTACAACTTAATGAATCTTGATTAATAATTTTATGAATAGTTTATATCTCTTTCACTCATAACCAATATGTAAATGGAGACAAGTCCGTAAACCTGATTATACCGTGAGAGTTCTTGGATGATTCCAAAGATCAATATCCAAGATCAATTAAGTTGTATCCAAAAATTACGATGGATGTATCTACTTTGATTGATTTACGTACAACCTGTGATATTTCAATTATAAAGAAAAACAATATAATGCTGAAAAAGAAATAACACAAACACCATAAATTTCTCTAACGAGGAAATCGCAAATGCATAAAAACCCCGGGACCTAGTCCAAATTTGAACACCAAACTGTATTAAGCCGCTACAGATTCTAGCCTACTATGAATACTTCGGGATGGAATGCAGTAGAGACTGAATCCACCGCCACAGTAATTCAGTTACAGTCGCGCTCCTTACACCTCTTGAATCTCGCAAGACTCCGCGTAGTTGATTCCCTTAGATGATGTCCTTTACAGCGTAAGAGTTGCTTCAAATCAATTGAAGACTTTAAACCAATCTTCCTTCCACAGATAAGCCTATATGTGATTTTCGTTTTGATCAAAGATATAGGTGAGATAGGAAATCCTTTGCAATATAAAAAGTCTAGCAAACCTCAAAATCTAGTACTTATGACTCCCGGAGAGCATATAATTATTCACATCACAAATAATACCTACTTCGATTACAACAAAGAATCTTGATATAGGAATATACTTGTGGAATCACAAAGTCTATGACGAAAAAACTTTGTGATTTCTATCTATCTTGCATGTCGGAATGAGACTCAATAATCAGTAGCAAGATCAGGATACACGAATTATCATGATAAAGATAGTTGGACCTGGCTTCACGAATCCTTAGGTGAAGTATTTTTAGTCGCTAAACCTAAAAAGGTTTAAAGGAGATGACGATTCTATTTTCGCTAAACCTGATTCTAGTGCCGGGATTCAAAAATCCCAGTTGCTTGAGGTTCTCCTTATATAGACTTTCACGATCAAGGTTGATTTAGATTTAAGATAAGGTATCTATGGAATCAAACAATCAATTTCCACTGTTAGATAAAAACTTTACTTGAGATTAACATAATAGAATATACGCTCTAGTTAGGATGAACCGTAACCGAACCGTGTACAATGAATTGTTCATGAAAGGTTATATGAAACTAGATAGACGAACTATAAGCTTAACCATTTTCATATAACACTTTGAGACTTTAATCTTGAGTCACAACCATAGTTTATGATGTGATCAAATATGTATGTACGTGTTTTTTTATAGAGTTGTTCAAATGACGATTATTTAATAGAAATAATTCTGATGCATCTGAAAATATTCGACAAGGTAAGAACGTGTACTTACTTCAAGTTCGTGAGTTATTTTGTTATGGTACATGTACCGGTGTTGTATACCCTTAAGACAAAACGAGTTCAGGAGTCCACAGAACTTTATTGTATGCATGCTAGGTATGTGTACCATCCTGAGTTCACGAGTCAACAGAACCTTTTGAGTTTGCATACTTGATATGTGTACCAAAAATTGTTGTCGAACTATAGATACACTGGTACTTTTACTGAGTACATGTACTATAACTTCTGACCTATAACAGTTGTATCAGTGTAAGCTGGTACGTGTCCTATCCTGTATCCAGATTTATAGTAGTTTTATATCTCTCTAATAATCAATTTGAAACATTCTCGAATAACATCAATGACACATATCACTTTTCCAAGCTATTTTCAGATCATTAATTTTGAATCACGATTTAGGTCATAAAAAATAAATTGTTCTTAACCAATTTCATCAAGTATGAACAAATGTTCTTAAGCTTAGTCAATATATTTCGAGAATTATTAACAAGATAAACTTGACTCGAAATTTCCATTATGCATGTAAAGTCCAACTTAGTCATGCAACATAGTCTCCTAGATAAAAAGGTGAAAACTTAAGTAATAGGTGGTTCAGTCTTCACTTACTTTTAGTTGATGAAGCTCTCTAAAAGCTTCGGTTGATCTTCGCCTTCAAATGGTAGAACGAAGCGATGTCTGGTACTCAACTACACACTTCTATCCTAATCTGAGATTTAAAAAATATAGACTAGATATTAAGATATAGTTTTGATCAACTAAATTTGACAACAAGATTGAGATAGAAAAAATTGTGAGCTCAACCGAGCAATGCTCTAACAGGGTAGATTACTTGGTCTCAACTATACGAAGTTGTCTTTGTTCTTTGTATAGCGGCTTAATTCTAAGAGTATTCAAAAATGGACTAGCTCCCATGTTTTTTATGCATTTGCGGTTTCCTCATTAACAAAATCTTGTTGTGTCATTTACTTTACTTTCGCATTATAATTTTTTTAGTTATAATAAAGTAAATAACATTGTAAATTAATCCAAGGCACTTTCTATTGATCATATAGTGTATAGGTCTAGTACCGTAACAATTATCAATTGATTACCTTGTTGTTGTATTGTCTTAACTTTGTCCATAGACGGTCACACAAGGTATCATACTTATAGGTTGATATCGAAAATATTGTGGTGTACTTGGGTACCCACGTCATTTCATCATCTAAATTGTTTTATTAGCAGACAAGAAAAATTCGTATACCAAGCGTTAAAGAATCCATAAAATTTCCTGTGAGGACCAGTCTTTAATGCAAGATTAGTCGGATATCAGTCACTATCCCGGAAAGTCTTCCGTAGGTTTCCATATTAATGGGATGCCCTAAAAAGCCTAAAAAAAATGTTAGATTGAGAAGTCCGCCAAAATATTCTTCGAAGAACATCAGAGACATATATTTTGTTTCATGGCTATTAAAGAGTCATTCACATTCTTAAGTTGATTTCCATGAAACCCATCATTCATCCTTCCCTCATTCCCAACAATGGCATATGATAGTACACCTAGACAATCTTTTATCTCGCGTTTAGCTTTGTTAACCTCCAACTTCTCAGTATCAAACTAGCATTATTTGGCACTACCCGAAACAAATCTAGAGAAAATAAAAAAATAATTCTAAACTCGAGCATCCTAGCAGCAGTGACTTGTCCCAACTCGATTAGACAACAAGCAAAAGTTTGAAGTCAAGTTAATACCTCTTTGTTACAACACCTCCAAAAATAATATAAATTATAAAATTATCGCAATCATCTCCAGTTAGCTGATATGAGGAACAACATGTTAAACCATAAATGAGGGGAATTGTGGTGCCTTCATGCCCAACCTGCACCATGAAGGGATCAAGCACGGAGTGTACTTAATATTTCAGAACTAATAACCAAAACCAAATCATATTGCAAGGCCAAAGGGCAAGCAAAGCCTAGTATGCCTAGGCCAATGGACTTTCAAAGGATATGCACAAGATAGTGCAAAATTGATGCCACATCATTGGAAATATGCACTCTTTTGTTCGGGACATGCAAAATGGTGCGACATTCACTTTTTTCATAATGCATCTAAATATACATTATCGGTTTAACAATACATCAACAATGATACAGGTGCGACATTCACCTTTCTTTAGTAATGCATCAAAATACATTCTCGGTTTAACAACACATCAAAAATGATGCTTACGCATCATGAAGCTCTCTCAAGTAAGCGATACGGTATAATGACACATCAAATATGCTTTACCGGCTAAGCTTTGCATCTTAGAGATTCATTTCCTATTCATGCACCTTTAACCAATATTTTTTCCTTATATATATATATGTATACTTTAATGACATTTCTACAAATAATTATTGAAAGTGGATGGTCGTGTGTCGAGTTCCACGTGCTTTTGCGACAGCGAATTACGAGAAGATGCATCATTTAGATTTATGATGCATATCCAGTTCTGGGACAATGCCGAACTTGCGAAATGCACCATACCGATGCATTTTATTTCCCGTGGAAGTATTTGTGCAAGATATCAAACAAATGATATTTTTTATATGAATAATCCTCAGAAGATAAATTTAATATCCAAACAATTGATTTAAAGTGGAGAATATAAAGAGATGGAAATCAAATTTTGTTAACTGTTGCGAGGATCACTCTGTCCTTCAAATACAATTCACCATGTATACTTATGCTGAATAGTAAATATCGATGGTTTCCCAGGATATAACACCCCCTCGCAAAGTATCAAACTCTGTTAACTGAGGCAAGGATCACTTTGTCCTTCAACACCCTGTATACTTATGTTGAATAGTAAATGATGATGATTTCCTAGGATACAACAGCTCCTCGCAAAGTACAAGAACACTTAAACTCTTTCAAAGAAGTGAAGACAGGAAAAAAAACTTATGTTGAATAGTAAATGGTGGTGGTCTCCCATGATACAATATCTCCTTGCAAAGTATCAAACTTGTTAACCGAGGCGAGGATCACTTTGTCTTGCAAACGCAGTTCACCATATATACTTATGTTGAATAGTAAATGGTGATGGTTTTCTAGGATACCACAGCTCCTCGCAAAGTACCAGAACCCTTAAACTCTTTGAAAGTGTCATAACCTAGACATGACTTTACACTCTCAAGGCCACCCCAGCTGCTGTTAGTTAGATACCACGTGCCTTCATAGTTGTTCACGTGAATCCTGTATTTCATTTCTTCCAGTACTCTTTTGTATCCTATGTATCATTAGCAGAACAAGTCTCTTTCTCTTTCTCATTGTTATCTTCAACTACTTTCTTTCTTGAGTAATTCTTATCTCTTCCCCTGCAACTCTTATTATCCTCCACATAATTCGAATCTCTTCTCTGTTTATCATTTGAATGTGTGAAATAGGTCATTTATACGTGTACATCACTACAAATTGGTACCAGAGCAGTAAAATTCTCGAGGTTCAATGGCTAACAGAGCAGCTGTTGATGAACTTGTTGAGAAGAATGATGAGCTCACTCAAAAACAACAAGAGTATTCTCAAAACAAGGAAATACTTTCTCAGAAACATGATACTTTCCTCCTCACAGTTACAGAGAACCATAAAAAACCTTCAGATGAGTTTGTGAGAGTTATGAGTGAAGTTTTTTCTCAGATCCTATATAATAACACTAGAAATTTTGTTCAAAGATATATTCCACCAGGATTCTCTAGTGGTGTTCTTGGTACTCCACCAGGATTTTCTAGTAATATTCAAGACCGGCATCAGAGATCTAACTTTCCAGGTGAAGGTAGTCATACACATCGTATTGTAGATGGTATTGGAGAAGGAAATTTCCATCAACCTAAATCGAAGGTGGATTTTCCTAGATTTGATAGCCAGGAACCAAGATCCTAAAAATCAGTAAGTGTAGAATTTTTTTCCAGATCCACCATATGGACGATGAACATAAGGTAAACCTTTCTTTTCTTTATTTGGATGTCAATGATGACTAATGGTTTCAACATTATCAAGCATGTAAACAAGTAGTAACATGGGAAGAATTCCTTAGGGATATTTTTAAACGTTTTCAAGATCTTGGACATGATGATATTGTAGGAGAATTTAATAAACTCTGTCAAGTTGGTACTGTTAACGACTACCAGGAGATTTTTGAAGAATTAAAAGCTCTCATGATAGCCAAGAACAGTTACCTTACTGAATCATATTTTACTTCAAGTTTCATTTGTGGGCTTAAAGAAAAATTGCGAATGCATGTACAAATGTTTTCCCCAACAAAATTAGATCATGTTGTGTATTTGGCTAAGATGTAGGAAGCATTATTGGAAAATGCTTCTAAAAACAATTAAAGGAGCTCATAGGCCACCACCTCTTTATGTTCCATCCCACACTACTTCTAACAAAGAAAAATTCTCCTACCACAAGTCCCGAAGTTCATCTCAAACCAATTGCCACCAACAACACAGGACAACAGTCTGCAATACTTCCTATCAAGAAGCTTTCATATGTAGAAATGAGAGCTAGAAGGAAAAAAGGACTCTGTTACAATTGTGATGATGTGTTCTCATCTGGTTATAAGTGTATCAAGCAACAATTATTCATGTTAGCAGCAGATGAAGAGGAAGGTACTACATTTGAAGCTATATCTCCAGCTACACACTTACAATTGGATCATGAAACTGAAGAGGAGGTAGAGGTCTCAGTACATGCCATCTCTGGTAATGTTTCTTATTCTACCATTAAAATTCTTTGTTCAGTTAAGAAAAAAAGGTTGACCATACTTATAGATAGTGGTAGTACGCATAGCTTTTTGGACCCAAAGGCTGCTAACTTGTATGGTGCCACAATGTTACCTACTACTGCATTACAAGTTGATGTAGCTGATGGAAACAAGTTGGTTAGTGATGCTAAATGTCCCGCATTCCAGTGGAATATGCGGGATCATACCTTTCAGTTTGATATAAGGCTGTTGAAATTAGGTGGTTGTGACATGGTGTTGGGTGTTGACTGGATGAAAGAGAACATCCATGTTATTTTTTATTTTAAAAATCTCACTATTTCCTTCTGTTAGAGCACTGCTCGGTCGAACTCGCAAGATATCTCAAGCTTGTTTGTCAAGTTTAGTTGCCAAAAATATAAATCTTGATTTATAGTTTACTTATAGCCAAGTCTCAGGTTAGGATAGAAGTGTAGTTGAGCATTAGACTTCACGACGTTCATCGATTGAAGACGAAGAACTACTAAGGGGAGCTTGTGGAACTTCATCAACAAAAGGTATGTGGAGACTTGAACTCATCTATCACTCAAAAGTCTATCTAGTCTATCTCCTATTTGAGACAAAAGTCATATAACTATATAGACTTCAATTGTGCACATTTGATATTTCGAGCTAAATTTAAATCGCTTACATATTTCTCGAAATATGTGTTGGTAAGATTTCTCTTTAACCAAGTTCATCTTATATTCTTGACGAAAGTAAAAAGATGATCATGTGAAAATCGCCTGGTAACATCTTACATGATTTGTGTGAGACAGTCATTGATGTAGACTCGGAATATTTCGTATTGATCATTCGATCACTTGAAAATTGCTTTGAAGCTAATAGTTTGTGTGGGACAGCTATTGTCGTCTTCCAAGAATGTTTCAATGTTTGAAATGAGAGTTTAGAACAATTGGATATAAGCATAGTATGCGTACTTTCATACATGTAGTCCAAGTCTAGGAACCATGGTATGCATACACGTATGCGTACTGGTTGGTTTAGTGAAAGTCCGGGAACCTTGCATGCATACCGATACGCGTACTGGCGTGAGGTTCAGTTCCGGGAATTTCTGCTGAGTTTGGAAGATATGCGTACCCGTTGGCATACTGGCGAACCCAAACTTAGTCCGGCCACTAAGGTATGCGTACCCGTTTGCATACTTGAGTGTATAATGTTCTAAAATCGGTTTGTTCATGCACTAATACATTTATATAATAATGAATGATCTTTTGAAAACCGTGGTTATAATGTTTATGACTTGATTCGAGTGAATCAAAATCGATTTTGCTTCAATTATGTCTTTTATACTTCTATGAGAATATAAACAATTGAACAACTCTAGAACTAGTTTCATTTGAGTCATTTGAACTAGTTATATTAAGATGAATGAGGTTGATATGAAAGTTTTCATGTGGATAACTTCGATTATCTATTGTGGAGCCAACAAAGGTGTACACATTGAGGTACGGTTACTCATATCTAAATGAAATCACTTTTCATTTGTATGTAACAAGCTAAGTTCGATATAACGGTTGAAAGATATTAGCTTGAGTCTAATCAGTTTTTCATCTAACGGTGAAAATTGAATGATTTGTTACCAAGGTAGCATTGATTGCAAACCCTTATTTGAAGACTATATAAAGGATAACTCTAGCAACTGGGAAACCTAATCACCACACCTCCTGTGTGATACTAATTGCGACTAGAGTCGATCCTCCTTTAACCTTAGGTTTTGCCAAAACCCTTTAGGTTAACGACTTGAAGACTTCATTGGGATTATGAAGCCAGTGCCAACTATTTTCTCTGTAGTTGCTTGTTCTGATCTTGTTGTTTTCTATCGTGATTGAGTACTATCTTCTCTAAGATTTGCTCGAGATTTAATCTCTGATAGGCAAGATAAAAAGTAGTCACAAACATCTTCGTCTCATCATTTGTGATTCCACAATATCTTGTTTCGCTACCATACGATTAAGATTATTGTGAGGTGATTGATATTTCTAGGATGTTGTTCGGGAATATAAGTATGGTATATAAATTGGTTCCTGTTCACCTTGATTTATCAAAAGACGGAACAAAACTCATAGGTTTATCCGTGGGAGACAGATTTATCTATTCAATAGACTTTTTTGTGTGAGACAGATCGGTTTATCAAGTCTTCGACTTTGGGTCGTAACAACACTTATTTGTGGGTGAGATCAGCTAAGGGAATCAAGTGCGTAGAGTCCTGCTGGGATTCAGAGACGTAAGGAGCGCAACTGTACTTTGATCAGTGTGAGATTGATTAGGGCTCAACTACATTACAGTCCGAAGTTAACTTGGAGTAGGCTAGTGTCTGTAGCGGATTAATATAGTGTGGTGTTCAAATCTGGACTAGGTCCTGGGGTTTTTCTGCATTTGCGGTTTCCTTGTTAACAAAACTTATGGCGTGTGTTTGTTTTGGGGTAAAAACTGATTCTGTTGGGAATGGTACATTTGGGTGTGCCGCCGAGAAACGAATCTAAACCCTAAACAAATGCACTGCACGGGAGTACTTTAGATTCGAGAGATCAATCTGTACAATTCTGGCATAAACCAAGAAATGGTCGTTCCAGAATTGCTTCGGTCACAAAGTGAAGGAGAAAGGTTGATCTTAGGGAGGGATGCAAGAAGGTGTTGAAATCAAAATATTGAATTTTGAGGGTGTGGCTGTTTTATGACTTGTATCGGAATTTGGAACTGGCTTGCGGAATGTAAGCTATCAGTTCTTGGTGTTTTTCTGGATACTTGTGTTGTTAACCAAAACTCTCTTATTTGTCGAAATAGGTTGAAAACCTATTTATACAAGTCATTGAGCACCCTTGATCTCGTATGAAGTGGAGACAGTTAAGCAGTGGAGAAGTGAGGTTGTGTAGAAGCGGTTCACCATCACGTTCCCACTGTGAGGGGAAGCTGGTCAGCCTTACACCCACAGTTCACTTACTGTTATTTAACCGTCCGCGCTTTTCCTGACACGTTCTAGTAATGGGCGTGTTGCACGCCGCACGTTGTAAACCGCCAGACCAATACCCTGATGAGTATCCCCCAGTTTGTGAAATGTTTGATTTCTCGAGTGTTTCGTGGAAAAATGTGCAACAAGTTGTTGAGTGGGTCTAATGTGCAAGACCTAGTTATTCTGACCAATCACACGCAAGTTAGGCGACATAATGGCATAGTGGAAAAGTGGCGCCTGCTAGTGGCACAATGGCAAAGTGGCGTCTGCCAGTGGCTAAGTGGCGAGGTGGCGCCTGCCAATGTCGTAGTGGCAAGGTGGCAAAGTGGCGCCTGCCAATGGCATAGCGGCAAAGTGGCACCTGTCAGTGGCATAGGGGCGAAGTGGCGCCTACTATATCTTGGCATATTGGTGTTAGATCCAAATATGGCTTAATGATATTAGCTCTAGTTGCCGCATCGAACTTAATGCCTAGGTGATGTTATTTGTCATGGGACGGCATAGTGGTCTTAACCAAATTAGGGTTTGGCATGTCAAAGCCCTAATTAGTATGTGCGGCTATGTTGACGCGGTGACCACTAGGTGTTGGCGCGGTTTGGCCTCATTCTAAATGCGTGTGGCGCATTTAGAGCGACCTGATTGGTCGATGAAAAGGGGTTCGTCAAGCAGCATGGGCCCCCCTCATTCTAAATGCGTGTGACGCATTTAGAGCGACCTGATTGGTCGATGGAAAGGGGGCCGACAAGCAACATGGGGCCGGCTTCATTATAAATGTGTGTGGCGCATTTAGAGCCACCTGATTGGTCGATGGAAAGGGGGACGGCAAGAAGCATGGAGCCGGCCTCATTCTAAATGCGTGTGGCGCATTTTGAGCGACCTGATTGGTCGATGGAAAGGGGACCGACAAGCATCATGGGGTCGGCCTCATTCTAAATGCATGTGGCACATTTAGAGCGACCTGATTGGTCGATGGAAAGGGGGCGGCAAGAAGCATGGGGCCGACCTCATGCTAAATTTGTGTGGCGCATTTAGAGCGACTTGATTGGTCGATGGAAAGGGGGTCAGCAAGCATCATGGTGCCGGCCTCATTCTAAATGTGTGTGGCGCATTTAGAGCGACCTGATTGGTCGATGGAAAGGCGGCCTCATTCTAAATGTGTGTGGCGCATTTAGAGCGACCTGATTGGTCGATGGGAGAGAGGGGCCGGCAAGAGAAACATGGAGCCTGGACAACAGCCACAAGCGACGCCTATTGGAGCGGATTGGCGGTCTATGTGGCGTGGTCGCGCCTCTTTTGTCATTGCTCTTATTTTCTACAATTCCTCTTTTGTTTCTTGTTTTCTGGTAGGACTTTGCTCCTACTATCTCCATGGAGGATTGGTTTCCTAGTTTACCTAGGTTTGGCCTCGACCAATAGGGTTGAGATATTTGCACAAGGCGCAAAAGACCTAATTTTTAAAAATAGGTAAAATTAGGTTCGAAAATTAAATTTCGTGAGCTGACACAAAATTAAACAGTTTTTGATAAACTATTTATGCGTTGGCACAAGAAATCTCTTTATCAGAGAGCGGTACAACTTGCGTGTTCCTGAGTATTTTCATGCAGATCTCAATACTGACACTTCGGGAAATTCATGCTACTCCGCTGCGAGTGAACAATAATTGTCATGTCATACCAATATTAAGAGTTCAGCTGGGAACATAGCATAGGAAAATACTCGACCGGTTGTACATTAGTGAACAATGCAAGCGGGAGTTTAATAAAATTTATAGAATATTAGGATTGTTGCTACGTGCACCATTCTGGATAAATTTTATATACATATACTGAATTGCTCAATACATATGTAAGTAAAGATGCTTGGGCACTTATCACTCTTAAATGGCTCGGCTTCTTTGCAGAACGACGGCGCATTTAATACAGGGTTTTACAATCTTAGCCCTGAACTAAAAACCACCATCAACAGTGTTATTTCTTTTCTGCATTATATTTTCTATATAATTGAAATATTACTGGTTGTGCGTAAGTTCAATCAATTGTGAATCCAACCTTTGGTTGCTGATTAAATTGATTGACACTTGGATATTGGTTTTTGATAATGTCCAAGTTATTTCTTATATTCAATCAGGATCGCAAATTCCTATTTTTTTGATTGCAGATTGAATTGAGAAATTGGGATATAACTCTTTGATATACTTTTCTTAAGATTGAGTCTGACTGTCTAGTTGATTCTCTTGAAAGTGTATTAGAGTTAGTCCATACATATTGTTAAGTGAAATATTGGTTATGGTTGTTAGACTCCTGTTTTTTTCACCTTCACCACCAATGGTACTCTCATTCTTCTACAAGACCAACCTGACACAACGAGATTATCTTGTATGTCTGAGACTGATCTTCAAAAAAAAAATCAGAAGAATAAGCATGGGTTGGTGGGGCATCTTTTTTCCTATCTCTGTTGAACCTCCCCCAACTCCAATACCTGCACCCATTCAAAACTTACTTGATTCTTATTCTTCCATTTTTCAAGAACCCGCATCACTTGCTCCTACCAGATCACATGACCACCATATTCCATCTTCATTACCACCAAATCAAATACCATACATAATTCCTTATGTACAAAAGGAAGTAGTGGAAAAACTAGTTCAAGAAATGTTATCATCTGGTGTTATTCAACCTAGTCATTCTCCTTTTTCTTCTCCAATATTACTTATCAAGAAAAAAGATGGAAGTTGGAGATTTTATGTGGATTATAGGAAGCTCAATGACATTACAATCAAGGATAAATATCCAATTCCTATCATATAGGAGCTTTTGGATGAATTGAAGGGAACTACTGTGTTCTCCAAGATAGACTTAAGGTCTGGATATCACCTCTAGTTTATCCTCCTGATACTCACAAAACTGCCTTTACGACTCACCAGGGTCACTATGAGTTTATAGTTATGCCCTTTGGGCTATCTAATGCTCCAGCATTCTTTTAGGCCCTCGTGAATGATGTTTTTGCACCACACTTGACTAAATTTATCTTGGCCTTCTTTGATGACATACTCATCTACAGTCCTGACATGGCTTCCCACCTATAACACTTGGAGATTACCCTTGCACTTCTACAAAAGCATTCATTATTTGCCAAGGTTAGCAAGTGTACTTTAGTCAACCTCAAATTAAGTATTTGGGACACATTATCAGTGGAGAGGGAGTGGTTGTTGATCCTACAAAGATTGATTTCATGCTTAAATGGAAACCTCCAACTTCTTTGTAGGAGTTAAGGGGATTCTTGGGTCTCACTGGGTATTGTAGAAAGTTTGTTCAGAGCTATGGTATTATTTGCAAGCCACTTAGTGACCTACTGAAAAGAACTGTTTTGGATGGAATTCAATTGCTCAGTCTGCTTTTGATCAACTCAAAGTAGTTGTTACTTCTACCCTAGTCTTAAGCTTACCAGATTTCTCCAAGGCTTTTGACATTGGGACTGATGCTTGTGATGTGGGAGTAGGTGCAGTGCTCACGCAAAATAAAAAACCAATAACTAATTTAGTAAAGGCTTGGGCCCAATATTTTCAGCTAAATCATCTTATGAGAAGGATATAATAAGCATTGTGATAGTAGTAAACAAATGGAGGCCATATTTGTTGGACATTCACTTTAACATTTTTACTGACCACCAGAGTCTCAAATTCTTTATGGAGCAAAGACTTCACTCTATGCTACAACAAAAGTGGCTCTCCAAGTTGTTGGGTTATGACTATGAAGTAGTCTATAAGAATGGCTCTGAGAACAAGGTTGTTGATTCCCTTTCTAGAATGCCACAGCCAGTTGTCACCTGATCTCAAATGTACAACCAGTTTGGCTAGAAGAAGTTGTTCAGAGTTATGCCACAGACTCCTTGGCCACTTCTTTAATTCCAAAATCGATGGTAAGCCCCATATCTCAACTACCTTATTCATATTCACAAAGTATTATTAGATACAAAAATATAATTTATATTGGTTCTGGAGGTAGCTTAAAACACCAAGTTATGACTGCACTTCATTCTTCTTCTCTTAGAGGCCATTCTGGCACTCAGGCTAGCTGCCAGAAGGATAAGATTTATTTTTATTGGGTGGGCATGAAAAAAGAATTATTTCATTTCATTAAAAAATGTGATTTTTGTCAACAACACAAGGGAACCAATTCCTTGCCAGCTGGTCTCTTGCATCCATTACCAATCCCTGACCAAGCCTTGCAACACATTAGCATGGATTTTATCAATGGAGTGCCTAAATCTGAAGGCAGAGAAGTCATACTAGTGGTGGTTTATAGGATTACAAAATTCAGTCACTTCATAGCTCTTAGCCATCCTTTTACTGCTTCTTCTATAGCTAAGATGTTCATGGATCACATCTTCAAGCCGCATGGCTTTCCTAAGTCCATAGTTTCTGACAGAGATAACATTTTCCTAAGAAGTTTTTGGAAAGAATTTTTTATTAAGGTTGGTACTTCTCTGCATATGAGTACAACCTATCACCCGCAGTATGATGGCCAGACAAAAAGGGTGAATGTTTGTTTGAAGTCTTATCTAAGATGTATGACCAGTTATAGATAAACTAAATGGGTCAGCTGGTTAGCTCTTGCAGAATGGTGGTTTAATACTAATTACCACACAAGTATTAAACTCACTCATTTCCAATCTTTGTATGTGTATTCTCCACCACAATTTGACATTTTTTCTCATCAACCTGCTACCAACCCAGCTACTGAAGATTATTTACAGCGAAGGCAAGCTATGGGGATTGTTATTAAGTCTACTTTGGAGGAAGCCCAACACCGGATTAAATAACAGGCGGACAAAAAACGAACTGGGAGGTCTTTTGAAGTATGTGATTTGGGTTATCTCAGGCTCCATCCTTACAGACAAACTTTAATAAAGTTGCGCAGATATTTAAAGCTGGCAGCAAAGTTTTTTGGTCCATACCAGGTGACTGCTAAGGTTGGTACAGTGGCATACAAACTACAGCTTCCTCCTGGCTCTAAAATCCACCCAGTCTTCCATGTTTCTCAACTTAAGCCAAAACTGGGACTTGGCTCTCTTCCTCATACTTCCTTACCCGCTCTGGATTCTAATGGAAGCTTGAAGGTTCAACCATTGCAAGGTACCGATTCTCGCGTTATCAAGAACAACATGCAATTGGTTCACCAAGTTTTTGTTCACCGGGCATAATCCACAGCACCTGAAGCTATATGGGAGGATACTTCCCTTATGCAACAGAGTTTTCCTAAGTTAATTCTTGAGGTCAAGAATCATATGGAATAGGGGGTATTTTTCATAACCCTATTCATGACAATACACTCTCAAGGACACCCCAACTGTCGTTAGTTAGATACCAGGTGCTTTCATAGTTGTTCACGTGAATCATGTGTATTTAATTTCTTCCAGTACTGTTTTGTGTCCCATGGATTATTAGCAGAACAAGTCTCATTGTTTCTCTCATTGTTATCCTCAACTACTTTCTTTCTTGAGTAATTCTTATCTCTTCCCCTGTAACTCTTATTCTCCTCCACATAATTCGAATCTCTTCTCTGTTTATCATTTGAATTTGTGGAATAGGTCCTTTGTATGTGTAGATCGCTGCATAAAGCAATGAACACAAAAAGAAGAAAAAACTCTATGTTCTTGGAAAAGAAATTTCTAATCATGAAAGAATTTCAGTGAGAAAAAAAACATTTAAAAAAAAAAGGTTTTTATGTGGTTATTTTCGAGATAAGTATTTGATGGGGGCGTTTTGTGATGGGTGCATGGGGGACAAATAAGATGTTGACATTTGTCTTTTTAATTAATTATTTCTAACAAATGTTGTTTCCAAAAACAAAAAAGAAGTGTATTTTTGGAAAGATATTGGTTATCTTATAGAATTATATTTTATCTTTAATATTTTTGGAAACAAAATTTTTTGAAACAATTAATAACAAAGGCACACGTCAATATCTTATTTGTCCCTCATGTTCCCATCAGAAACGCCTCCATCAAAAATTTATTCTTATTTTTGTCTCTTGGATTTGAACCAAATTTCCTTTTGTGTATAACCTTTAAGGTGGTTCCCCTTCGCAAGTGATCACCAACAAAATAAGTATAATTAGCTGTTGCATCCAAACTCGTGTGGGGAAACACGATCCGACTAAAATGGCTACCTGGCATGGTTAAACCAAAGCGACGATTCTCATTTATATAACCAACAGTTTTTATTGTTATAAATTGAAAGCTCTCAAATTTTTCTGGTAGGTATTAGGTTTTCTCCTTGTATAATTTCTTGTTAATATATATATATATATATGTATATATAAAAAAAAGGAAGTACAAAGAAACATGTCCTAATTTTTCTTTCTCCTTAGGTATTATATATTTCGTTTTATTTTGGCCCTGGTTTAATTCATCTTTTGTTCAATTTCGATCCAACAAACTAGAGTTGTTATTGCATAATTACTAAAAACGTCTCCAGAAATTCAACACATGGATTATTTTATTTTATATATACTGGTATGCACTCAGTCAGTCGTATGTTATTTTCCATTGTAACTTGCAAGCAAAAAAAAACAACAACTAGCAATCGAAATCAATATACATTTCTCTTCCCCCAGGCATAAGGGAAATTCCTAATGGGATGGGAAAAATATTTGATTTACTCATTTTGATCGCATTGTGGACTCAACAAAAAAGGAAAATGGTTGGGGAAATGAGCAAATTTAATGGTTTGCCCACTGCGGTTCTTGATCAGCCACGCATCCTTTTTGAAACTACGTGGTCCATTTTCAGCCGCCAGCGGACTATCTTCATCCGCGTGTCTCAAGTAAATCCGTTGGCGGTTCAAGGTAATTCTGTGCGGCCCTTCTCTGACTGGATTAATCTGAACGACTACAAATTCAATCATCCAGCGGCACTTTGGAAGTTCCCTCGCCCACATAATTTTTTATTCTATTTGGCTTTAAGTTTGAAGTTTCTGCACAATGTTGCAAACTTTTCTTCTTCTTTTTCAACCTCTATAACATCATCTAGCATATATGGTTCTTCTGGGCAGTTGTGATCTTGACATTGCAAATACCTAAGCTTTTCTAGTTGAAATTTAAATACCATTATGATGCGTGAACAACCTTCCTGTAGACACTTTGAATACATCCAAGAGCATTGTATCAGATTGTGGCTATCCATGAAACATAATGGACTTCTACACATGATATTTGTTTCCCCTTACTTTTAGAAAACATGATGGGTGGTGTTGGCTGAGAATGATTTCTATTGGTTGGTGTTAGAGCATTGCTTGGTCGAACTCGCATGCGTTGCTATCTCAAGCATGTTTGTCAATGTTAGTGATCAAAACTATAAGTCTTTATTTCTATCCTATTTATAGATGTCTCGGACTAGGACATAGATTGTGTAGTTGAGCTTAGACTTCACGACGTTCATCATTTGAAGACGAAGAACTACTAAAAGGAGCTTGTGGAACTTCATCGACAAAAGAAATGTGGAGACTGAAACTCATCTATCACTTGGAAAAGTCTATTTCTACTCTATCTCCTATATTGGGACATAAGTCGTATTACGATCTCGCTTACATATTTCTCGAAATATGTGTTGGCAAGCTTTCGCTTCGACCAAGTTCATCTTATATCATGTGAAACTTGCCGAGTAACATCTTACATGGTTTGTGTGATACAATCATTTGGTGTAGTCTTGAAATGTTTCGTTATGATTATTTCAATATCTTGAAAATTGCTTTGATGTTAATAGTGTGTGAAAACGGCTATTGTCATCATCTAAGAAAGTTTCAACGATTGAAATAAAGAGCTTAGAATCATGTAACCATGTTTGGATATAAACATAATGTGTTATCACATTTGTGTGTAAGTCCAAAACCGGGAACCTGAAGTATGCATACCAGTATGCATACTGACGCTTGTTGGATATCTGGGCAAGTATGCGTACTCGTACGCATACTGGCGGAAGTCTCACGTCCGTGAATATCTGCTGGAGTTTGGGGTGTGAGTAGGTATGTGCACCCGTACGCATACTGGCGTAACCAAACTCGGTTCGGCTACTTAAGTATGCGTACCCGTTTGCATACTTGAGTTGGTTACTTTCTAAAATCGGTTTTGTACATGAACTTAAACATTTATAAATTAAGGAATGCAAGCTATAATGTTCATGTATTGATTCGAGTAAATCAAATCGATTTTTTGCTTCAATTGTGTTCTTGTATACTTCTACGAGAATATAGCAATTGAACGGCTCTTTAACTAGTTTCATTTGAGTCATTTGAACTAGTTATGGTTAAGATGAATAAGGTTGATATGAGAGTAATCATATGGCTAACTTCGATTAACTATTTGTGAGTCAACATGGTGTACACGTTTAGGTACGGTTACATAAACCTAAATGAGGGTACATTTCATTTGTGTGTAACAAGATAAGTTCGATCTAACGGTTGAAAGATATTAGCTTGGTTGAATCAGGTTTTTCATCTAACGCTGAATATTGAATGCTTTGTTACCAAGGTAACTTGGATTGCAAACCTTTATTTGAAAACTATATAAAGGAAAACTCTAATAACTGGGAAACCTTATCCCCACACCTCCTGTGTGTTACTAGTTGCATAACTAGAGTCGATTCTCCTTTAACATTAGGTTTCTATCGAGACCATGTAGGTTAACGACTTCAGAGACTTCATTGGGATTGTGAAGCCAGACCCAACTATTTTCTTTCTAGTTGCGTGTTCTGATCTTGCCCGATTCTATCGTATTGAGTACAATTGAAATAATTGATTCGAGATTAATTTCTATGATAGGAAAGATAAAAGAAATTACAAACATCTTCGTCTCATCGCTTGTGATTCCACAATATCTTGTTTCACTAGTCGATTAAGATTATTGTGAGGTGATTGATAATACTAGGTTGTTCTTCGGGAATATAAGACCGGTTTATCAATTGGTTCATGTTCACCTTGATTTATCAAAAGACGGAACAAAAACTCTTGGGTATTTCTGTGGGAGGTAGATTTATTCAATCTGAAAAAGAGAGGGTACAACAACCACACCCAACAATTCGATTATCAATATGTATGACAAACTCCAATATACTTTCTAGAGAATGAACTAGACAGTCAGACTCAATCTAGATAAAAAGTATATCAAAGAGTTTATATCTCAATCTCTCGATTTGATCTTTACTCAAGCAAATAGAAATTTGTGAGTCTTTATCAAAGAAAGATAACTTGGATGGTACCAAAGACCAATATCCAAGTGTCAATCAATTTAAATCGACAACCAAAAGGTCGGATATTCTAATTGATTGAACAACGCACAACCTGTGATATTTCAATTATATAAACAAATATAATGCGGAAAAGAAATAACACAGACACCAGAATTTTGTTAACGAGGAAACCGCAAATGCAGAAAAACCCCGGGACCTAGTCCAGATTAAACACACACTGTATTAAGCCGCTACAGACACTAGCCTACTCCAAATTAACT
Source organism: Papaver somniferum (assembly GCF_003573695.1). Taxonomy (NCBI): domain Eukaryota; kingdom Viridiplantae; phylum Streptophyta; class Magnoliopsida; order Ranunculales; family Papaveraceae; genus Papaver; species Papaver somniferum. The sequence goes on from NC_039364.1 coordinate 41,638,133, forward strand.
TCAGGATGGACTGTAGTTGAACCCCAATCAATCTCACACTGATCCAAGGTACAGTTATGCTCCTACGCCTCTGATCCCAGCAGGATGCTACGTACTTTATTCCCATAGCCGATCTCACCCACAATTAAGAGTTGCTACGACCCAAAGTCGAAGACTTTAATAAACAAATCTGTATCACACAGAAAAGTCTACGGTAATAGATAAATCCGTCTCCCACAAATATACCTACGAGTTTTGTTCTGTCTTTTGATAAATCAAGGTGAACATGAACCAATCAATAAACCGGTCTTATATTCCCGTCGAACAGCCTAGTATTATTGATCACCTCATAATAATCTTAATCAACGCAGCGAAAAAAGATATTATTGAATCACAAAAGATGAGACGAAGTGTTTGTGATTACTTTTCTATCTTGCCTATCGGAGATATAAAATCTCAAGCCAATTATTTCAATTGTACTCGTATGATAGAAACAACAAGATCAGATAACACAAATACAAGAAAAGGAGTATCGGTCTGGCTTCACAATCCCAATGAAGTGTTTAAGTCGTTAACCTGGTTTAGAAGAAGAAACCAAAGGTTAAAGGAGAATCGACTCTAGCTATGCAACTAGTATCACACGTAAGGTGTGGGTATTAGGTTTCCTAGTTGCTAGAGTTCTCCCTTATATGGTTTTCAAATCAGGGTTTGCAATCAATGTTAGCTTGGTAACAAAGCATTCAATATTCACCGTTAGGTGAAAACCTGATTAGATTCAAGCTAATATTTCTCAACCGTTGGATCGAAAACTTAGCTTGTTACGCACAAACGAAATGTCCAATTTTGGGTTTACGAACCGTTCCCAAACATTAACATTTGTTGGTTCAACAATAGTTAACCAAATGGTTAGCCATATGATTACTTTCATATCAACCATATTTTTCTTCACCATAACTAGTTCAAATGACTCAAATGAACTAGTTAAAGAGTTGTTCAATTGCTTAGATCTTATGTAACTACACAAGACACAATCGAAGCAAAAACGGTTCGATTCGCTCGAATCAGTTCATGAACTTTATAGCCACGGTTTGCAAAAGCATTCCTTAGTTTAAATAAACATGAGTTTAAGAACAACCGGTTTTAGATATAACCTGCTCACCTTCATCTCCTTCGTTTGAAACTGGTTTTGGCGGGAAAAGGTGCTCTTCAGAAAAACAGAATTAAGGTTCGTATTTTGGAGGCAATTTAGAGTGACTCAATGGCAGAAACTTCTTGGGATGATTTGATTGGGCTTAACAGACTTGGTGTATATCTTTGGTTTGACTGAATTTGGCTATATAATCCAAACAAAGAGAACATGCAGCACATTCAGGGAAAAAGTTATTCACGGGTTTACACGAGTTTTTTGTGGAAGATTTCGTGGCTACATAGTTTCAGAGTTGTCTGATATGAGTGGGAAATTCGTTTGGAGCATGTTGAATAGCCGTCCATCTCGTGATACTATAAAGAATTAATCACTGAAAGTATCCAGTATTCATGATATATGTCGTTGTCCAGTCGTGAGACTACATATATACATGTACTCTGAGAGAAAGTACTCTCCGTTGAGAATTCGATGAGAGACCCGTGTCTCGATACTCACGTCTGATTGCTGGATCAGAGCTTCGTATAATTATGAGTTTACAATTTTAGCCCTTTTCGAAAATCCACCATCTACATTAAGTCCCATGCTTACTGAGGAAAGCTGTGTTCCTCAGTCAGCATTAAATGGTGATTTTCCGGCCATAAGTAATAATACCAGTAATTGAACTTAGTCGTAAGTTGAGACGTTACCGGGTTTAGAGAGCATTAGAAAACCACGACTTGATGAAGGCTTCAATGTCATGATTGGAGCATCGTTTGATGAGCATAAATTGGTGTTGATCCGCTGGTTTGGACGACGAGTCCATGGTCGGTTAGGATTCGCGGGCCGGGCCCAATAAGGAAATCCTTAGAAAATTAGGTTTTGGCAATAAAAAATTGTATAAAAGGAATTAATCCCCCCCTTTTTTTTAATTTCACGCCCAGAGCTCCATCACGCCTTCATCTCCATCACGTCCGAGCATCAGGAGTTTTTTTCCGGAGCTCCGATCGCCGCCACCGTCCGGCCAGTTTCCGGCCGGCGCCGACCAGGTGAGCGAATTTTTTTTTTTTTGATGTTTGTTGTTGTTTACATGAATTTCATGAAGTGATCATGTTGAAATCATATACATGTGTATACAATTGGTGTGAGTTTTATGAAAAAAAACCTCGTTTTTGAAAACGTCCGTTCGTTCGATCGTTAGTTTTGAAAACTAACTATAATCCCTGATTTTCGAGAGAGATTTTTTTTTTTAAATATGAACCTAGGTCCAGTGATAAAACTTAGTGTATGAGCTTTCATGTATACCAAGGTTTCATCATAAAATAAGTGAATTTTCATGAAATTGGAATAATCCTTCGTTTTAAAGACAAATAACGACGACACGAAGGAAAATATGTATGATGAACTTGTGTCCAGTGATAAAATTTTGCTTATGAGCTTTCATGTAAATAAAAAACTTTATCATGTGTATGAGATGTGAGTTTTCACAATATTTTAAATAAACCTTCGTTTTAAAGACAAATAACGACGATACGAAGGAAAAATAATTTATTTTATATATATATATATATGCAGCCGTGACATATATTGTGTAAAATATGATGGTATATTTTATTCGCATGAATTAGATAAAATTCTTGAGAATTTATGTAAGCAATGTTGCATTAATTGTTGTTGTTGTTTTTTTTTTGAAAAATCAAAGCGTGTATTTTGAGGAACCTTCGAAGATAGACAATATATTTATGATGAAATATTTTATTGTTATAAACTTCATAGTTCAGTTGTGTGAATGTTCACTTTATGAAAATTGTGTCCGTGATTTCATGAAAAATTAGTTTCGGAAATTAAATAAAGTTTCGTTCGTTTTTGCAGTTTTCGAAGAGACGAACGATTTTGAGGTATTAACTCTTACGGCATAACTACTACCATTAGTAGAATTGTAAAGAGGTAAGAGTTCAGTGTTACCTTTTTTTGCTGATGTTGGTTTGTTTACATAGTAGTAATCTTTGATCTTCCGGTTCTAGAAAATGTCGACCAACAACAACAACAATTACGATTACTGGTATTCCTCTTCTTCCTCTGGCTCTTCTGATGAGGATTCCGATGCTCCTGTAGCGAAATCAAAGTCTAGGGTTCCCCATGAAGGTGGAATCCTAATGTTCCCTTGGGTGAGCAAAGAGTCTCTTTTGCTGAACTCAAGAAAAGAGGAGCTGAAGACAAAAAGGAGGACGCACGTCAACGTGACAAAGATCGCACCCGGCGTAAGAGACAGAGGGTTGAGGAGAAGCGTCGATTCTTGGATGGAGTGCCTTCTGATTCCGATGTTGATGCTTCTGAAGAAGAGATCACATGGGAACCATCCGAGCATTACATTAAGCCTGATTGATATGAAAGAGAGTATCAGAGGATGATGAAGAAAATTGAAGCTGAAGCTGCGGCAGAAGATGACTCGGATTCAGATGATGATGATATTATCTTCCGTCCACCGGACTTCACCAATGATTCTGACAATGACTCTGAATAAGATGATTCCGAGAAGGATAGTGACAATGAATCTGACAATTCGGATGAGTTCGACGAGTAGTTTTACTTCCATCTTCTTTAAACGTTAGAGCATTTCCTTTTAGTTTTCATAGTGGATATCTTTCTTTTGACTGTTTAGATGACTTTACTTCAATTAGAATTTTCTTCTGAATGATGAACATTTTGTTAACGTTGATTTCTTCTAATCCATGACATGAACCAATGTCCATACATCCAAATTCATCATGACTTTTCGATTTTCATGAGAAGTAACATAACGCACGGCTGAGAATTCATGATGTGTACAAGGCCGCGTGGCCTTTCCCAGTGCGTTATTTTCCTCCGCGTCTTCAGTATCGATCTTTGAAGCCTAGGGTTTCAGTGAAACTCGTAACTGAGTTGACTATTCGCGAGTGATGACTATCGCCTGATATATATATATATATATATATATATATATTCAAGACTCCAAATCTATGATCCATGAAAATATTTCTTCCATTCTGAGTCAGTTTCATCGCGCAGAGAAGTTTTGATCCTACCTCCTTGCCGTCATGTCGAGCAATGGCATTTCTTCTCAAGACGATCTTCAGTCGAAGCGTGAAATAGCAACGTCTATCTCAGTAAGTTATTCTTGTCTCTGTTCGATCGAGATTGTTGATCACAAGAGAATAATTTGTCGTAGGACTGTAAGAAGAATGCTACTCGTCACAATGCAAGGCCTAAGCGGACTGTTAAAGATCCTTCCCGGTATGGATCGGCTCGTGCTGAAGCTGGATCGTCTGTAAGTAAACCTATAACTCTTGAGATTGTATTGAGTCCCAGGATTAACACTCTTTCGTTTCATCATAGGCGGATGTCCGTGTCGTCGTCGACGCTAGACGAAAAAATAGTGGAAAGTCCGTGACCGTGGTTGAGGTTGAGGAAAGCAGCAACCAGGCATGCGAAGATTCTGCAGGGTCTGTGGAGACTGGAGACAGTGTCCATGCTCGTGAATACCCAACCGCTGGACTTTTATTCGAAGACCCATTGATTAATACCTTCCCAGACAATGAAATGGTCGGCGGATTCGTGATTCCCAAATGTTATGCGTCTCTGTACACCAAAATCTGGAAGAAGTATGGTCACATTGCTACCACGGAAGTGTGGAAAGGTTTTCTTCCAACCCTTTTAACCACGGTAGCGGGGCTATTGTCGATCATCGAGGAAATCAATCAGATGCACTTGCGACACGTCAAAAACCATGAACTGCACAAATAGGATGAAATGATCTCGAATTGTGAGATATTACGATTCAATGTAAGGTGGCTCCGTCGTCGTCTTGAGATAATCAGGGTTCATAAGGTGGCAGAGGCTGATGATGCAATTTCCATGAATGCGGCTTTACTGGATGAGGAGAGGATACTGGCTCTGGAGTCAGCAAGGGTTGAGAAAGCGGTGGAAGACTTGAAGACAAAGACCAAGATTTTTCAGAAGAAGCTTGACGAGGCTTCTTACAGGGACTATCCGTTGCTGGATGGTTTGCTCTGAGTGAGCATTTGTGGTTGTTGTTTTTGAATAAATCTGAATTTCTAGTTAGGTGAAACAATTGATCATGGTGTGAATGAATTTTGATCATTTATGAAATGTTTAATAAACAAAGGAGCATTCGCATGCTCTATGGAGGAATGAAATTACATTTTGAAAATGCTTTAAATGATGAAGTGGTAGTGTGTTTCATGGATCAGGCATAATAATCTTTGAGCCATTTGCCATTGATGATGTTTCCTTCCTTTCCTCCATTGATTGCTAAAATTTTGTAGTATCCGCTAGACACTGCTTTGATAATAACATATGGCCCTTCCCATTTAGGAGAGAACTTAGGAGCAGACATGTCTTGTTGAATGTGCTTTGCCGTCTTTAATACCAAATCTCCTACTTGAAATGTTCGAGGTCTTACCATTTTGTTGTAGGCTCTGGAGATCCTCTGTTTGTAAGCTTCCACATATTTTTCCACCTTGTCTCTCCTTGATTCAAGCATATCCAATTCAGCGATTCTTGATTTGGAGATTTCAGCCTCATCCCATTGTACGCCACTGGATGTTGCAATCCTGGCTGAGGGAATTTTGATTTCTGCTGGAAGTATGGCGTCAGCTCCATATACGAGGGAATATGGTGAAGTACCGATCGAGCTCCTTGGTGAAGCTCTGTAAGCCCACAGAGCCATGGGTAATTGCTCATGCCACGATCGAGGATGGTCATGAATTGTCCGACTGATAATCCTGATCAAAGTCTTGTTGGTACTTTCTGCTTGACCATTTCCTTGTGGATAGTAAGTCATAGAGAAGATTTGTTTGATCCCATATTTATTGAGCAGCTTCTCAACATCTTGATTGTCAAAAGGAGTTCATCTGTGATGATGTGCTTAGGAACTCCGAATCTGCATATTATGTGCTCTTTGATGAAGGCAGCAATCGTAACTCCAGTGGTGTTTCGAAGAGGAATATCTTTGACCCACTTGGTGAAGTACTATGTTGCAGTGATGATGTATTCATGTTGTTTTGAAGATGCTAGATTGATCTTCCCAATGATATCTAGTCCCCAGCTGTAGAAAGGCCACGGACTATTCACTGAATTCAACGGGAGACAAGGAGTGTGGATGAGATTACCATGGGTTTGGAATTGGTGACACCTATGAACGTGTGTGGCTGCATCATCTTCCATGGTCGGCCAATAATACTTCTCATAAATTTGAAGAAATAGTTTCCTCTTTCCTTGATGTTCTCCATCATGTACTTCCTTCAGGTTTGTAGGGATTTCATGTTCGGCTAAGCACCTCAGTAAATTTCCACCAAAGATTTTGCGGTATAAGATCCCATCGAGATAGACAAATCTCTTAGCTTTCTGAATGAGTTTAACTGCTTGCTTCTTTTCCAGTGGTAGTTCGTTGTCCCGGAGGTATTTGATATAAGGCTCCCTCCAGTCCCCAGTATGGTGGACCGTCAAAACCTCCAAGTGATGAGGAGGTGTTTGGCAATCAAGACGAGATCCTTGTAAAGATCTTGACTGAGTCTCCATGGATGGCCAGTAGTACCCCATTCTTTGAAGCTTTCTGTAAAGTGTTACCACTAACGTTTGCCCGCAGACTTCTTCATGTATGCGCTTGAGCTGTTCTTCCGCTTCGTCGCTCCCAAGACATCGTGATAGAGATCCATCAGGGTTTCGATAGTATAGCCCTCCATGAAGCAAAAAGTAGTTCTTCAATTCCTTGAGGCTGACTTGGCCTTCTGAAATAGAGCTGCTCAATTCATGAATGATGGATGCTCGCCAATCGTTCGCTGGAATGTCTTCGATCTGAGTGAGCCAAGTTGAAGATACTGTACGCCTCTGTACAGTGATCGTTTTCTGTGCTCCTTTGAATTGCAGCTTGGAGGCGAGAGTTGCTAGGCAATCAGCATGTCTATTGTTAGTCCGTCCAGTATGGACGATCGTTGCGTCAGCAAAATAGGTCAACAGTCGCTGAGCTTCGGTTCTGAATGGATCAAGTGTGATTTCTTTGAGAGAATACGTTCCATTCATCTGGTTGACCAATAATTTTGAATCTCGCCTTATCTCGAGGTGTGTTGCTCCTGCTTGCTTGGCCAAGGATAATCCTAATAGGAAGGCTTCATATTCCGCTGAGTTGTTGGTGCAGTGGAAATCCAACTTGAACGAATGTGAGAAAATTTCACCAGATGGAGACACCAACAGTATTTCCGCTCCTCTGGTGTCACTACTAGGGGTGGCAGATCCATCAAAGTATAGAAGCCATGTTTCTTCCTTGGTGACCAAGATATCTGGGAATTTGCCGGGCACTCCTTCATGTAGGATTGTTGTATCTTCTCCTGGAAAAGCAGCGAGCAAGTATGTGACCGCTTGACCTTTGATGGCTTTAGGTGGCGTGCAAGCTATGTCAAATTCTGACATCTGGAGTAACCACTTTGCCGGTCTCCCTATCAAGGCTGTCTTTGATAGCAAGAACTTTATGGGCTCAACTTTGGAGATGAGTACGACCCTGTTAGATAGCAAGTAATGTCTGAACTTCTGGACTGCATGTACCAAGGCCAGGCATGCCCTTTCGGCCTTTGGATATCGGATTTGAGCATCTCTCATTGTGCGGCTGAAGTAGTAAATCGGTCATTCGACGCCTTCGTCGTCTTCCTGAGCGAGGAGTGCGCCGATGGCGACGTCACTGGAGTTTGTGTAGAGAATCAGAGGTCGTCCCTGCACTGGAGACCTCATGACATCCGGTGACAATAATATCTGTTGTATTTTATGGAAAGCTTCTTGTTGAACAGATGTCCAGGTGAAACTTGCTCCTTTATTCAGCAGAGGTGTGAACGAAGCAATGAGTTGAGCTAATCCAGGAATGAAGCGTCGAATATAATTTACCTTGCCCATAAAGCTCTGTAGTTCCTTCACAGTAAGTGGAGGAGGCATGGTGGTAATAGCTTTTGTCTTGTCCGGGTCGACTTTGATCTCTTCAGCCGTGACCAGAAATCCTAAGAATTTTCCGGAAGAAACTCCGAATGCGCACTTCAAAGGATTCATTTTTAATTTGTATTCCCTGCATCTTTCAAACACCTGCCTTAGAACTTCGAGATGAGATGCCCGATTCTTCGATTTTACCACCACATCATCAACATAGTCTTCGACTTGCTTGTGTATCATGTCGTGGAATATGGCAGTCATGGCTCGTTGATAGGTGGCACCAGCATTTTTTAATCCAAAGGGCATCACAATGTAGTGAAAATTTCCAATGGGAGTACGGAACGCAGTCTTGTTGGTGTCATGTTCATACATCTTGATCTGGTTGTATCCACTGTAGGCGTCCATGAATGAGAACATATTGTGACCACTGGTTGAATCGACGAGCATGTCAATGTTGGGTAGAGGAAAATCATCCTTTGGGAAACATTTATTCAAGTTCCTGAAGTCGACACAACATCTGATTTGACCGTTTTTCTTCTTAACAGGTACCACATTTACTAGCCACGTTGGATGAAGGATAGGTTTGATGAACCCCGCTGCCAACAGTTTCTGGATTTCGACTTTGATTTTCTCCTCTACTTCGTGTCTAAATTGTCTGGGCGGTTGTTTGACAACTTTGGAACCAGGGACGATGTGCAGGTGATGGGTGACGAGTTTGTCATCCAAACCCGGCATTTCTTCGTACGTCCAGGAGAAGACATCTTGATATTCTTTCAACAATTTTATCAGCTCGGTCCGCTCCTCTGGTGATAGTGCTGAACTGATCAGGATTGGCCTTGGATCGTCTTCAGTCCCAATGTTGATTGTTTCAAGATCGTCAGTGGTAGAGTCAGTGTCGTCCTGTAGTTGTCATGGGGAATCCTGGAATTCTTCTTCAAGTGATAGCTCACTCTGACATGATTCCTCATGGTGGGGAGACTTTTCATTGTTCTCCCCGATTAATTGCTAATCTTTCCGTCGGCGATAAATGACTCTCCTTTCTACATCTTGATCGGTCGTGAAGTTTGACCCTGGAGTTGAGACTTGGCCATTATGGCATTTAGTCGGTGTAGTAGGTGACTTGATCATTTTAGCAGCTGAGGATGACGGATCGTTATCAGCCTTCTCGATAGTCTTCCATCTTGGAAGTGGAGTACTGCGAATCCTGCTTGGAGGCTCCGGGACGCCCTTTTGAGATTCAAGGAACTCAGTATCATAAACGGGAGCATAAGGAGATGATGAAGCCGGAATGTGAACGATCTTGTTGTCGAGCAGAGCCTTCATGCATTGATGGCATGTTGAAGGAACCACCTTGTTATCATGGAGACATGGGCGTCCCAGTATTATGTGGTAGTCAGGTTCTTGCTCGATCACATGAAACTTTGCTTTCGATCGAATCGGCCCAACCCTCAAATTTATGTATGTATATCCATATGTATGGATTTTACTTCCTTCAAATCCTGTCATTAGGATGGGATAGCGAACGATTTTACCTTGTGGGAATCTGGCCATCCTGAGAGTCTTCATAGTGACAATGTTAGTGGAAGCACCGGTGTCGACAAGAGCTCTTCGAAATTTGGTGCCTTTGATGAAACCAGTAACATACAATGCTCGGTTGTTTCCTTCATCCGTCATGCGATCTTCTTCTCCAAAAGAGATGTTGTCGATCGAATGCCCAGGCACTAGGGAGACTTCTTCAAATGATGGTGTTGGTGGGGTTATTTGCACGCCGGATGATATCTGGTTGAGTGATGAAAATGTGTTTGTGCACTGATCCCTGGAGAAATGTAGGAGTTCACATAGATTCTCAATCAAATGTGTGACCTCTTGTTCCACCGGCTTCTCGTATGTGGTGAAGTTGTTGATTTGAGGGTCAGATGACACTTCAGTCCCCGGTGTTGAGGCTTCTGGAGCGGAGATGTCGCCTAACTCGGATGTTAATCTGATGAGGAAGTCGAGGATATGGTTTATCGTCTCCTTCATCAGGTCCATGTTCCTGGTATGGACCTCTAGGATTTGAGCTAACTCTGCCAAAGTCGGGATCCTTCTGCTTTCCATGCCGCCAGTTGTAACATGAGGAATGTCGCCGTTTGAAATATTCTGATCTGAATTAGTTGAATTAGTCCTAAGACCAACCATCTTGTGGAATTGTGAGATTGCAACTGAGAGAATGATCTCCCACTGTGGTCGCCAATCTGTAGATGGGGAAAAACGATTTGCTGGTTTTTAAGGAATTGAGGAGACGACCGTACGGAGGAGACTCCTCGAACCGAGCGAAATGTTAAACTTCACACAGATGCACCGCTGCAAAGGGGGTGCTTTAGATTCGAGATATCAATCTGTAGTACTCCGGCCTAAATCAAGACAATGACCGTTCCAGAGTAAATTCGGTCACAAGAAAGGATGGGTTGATCTGTAGGAGGGAAGCTGGGAAATGTGTGTAATCAATGGTAATCAAAGATTGTGGGTGTGTGAATTCCGAATATGATAAGCTCTGAATGATTGAAATTGCTCAATTGAGAGTAGTTGCTCAATTGATGAGTTGATGATCTCGTGTTGTCGATGAGACGTGAGATTGATGATACCGTTGATGATGATGATTCAATCATGATTCAGAGACTTATTTATATTGCTGGAATTTTAGACACCATGATCCCATGAAGTGTGACAGTTGATGGAATCAAGGAGTGGGAAAGTGGAGATCGTGTTTGAAACCAGTTTCTCAACATGTGGATACTTGGTCGATTTTCCACCCACTACCTCGTGAATTCCTTCAACTGATTGCACGACTTGCTCACATTCCATCGTGTGTTTGAACACACGTGCCGTAGGCCGCCAGACCAAAACCCTAAGTGATATCCCCCCAAGTGTCACGATTGACGTCTCGTGGTTTGTTAGTCAATTGATGAATTCATGGTTTATTGGGACGATGAGTCCATGTAGTTGCTGAGTGTCGAACATGATGTTCTGAAACTCATGAATTGAACATGTCATGAGACAGAGGTTTAATTCTTACGATGAAGTGAGCAAGTATTGCTCATTCAATGTATCGTTGAATATTGATTGTTGAACCAATATTCCTTGGTTTGAGCAAATATTTATCATCTGAGCAAGTGTTGCTCATGTGATGAATTGTTGAATATTTGATCGTCTGAGCATGTGTTGCTCGTCTGATGAATTATTGGCAGCGTACTAAAAAAATTAATTAGAATACTGGTCGTTGAACCGAGCATAATTAATAAAATTAATGACCATGAGGTCGTCATAAAAGAATATGGAATGATGATCCTTGGATTCAGAAACCCTAATTTGATCAATTGATGATCAATTCATGGTTCGTCAGAATTTTAACCATGGGACGAAGGAGGGAGCGACTACATGGGACCGTGGATCAACCATGTAGTGTCCATATGCTCACGTGAGCAAATACAAAGAACTCTTGAAGAGTTGACGATTTGTTGGTGGAATATGATGATTCAATCATGATTCAAAGACTTATTTATATTGCTGGAATTGTAGACACCATGATTCCATGAAGTGTGACGGTTGATAGAATCAAGGAGTGGGGAAGTGGAGATCGTTTTTGAAACCAGATGCTCAACGTGTGGAGACTTGGTCGATTTTCCACTCACTACCTCGTGAATTCCTTCAACTGATTGCACGACTTGCTCACATTCCATCGTGTGTTTAAACACACGTGTCGTAGACCGCCGGACCAAAACCCTAAGTGATATCCCCCCAAGTGACACGATTGATGTCTCGTGGTTTGTTAGTCAATTGATGACTTCGTGGTTTGATGGGACGATGAGTCCATGTAGTCGTTGAGTTGAACATGATGTTCTGAAACTTGTGAATTGAACATGTCATGAGACAGAGGTATAGTTCTTACGATGAAGTGAGAAAGTATTGCTCATTCGGTGGATCGTTGAATATTGATTGTTGAACCAATATTCCTTGGTTTGAGCAAATATTTATCATCTGAGCAAGTGTTGCTCATGTGATGAATTGTTGAATATTTGATCGTCTGAGCAAGTGTTGCTCATCTGATGGATTATTGGCAGCGTGACCAAAATATTAATTAAAGTACTGGTTGTTGAACCGAGCATAATTAATAATATTAATGACCATGAGGTCGTCGTAAAATTATTAAGGTTGGAATCTGGAATGATGATCCTTGGATTCAGAAACCCTAATTTGATCAATTGATGATCAATTCATGGTTCGTCAGAATTTTAACCATGGGACGAAGGAGGGAGCGACTACATGGGACCTTGGATCAACCATGTAGTTTCCATATGCTCACGTGAGCAAATACAAAGAACTCCTGAAGAGTTGACGATTTGTTGGTGGAAGAATGATTAAATGTTGGCTTAATCATTTATTCAAAAATGCTCGTCTGAGCCTTAGGTGAGAAAACCTAATTAATTATGACGAGGCGAGGGACTGACCATGGGGTCATGAAACCGGCCCTGGGTAGTCACGTGACCGCCTGACGATCACTTCATGAAAATCCAAAGTGTTTGGAAGAGTTTTGGACCTAATACGAGCAATTGTGCAAATTAGGTCAAAACTGTGAAAATTGATGGGACCGGCTTCCATGAGCCAAAGAGCCAATCTTGGTCGGTCAAGATAGCTTTATCGTGTCCCCAAGGCGTCCGCGTCTCAGTCCTGAGAATTTTGATATTTTCTGGCGTGCAATTGAGCATCCATTCGAGAAAATATGCCAAAATTAGGGTTTCGACGAAACTGAGGAAAACACCATGAGATGATGAAAAATAATTATAAAATAAGGAATGAGGAGGCGTGAGACCGTCGTGGTCAAGGCATGGTCGTCCGGTCATAACCACGGTCCCGTGGTGTCTTTTTCTTAATTTTATAATATTTTGATGATTTTATGAAAAATTCATGAATTTTGAGAAATTTGATGAATTTAGGGAGTTTCCATGAATTGAAGGAGTTTTCATGGAAGAAAAATATTAAAATAATAAAAACACGGGCGTGTGGGCCAATGGAGGCATGGCCGGCTATGGCCCCGTCCCACGAGTTTTTCATAATTTTTAATATTTTTTAGGTATTTTTGATGATTTGAGGGAATTTTTCCTAATTTGAGAGAAATACCATAAAATCAAGGAATTTGATGAATTCATGGAAAAATAGGATAAATAATAATAAAGCAAAGGGCGTGTGGGACAGACTAGGGCATGGCCGTCCGGCTAGTGGCCCGGTCCCACAAGTTTTCATTATTTTATTTTATTTTATTATTATATGATGATTTGTGCAAAAAATACCATGAAATCAAGGAGTTTTTTCATGAAATTAGAGAAATAATAATAATAAAAAAAAAAATAATAAGGATCCGTGGGGTGTGGGGCCGGCTGGAACCAAGGCATGGCCAGTTGGCCAATGGTCACGCCCCACACTCATTTCCTTAATTTTATATTATTTTCTATGGATTTATGGAAGTACCATGAAACCGAGGAGTTTCCTCGAGACGAAGGAAATTTGATCAGATGAGAGAATTTTCATCAAATCACGGAAAATAATAAAATGTATTAAAAATATAAAACTGGCGTGGAACTGACCAGGGCACGGTCGATAGGTCGTGTGTCCGTGTTCCCAGCACCTTGGTCAATATTTTTAATTATTTATTATTTTCCTCCCTATTTTGCATAGGTTCATTGTTTCGTTGTATTTTGAAATACTCGTTCGTACGGTGACTATTAGTGCATCGTCGTCGAGTACACTATCACCATTTGAATCGGGGCTTACTTAGAGGTAGCTCAGACGCCCGGTTGTTGATTATTTATTACTAATTGTGGAATTCAGTGGAGAATAATTCACAAAACTGAGTAATAAGATGTTTATTATTAATTCATAGGATCGGCTGAGGATTCGGATATGAATTCAAAATAATAAAGTGAGCATTACCATTCCATGGGATTGTAGATTCGACCATAGAATCAGAGTAATTAAGATTTATCAATTACCATTTATGAGACCAGTTGTGGATTCGATCATGAAATCGGAGTAATGAGATAATATAGTTATTGTTATTCTATGAGATCAAGCCGTGGATTCGATCATAGAATCAAAACAATTGTTTATTGCCATTCCGTGGGATCAGTCGTGGATTCGACCATGGAATAGGAGCAATTGTAATTTGGAATAATTAACTTTGTGGCTCTATACTGGCAGAGCAAGCTGTCTAGGAGCATCAATTATCCCGATGTGAGCTTGTCGGTAAGTCATATCCTTTATATAGTCAGGGTAAACTCGTTGTTTGTTCCTGGAGACGTTATCGCTCTATACTAGCAGAGCAAGCTGTCTAGGAGCCGTTGATAGACGCATTTATGTGTCTAATTTTTTCTCAATGTTTCGTATTGTTAGTACTTGTTTTCGTCCTTATTATGGTGTTTTGTGTGTTTGTAGGTATTTTTGGGAAATAAACATTTATGGAAAAATCGGCTCGAAAAATTACTCGGAGTACCCTCGAAGGACATTTGCTAAACGGACCCCTAATTTGGAAAAGGGGAACCTCAATTACTAAGGGGCGCCTTAATTGATATTGGCACCCAAGCAGCTGGATAAGGGGCACCTTCATCTCCTTCGTTTGAAACTGGTTTTGGCGGGAAAAGGTGCTCTTCAGAAAAACAGAATTAAGGTTCGTATTTTGGAGGCAATTTAGAGTGACTCAATGGCAGAAACTTCTTGGGATGATTTGATTGGGCTTAACAGACTTGGTGTATGTCTTTGGTTTGACTGAATTTGGCTATATAATCCAAACAAAGAGAACATGTAGCACGTTCAGGGAAAGAGTTATTCACGGGTTTACACGAGTTTTTTATGGATGATTTCGTGGCTACATAGTTTCAGAGTTGTCTGATATGAGGGGGAAATTCGTTTGGAGCATGTTGAATAGCCGTCCATCTCGTGATACTATATAGAATTAATCACTGAAAGTATTCAGTGTTCATGAGATATGCCGTTGTCCAGTCGTGAGACTACATATCTACATGTACTCTGAGAGAATGTACTCTCCGTTGAGAATTCGATGAGAGACCCGTGTCTCGATACTCATGTCTGATTGTTGGATCAGAGCTTCGTATAATTATGAGTTTACGATTTTAGCCCTTGTCGAAAATCCACCATCTACACCAACACATATTTAGAGAAATAGATAGGCGAGATAAACTCAGCTCGAAATAGCAAATGTGCATAATGAAAGTCTATATATTAAAACGACTTTTATCTCAAGATTAGGAGATGGAATAGATAGACTTTTGAGTGACAGATAAGTTCAAGTCTCCACATATCTTTTAGTCGATGAAGATCCACCAGTTCCTTGGGTAGTCCTTCGTCTTGTATGATGATTGCATGGAGTTCTTGAGCTCAACTATACTTTATATCCTAGTCCGAGACCTTTAGCTATGTAGGATAGAAATCAAGACTTATAGTTTTGATCACTAACATTGACAAACATGCTTGAGATAGCAACGCTTGCGAGTTCGACCGAGCGATGCTCTAACAATCTCCTCTTTGTCAATTTTAGTGGCAAAACTATTAATACATATGGAATACAAAAAATAAATAAATTAACTTTTGTAGCTCCTATTCCACATGCCTAATCTTCAACATTACTCGAAATCTTCATCACTTCCAAGTACTCCAATGATCCCAAAGGTTGTAAGTTCAGCATCATCGTTGTTGAAAATATGTAGCTATAACAAAGAGAAAACAAGAGTTCTCAATCATTGTTATACAGTGTCATAGTATCATTACACAACATCAAAGTTCAATTATATCACAACTTCAACAATAATACTATGGTGATATGTATCACTCCCCCTTAGTCAATACCCCATCTCACATGGAAACCACTCCCCCTTACATAATGATCCGAAAACCATGTGTATTTATAGTGTAAACTACATATTAATTCTCCCCCTTTTTGTCAATAAAATTGGCAAAGGTACAAGAACGGGATCCTAATGAAATTTCCGAAAGAGACATTTTTTGACCAAAAGAAGGCAAAAATATCAACTTTGTTCTTTAGATGCAATCATAAAGCCAAAGCTAAATGCATTCATCAAGGAGTTTATAGAGATACAAGATAACCCCTATAATATTCCACAGCCGCACTCCCCACAAAAATATGGCAATTAAGCGCAAGTTCAAAAGAACTCTCCCCCATTAAATGTCATTCCCGAAAGAACAACAAGAGCGACTTTAATTTTGAAAGAAAAGAAGGATTTCTTTGGACATAACAAATCACATACAAGTATGATTTTGAATCCAAAAAGTTCAATTAAATTAACCACAAGAGAACCCATGATTAATTTAATAGACAAACGCTCAAATATAAGTGAACTTATGGAGACTTAAAAGATACAATTAGATTAATCACAAGAGAACCCATAATTAATCTAATTGAAATACACAACCAAATTAATCACAAAATTAATCAATTTAATTGGTTATGCTCGACATAAGAAAACTTACGGAGCAACAACTAAATAACCAAACAAGATGATTAACTTAGTTGAAAATGCTCGACATAAAGTACCTTACGAAACAACAACATAGCTAATCAAAAATAATCATCTTGGTTGTTTAATGCTCAACATAAGACACTTTACGGAGCCTCACAGTAATACATAAAATATAGATCAGGGAAGATCAATACTGCGGAATACACAAGGATTCATTCTATTTTCCATCACCATTCACATAATGACATACAATAGACATAATCCTTGCAAACAAAAGATTTTAACCTATCTTCCATCAAAGATTGACAATATAGGCTTAACTTTTGTATTTGTCAAAAGTCCATTCATTCTTTTATCAATACATGCATATCGACATACGAAAGACTTTACTTTTGACAAGAAATGGGACGGTCAAGCTCACGGATGTAAACACACAAATCCCATAACAATATTGCAATATATAAAACCATGAAGATTAATACTGAAAAAATCATCTTCCAAACAAATTTAGAATTAAAACCAATAAATCTAAAAACATGAAGACGAAAACGTTGGACATAGCTATGTGTAATCACAATAATGGATATTCCAAACTCTAGTAATCCTTCTCAAAAACAAGAATAAATTCTCATAAGAAGTTTCCTAGGCATCAACACAAATTCGTAATGTACATATAAGATGATTTGTCCTTAGAGGGTAGAATCAATCTTTTTAGCCCGGATTTACACCAAGAATAGCTACCAAAGGCGTATAGAAAGATTTTATTAACAAATAAGAACATACAAAGTCATTAACGACCATGCACCATAGTTCACATAAAATGATTGTGAACATTCAAGAACATAAAATGATTGTAATGCGTACTACTACCCATTCTTGAACTTCCTTCTTTGTGATTCACCAACAACATTCTTGTAAAAGCTACAGATGAGCTTAGAAGAGTAGTACTCCATGTATCCAAATGCCCAAGTCCAAGAGAAGTGGAACAAGTGCGACGAAACGAAGAAAAAACACTCAAAAACAAGAGACAGGACAAATACCAATCTTAACTCATCCAAGTTCAAGGTTTCTCATCTCCATTTTGAAGAGAATCCAAAGAGGAAGAGAGTTCAAAAAGAATGAGGTCAATCCGAGTTCGTACGAAGAATTTACGACCAAAATAAGTTTACCGAATATCGACGTCAAGTATGCATAGGGTTTGCAAACGAATTTTCGTATCCTGGAGCAGTATGCAGATGGGGTTTGCGAACTTAAACCCCTGGATTTTGGTTTTAAATGATGTTATGCATACTTGGTATGTGTACCATGAAGTCCAAACATCCCGAACTAAAGTCTTCAAACCTAAACATTTAAGAACCTTAAACACAGATCAAGTTAGGTAGAAAAGAACGATAAGAAAGGTGTGTGATTCATTATAAGTTCTCTAAGAAAATAAAATCACAAATCTTGCTCTAGTTTATAGACATACCTTTTTAGAAGAATCCAGTTGAATTCTACAGCCTTACCGAACATAATCTGTGTGCCCCAGTTGTTGTGCTTCCCTCACCGTATACATAGCAGGGCATTTCTTGGTAAGGATGCACTTTCAACACAAACAATTTATGTTGAGGTGAACAATGTCTTGCTCACCATGGCACCAAGAAAGAGTTTCTTTCCCACAACTCTTAAATCTTGTAGTGTTGAGAAACACCCAAGGAATTGTTTTAATAAGTGTATCAAAGAACTTCAAGAGAACCCAAAAAAATTTGTGTTTCTGATTTCTTGTTTTCCAACTTATAAAAAACAGTTTCTGCAAATAGTTTTTAGTACTGCGAAGGGAAACTCTTTTGATAAAAATAGACGTCCTAGATTCTTCATAAAAGAAGACAATACCACTATCTTGATAGGAAGTATCAGGAATTGAGCAACGAATCAATTCATGCTTTGAGGTGATACACTCAGATAACTGAGATTTAAACTCCTCTTGTAATTCGTTTAGCTTATCACAACTAATTGGATTACGCATAGGAGGAGAATTGCTCTCACTGATTATTAAACCAATATCAACCTCAACATGAATATTATTCATCATAAATTGATTTAGCCTGTCAAGAGATTCTTGCTCTTTCTGGAGGTACAACTCAACATCAAGAGATAAGCTCTCAAGATTCTTTTCAAGCCCTGAAAACAGTTCAAGGGATTTTAAACCTGGTGGAGGTTTAGATAGAATTTCTTCTACAGATTTTATTAAATCAGTCATGGAAGAGAATTCTGAAATCCCTGGATCTGGTGGTGCATTTATTGAGATAGCACTACTGTCCATAGAGTCAGATTGCTACAAACACAGACTTGTAAGGTCTTGAACGTGTTTTCCTGCTCTGATACCAATTGAAAAAGCTGGGGTACAACAACCACACCCAACAATTCGATTATCAATCTGTATGGAAAAACTCCAATATACTTTTTAGAGAATCAACTAGACAGACAGACTCAATCTAGATAAAAAGTATATCAAAGAGTTTATATCTCAATCTCTCAATTTGATCTTTACTCAAGCAAATAGAAATTTGCGAGTCTTTATCAAAGAGAGATAACTTGGATGGTACCAGAGACAAATATCCAAGTGTCAATCAATTTAAATCAACAACCAAAAGGTCGGATATTCCAATTGATTGAACAACGCACAACATGTGATATTTCAATTATATAAACAAATATAATGCGGAAAAGAAATAACACAGATACCAGAATTTTGTTAACGAGGAAACCGCAAATGCAGAAAAACCCCGAGACCTAGTCCAGATTGAACACACACTGTATTAAGCCGCTACAGACACTAGCCTACTCCAAATTAACTTCAGTCTGGACTGTAGTTGAACCCCAATCAATCTCACACTGATCCAAGGTACAGTATGCTCCTACGCCTCTGATCCCAACAGGATGCTACGTACTTGATTCCCTTAGCTGATCTCACCCACAACTAAGAGTTGCTACGACCCAAAGTCGAAGACTTTAATAAACAAATCTGTATCACACCGAAAAGTCTACGGTAATAGATAAATCCGTCTCCCACGAATATACCTACGAGTTTTGTTCCGTCTTTTGATAAATCAAGGTGAACAAGAACCAATCAATAAACTGGTCTTATATTCCCGAAGAAAAGCCTAGTATTATTGATCACCTCACAATAATCTTAATCGACGCAGCGAAAAAAGATATTATGGAATCTCAAACGATGAGACGAAGTGTTTGTGATTACTTTTCTATCTTGCCTATCGGAGATATAAAATCTCAAGCCAATTATTTCAATTGTACTCGTACGATAGGAACAGCAAGATTAGATCACACAACTACAAGAAAAGTAGTATCGATCTGGCTTCACAATCCCAATGAAGTCTTTAAGTAGTTAACATGGTTTAGAAGAAGAAACCAAAGGTTAAATGAGAATCGACTCTAGCTATGCAACTAGTATCACACGTAAGGTGTGAGGATTAGGTTTCCCAGTTGCTAGAGTTCTCCCTTATATAGTTTTCAAATCAGGGTTTGCAATCAATGTTAACTTGGTAACAAAGCATTCAATATTCACCGTTAGATGAAAACCTGATTAGATTCAAGCTCATATTTCTCAACCGTTGGATCGAAAACTTAGCTTGTTACACAAAAATGAAATGTCCAATTTTGGGTTTACGAACCGTTCCCAAAAATTAGCATTTGTTGGTTCAACAATAGTTAACCAAATTGTTAGCCATGTGATTACTTTCATATCAACCATATTCTTTTTCACCATAACTAGTTCAAATGACTCAAATGAACTAGTTAAAGAGTTGTTCAATTGCTTAGATCTTATGTAACTACACAAGACACAATCGAAGCAAAAACGGTTTGATTCACTCCAATCGGTTCATGAACTTTATATCCACGGTTTGCAAAATCATTCCTTAGTTTAAATAAACATGAGTTCAAGAACAACCGGTTTTAGATATAACCTGCTCAAGTTCGCGGACTGGGTTCGAGGACTTAAGCTCATGGAAGGAGTTCACAAACTCCAGCAGAAATTCTCGGGTCGAGAACTTCTGCCAGTTTGCGGACTTGGCTCACGCCACTTCCATTTCTCTTGATCAACAAAGTTCGCAAACTTTGGTTCAAGGAATAATGACTTATATATATATGTGTTTCCACAACAATGCTTATATCCTACCAATGGTTATGTAATCTAAACTCTCATTTCAATCATTGAAACATTCTCAGAGGACGGATATAACCGTTATTCACAGACCATTTTTCGTCAGAGAAATTTTCAAAGTGATTGAAACATAACATGACTTTCGTCACTAGGTAAAGATGAATTTGGCTAAAGCGAAAGCTTACCAACACATATTTCGAGAAATAGATAGGCGAGATAAACTCGGCTCGAAATAGCAAATGTGCATAATGAAAGTTTATATATTAAAACGACTTTTGTCTCAAGAGTAGGAGATAGAATAGATAGACTTTTGAGTGACAGATAAGTTCAAGTCTCCACATACGTTTTAGTCAATGAAGTTCCACCAGTTCCTTGAGTAGTCCTTCGTCTTGTATGATGATTGCCATGGATTTCTTGAGATCAACTACACTTTCTATCCTAGTCCGAGAACTTTAGCTATGTAGGCTAGAAATCAAGACTTATAATTTTGATCACTAACATTGACAAACATGCTTGAGATATCAACGCATGCAAGTTCGACCGAGCAATGCTCTAACACAATCTATAGACTTTTCTATGTGAGACATATTTGTTTATCAAGTCTTCAACTTTGGGTCGTAGCAACTCTTAGTTGTGTGTGAGATCAGCTAAGGAAATCAAGTGCGTAGTATTCTGCTGGGATCAGAGACGTAAGGAACGCAACTGTACCTTGAATCAGTGTGAGATTGATTAGGGTTCAACTACAATCCCGTCCGAAGTTAATTGGTAGTATGCTAGAGTCTTTAGCGTCTTAATACAATGTGGTGTTCAATCTGGACTAGGTCCCGCGGTTTTTATGCATTTGCGGTTTCCACGTTAACAAAAATTCTGGTGCATGTGTTATTTTTTTTCCGCATTATATTTTGTTATATAATTGAAATATCACAGATTGTACGTTTAGATCAATTAATTAGAATATCCAACCTTTGGTTGTTGATTTAAATTGATTGATACTTGAACATTGGTCTTTGGTACCGTTCAAGTTGTTTCACATAGTAATCAGGCTCACGGATTTCTATCTGTTTGATTTGCTGATTACATTGTGAAACAGAGATATTAAACTCTTGATATACTTTACTCTAGATTGAGTCTGACTGTCTAGTTGATTCTTTAGAAAATAAATTGGAGTAAGTCCTCTCAGATTTCCAAACGTATTGTTAGGTGTGGTTGTTAGACCCCTTCATTTTCAACTGGTATCAGAGCAGGCAAACACATTAAAGACCTTATAAGTCTGTGTTTGTTGCGGTCTGATATGGAGATAAGTGTTATCTCTATAACGTACCACCAGTCTTCGATGACTCAAATTACTTGTGGTGGAAAATTTCTATGCGTGCCTTTCTTCAAGCGTGTGATTTTTGATGAGTGCCAAATATTGTATATATTTATCCCTTTTTGTTGGCATTTAACTCATCTTTTGTGCATTAATTCTACATTTTATCCCATATTCTGTATTTTCATTGTTTTCAAGAATAAATATTTTTCTTACTTAATTTTGCATTTTTAGGTAATAAATAAAGTCGGATGACTTGCGGAGTAGAAAAGAGCAGAAAAGTAGTGAAAAGCCGGGAGGAATTACACAAGGAAGCCGCGAAGAATGTTGTGCACAAGACCTAAAGGCTAGAAATGGGCTCAAGAAGGAAGAATTGTTCTTAAAGAAGATATGGGCTTGGCATACCCGAGGCCCAAAACCCTTACCCAAACCCATTTTCTATATCCATACCCGCCTCCATTCTCAGCCGTTAGATCGGATCCATCTCATCATCCAATGGTCGCTTCTTCATCGTTCATCAAAATCTGAAGTCCCTGAAAAACACCATAGTACCTAAATTCCAAGCCTTCAGATTAGATCACATTTAGATCCTACGGTCGCTTCTTTGCCTGCGCATCAAACCTCGATACTTCCGCTTAACACTACAACACCTAACTCCATCTGGTGTCGTCAATTTTCTTTACAACATATGGAGAATTATCAGCGAAGATTAGCCCGAGAATATAATAAACGTGTCAAATTACGCGAATTTCAACTAGAAGATTTAGTTCTGCGAGAGACACCGATATATCAGCGAGAAAATGGTGGAAAGTTAGCGAAAAAATGGGATGGACCTTACATCATTAAGGAGATAGTTTGGACAGAAGCTTATAAATTAATGGATCCAGAAGGTAGAGATGTTGTTCATAGACTTGACAGACCATGGAACAGATTGTACTTAAAGAGATATTATCCATAAGAAGCTTTGAGAAGTTATGTATGACACAAAAAAACAATTGCGAATAAACATTCAATGAAAGAATAGTTGCGAGATTATTCATATCAAAACAAGATCATGATATGCGAAAGTTTCGCAGAGATAATCATAGAACAATGACATAAAAGAAAGGGGCGAACCTTTATGGCGTACACCCTAGTTCGCGAATAAAATTTCGCAAGAGGCAAATGTAAGACCTAAAGTACGTCATATAAGGGGGTACCTGTTGCATGACTCAGGGAAAAGGTTACACCTCCCCTGGAACCTGAGTCATGGAGATTTGGGGTCAATAAAGCCCATCCGGGAGAGGCACCTTGGATTCTCAACTTAAGCACATGACTTAGGTTGGGCGACTGAGGTAATAAGGACTCTCTTAAGGAGTGCAGAATCTGATCAAGGCGCCGAGGTACACAGTTAAGTCAAGAGTGCCAGGGCGTCTGGAGCGTACCTTTCCATTCTTGACAAGTCTTGGCTTATATTGCACTCGGCCCGAAGAAAACCCCACTTAGAGTGCAGTCTCGTAACCATAATCCCTATAGGCAAAAGGGATAAGAGGCTGCAAAAACAACTGGTTGTTGTTAAGACCGAATGGGAGGATCCAACCTTGTATGGTAGAGGTACGTCTCCTTGAAGGGGAAACCAGGGGGAAGATAAGGGCTGCACCCTCCATTAGGGAGCTGATAAGTGTCTTAAGACGCAAATGTCATGCGGCTTTTTACTCGCAAGGGTATTAAGGCTTGTCATATTTGTGCGACAATCCTGAAGAGGCAATAATACAAAAGAGAGAGATAAGACGAGATCAATGGGTTTTCGCATGAAAGTGCAAAGAGGTCCTGCGATTTCGTCGCACGACGGCAATGTCATGGGGTTTTATTTTCGCAAGAATATTTAGGCATGTCATATTGTCGCAACAATCCTGAAGAGGCAATAATACAAAAGAAAAAGTTAAGGCAAGATCAATGGGTTTTTGCATGAAAATGCAAGGACGTCCTGCGATTTTGTCGCAATGACAAGAGGTGGCATAATAAAACCTTTAATTAGGAAGGCAAAATAAGACCACATGACAAAACAAAATATTTATAAGTATTCATAACAGATCATTTCTCGCAAGAAAGATAATGAGAGGCAAGTATGAGAATCAGTAAACAAGAGGCATTATCTTTCTCGCCAGCAAAATACTAAAAGAGAAAATTAATTCCAAAGTTGGTTGAAGAATATTATTCGCAAGAAATAATAAAGATGAAATAGTTCAAGAAGATAGAACTAGATAAGAAGCTCGTGCTTCAGTATTAATTCCAGTAGAAGGAGACAATGGACGCTATTCGCCAATGTTCTCATTTTCTCCAGCCTTTTCTTCATTTCGATTCTGATCTTCACCAACAATAATTTCTTTGAGAGGGACTTCTTTTTCGCCGCCATCTTTATTATCGCCAGCAATTACTTCTTTAGAAGGGATTTCTTTTCGCTTCCATCTTGATTAGCACCAGCAGTTGCTTCCTTAGAAGGGATCTCTTCTTCATCTTCCAAAAGATTATTCTCTCCACCACTTTCATAATCATAATCACTGTCAGCAGGACGAGAAATTTCATCATCATCTACTTCCAAAGGTTCGATTGACGTAGGAGGAAGAGATTTGGACAATAAAATATCATTCACAAGAACTTCAGCCCGGAGATGAACTTGACGAAGAAGTGCTCTCTGATGATTCCTATCTTGAATATCCTTAAAGTAAGCAAGATAATCAAGTCTTCTTTCTGCTCGGTCGCGAGAACCAGTAAGGACAGAGACGAGTAGTGCATTTTCTTTGCGAATTTTGGCATATTTAGCCTCCAAAACAGAAATGGAGGAATGAAGATTTTTCTCAGACTCTGCGAAAAGTAGAATACAAAATTTTAGTAAGATGAAGAACTCAAAAAGGTATGACAAGAAAAGATAGTTAAGGCAGTCAAACTGTTATGACTACCTTCCTTTTGCGAAATAAGGTGTTGAATCAAGGTCAGACAACTATTCTCCCAACGGTCCATCGCATCATCAAATTTATCTCCAACTAAACCTTTAAGTCGAGACTGAAGATTTTTCTCTTTAGAAATAAGAAAGGAATTTTTCTTCGCAAGTGAAGAATAAGATTCTTCTAATTTGGAATATTGTTATTTAAGTTGGTTTGCCTTTACACTTAAAGATATTCTACCTTGAATGAGTGTATCTCTTTCAGCGATAGATGACTCTGTTACTTGTTTAAGTTCATTTCTCAAAGAGAGAAGAGATTGTTCTTGGTCATCACATACTTTCTGAAGGATGCTAAGTTTTTGCGAAGATATCACCATCTTGTTTAAATAAGTTCGCTTCTCTTGAGATAGAGTTTTATTCTCATCTGATAAAGTTTTCATCCCTAGATTAGCTTTGGTTAAAGAATAAGAGATGCGAGATATTTCATTACTTAATAAATTTTGCCTCTGAACTAATTGGGTATTTTCATTGGTAAGATTATTTATATGATCAACAGAATATGAATAGAGGTTATCTAATTGGTTATATTGATCCGTCAAAATCTCTTTATCAACACGGGCTTCTTCAACAGCAGATTCAAATTGATATATCTCCATTATTCGTTTATGGTTTAAGGCTTAACATGCGAAAAAGGGATTTCAAGGACAATTAAATATGGAAAGGATAAAATCATTAGAAAGGCAAATTGAAGACACATATAAGGAAATCATACCTCTCAGTTCATCATTCTTCTTGCGAAGATTGTCGCGGTCCAGCGAAACATTCTGGAGCTTTTGATTTTCGAGATGAAGAGAATTACACTCTAAAGTCACCAGTTGGAGATTCTTATTCAAGGTTTCAACCTCTTTTTCCAAAGCTGTTTGTGAAGCAGATCTGTCAGAACCAAAATACTTACTCAGAATGTCGCAAACACCAGACTTGACAGGATCAATGGGAGACTTCTTAACATCATCCAGAACCTCAGACAAAACTTTGAAAGCAATATCTATTCCTTCCACAGTTTCTTTCGAAAAAGGAAGAGGCTCAGGTAGAGAACTGGCAATGATAGAAGGTTGGGAAACATTATCAATAGAAGGAGAAGAAGTTTCATTCATAGAAGGATTAATAAGGGGGGTTTCAATCATTGAAAGGTCAGTTGAAGGGATGAAATCTGAGACAACCTTTTCGTGAATTGAAGATAATGGTTTAACTTGCGAAGATGTCGCAGGAGATTTTGAAGGGATAAGTAAGTGAAATGGAACAGAGGTTTCAACGGTTTTGAGGTGGCGAGATTTCTTGAGAGGTTTGTTGGCATCCTTATCACCCTGCGAATCACAATCCAGATAAGAAACGAAGGCAACAATATTGTTATTAGAAAAGAATAATGTTTCTTACTACCTTATGATCCGCATACTTTCTTTTGTTTACAACAACCTTATGCTGCGATTTGGGAAATTAGGGTTCTGAACTGTAAATTTGGTGTTAGAGGCGTTTTTGCTGAAATAACAACAGTATGGGAATCACATAAACAACATCAAATAAGGCAGTAAGCAAGATCAATTTCAGCAAAGCCCATAAGAAAGAAAAAAGAAAACTAACCTCGATGAATCCATGGAAAACACCAACAGGAAGATTAATTCGTAAAAATTAAAAAGGAAGAAAATTACGAACAGTGAAGATATACAGAGGGAACAGTATGGAGATGAAGAAGAAATTAAAAAGATTGAAAGAAGAAGAAAGAAGAAAAAGTTGCAATGGCGGAATTTGCAGAAGAACAATGAAGTTGTAGGGATGATGAAGAGAAAGTAAAAATAAAAAAAAGGATTAGAAGAATATATATAGAAAAAGTTTCCCAAGAAGGTAACCACATTTAATGTGAAGAGAAGACGTGAACGGTTAAGAAATAACGGTTGCAAAGACGTGTCAAAAAAAAACGGAAGGAAAGATACGTGTAAAAGATTCATCATAGAAGAATGTGAGAAGATGAGTAGATGCGGCATTTCTCATATCATTCTCTCCTTCGCAGAGAAGACATGAGAAGAGGCAAGATGTAGGATCAGAATCTCGCAACAACAATATGAATGCGAAACTATTAGCAACATATTGCGAAAGCGTCGCAGATTGATCTCAGAAACGACATAACAGATAATGTCATCTTCAAATTAAGAAAGGTATGACGATTTTGCGAAGATTAGAAGACTTGCGAAATCAACATTTGTAAGCTCGCGAAAGTGCCGCAAGACAAATCCGAAAATAAAGGATGGATTAGTTTTCATCCACTATGAAAAACTCTATATAAAGAGCCGATCAGTTGTAAGGAAGAGGGAGATCTTTTTAGAGAGAGGAATAAAAAATAATTAGGAGAGAGAAAATCAAGAGTGGTTGTTATTCTTAATCCCTTTATCTTTTCTTGTAAGATTGTTCAAAGATTCATCAATAAAATTAAGATTGTTAATCCAAAAATGAGTTGAATGTTAACGAAATCTTGTGAGGGGTGTAGTATAGGATTTCCTGCAACTACAGGACTTCCTTGTTTAATCAATAAAAGAGGGTTATTCTCGACAATTCTACTCTCTTTAGGGTTGTGAATTGTGCGTGCGTGAACCTGTGTAGTTAAAGGTTCTGTAACCCTACATTCCTTTTCCTTCCTAGAAACTCTTTTTATCTTAAGACTGCTTGTTGAGCTTAAATTGTGATTTCCTCTCACAAACCCATACACTTATGGATATTCCAAGCATCATGTCTTCTGGTAGAAAAGATGTTAATATGATTATTAAGCCATCAATCATGAAGGAAAAATAAAATCTCTGATACCTCCAACTTTGAAAAGAAAAATAAGGAATGTGAGGAAGCCAAGAGTTGTTCCTTCAAATTCTCAGAAGTTTTCTGATGTTCTTGAAGAGTTGAAGAAGACAAGAAAGGATATTCAGCAAATAAAGGCTTTTGTTTTGAGAACTCTTGAAATTCAGAAGGCCCTGGTTCGACATCTTCAGCCTAGAAGGTTTGTTGGAATTGACTTCTTTATTCACGAACATATGTTCCTATGGATGTTGACGACAAGGAGTTCGTGGACGATAAATAATTTTTCAGAGGTCTCAATATCTAGGAAACTTCTTAAGAATTTATTTCTTGTGCTTTTAGAAGGATTACTAGGGTTTGGAATAACCATTATTGTGAGTACACATAGCTATCTCCAATATTTTCATCTTCAATGTTTTTAGATTGATTTATTTAAATTCTAAGTTTTTGGAAGATGATTTTTTTTTTTGCAATTTTAATCTTTATGATTTTATATATTGCAAAAATTTTATGGGATATGTTGTTTACGTCCGTGAACCTGTGACTGTCCCATACTTGTTCAAAAGTCATCTCTATTATGTCGGTATGAAAGTATTGATAAAAGATAGAATCAACTTTTGACAAAAAAAAGTTAAAGCCTTTTATGTCATTATTTTGATAGAAGAAAGGATAAAACTTTTGTTTACAAGGATTAAGTCTATTATATGTCATTGTGCAAATAGTGATGAAAAATAGAATGAATCCTTGTGTATTCCGCAGTATTGGTCGATCTCCGATCCAAATTTTTTTGTGCATATATTGTGTTGCTCCGTAAGTTCTCATATATTGAGCATGGCCAATTGAATTGATCATTTTTGTGATTGATTCAATTGAGATTTTTGGATTCAAATCCATGTTTTCATGTGATTTGGTTATGTCCAAAGAAATCATTCTTTTCTTGTAAAAGCAAGGTCGCCTTTGTTGTTCTTTCGGGAATGACATTTTATGGGGTAGAGTTCTTTTTGAACTTGTGCTTAATTGCCAAATCTTTGTGGCAGTGCGGCTGTGGAATATTATAAGGGTTATCTTGTATCTTTATGAACTCCTTGATGAATGCATTTAGCTTCAGCTTTATGATTGCATCTAAATCAGTTGGTATGTTATTCTCTTTTGGTCATGAAGTATCTCTATCAAAATTTCACGAGGATCCCACTAGTTTTCGTACCTTTGCCAATTTATATTGACAAAAAGAGGGAGAATTAATGTGTAGTTTCATACTACAAATACATATGGTTTACGGATCATTATGTAAGGGGGAGTGGTTTTCATGTATCGAGATGAAGTATTGACTAAGGGGGAGTGATACATATCACCATAGTATTATTGTCAAAGTTGTGATACAATTGAACTATGATACTATGTAATAATACTATGATACTGTATAACAATGATCGAGAGCACTTGTTTTCTCATTTTTATCGTTACGGATCTTCATAAACTACGATGATGAGTTGAACACGTTTAGGATCATGGAGTACTTGGAAGTGACGAAGTTTTCGAGTCGTGTTGAAGATGCCAAGTATATCAAGCATTTGGATGAGAAGTTACAAATTTTTATTTATTTTGTAATCCATATATATTGATAGTTTTGTCTATAAAATTGACAAAGGGGGAGATTGTTATAACAGTGCTCGGTCGAACTCGCATGTTGCTATCTCAAGCATGTTTGTCAATGTTAGTGATCAAAACTATAAGTCTTGATTTCTAGCCTATTTATGGATGTCTCGGGCTAGGACATAGATTGTGTAGTTGATCTTAGACTTCACGGCGTTCATCATTTGAAGACGAAGAACTAATAAGGAGAGCTTGTGGAACTTCATCGACAAAAGAAATGTGGAGACTGAAACTCATCTATCACTTGGAAAAGTCTATTTCTACTCTATATCCTATATTGAGACATAAGTCGTATTATTATATAGTTTTCTATATACACATTTGAGATTTTGAACCGAGTTTATCTCGCTTACATATTTCTCGAAATATGTGCTGGCAAGCTTTCGCTTCGACCAAGTTCATC
The DNA here is from genome assembly GCF_003573695.1 of Papaver somniferum. Taxonomy (NCBI): domain Eukaryota; kingdom Viridiplantae; phylum Streptophyta; class Magnoliopsida; order Ranunculales; family Papaveraceae; genus Papaver; species Papaver somniferum. The sequence goes on from NC_039364.1 coordinate 41,668,023, forward strand.
TTATATCATGTGAAAATTTCCGAGCAATATCTTACATGGTTTGTGTGATACAATCATTTGGTGTAGTCTTGGAATGTTTCGTTATGATTATTTCAATATCTTGAAAATTGCTTTGATGCTAATAGTGTATGAAAACGGCTATTGTCATCGTCTAAGAAAGTTTCAATGATTGAAATAAAGAGCTTAGAATCATGTAACCATGGTTGGATATAAACATAATGTGTTATCACATTTGTGTGTAAGTCAAAAATCGGGAATCTGAAGTATGCATACCCGTATGCGTACTGGCGGTTGTTGGATATCTGGGCAAGTATGCGTACCCGTATGCATACTGGAGGAAGTCTCACGTCCGTGAATTTCTGCTGGAGTTTGGAGTGTGATTAGGTATGCGCACCCGTACGTGTACTGGCGTAACCAAACTCGGTCCGGCTACTTAAGTATGCGTACCCGTTTGCATACTTGAGTTGGTTACTTTCTAAAATCGGTTTTGTACATGAACCTAAACATTTATAAATTAAGGAATGCAATCATTGCAAACCGTGGCTATAATGTTCATGTATTAATTCGAGTGAATCAAATCGATTTTGCTTCAATTGTGTTCTTGTATACTTCTATGAGAATATAGCAATTGAACGGCTCTTTAACTAGTTTCATTTGAGTCATTTGAACTAGTTATGGTTAAGATGTATGCGGTTGATATGAGAGTAATCATATGGCTAACTTCAGTTAACTATTTGTGAGTTAACATGGTCTACACGTTTAGGTACGGTTACATAAACCTAAATGAGGGTACATTTCATTTGTGTGTAACAAGCTAAGTTCGATCTAATGGTTGAAAGATATTAGCTTGGTTGAATCAGGTTTTTCATCTAACGGTGAATATTGAATGCTTTGTTACCAAGGTAACTTGGATTGCAAACCCTGATTTGAAAACTACACAAAGGAGAACTCTAGCAACTGGGAAACCTAATCCCCACACCTCCTGTGTGTTACTAGTTGCATAACTAGAGTCGATTCTCCTTTAACCTTAGGTTTCTATCGATATCATGTATGTTAACGACTTCAAAGACTTCATTGGGATTGTGAAGCCAGACCCAACTATTTTCTTTGTAGTTGCGTGTTCTGATCTTGCCCGATTCTATCGTATTGAGTACAATTGAAATAATTGACTCAAGATTAACTTCTCTGATAGGAAAGATAAAATAAATCACAAACATCTTCGTCTCATCGTTTGTGATTCCACAATATCTTGTTTCGCTAGTTGGTTAAGATTATTGTGAGGTGATTGATAATACTAGGTTGTTCTTCGGGAATATAAGACTGGTTTATCAATTGGTTCCTGTTCACCTTGATTTATCAAAAGACGGAACAAAAACTCTTGGGTATTTCTGTGGGAGACAGATTTATTCAATCTATAGACTTTTCTGTGTGAGTTAGATTTGTTTATCAAGTATTCGACTTTGGGTCGTAGCAACTCTTAATTGTGGGTGAGATCAGCTAAGGGAATCAAGTGCGTAGTATCCTGCTGGGATCAGATATGTAAGGAATGCAACTGTACCTTGAATCAGTGTGAGATTGATTAGGGTTCAACTACAGTCCAGTCCGAAGTTAATTGGTAGTAGGCTAGAGTCTGTAGCAGCTTAATACAGTGTGGTGTTCAATCTGGACTAGGTCCCTGGGTTTTTCTGCATTTGTGGTTTCCTCGTTAACAAAACTTCTGGTGTATGTGTTATTTCTTTTCCGCATTATATTTTGTTATATAATTGAAATATCACAAGTTGTGCGTTTAGATCAATCAATTAGAATATCCGACCTTTGGTTGTTGATTTAAATTGATTGACACTTGAACATTGGTCTTTGGTACCCTTCAAGTTGTTTCACATAATAATCAAGCTCGCGGATTTCTATCTGATTGATTTGCTGATTACATTGTGAAACAGAGTAATTTAAATGCTTGATATACTTTACTCTAGATTGGGTCTGACTGTCTAGTTGATTCTCTAGAAAGTATATTGGAGTAAGTCCTCTTAGATTGCCAAACGAATTGTTGGGTTTGGTTGTTAGACCCCCGCATTTTTAGTTGGGTTGAGAATGAAAGTTAGCGTGGTATTTATAAGAAAACATAAAGCCATTATTTTTTAGCTTTTGGTAATTCATGTGGGCGGTCTAGGAGAAGCAGCGTGGGGCTATTTTGACTTCCAACGGATATATATGCAACGACTCTAACTTCTTACCCTATCAATTCAACTCTACCCAACTCCAAATTCACACCTTCTACACCGCTTGACTCTTGATCTTTCATTATAAAACTCTCTTTGTCTTAATCTGTAGAAAGATGTCTCACAAAGTTCATGGTCCTAAAATACTCAAGAAGAGGTTTGGGTATTTGTAAAGCTGATATTTTTCACACTCAAGAAAATGTTATTACTGATCAAGCCATGTCGCACACGTCTTTTTGGCAGAACATTTTCACAATGTTCATTTCAGAAACATGGAACCCCGAAAATCGAGATGCTCATGGACTGTTTACTCGTTTTCAAGAAAAATCATGCAGTCATACCATTTCTTCCTAAGGTAAGGGAAATTTATTTTGAAAAATTTAACGGTGTAACTGAAGTTATCGAAATAGCTTTAGATGATTGGAAGGAAACTCACCGCAAACCTTTTCTTTACGAAGGATGTTTCAACATCCTTAAAGATGGCTCAAGCCATGTTTGTTGAAAAATACGGAAGAGAGTTTAAGCATTTTGAATGCCTTGAACTGTATAAGCTTATGTGTTTGGATTCGATGTTGTTGTTTGCGTATGAAATCAAATTACTTTATATGGAGGTCTAAATGTAATAAGTATCGCTTAATATAAAATGGAAGTCTAATTTAAGGTCTAGATATTTTCAATGAGTAATACTATTGCCACTTCTTTTACATGAAAAAACTTAGAACTTAAATAATGACTTCAATAAAAATTTAGTACAATGTATGGCTTCCTGGCTTTCTTCATTTGACGTATTTTTCATTCAACGCTCCCATGAATTGCTTCTCCTTTGTTTTTGTAACTTCAGTTCTTCACTTTCAAAACTGGACCTTTTCTTTGCTTTTTAACAGAACTTTTTGTTGGATTAACTTCTAAAACTTGCACAACCCTTTTGTTATATTCAATCTTTTTAAAACTACCACATATCTTAGAAACAACAGCTTCAAGTTTGGCATTACAAAAAAGTGTAATAGCATTTTGAAACATTTACTTAAGAAATTTAAAACATTAGAATAAAAATTAGAAAAGACTTAGTAGAGAAAACTCAAAAAAAAAAATGAATTTAGATGTGACTAGAGTGTTGGAAAGTGGGGGTAATTATGACAACAAAAAGTAGCCATTTTTTATTGTAGCAAAGTAAACCATTATCGGCTTCACTACGACCGCTAGCGGCTTGCCATCAGCCGCCAGCGATTTTAAGGCTAACCCCTATGGGCTAAATTGAACTGCTAGATTGCCCAAAAAATGTTGCAAATCAAGAAAAAAGTGTGGGAAAAAAGTTAACTCTACTTCTTGATACTTCTCTCTCCTAACAACTGCTCGCAGTCCAACTATCAGCCAGATTGAAACGCTGAATCATTCAGCGCTTTACATTTTTTATTAAATTTTAGAGAGAATGTGATGGAGAGAGAGGAAAAAGAGGGAGAGAGAGAGAGGGGAAAAAGAGGGAGAACGTGATGGAGAGAGAAAGAAAAGAAAGAGAGAAGAAAAAGAGGGGGAGAGAGAGAAAAAATAAGGAGAGAGAAATGTTAATAATTAGTTGTTTGGAAAATAAATTCATGTGACGCTGAACCATTCAGCGTTTCGTTATTAGATTAACAATACCATAGGACTTAGGAGGTTGCCCTAACTGACGTGGATGGCCAATTTAACTGCTAGATATCTAGTCCATAGGAGTTAGCCTAATCCGTGTGGATTACCCAAAACCGCCGGGGCTTTTTCCTAAACCGCGCACGTCTTATACACGGCCAAACAATTTTATCATAATGGAAATCCCATTTTACCTATTCACCAGGCTGAATAAAAACTTTCACTTGATAACTAACAACATAATGAGGAAACAGATAGACGTTATACGTATGATAGAGTCGATGTAACATGTCTCCAGAGTCCAGTATGATTGGATTCGATTTCTGTTTCCGTGAAATTTTTACCTTTATATCTAGAGTAAGAATCAATGTCTCCGGTACTTTTGGATATTAGAAATCCATTTTCATTGAAGCTGGGGATGACCATCCACCTCCTTGCAAATAGAGGATCCTCGTCATTAAAGACAAAAAGAATCCAAAAGAATAAATGTATCGGCATTAAGGAAGTGCAGTGTCACCATCTTGGACCCAAATAGCCCCAACACTATTTAGTATTTACTACTGCACCGCTTGGTTTTGTGGCACTGATGAGTGTGTGTGAAGAAACCATAGGTAAAATATAGCATAAGCAGAGTAATGTTTTAGATGCAGATAATAAAGGAGACCGCATTAGCTTGCAATAGGAACCCATCCCACACCTATGTCTTATTCATGAGCTCTATCATCTTCTCTTATGTCCTACCTCAATCACTGTGATATGGTATGCGCTCGTGACTGTCAGTGACAATCCAGGTTGATTTTAGTTTGTTGAGCTGAAACCCTCACGATCTAGTTTCATTTACACCCACGAGCAGTGCTATCCCCCACGACCTTGCTGGAAACTATCTCGTTCAAGCGGTTTTTTTACTGTTAGATCATGCTAAAACCCAGATCTAACATCCTTGAACCCTCTAGGAAAAGTGGTGGGTCCTTTCCTGAATGTGGTGGGTCCTATCTTGAAAGTGATGGGTCATTTTCTGAATGTGAATCTAACCATTGATTTGATCATCCAACGGTAAAAAAATCGTTTTTGTGGGAAGTCACCCCGCAAAGTCGGGTGGGATAGCATTTGTCTACACCAAATGAGAGCTCCATTTATCTAGAAAAGAGAAAAGAATGTGAAAATACATCAGGTAATTTTATAACAAAATTCACACTCACTATTTGTTTCATCGATAGCTCAGTATAAAGCTAGATTTGTATTTGTACTTTGAAAAGTATAAAAAGTTAGGAGTCATTCTAAACAAATCGAGAACCCTAGTTAGTAATTCTTCGAATTATTTCCGAATGATTCGCGAATATATCCGAACTGACCTAATCCGAATGATACTTCTGAACTATTTGAACTCCGAACCTAGTTTCCGGATTATACGGACCTCACGAATGATTCGCGAACGTATCCGAATTGACCGAATCCGAATGATATTTCCGAACTAGAATTTCGAACCTAGTTCGCGCCCAACCTCGCTCTTCCATAGGTAATTCTCTGACCAGAGTTCTGTTGATTGGTTTTTGTTTGATTTTGTATATACTCTATATTTAAATACAATTATTCAGTTAAAATTTTCTATTGGTAATTATTTAACCAGTATTTTATGTGTTAATTTTTGTTTAAAAGTCTATAAACTCGTTTTATAATACATTTATACGATTAAATTGTTTACTTCTTATTAAATAATCACGCTAAAATATTTTTTTCCATCTTATAAATCATATACAAATAAAATTAGTCTCGTAATAAAGTCATAATACTTATCAATTTATTAAATGTAAGCCGAATTTTAAGTGCCGTACTCACATTTGTAAAACGAATATGCACGTATATATGCCGTTCCGAACTACTGTCCGAATAACGAACCGTTGACCGGATTTTTGACCGAATCCGTATAATTCCCGCACTATGCCATTTCAAACTACTGCCCATATTCCGAATTGCTAACTAGGTCGAGAACAAAACAACGCCAGAAAAAAAAAAACCGCTCCTACAGTTTTTTGATTTTTGAGGCCCGCCCCTCGGGAGTTTAGCAGGGGCCAATGTTATATGTGGGGGTTTTTTTTTTCCTTGTTTACTTCTTGGTTCGTTTAGACTTTTTGAAAAGTAAGTTTACTTCCACAAAACAAGGATCTAATGATGTTTTGAAAGACAACAGAAGTGGAACTCAAAATAATTAAACTTCAATAACTTTATTTGTCTCTCTCTCAAAGCTATTTTAGACTTAACTAATCTTTACAGACATGCGTCAAAATTATAAATTTCTCCTGAAATGTTTTTCCCTTCGTATACAAAACAGTACATGATAAATTGTAAATCAAATGATTCCCATGTGAGAGAGACATGAAAATCACAAAATTTAACTAGTACAGTACATTATAATTCTAATCAAGGATATACATTAATGAATGAATGAGTGAATTAGCATCCAAGGAATGATAATTGTATTTAAAAGAGAAATAAGGCCGTTGGCAGGTTTTATCTACAAAATCAAATGTAATCTAAGTATTTAAGAGATAAACTAAACTGGATAAGGGTTTGTTGTCTTCGGAATCCACCTTAAGCTTTTAAAGAATGGGGAATCTACATCCCACCGGAATCTACATCCAAACGGCAAAATGTTAACATGTGCCGGCGGAATAATCCAATAGTCTGGAAAAGTAGTGCACTATTTTAACGTTCGACTTCGAGTGTACTCAAAGCAAGGTACAAGGGGTCTACCCCAGATTCTCCACTCCAACGACTAACGGACCTAAAAGGTCAGAGGACTTTAACAAAAGTGATTTTAGAAGAAGGTTATTATTGGGGCGTCACACTCTAATAGAGGGGTTTCATTTGGATTCTTAATATTCAAAAAAATGGTTATGGGATATCCTAACACATATATAAAATGTCTAGATTACCCTTTAAATAAAATAAAAACTTAAAAACCGTAGGTGATTTAACGTCCAGGTTTGGATTAATTCCAACTGTAGAATTTTATTTTCATGTAGTTTTACGTCCAGGTTTGGATTAATTCCAACCGTAGAAGCTCATTTTACGTCCAGGTTTCTTTTAATTCCAACCGTAGAATTCGATTTTACATCCAGTTTTCTTTTAATTCCAACCGTAAAAGTGATTTTACGTCCCGGTTTGGATTAATTCCAACGCAGAATTTTATGTGCATGTAGTTTTACGTCCAGGTTTGAATTAGTTCTAACCGTAGAAGCTCATTTTACGTCCATGTTCCTTTTAATTCTAACCGCAGAATCTGATTTTATGTCTAGTTTTCTTTTAATTCCAACCGTATAAGTGATTTTACGTCCAGGTTTGGATTATTTCCAACCCTATAAGTGATTTTACGTCCAGGTTTGGATTATTTCCAACCGTAGAAGTTTATTTTACGGCCAGTTTTTCTTCCCACAAAATTTTTTCCCATAATTCACTTAGTATACAACAAAATTCATTAATTTAATTTTTTATCTAATTAAATTAAATTAAAATTAACTAAATAAGGATTGTTTAGTCATTATAAAATTATTTTAGATAAGGAATTTTTGATATTACTTATGGGTGACCCGTTTTTGTCCTATTAAGTGACGGTCCTCTAATGAAATATGACGCTCCAATGATAGCCTTCTTTTAAAATATTAGTCGATGAAGGAATGGTCAAAAAGTAAGTCAATACAATGATCATCAGAGTACCCATGCGGCCATGCCATGCCATGCATACGTTAGTTGTTCTTGCCGTTACAAAAAAGAAAACGCCCTTTTCTAGTTTATACTTACTCTTTTAGATCGCTTGTTGTCTTATCTATGGAGACCTACTTTTGATTAACGGAAACAGTTGGATGCCATGCATATCAGCATATGTGTTGTTGGAGTGTATTCGGATTTGATCTTCCAAATTTAGGAAGCTTGTGAAGGTAAACCTCGATTGAGAAATGCCTAGTGGTATTGAAGGGATTTGGAGTTGTTCATCTGGGAGGCGTGAGCATGGGATTACATCAAGTGATTAATCTTGTTCAAAAAAAAAAAAAAAATTTAAAATTAATATTTCAAATCCTAATAAATATGTTGTAAAAGATAATTAAGAAAATAAATAATAAGTATTTAGTTTGGAAAGTATAAAAAAGTTGAATGTGGATTTTATTATATGTGAGTTGCAATTCAGACTTAACGGAATGATAATTCACCCGCTAGATATATTTTTTGGAATTCCGCTGGGATCACTAATTTTATTTATGCGGTCATATTTTCATAATTTCCAATTCCTCTAAATTGTTAAGGTGTCGTTTTACCAGTGTAAATAACGATTCAGAAAAAATAATTATTCCCTTATTGTTTCTGATTAAATTGTTTATATCTACATGGGTCGATTGTTCTTGAACCCAAAAAATCTCCAAACTCACAAAAAACTTCAAGAATAATCGGTCATCATTCATGTCTATATTGGCCGTTTCTAAACTCATAAAAATATTTTCCAATAAGTTCAATTCGTAAAGAAAAGAAATGGAAATAGATTGGAAGTTCTAGAGTAAGGATTAGGTTTTTATAGAGGGTAGTTTAGTAGTTTCACCTTTTTTTATACACCCCTTATCCGCTCATCTATGTGGGAACAAAATCTGGTAGGCCTCGAATAAAATGCATAGGCCTCATGCTGGCCAGACTATTATACATATCAATTGCACAAAATCAAAAAACCCGAAAAATTTCTTTATACCCTTCGAGATATTGGATATTGTCCATGAAGAGTTATTTGGCCAGTCGTTCATATAAGACACCACATCCTTATGATCACACACAAAAAACCACCTTTCTTTCCCCTGATCTTCTCTTCCACACCACCGGTAGTTGTAGAGTTATGTCTTCTGCTGAATCTGCTTATGTGGTGACACCTGAATCGAATTGTAAGTCATTAATAATACCATTTAGAATATGAACCACTGTAATTGCATTTTTTTTGTGTGTGTGTATGAAAAAGCGTCTGCTTACATTATTGTAGTTGATATACTGAGTTTCGGTGTCTAAAAATCAATAATATTCTCAGCATTGTGTTTCTAATGATAAAGATACCTTTTAGGAAAGTCGATTACAAAATTCCATCGAAACATCTAGACTTAAAGAGGAAGCAATTGTAACATGTTAAATTGAATTTCGTTGACCTCATGGGGAATGGATCCCAGGAAAAAAAACTAACACAGATAATCGGTTTAGGCGAAGTCTGATTCATAGATTATGAATTGTTTTTATGATAGAAAGCCAATTTTCTTGAAGTTCTTCGTGGTAGAAGAACATCAACATAGAAACACCTAATGTGAAAATTTATATCGGTTGTTTATATTTGTGACAAAATACCTTGCGTTGACTTTTTATGCTACAATCGGCGCATATGAATATAAATATCTGCGGATTATTGACATTCTTATGACATACTCAATCAAAAAATGAGTATGATTCATAGTACTCAATCTAAATAAAAGTATGATACATACTCGAACTGAAAATGAGTACGAATCATGTTGGTTTGTGTATCGTATAAAACATGTTTGACTTGATATTCATTTTCAAATAGATTATGATTTGTCGTATTATATAGAAAAAGTGTGACTTGATACTCATTCTCAGATATAAAGTATGATATGTACTCGACTAGAGAATTTTCTTAACCCGAGTATGTATTTGAAGATGTAAATTAAAGAGTGGATGAATTAAGAATCCATGAATACGGAGATACATGATGGTCGGCTGTGACCGTATTTGATTTTCACATAAACAATCAGTCGATATGGAGGTCTATATCGACATATATTGGGCAAGAAAAAATTATCATTATTCTCCGTCTGTTTTTTAAGATATAACCGGTCGATACGAATGTTAGTATTGACTGATTTTAGAGTATGATTTTCAAAAAACGGTTACGGGTACCTGTATACGCCGATTTCTTGTGTTCGTCGTGAATGAAGAACATCAGAATCAACATATGTGTGCCATGGTATCCACCGATTCTAATTCGATTTTCTTAACATTAACGACAATTATATTCTTATATTTACTACTATAATTTTTTCATATTTGTTTTTGTAATTTTTCCATATTTTGGATATTCATTAACAACGATCAATTTCACAATTAAAATAGTTAATTCGCAACTAACAAGATTAATTAAAACTGAATAACAGAGGACCCATTAACCATTATTAAAAATAGTTGAATAAGGGTTCTTAGTTTTACGTATTTATCAAACTTCGTATCTTCTCAAGACTGATTTCTGATTTTTTTTTCTTGAATCATTTAGGACTCATGATCGTGCATGCATACTAAACTTAATATGACCTTGATAATCCCAACAGGCAACACTACATTTAGCGTCGATAACTACATATCCGCATAAATGATGACTGAAGTCACTAAACTAGTTTACCGTACTGTTAGAATCATGTGACATCTTCACTGTGTTTGGAAACTCTATGGTGAAACTCCCTCTATCTAAATTTCATGAGAATGACATATGTATCCTGTCTTATATCACCAATCATAGACCCCTAAAATACCCTGATTAAATTGGGGCCTATGCCACTTAATTGGGGCCTATAATTACATGACAAAATAGGGTCATTAGGAAGTAATTTGTAGAAACCCCTTATCCATTATTTATGTTAATACCTAATATTAAATTAGTGATGACTAATTAAGTTATTATTAGTTAAATTAATTAGTGTTTGAGTTTGATTATAATGTTAGGACTAGAGTAGAAATTCATTTCCTCTTTTAAGGTTTGGAGGGAAAGAAGAAGTAGAGAGAAAAAAGAAAAAACTAGGGTTTGTGATTTTCTTAGCAAAAATGAAACTTTATAGTGATGATGAAGACTCTAGTAGTGATGAAGAAGTGGGTGCATCAGATTATCATGATTTCGATCCTACCGAATTGGATAACTTGTTGAAAGAATAAGAGGATGTCAACCAAAGAATGCTTGAGGATATGATTCAAGCACAAGAACAATTTCGTTGGGAAGAAGATGATAATGATCTTAATAAACATGTATGAGTTGTAACGATCTAGAAACATGTATTTGCATGTCCCAATCGCCCAAAAAGGGATTTTTTTTCAAAACTTTAACCCTGAATCGGTTTATTCAATAACACTACATAAACCAATTCTGGGTAAAATCCCTAAATTGGGTACAGAAATCGGTCTTTGTTCATCACCATATGAACCGATTATAGTAAATTTTTGGCGCAATGGGTATGTGACCAGAATCGGTTTTTGTTGGTGATGTACATAACCCGATTTCTTCAATTGAATAATCACGTAAGTCGACAATCGTTTTATTTTCGTGTATATGTAATCCGATTTTAAAGTTCTAGGAGAAATGTGAACAACAATCGGATTATATGACACAAGACGTGAACCGATTATGCACTTTGAATTTTTTTAGACAAATCTTAAATCGGTCTTTATAGTTGCACATATAAACCGATTGTGAGGAATCGATTTAATCGAATGTAACATATAAACCGATTTTGAATCATCAACTTGTTGATATTTGTTGTAGATTGTTGTGGCGTTTGATGAAGATCAACCCAAAGTTGTATCTCTGCTGGATCCCAATACCTCTTCCCACTATTTCACCGATTTGGAATGACAAGATAGAAACGATGCAAAGCAATGGTTTATAGACAAGGGAATAGAGATCAAATGCGCCTTAGTTTTAGGCCGTCATTCAAGTCAAGATCGTTTGGAAATTGTTTGTGAGAGAGGTGGAAAGCAAGAAAGTCACTGGGCAAAGGAAAGACTGTACGTGAAGAAGACGACAAGGGAATACATTACTAAATCAAAGAAGTATGGTTTCCCGTTTAAGATTATAGTTAATAGACCCAAGAGACCCGATGGTAGTAAGGTATACAAGTTCTCTAAAGTTATGAATGGTTGTCACAATCATGATGATCCAGAATCTATTGTTGGACACGCGGCCGTTTGTGGGTTGAAACCACATCAATTGGAAACGGTGAGGTCGATGAAAGCGTGTAAACCAAGTGACATCCTTAGGAAGATTAAGGAGGATGATAAGGATAACTTGTCCACTTTGAGGCAAATTTACACGGCAAGAGCAGCCTTTAGGAGGAGGTCATGGGATGGTAGAGAGGTTATGGAACAATCTCAATGGTTAGCCGATCAACACGGATACACAATGAGGAAGCAAGTATTGGAAGGAAAAGTGACTCGTATTTTCTTGGCGCATCCGGAGATGATCACGTTGCACAGTGCTTCTATCAAGTTTTGTTAATAGATTGTACATACAAGACCAACAAGTACAATATGTCGTTGTTAAACATTGCTTGCCATACTTCCGACAAGCAAACTTTCACGGTAGCATGGGGGTTTATGGATCGGGAGAATGATGTGAATTTTATTTGGATGCTAGAGACCTTGAAGGAGATATACCGTGGCGATCAAACTCCGAGGATCATAGTAACGGATAAGGACCAAGCACTAATGAATGCCATTGGAGTGGTTTTTCCGGACGCTAAGCATTTTCTTTGCACATGGCACATACAATGCAATATTAGAAGTAATTGTAGGGGTCATATCCAAAATCCAAAGTCACAAAAAGGTACCTCTCGTGAAAAGGCCGAAGATGAGCGTCTTCAAAAACTAACTCCGGAACAAAGAGCGAAGGACAAGAAAAAAAGGAAATCGGAGTATGAAGCGAATGGGTTACTATGGAAGGCTTTTCAACATCATTGGGATTTAATGGTACACTCAATGTCCGTGGCCGAGTTCGAATCCTACTTGGAGAGTTTTATTGGGCTATGGAAGAAAGATTACAAGAAGTGTGTGGTTTATTGCTTGGAGGAATTGTTGGATCCGTACAAGGAAAAATTTGTGTATGCTTACAGGTACCAACACATGTATTACAATAATAAGGCGACAAGTATCGCAGAAGGATCTCATGGACATTTGAAAAGCTTGCTCTGAGGGAGCCAAAACACCGTGGTTACATTACAAGAAGCCATCCATGAATACACCAAGGCCGATATCATCAAGATAACCACTCAAATGGAAGAGAGTAGGATGAAAATCATCACAAGCTACAGGGAACACCATTGGTTGATTATAAATTTAAATTATAGGTTGTCTCACTGGGCAATCATTTCTATGATGAAGGATTACAAATATTATGTGGATAAGGAGATGGGTAGAAGAAGAATTGAATGCTCATGTATGACGATGACGGCCTTCCGATTTCCGTGTCGTCACATGACCGCGAAGTACTAACAAAGAATTCCTTTTGAAATCATTGATCCGTCTTGGAAGCAACTTACTTTCAAACCACCCCCAACCGAAGAACCACTCGAATCCTTTGTGGACACGGATATTGGAAGGGAAATCATCGAGAAATTCGCAAAAAATGATGGCTTGGGAAGAAAATTTTTGATGTACGACTTAAAACTAGTCTCGAACCCCCATATGGTACCGGTCGAAGAACCAACGGTGCTACCGCCGAAGGGAAGACCATCTACCAACATGGAATGTAAGGAAGAAAGGAAATAGTTTAAGGTTGCAATGAGTACCGGAAAAAACTCGTTACTGAGTCATAAAATAATCGTTTGTCAACATGAGCGTGAAGACGCTAAAATGAAGAGGCGAAGGTTCCAAAGAAAAGGGGTCGACCGAAGAAGGGGGAAAGCGGGACAAGTAGCGCACAAGCCAAGATAAATGTTTCAAACGTTCCTTCACAAATTGAGAATGAAGAGGCACCGGCTAAGAGGTAAAGGGGTCGACCAAAGAAGGGAGAAAGTGGGACAAGTAGCGCTCCTTCACAACATGTGGATCCAATCGATCCTTCTCAAGAGAGTCAAGCGCCAACCAATCTATTCGTTCCTTCTCAAGAGAGTCAAGCGAGTACAACACGAGTATCAAGGTTACGTGCATGGAAGAGAGAAGCAAGACAAAAGGGTTTTATGGTGACTCTAAGGGCCGCTCTTGGTGATGGAAGCACTCCTAGGGATTAACGAGGTAGACCCTATCGAACTTGTTACACCATATTCGAGGAGTATTACTCGAAACTTCCTGAAATCATTAAGCCCTATGTGTTATCCACCGACGATGTGGATGCGGATGAGAGTTGTGGTTATCACGTTGCATCGGAACAAATAGGCCATATAAGTTTGGCGGACGATGAGAACCTAACTCAATGTCAATATTTTAGAAATATGATGGCCTTGCACCTACAAGAAGACAAAGAATTTTACATATCGATGATGAAGGAAGGAAAAACAAGAGAAGACAAATAAGTGATTTTTGAAAAAATGGTTGTTAGAGTACAAGGGAGGGGAATGAACCAATTATCCGAGAGCATTGGATGCAAATGCCTCTACGTGGTCATCTCTTGGCAGAAACGTGGAGTTGCGTTGTTCATCTATTTGGTAAGGGATCATGTTATACATACGCACCAAAATACACCATTTGGGATGAATCGCTTAAGGATCGGAGAATTGTTTTATTCAACTATAGCAACATACATTGTATCGGTCTTAGAGTACGTGATGATTGTCCATTACCACCGGTGGATAAGTTAAATGAGGTCACGGAGCTCACCAAGAAGTGGCTAAAAAAATACGATCCCAACATGAGGCGATGGGAGGAATTGATCGAGCCAGATCAATTCAATGGTCTCCATTTGTTGGAATGAGTATTTTCCTTATGTTAGAAACTTGATCTATCAGATGCTTATATTTTGTCGCTTTCTTATATTGTATTTTGCAAACTTGAACCAAGCTTAATGAATGAAAATGGTTTTCTTTTTTTGGGGTAACTTGGGCTCATTTATAGAAATTTGTAACAAAATCAGACTTCTTATTCATTTATAGAGTCCGATTCTGGAGTTAGTTTGTTGCAGCTTTTTCATAATCGGTTTATATGGAGGATAATGTAATCCGATTATTGGAAGAAAAGGGTACATAGATTTTTAACTAAACAATCGGATTACATATGGTCCAAAACGATCCGACTGTAGGCTTAATCGGTTTATATGTGTATTGATGTAATCCGATTATAGTTGATGTTCATCACATCGACCCAGAATCGGTTTATGTAGGTTCACATTAAAATCCGATTAAGATTACAATCAGATTAATGTACTGAACATATAAACCGATTCTGGGTGGAGTTTCAGAAAACTAGATGAGTGAATTTTTAAGATTTAGAGGTAAATCATTATAGAGTATCTCTTAGAAGGAATGGTTTAAAGGGATTTAACTCAATCACTTGAATTGTCTGTTTTTGGGTTTTCTTTTTACAAACAACAAAAGAAGATTTTAATTGTTGTTTGTGATTGATTAAGATTTAGTTTTGGTTTTGATGGAAATTGAAAAGTAAATTGAGTTTTGATTAATGATTTTTGTATTTGTTAATTAAGTTATGATTTTGTATTTGTATTTATGTTAGAATAATTAAGATTTCTTTAAGGGTTAGTTTAGTATTTTTATAATATTTTAGATACCCCTTATCATTCTTTATTAAATGGATGAAGAAATCTATAGGTCCCAATTAAATGGCATAGGCCCCAATTTAGCCAGGTAAAATACACGCCAGATCCTACTATTGAGTCTTTGCAGAATGCAAATTGCAAACCGTATAAAACAGAACAGCCAAGTCACAGCCAATTAGCGGTCATTTTCCTTATTCTTTCGAGGGGTCCGAAAATAGCATGTCTGAATTGTTGTGGTTGGCACGGTGTGGAAATAGCAATTCATGCGCTAAAACAACGGATAGTAATAACTTCAACGTGACCAATACGCGGCACTTGTGTTAATGCTCCACACGGGAATATCTAAAAGTTACTCCACCTCAAGTGAAGTCAAATATTTTTTTCTGAAAACTCAAACGTTCCTAAAACAAAATCAGACGGTCAATACTTAGGGACGACCCTCTCCCTTAAATGGCAGTACAATAAAAATAGCAAGTTTCCTGATTTTAAAAATTTAGATCCAATAAAAGAAGACCGTTCATAGATATTTGTGCCCAACTATTTACCCTTCGTCTGTATCTCCTTCTCACTTCTCAACTCTTCTTCACTGTTAAACTTCCAAGTTTGAGACTTCGTTTTCATGGTGGAGAGATAGACAGCGATAGGCTTTTTGTGTTTTCACTTTCTGTACAGAACAAAATCGTAGAGAGGAAAACAAAGCTTATAACAAAACAGAACAAGAAGAGTGACAGAGGTTTTAGGGATATTCATAAAATTTCCGCCATTAATGGCTGGAAATAAGGTAAAACAAGCAATGGGTTTTCAGAAATCATCGGCTCCAACAACAACATCAAAACCAGAAGAAAGAACAACACCAAAACGTACACAATCATGTCCATCGCCATCACCAGGTAGTTCAACTACAAAACAGAAGACTGTGTTTTCCCGTTCTTTTGGGGTTTATTTTCCTCGTTCTTCAGCTCAAGTTCAACCTCGTCCACCAGATGTTAGTGATTTGCTTAAAGTCGTTGAAGAATTAAGAGAAAGAGAATGCCATCTTAAAACTAAAATCATCGAACAAAAGCTTTTGAAACAATCTGTTGCGATCGTTCCGTATTTAGAAAGTGAAATTACTTCGAAAAATTCAGAAATTGAAGTTTGTAATAAGAAAATTGAAGAGTTAGAATGTGATAATGAGAGATTAAAGAAGGAATTAGAGATGAAGATCGAAGAAGAGAGGAAAGAAAATGAGAAATTTGTTAAAGAGATGGAAGTTGAGATTTCAGAGCTTAAAAAAACAATCGAAGAACAGAAGAAAACAATTACAGAACAAAGTCGAACCGATTCATCGTTATCTGCATCATCGTCAAACAAATTATCAAGTTGCATTGAATCTGGTCACAATGCTCTGCATTCCAGGTCTAATTCCACTGAAGAAGTATTATCAACATCACAGAGATTTATGGGATTGGTGGATGTAACTACGAAAACAAATCTAGCCGTGAGGAATTTGAAAAGGGGAGTAGCATTGAAACCTTTAGAGATTGTTGCGAATCAAGACAATAATCAACATAAACATATTGAAATTACAGATCCGAAGAAAGTAGAAGTGGAAATTGAGAGGAATCATCATCAATCTGAAGAAATGTCAGTGATTTCTAGTAGTATTAAATCTCGAATCCCTAGGGTTCCTAAACCTCCTCCAAAACCTTCATCATCAACAACAACAACACCATTACCATCTCCCACTTCATCTTCATCATCATCTTCAAGTTCTGATTCTTCTTCAACTGAAGAAACGAACTCTAAAAGCTTGTCTTCAGCTGCGCCTCCTCCTCCACCGCCACCACCACCTCTAACGGGGAGAAAGACGACTGCACCACCTCCACCACCACCGCCTCCTCCTCCAACAGCAAAAAAGACGAATGTACCTCCTCCTCCACCTCCTCCTCCTCTGGCAAAAAAGACGCTTGCACCCCCTCCACCTCCGCCATTGCCATTTAAAGGGGGAAAAATTGGTCCTACTAAGGTCAAAAGAGTACCGGAAGTTGTGGAGTTCTATCATTCTTTAATGCGGAGAGATTCAAAGAAAGAATCCGGAATCTCTGGGTCTGACACTCCGGCCGCCGCTAACGCTCGTGATATGATCGGAGAAATTGAGAATCGGTCTGCCCATCAACTAGCTGTAAGTGTGCCCTTTTCCCGCTCAGATGTTTTGAAGTTTTATTACGAAATTGCCACTTATATGTCTAAATGACTCAGTTACCCTTCTGAAGTTTATGTTGTGCTTTTAACAATTATAGCTCGGCATCAGTACCAGTCAGCTTCTTATGGCAAACTGGTGTTTGACTTCTGAATTCGAGACCTAACACCCGACTCATTCTTTTGCATTTGTGACTGATTAAGCTAAATATTTTAATAACTGACGCCACCTAACCCTGACTCTGAACTTAGTTTTAGTGTGGCTCGAGGTCAAGTTGGGTTAAGAGCTTAATGTCAATTTTGGAATAGAAGATAGTAATAATATACTAATGGTGTTTTGCTTGTTATTACAGATCAAGTCAGATGTTGAAACCCAAGGTGATTTCATCAAATCTCTGATAAAAGAAGTTGAAAATGCTACTTTCACTAACATTGAAGATGTTGTTGCTTTTGTTAAATGGCTTGATGATGAGCTTTCATACCTGGTAAGTTTTTCTTGTAAAAAAAATTCCTTGAATGGCCATTAAAATTTATCAAGTTCCCAACACATTTTCTGATTTCTGTTTGTTTTTTATCAGGTGGATGAAAGAGCAGTTCTTAAACACTTTGAATGGCCTGAGCAAAAAGCAGATGCATTAAGGGAAGCTGCATTTGGTTATTGTGACTTAAAAAAGCTTGAATTAGAAGCTTCAAATTTCATTGATGATACTAGACAACCTTGTGGAACTGCCTTGAAAAAGATGCAAACTTCACTTGAAAAGTAAATAACAAAACTCGAATTTGTGAAAAACTTCATCATGATTAGATAAATGTGTGTTATTAACTATGGTCTTTTAATTATTGCAGATTAGAACATGGAGCTTATAATTTATCAAGAATGAGAGAATCTTCAACTAATAAATACAGGGGTTTTCACATTCCTACTGATTGGATGCTTGAAACAGGATTTGTTGCTCAGGTAATTTTATCTACAATATTTTTTTTCACTTAATAGTTAATAATTATGATTAAGGGCATCGAATACATCAATTTGGTTTTTGCTGATCATTATCTTAATCTCATCATCTATTACAATCCCAACTACTACTTGTACATACAGACAAAACCACTTGAAACAATAAACAAAATCACTTTTTTGATAAAAGTGTGGTCCATGCCGCGAAGATATGAAACCAAAATATATTGTTGACAGTGCTAGGGGAAGGATAAATTAGTGAAAGTTCTTGAACAATGACAAAAGAACTAGTGTGGAAAGAGTTCACTTCAATTTATCTAAATGCACGGGTGGTGCACGCTGGCATGTGATATTAGGGTTTAGAAACAAGTAAATGTATATTTAGGATGTTGGTTTCTTTCACTTTTGATGATTTTGGTGTTTTTATTTGGTAAAGAATCAGATTCTCTCTAAAAAGAACCGTTTGTTGTCTTCCCCATACAGATGTTTCATAAATAAGCAATGTAGGGGATTTTACTAGGCAAAGTGAGATCTACCTTTGAGTTTAAAATAAGCATACAGATCAAGAAACATAGGGTAGATAATGTAGTGTTCCATTATCTGGTCCAAATTTAGAATTAGTAGGGAATGGAGTTAAACTTGTCATAATTTCTTAACGCCTATGAATTGGAACTACTTCTTTGTGTACTATCTTAATCTGCATATCTCCATGACTTGAGACCTTGGTTGGTTCAATATTAAAAATTCTGTAAAACAAGAGACCCATTTTTGATTAATTGAACTTAATTTATTTCACATCATTTCAGATCAAACTTGCATCAGTCAAGCTAGCCATGAAGTTCATGAACAGGGTTTCAACTGAACTGGAGGCCGCAGGTGGCGCTCCTGAATTGGAAGAATTGATGCTCCAAGGTGTAAGATTCGCCTTCCGAGTGCATCAGGTAACCATATCAATCTTTACTAAATTGATCAAACATGTAATGTAGTTCTCTTTATTTAAATGTTTAGCTTATTTTTTAAATGTGTTTTGGGTTTGTTACAAACAGTTTGCAGGAGGTTTCGATGCAGAAACAATGAGAGCATTTCAGGAGTTAAGAAACAAATCTAAATCATGCCATATACAATGCCAAAACCAGCAGCAACAAAAACTTTTATGCAGGTCTACACCTTGCTAACCTGTCGTAAATAATCCAGCTTCAAGTCACCACTCTGGATCCCTCTTGTAAAAATACGTAAACTACACGTTTATCGAACAAATTATGTAATACCAGTTTTCAACACTCGGATATATTTGTATTACATCACATGAAAAGATGTATTTGTACTGCTTTATGTACGAGCTATACATTTTTCGGAACCGGTTACATTTCAGATGCTTCCATATCTTATACTACCATGTACGATGTGGGAACGACTTCAAGAGATGACTCCCCTAAAAATCATGTGTAGAACAGCATGAAGGAAGCTAAGGACTTGTGATTCTCCATGGAGAAAGAATATTACAGTTGGGAATACCTTTGTTATATGACTGAATCGTGTAAGTAACAGGGAAAGAGTTTCTTGATATGTTTCACTAACAAATTTTGGGAACCTACTTGAATTAAATTTTGGGAATGATTGTTGGTTATTTGATCTACCAATTACGGATTCTTTTGAGTCAAACATTTCAGTAACCAGAATTTGGATACGAATGTTCAAGCTTTATTTCAAAATGATCAATGTGCATCCCAGCTGACTTGTTCCTGAGCTTCATGGTGGATGTCCTGGAGAAATTCGGGCTGGTAATCGAAAAGGTATTTTCCTCTGTGACTGTGATGGTTCATCAAGGGGAAAAAAATCTATTAGCACTTGTTCATCCAACTCAAAACCAGTTGGCAAGAAGCGGAGTTGCTCTCATGCTTATATCTGAGTGGTCGTGCCACAAACTATTATCCCCAACAAAATCCTGGGCTGGCAGGCTATGGGTTCATTTTGAAAAAATTCAGTTGGTGGCGTTTTGGTGATCTGGGAATTGCAATGAACTACTTGGCTGTGGTGACTGATTGCCGTGATAAAGGCACTGGAATGTGAAACATTCTCTTGGCCCATGTAATAAAACGGTGTCTCTTATGGGCTTATTATTTATTATCTTTTCCTTCATGGAATAAAATTAGGGGTGAGCAAAAAGTTCGGAACCGCGGATTTCATCCGTATCCGTCTGCAAAATTACGGGTTAAACCCAATCCGCAAGACCTATGGATTGGATACGGATGAGATTCTTAAATCCGCACTTTTAACGATTTGGTTGCGGTTGGATTTTGAAATCCGCGGATTCACTCGCATCCGCAATAACCACGAGAAGAATGCTTTTCTTCCATAATTGCAATTAGCAAGGAATGACAAGGAAAAGATTGTCGCACTTCTGAAAAATCAGGATTAGATTGTCACGAGTGAAATTAAGGAGTCTCTTTATTGTCTTTGTTCTCCTATAAGATGACGAAGTTTCCATGTCTAGCTTATTCTCTTATTTGATTGGTATAAGTTTTCTATATGATGAAAGTAAACAGTGCACATGTTGCAGCTATTTCATTGAACTGATGATACATGACGTACGAGTCAATAACAAAAGTAGATGTAAATGAACGTATGCAAACCGTAGATTCCCCAAACTAATAGCTGCTGGTTGGTTTTCGCTCTTTCCGTAATCAACGAAGAGGAAATTAGGTTTTTTATTTTTATTACTTTTTTTTTTGAGACTAAATTCGTGGTTAATCCACATCCGATCCGTATCACCCGCTGATCCGTGGATGTCAAATCCGCGGTTGATTGGGCCGGATACGGTTGGATTTTCCAAATCCGCAACTTTGACGGATTGGACGCGGGTGACTCCTAATCCGCATCCGTCCGTCCGTTGCACACCCCTAAATAAAACTAAACCCTAAGAACTTCTTTCTTTCTATAAAAGGAACACAATAGTCCACATTATTGTGTTCGAAAATTTCACTATTCATTACAAAAAAAGAAAAATGGTCAAGAAGGAGAAATGCAAAGTATATCATTCTATGAGGATTGCTTGTTTTCTCAGTGGCTGCATCAGGTATATCTCTAATATAATTATGCGTACTAGTGATTATCATGTTGTATGTTGTTTAAGAACCTACCAAGGCTACCATTATGCATAATATAAATCATATTTAGTGTTTAGCGCAATGTTTAGAGCTCCATGATTGTCAATGATGCAGTGTGTGATTGTTGTGTTGATATGACTACCATAATGTTTGTTTGGAAAAACATGTTACACACAATACGTCAATCGATTGATGTTCTGTTTTTTCGCTTCCACGAATCATGAATAAAACAATCAGAAACATGGTTTTCATGTTATTATGCGGCTAGGGTTAGCATCTTATACCAGACTATTTGAGCGTGTATCCTATTGTATATGGTTATTTGAAGAACGGTTTTTTGGGGACCATGGTTATTTTTTGGGGACCATGGTTTTATTTCGGGTAAAGACATTAGAAATAAATCTAGGTCACCCCTTATCTAGATATTTATATTAATACCTAAATTACCCTCTTGATTAATTTTTTGGTAATGATTAGTTAGTGTTAGTTGGTGTTAACAATAGTTAGCGTAGTGATTAGTAAAATGATTAAGCAGAATTATTGAGAGAGTAAAGTTGGAGAAGATGAAGAAGGAAAACATGAAAAAGAAAGGATTTTACCAACCACAACCGAAGGAAGAGTATTTGGGTACCCAGGTATGTTTCAAACTTAGATAATGTTGGTTGAATTGTTCCAAATTTTCAAAAAACTGTAAATTTTTAGGGTAGATTTGGGCTTGTTCGGTTACCTTATGTGAAGAACAGGTTACTGAACTCATCTGAAAGTGTAGTTCGGTTACCTTTTCCGTATACGCAGGTTACCGAACTCGTTCTTTAATGGAGGTTTTTAGTTGTTCGGTTACCTTTTCCATACACGCAGGTTACCGAACTTTGTTTATAGGACTTACAGAGTAATGTTCGGTTGGTTCGCAAACTTTAACCCAACAACATATCTAACCGAACTCCACATGTATGCAATTAGTGAAGAGTTCGGTTTGTCAAGATATTTTGCGAACAAACCGAATATAGTGGAACAAGTTCGGTTAAATTGAAACTCAACATAGTAGGCAAAATAACACAGTTCGGTTACATTGGAAAAAGAATTTCTTTTTGGAATATAAGTAGAGTTCGGTTACTAGATAGTTTAAGAAATTTTTGCGAACCAACCGAACAAGGTAGGTAAAGTTCGGTTATATCATAACTCAACATAGTAGGAAAAATAACACAGTTCGGTTACATTTTTTTTTTTGTATTATGTGTAGAGTTCGGTTACTAACTAGTTTTAGAATTTTTTGCGAACCAACCGAACTCGGAGTTCGGTTATGAAAAATTAAATTCGTGATAACCGAAGTGTTCTTCGTGTTCTTGGTTTCAGAATATTCGGTTACAAAATTAGTTTTTTTAAAACTATTCCTAACCGAACATGCCACTTTAACATCCATTTAAACCATATTTTGATGATTTCTACTCAATTTTCCTATCCAAAAACGAATTAAAAAGACTGATGGGTTTTTCAATCGAACGAGGAACGTCAAGGAAAGAGAGAAGAAGAAGAGAATAAACTTTTTTTCAAAACTAAAAAATTTCGATTGCTCTTTTGATTTTGGTTAATAAATTCATTTAGATTAGATGTATATGATTAGATTTATATAGTTATTAAGTTAGTTTTAATTTAAATTAAAGTAAAGGATAAATGGATATTTACCTAATTTTGGGACACCCCTTATAAGTATAGAGAGGTTGGCCTAATAAGACCATGGTCCCCAAAAAACCATGGTCCCTAAAAAATCGTTCTATTTGAAATGCATATGGGTTTGTCTCGATCAAACCCAAGACACATGGTGATGATTCATGTTGAAAAGTAACATGACTTCTTTTGATTATTGCATAACATGAAAGAATATATATGGTGTTTGAAAAACTGCATGACTTTGTATGAACTTTGCTTAATGCGAAGCTACCATGGATGCCCGGCTAAACAGTATGTGACGTGATTTTTATTTTTTTCATTCTGAAAATGTGTTAGGTTTGAAGTGTTAATGGGCTTGGCTTACTACAAACCCAGTAATGCATTACCGGGAAGTTAGGGGGAGACTCAAAAAAAAATGTGAAAACTACAACCACACCCATTTTAAGATTTTGGTCACTGTGAACCCACGCACAAAAAAATTCAGGCACGCATCCAATTTTGGTGAAAAAATTTCTCCCAAACCTATAATTTATAAAATTAGGTTTCGGTGTTTTTTTGTTCTTCTTCGATTCCTTTTCTTCTTCCTCTCCACTCTACTGTTCCATCTGTTCGATTTGATTTTTCATTAGATCTGTTCATACCAGCATCTTGTGTTCTTCGTATTCTATTCTTCTGCGTGTCTGCTGTAGTATCCAGTGATTGTGACCAAGTTCAAGAAGAAAGTATGCCGTCAATCAAGACATGAGTCTTGTGGCTGTTCACCAAGGGATAAGATTTCGTTTCAAGGTGGAGATAGAGATGGAACTAGTGGTGACAGTTTGGTGGAGATTCAAGACTGAATCAGTTAAAAGGAAGGGGATTTGATGCTGCTGATTTGGGGAGACGATTAATGGAGCTTTTATAGTTTTCAAGGGCTTGGAAGAGTGGGTTTAATTCAGGCTCGATTTAACAACTAGGAAATGAGCTTAATGAGACACACAACTGTGTAGATGGAGTTGAGCCATTGCTGTGTTTGAATGTGGCAGTAAATGGTGATGATTGACACTAGTTTACAAGTCTTGTAAGAAATAGGAGAATGGGTTGTGTATGAATTGAAATCTGCAGGAATTAGAGAGCCACGGATGGGGAATTGTTGACGCACAACAGCACCATCAGTTATGCTCATATGGTGTTCGTAGAATTGCCTGAACCAAGCAGAATGGAAGTTTTGATCGAGATGAGTTAGGAGATATGTTAGAAGCTCAGATTGGCAGGATAATGGTTCGAGTGACTGGTGCTTGTTCTCGACAGGATAAGAAGATGAATTGAACAACAAGGAGATTGTTTGAGTGAATGGAAGAGTATCATGGGTTCTGACCAAGTCTTGGTTGAAAGGAGAGAAGAAGAAAGTGTTGTTGTTGTCCATTTGTGTTGTTGCAGTCAGGGTGCTGGCGGTACATGCTACTGTCATTTATAGGTCCTTATAATTTTATGGTCCTCTTTTATCCCTTTTGTTTATGGCATCCGTTGGGTCCTACTTTCATTTGTAGATTTGTTCCACCAATACAATGTTCCACAATATTCATTACGGAACACTATGGTGATAGTCTTAAGTCTGCAATACAGCTTTAAAATTTTATTTTGAATTTTCTTATATATGTTTTATGACCTGGTCTTGGGTTGTCGTTGCCTGGGGATTGAGGTGGAAAGGGAACATGGGGAGGGCACATTTGAAACAGGAGATGCAACTATAGGTGGAAGTGCTTTACAGGAGATGCAACTATAGTTAAACTGTTAGTTCAAGTAGTTCAACTTCAAATCCAATTTCATATCTAACTTTTTTCCCCCTCCATATATATATTTTGCAGTTAACCTTTTCATTTACAATCATCTCTTTTATCTCTAAATTCCCACAAAAAGAAAGAAAGAAAAAGTACACTGATTTTTTTTTTATATATTTGCAGATGTATTTGGTCATATTGACGTTGGTTATTGGTCATAATAGTTGAATAATCTGTTATGCAGCTATGAAAATGGATGCATAACCTGTTATGCATCAACAAAATTTGTTGCATAACTTGTTATGCAGTCCAGAAAACGGTTGCATAGCACGTTATGCATCAACTTTTTCGTCACTATTGAAACCAACAAAAACAAAGACTGCACAACTTGTCATGCACCTACAATAATATCTGCATAACATGTTATGCAGTCGTGAAAATTGATGCATAACCTGTTATGCATCCGAAAATATGGCTGCATAATGCATTATGCATCGACAAATTTGTTGCACAATCTTTTATGCATCGAGAAAATAGATGCATAACCTGTTATGCATCCGAAAATATGTTTGCATAATGCATTATGCATCAATTTTTTATGTACGCATTAAAATCAACCAAAACAATGGCTACATAACTTGTTATAGATGCATAACTTTTTTATGCAGATGCATAATTTGTTATGCAGTAGAGAAAATGGTTGCATAATTCGTTATGCGTCTGCAGAATGTGTTATGCATCTTTTTTGGTGGCTGCATAATGGTTATGTAGTCAGTTTTCGAAATTATGCCTAAAATGATGATCACCTCCGATTTTTTCGTGAAAAACAAAAATTTAATATTGTTGTTTGTACTCGTTGCGCAGCTCTCTTAAAAAGATTTCGAACAATATAAAATTTGTAAAATTCCAAGACGCTGATTTTTAGATATGTTATATCCAAGTTGCGTTGCCAATTATACCCCTGATGCATAACCCGTCATGCGGATGCATAATCCGTCATGCATACATTTTTAATAATTTCATATAATTATGGCTGTCACGGTACCTAAAATTAATTGTGGGCCTGAGAATGAGAATATTTTATAATTCTCAGGCCCACAATTAATTTTGTATACCGTGACACCCATAATTATATGAAATTATTATATGAATCAATACATAACGGGTTATGCATACTATTTTTTCAGGCATAACTCGTTACGCAGCCTAATTTTTCAGGGGTATAATTGGCAGCGCAACTTGGACATAACATATCTAAAAATCCGCGCCTTAGAATTTTACAAATTTTATATCGTTGGAAATCTTTTTAAAAGAGCTACGCAACGAGTACAAACAAGAATATCAAATTTTTGTTTTTAACGAAAAAATCGGAGGTGATCCTCATTTTAGGGAATTTTTTTTGAAAACTTGATACTTAACCATTATGCAATCACCAAAAACGATGCATAACACATTCTGCAGACGCATAACGAATTATGCAACCATTTTCTCCACTGCATAACAAATTATGCATTTGGGTAACAAAATTATGCATCTATAACAAGTTATATTACCATTTTTTGGTTGATTTTAACCGTACATATAAAAAAATTGATGCATAATGCAGTATGCATCCATATTTACGGATGCATATCAGGTTATGCATCTATTTTCTCGATGCATAATGCATTATGTAGCCATATTTTCGGACGCATAACGGGTTATGCAGGTTTTCTGGACTGCATAACAAGTTATGCAACAAATTTTGTAGATGCATAACAGGTTATGCATCCATTTTCACGAATGCATAACATGTTATGCAGACAGTTTCTCAACTGAATGACATGTTATGCAGTCATAAACACATCATCATCTTCTTTCATGTTTCATTAACTCCCACGCAAACCATTATCTTTCAGTTACTCGGGGGCTCTTGGTCAAAATCATGTATTTACACCATCATCTGCAATTAAACTTTCTTCACAACTCATCCAGTAACCAGTATTGCTTACTCCAACTCAATTCACGGCTGAGAGTTTCATAAAAATCTGAAATTCATTTCAAAATCTTTATTGAAAACAAGTTTTGATCATAAATCTATGATGACCAAACCGTGTTCTACCAACCCATTTAGGAATTTTTGCTGCTACCATTAATAACAGTAGTGAATTGAAATTATAATGACGAGAATCGGTAGTAAGAGGGTTCGTCGTTAATTCGAAGAAGAAGACGATTTGGTGCTGCTGTTGAGATCAATCGAATTTAGGCATGAATTTGTTCTCGAAATCAATCGAATCTCTCCCTTTTTCTGAGATCTAGGTATAGTGGAGAAGAAGAAGAAGAAAAAAAAGAAGAAGAAGAAGAAGAAGAAGAAAAAAAAAAGACAGAAACAGAATTTTATATATTTTGGGTTTGAGAATAATTTTTTTTCAAAATTTGGGTACGCGCCTGTAGTTTTGGGAGCGTGGATCTCACAGTAGAAACATCAGGGAGAATGGGTCTCCCTGTAGTTTTCAATTACGTTTAAACATTTTCAAAGGTAAGATGTAAAGCTTGTTTAACATGGAGTGAAAAAGTGCTAGGGAAAAAAAGTGAAAAAGTTCTGCTTGACCTTGATTGTATGTTATTTGATTATTTGACATTAACTTTTGTATGTCCTCCTTTGACTTTTTGACTGTTGACCTTTCAAGTCTCGACTTTTTGACAATTGACTTTTGTGTTGACCTTCACTGTTTAACTTTAGGTACGAATGTGATCTAATGTGTATGTGTTTATCATATACTAACTCATAGATAATATTTTATTATATGTCAAGGATTTTCACACGTTTAAATCATTAAAATACATGATAGAATAAAAGGTTATCCACATGCTTTTCTAATTCACTTGTTTGAACAAATATTATGATTATATGTGTAATCCATTAAAGGCATAATATCCATAAAAATTTGTCTTTGCTTTGCTTATATATATGTGAGTGCTTTTATGACTTTATGACATGATTGTTGTTTTATTTAAGATTTTATCCACATAATATTCTTAATTTAACTTTGTATTTTACCCTCCAAATTGAAAAGCAAGTTGTAAATGATATGAGTACCAAAAGAAGACGAAGATCTCCTGAAACAGTGGGAAAAGAGTGATAGGCTGAGTATAATATTGATGCGAATTCATATTGACGCAAATATTAAAGGATCGCTTCCCAAATCTGATAGTGATAAGGACTTTATGAAAATCATAAAGGGTCGCTTTAAGACAATGGATAAGTCTCTAGTTGGATAGTTAATGAATGAATTGACCACCATGAAGTATAACGTTGCACGCTCAGTGCATGAGCATGTGATTGAAATTCCAAACATTGCTACCAAGCTTGCCGAAAATAAAATGATTGTGGATAATGATTTTCTTTTCCAATTCATCAATTCGCTTCCACCCCAGTATACCCCATTTCAAGTGCATTATAACACTATTAAGGAAAATGGGTATACTGAGGTGGAAGCGAATTGAGAATGAATTGGACAAGAAAATCATCGTCCACGGTCATTTTCATTTTAGTATGCTTAGCAGCAATGTTTCAATCACATGCTGGTGCATTGACCGTGCACTGTTATACTTCATAGTGGTTAATTCAGCCATCAACTTCCCAACTAGTGATTTATCCGCCGTCTTAAAGCGTTCCTTTATTATTTTCATAAAATTCTTAGTAGTTACACGCAGTTATACTTTTTCAGCGGTTAACCGTTAAATAGATTATCATATGGACCAGTGCGAGAATGTAAGAATATTTTTGTAATAATTTTTATAAAATTCTTTGTAGTTGCAGGAAATCCTACACTACACCCCTCATATGATTTCATTGTTGATCAACTCATTTTTAGGTTAACACTCTTAATTTTATTGATTCATTTTTGAATGTTCTTACAAGAAAGATAAAGAAATCAAGAATGAAATCTGCTCTGAACTTTCTCTCTCCTATTTACTTGTTTCTTACCTCAAAAAAGATCTCCCCTCCTTTGCAACTCGAATGACTATTTATAAGGAAATACATAGTGGATGACAGCTAATCTGTCCTTTATTTTCGGATATGGTTTGCAACATTCTCGCAACCTTACAAATGTTCACTTCGCAAGCTCTCTAATTTTCGCAAGACTATCATATCTTTCTCATGATCCTTGCTGACGTCGTTTCTGAAATTGTTCTGCGACGTTATTATGTAATACCATTGATAATTTCGCCGAGACATAATTGTTGCGAGATTCTGATCCTACATCTTTCCTCTTCTCATATCTTCTCTGCAAAGTAGAGAATGATGTGAGAAATGCCGCAACTGCTTATCTTTTCATATTCCACATTTATCACACGTATTCTTTCTTCCATTTATTTCTCGACACGTCTTTTGTAACCATTACTTTTTAACCGCTTAAATATTTCCTTATTAACCGTGTTTATTTTCTCGAGGAAAAATTCCCTCTATATATATTTCTTTCCATTCTCTTCTTCTTTCCTTTTATTCTCTCTGCAACTTCATCGTTCTTCTGCAAATCCCATTATTGCAATTTTTCTTCTTTCCTCTTCAATCTTTTTAAGTTCTTCTTCATCTTCAAACTAGATCTTCATAGTTCGTGATCTTCTTCGAGACAATCTCCCTACTATCATTTTTCATGGATTCATCAAGGTTAGTCTTCTCTTTTCTTCCTTATAAGTTTTGCTAAAATTGATATATTTGAAATTAATCTTGTTTATCGCCTTATGTTATTTATGTGATTCCCATACTCTTGTGATTTCAGCAAAAGCGGCTCCAACACTAAATTTATAGTTCAGAACCCTAACAATCCCAAATCACAGCATAAAGTTGTCGCACACAAAAGAAAGTCTGCGAATGAGAAGGTAGTAAGAAACACTATCTTTTTCTAATAACAATATTGTTGCCTTTGTTTCTTATCTAGATTGTTATTCGCAGGGTGATAAAGATCTTCATAAACCTCACAAGAAATCTCGCCACCTCA
Organism: Papaver somniferum; assembly: GCF_003573695.1. NCBI lineage: Eukaryota > Viridiplantae > Streptophyta > Magnoliopsida > Ranunculales > Papaveraceae > Papaver > Papaver somniferum. The sequence goes on from NC_039364.1 coordinate 41,698,024, forward strand.
AGACTGTTCCAACTTCTGTTCCCTTCCACCTACTCATTTCTTCCAAATCTCCTGCGACATCTTCGCAAGATAAACCTTTATCTCCAGTTCGGGAAGATGCTGTTTCTGATTTCATTTCTTCCAAATCTCCTGCGACCTCTTCGCAAGATAAACCTTTATCTCCAACTCGCGAAAATGTTGCCTCTGATTTCATTTCTCCAGTTGATCTTTCTATGATTGAAATTCCCCTTATGGGTCCTTCTGCGAATGAAACCTCTTCTCTTCCCATTGAGAATGTTTCTCAACCTTCTATCTCTACTAGTTCTCTACCCAAGTCTCTTCCTCTGTCGAAAGAAACCGTGGAAGGGATAGATATGGATTTCAAGGTTTTATCTGAGATTCTGGATGATGGCAAGAAGTCTTCTACTGATCCCATCAAGTCTAATGTTTGCGAAATTCTGAGCAAGCATTTGGGTTCTGACAAAGCTGCTTCGCAGACAGCTTTACAAAAAGAATGTAATGCTCTTCGTCTTGAAAATCAGAAACTTCAGAATGTTTTGCTGGATCGTGATAATCTTCGCAAGAAGAATGATAAATTAAGAGGTATGATTTCCTCATCTATGTCTTTAATTTGCCTTTTTGATGGTTTTATCCTTCCCATGTTTAATTATCCTTTAAATCCCTCTTTCGCATGTTAAGCATTAAATCAGAAACGAGTAATGGAGAGATATCAATTTGAATCTGTTGTTGAAGAATCCCGTGTTGATAAAGAAGTTTTAATGGATCAATATAACCAATTATATAACCTCTATTCATATTCCCTTGACCAAATAAATAATCTTACCAATGAAAATAACCAATTAGTTCAAAGACAAGATCTATTAAGTAGTGAAGTATCTCGTCTTTCTTATTCCTTAACCAAAGCTAATTTAGGGATGTAAACTTTGCCAGATGAGAATAAAACCTTATCTCAAGAGAATCGAGTTTATTTAAACAAGATGGCGATATCTTCGCAACAACTTAATATTCTCCAAAAAGTATGTGCTGACCAAGAGAAATCTCTTCGCTCTTTAAGAAATGAACTTAAAGAAGTAACAGAATCATCTATCGCTGAAAGGGATACACTCATTCAAGGTAGAATAGCTTTAAGTGTGAAGGCAAATCAACTTAAAGAACAATAATCCAAATTAGAAGAATCTTATTCTTCTCTTGCGAAGAAAAATGCCTTCCTTGTTTCTAAAGAGAAAAATCTTCAGTCTCGACTTAAAGGCTTAGTTGGAGATAAATTTGATGATGCCATGGACCATTGGGAGAATAGTTGTCTATCCTTGATTCAACACCTTATTTCGCAAAACGAAGGTAGTCATAATAGTTTGACTGCCTTAACTATCTTTTCTTTGTCATATCTCTCTGAATTCCTTATTTTAACAAAATTTTGTATTCTATTTTTCGCAGAGTCTGAGAAGAATCTTCATTCCTCTATTTCTGACTTGGAGGCTAAATATGCCAAAATTCGCAAAGAGAATTCCTTGCTCGTCTCTACTCTCACTGGTTCTCGCGATCGAGCAGAGAGAATACTTGATTACCTTGCTTATTTTAAAGATATTCAAGATAGGAATCATCAAAGAGCACTTCTTCGCCAAGTTCATCTCCGGGCTGAAGTCCTTGTAAATAACATCTTACTGTCCAACTCTCTTCCTCCTACTTCAATTGATCCTCTAGAAGTAGATGATGATGAAGTTCCTCGTCCTGCTGATAGTGATTACGATTACGAAAGCAGTGCAGAGGATAATTTCCTTGAAGATGAAGAAGAGGTTCCTTCTAAAGAAGTATCTGCTGGTGTTAATCAGAATGAGAAAGAAATTTCTCCTGAAGAAGTAATTTCTGGCGATAATCAAAATGCTTGTCATGGCGAAGATCAAAGCCGAAATGAAGGAGAAGCTTGCGAGAATGTTGGCGAAAAATTTCTGTCATCTCCTGCTACTGATATTAATATTGAAGCTTGAGCTTCTTTTTTAGCTTTGTTTTCTTGAGCTGTCTTATTTTTATTACTTTTGAGAACTACACTTTTCAATAACTTTGAAGTCAACTTTTCCTTTTAATATTTTGTTGATAAGAAAGATAATGCTTCTTGTATATCGATTCCCATAATTGCCTCTCATTATCTTTCTTTGCGCAAAATAATATGTTGTGAATGATTATCATCAATTTGTTTTATCATATGGTCTTATTTTTCCTTCCTAATTAAAGGTTTTATTATGCCATCTATTGTCATTGCGACAAAATCGCAGGACGTCCTTGCATTTTCATACAAAAACCCATTGATCTTGTCTTAACCTTTTCTTTTGTATTATGGACTCTTCAGGAATGTTGCGACAATATGACAGGCCTAAATATTCTTGCGAAGATAAAGACCCATGACATTGCCGTCTTGCGACGAAATCGCAGGACGTCTTCGCACTTTCATGCGAAAACCCATTGATCTCGTATTTTTCTTTTTCTTTTGTATTATTGCCTCTTCAGGATTGTTGCACAAATATGACAAGCCTTAATATCCTTGCTAATAAAAAGCCTCATGACATTTGCGTCTTAAGACACTTATCATCTCCCTAATGGAGGGTGCCGCCCTTATCTCCCCCTGGTTGCCCCTTCAAGGAGGCGTACTTCTACCATACAAGGTTAGCTCCTACCATCCAGTCTTAACAACAACCAGCTGTTTTCGCAGCCTCTTATCCCTTTTACCTATAGGGCTTATGGTTACGAGACTGCACCCTAAGTGGGATTTTCTTCAGGCCGAGTGCAGTATAAGCCAAGACTTGTCAAGAATGGCAAGGACGCTTCAAACGCCCCCGACACCCTTGAATCAAACGTGTACCTCGGCGCCTTGATCAAATTCTGCACTCCTTGAGAGAGTCTTTATTACCTTAGTCGCCCAACCTAAGTCATATGCTTAAGTTGAGAATCCAAGGTGCCTCTCCCGGATGGGCTTTATTGACCCCAAATCTCCATGACTCAGCTTCCGGTGGCGGTGTAGCCTTTTCCTGAGCCATGTATCAAGTACCCCCTAATATGACGTACTTTAGGTCTTACATTTGCCTCTTGCGAAATTTTATTCGCGAACTAGGGTGTAAGCCATAAAGGTTCGCCCCTTTCTTTTATGTCATTGTTCTGTGGTTATCTCTGCGACAATTTCGCACATCATGATCTTCTTTTGATATGAGTAATTCTGCAATTATTTTTTCAGAATTCATAACTTCCCAAAGCTTCTTACTGATAATATCTTTTCAAATACAACATGTTCCATGGTCTGTCTAATCTATGACCAACATCTCTCCCTTCTGGATCCATTAATCTATAAGCTCTTGTTCCAACTATCTCCTTAATGATGTAAGGTCCATCCCATTTTTTCGCTAATTGTCCACTGATGAGTGCCAAATATTGTATATATTTATCCCTTTTTGTTGGCATTTAACTCATCTTTTGCGCATTAATTCTACATTTTATCCCATATTCTGTATTTTCATTGTTTTCAAGAATAAATATTTTTCTTACTTAATTTTGCATTTTTAGGTAATAAATAAAGTCTGGATGACTTGCGGAACGGAAAAGAGCTGAAGAGTGGTGAAAAGCCGGAAGAAATTACGCAAGGAAGCCGCAAAGAATGGAGCGCACGTCCAAAAAGTTAGGAATGGGCTCAAGAAGGAAGAATTGTTCTTAAAGAAGATATGGGCTTGGCATACCCAAGGCCCAAAACCCTTACCCAAACCCATTTTCTATATCCATACCCGCCTCCATTCTCAGCCGTTAGATTGGATCCATCTCATCATCCAATGGTCGCTTCTTCATCGTGCATCAAAATCTGAAGTACCTGCAAAACACCATAGTGCCTAAATTCCAAGCCTTCAGATTAGATCACGTTTAGATCCTACGGTCGCTTCTTTGCCTGCTCATCAAATCTCGATACTTCCGCTTAACACTTCAACACCTAACCCCATCTAGAGCCGTTAACTTCGTTGTATCAAGACATCCGACGGTCGATACCAGCCTCTTCAGGCGGAGCCGTCCGATTCACCTACCAGCTTCGATTCCAGTGGCTCAGCTTCGCCAACATCTAACTTTGATGCGCCAGCTCAACACCCTAAAAACGGATACCCTATACCCTAAACTGTCGACCCATTCTTCTCCTCTTTCTTTCTTCTTCTCCTCCACCCGACAGTGCAGAGCTGCAACTGCAACACCCATTCCGCCACCATACCTCTGCCACAACCACCAAAAGCCATCATGGCTCTCACCAATCGAAACTCATCACCACCACCTACCGCACATGGTAACTTTCAATCAACTTCATCAACATCACACGATTTCAGTGACGTGTGGAATTGATGAGAATGATTGCATGTTATCAATCGAAGCTAGAAAAGGCATGGGAAGGAGCAGTGAAGTCAGAGGAAGGATGGGTCAGCGATTGATTGAAGAAATTGCGCCATCAAAGTAAGATTTTACGAAACCCTAATTTCTCAATTTTTGGGATTTTTATAGAAAACCCTAATTTCTGTTAGGAGAAGCAATGAATTAGTTATGGGTTCAATTTGTACTGTCAAATATTAGGTAAATCATATACCTAATTTCACTGTTTGAATTTGGGTATTTTTCTATAAACCCTAAATTGGGTATTGGGTATAAAAGGGAACTGTGGGTTTGTGTGTGAGGTTTTATGCCTGGAATAGCCGGTGTCCAGAACTTAGTTCTGTTAAATGTTCATTTTGCTGTTCACTGTTTATCCATTTTAATGTTTTGATTTTCTCCATTTTATGTCACTGTGATGTTGTTATGTGTTGTTCCTGTTATGAACTCCACTGTTTTGTTATGTTTGTTCTCTGCTGTCACTCCCATATTCCTGTTATGTTATGTTTCTGTAATGTTTGTATCATGTTCTCTAATGTTCTTGTTATGTATGTTCTCAACCTCAAATGCTAGGACTAGATGAAACCATGAATCAATAAGATAGTCTTCATCATGTGCAGCTCTTGTCCAATGTTGTTAAGCCCTTAGACTAGTTGTACTTTAATCAGACAATTAGTACTTTGGTAACTATCTTAGCTATGAGTAGAATATCCCTTAGGTTAATGGTGGATTCAACATCCTAGTGTTCTTTCATCACTCATGTTTACTGTTTTGTGTGAATGTTAGGCTAAAGCCTTTAGAGCATTGTGTTGATTGAGCAGTGGGGAGAAACTAGTGCTCACTAGTGACTGTGAGCAAACTAGTTCTCTTCCCACTCTAGTAGTGTGCCTAGGCTCACCTTCACCATTTCACCTTCTCCACACTCCTGCCCTTGGCTAAAACAGCCTTGGTTTGTTCCATTTCCTCCATTGTTTCCTTGTTACTTTTGTTTTCCTCCACTGTCATTGATGTTCTTTGTTTTGTTTTCTTTGCTATTTTGTTAGTCTTCTTTACTTCATTGTCTTTGCTTCTTTACATTTTATTTATTGCATTGTCTTTGCTTCACTGCCATCTCTTCTTTCTTCTTTGCCTTGTCTGCTGCTGCTCCAAACAGTTAGCTTAGAACCAAGAGCTAAAGGCCTAGCTCCCAAAAGCCTCTGAGGCCCAGTTCAGTCCAAGCCTAGTCAAGCCCAACTCCAAGTCTGAGGTCCAGCTAGAGTTCTATTAACTGAGGCCCAAGCCTAGTTTATTGTTTAAAAGTTTAGTAGGTTAAGGGCCCAGTCCACATTTACTTCTTGGGTTAGGCTAAGAGTTCATAAGCCCAACATAAGGTTTTGAGACCAATAGACCATATTTTCATGTTCTCAACCTTAAGACCATAGTCCATTTCAAGGCCCAATAGCATTTTAGAGCCCAAAATAGCTAAACACTACAAAACACACCCAGTCTCTGTGGATCGACCCGTACTTGCACGAGCTACAACCGACGACCGTGCACTTGCGGTATTACTGTAGGCCCGTTTTTATTACGCTAAATTTTTCACGCTTCTTCGGGCCCACCAAGTTTTTGGCGCCGCTGCCGGGGATTGGTGCTGTGTTTTTCTTGTAGTTTTATTAGCTATTTTTGCATTTCACTGCATAACATTTGCATCTGCATCTGCTTCACTTCATTTGCTGTTGGACCTGCTGTTCTGAACCTGTTTTTCCTCTGCTGGGACGCCACCAAGGAAAAGAACCAAAGCCCAACTGGGTTTTTGCAACAATATCAGAGCAGCTGGGCTGTGCTTAAAAGGTAACCCATTTAAGAGAACCCGAATTGTGGGCTTCCAATTTTTTTAATTGTGGGCTTGTAATATTAAAGCCAATTTTTGGGCTTCTCTTATTTTCTGTTGGGTTTGTAATAATTTATTTGTGGGCTTGTTTGTTTAATTTGTGGGCTTGTTTAAATTCTTTCATTGGACTTGTATTTTGGACTCTGGGTTTAAACCCAGCTGAGCTTGTAACCGATTGTGGGCTTGTTTCCACTCAAGAGTGGACCTCGAAACCAAAGTTTTAAAACAAACGTCGGGCCTTAACCAGCTGGGCCAAATTAAACTTTCAAAATTAAAACTTAGTGTTTCGTGGGCCGCAGCCTTCCTCCCATTCCATTAGAGGACCAACAGTGGGCGTGCTCCCATTCAAAAACCAAATTTTATTTTCTTAAAAAAAAAAAAAAAAAATTCTTTTGCTCCCAATTTTAAAACCAAATTTCTACTTTGCTCCCATTTTTAAACCAAATTTTCTTTTTCAAATATCTCCCGACAAAACCAAATTTTTCCCAAAAAGTCCAATCCCATTAAAAACCAAATTTTCTTGTAGATAATGTGTTAGTTAAAATTCCTTTAGTATATATTTTGTGCTCATCCATTGTGACTCCGAATATGTTGGAGTTTTGCCTTGGATAACGGAGTTTTAATTCTGCTTTCGCCGAAATCGGGTATTCTCTCTCCTTTTACTCTACTCAGCATGTCCCTTTCCATATGTTGTATTATAATTTTATTCATATTTTGAAACATTGAGGACAATGTTTAGTTTAGGTTTGGGGGTATAGAGTAGATACCACGATAATATGCCATAATTGAAAACAAAACTCCATCTTTTTGAAAAAATTGAAAAATTCCAAAAAAAATTGAAAAAAAAAAGAAAAAAAAATGGAGCTCATTTACCTTGAAATGTTGACTCTTGTGCAAATATGTAATTATTAGGAGTCTTAGTCTAGATATTTAGGCACCCTGATTCTAGCACAATTCACATAGTGATAAGAAACTTGCACGCGCACGATCTACCAATACATGTATAGCCTCGATCTTCAAGGTGTTTGATAGGAAGTTAGATTGCCAATCACTTTAGAATACTGAATGAGACTTGACTAGCTTGTTCTTTGGTTGGCTGGGATAGAAGTTGGAGAATACGTTAAGAAAAGCAACCATAGAATTTGACCGGATGCATTCGATAAGGGCCACCTCTTGCTAAGAGTCATGTAATTATGTTTTTCTTTTTGTTCATGTATCAAAAGTGTCACTATGTTGTAAAGATCAAAGTTATTTCTTACAAAAAAAATAAAATAAATAAATAAATAAATAAAATTCAATCAAGTATTTATTCCATGTTTTGTCATGTTAAAGACAATATTCTCCCTTGTTCCAAAAATAAAAGAGAGTAATCAATGTAAATAAGAGTCATGTAAAGAGTCATCTTTTTTTTGTAAATAGTCTTGTAATAAGCAAGGAGGGTGCAACCATCGATGTATAACGCGGGTAAACTGAAATATCACCAACTCATTGGGTGAACATTCACAATTCTCGTAAAGCCGGACAGCTAGCTTGGCTTAGAATTCGGTTCTTAGCCTAAAAACTATCTCTTGGTGGTTAGTAGTCATAACTTCAGGTCATTCTAGAAACATGTGTAGATACACTTTACACTCTTATCACATGTCTTTATTTGTTATCAGTGCTAGGATTGTGCCTTTGATAGCTAGATTGACATCTCCATTTTGCTGTGAGCTTAAACTGTCTTGCACATGTCACATTTGATGGAATCTGAGCTTATATTTTGACCTAGAACTTTGTAGGTACGTTCTAAGCAAACCTTCACGAGACTTCACTCGTTCACTAGGGACACTTAGTGGTTTAAAAGGCTTAGTGCATACGCTAAATGCATTCGAGAGACCAGCGACAGTGGTATAGGTAGGATTTCCTTAGTTTTGTTTTACTTGAGGACAAGTAAAATTCAGGTTTGGGGGTATTTGATGAGTGCCAAATATTGTATATTTTTATCCCTTTTTGTTGGCATTTAACTCATCTTTTGCGCAGTAATTCTACATTTTATCCCATATTCTGTATTTTCATTGTTTTCAAGAATAAATATTTTTCTTACTTAATTTTGCATTTTTAGGTAATAAATAAAGTCTGGATGAATTGCGGAGCGGAATAGAGCAGAAAAGTAGTGAAAAGCCAGGAGGAATTACGCAAGGAAGCCGTGAAGAATGATGTGCGGAAGACCAAAGAGGGTAGAAATGGGCTTGAAGAAGAGATTTGTTCTTAAAGAAGAAGTGGGCTCAAGATTTTCCAAGCCCAAACTCATTTCCCAAACCCATATTCTATACCCCTACCAAACACCCCCTTCTCCTTCTTCCATCGACCTCTCCCCCTCCATGCCTGTTGCAGACCACCACCATCTTCTCCACCTGCTCTGCCTTCGCAACCACCACCTCACCTGCCTCAACTACCCAAACCAACCACACCCATCCTTCTCCCATCAATCCCCTACCCCTCTACCTATCTAATTCACTAATTTCTCTTCTCATCTTTCTCTGAAAACCTAGAAGAAAAATTGATGAATTAGGTGGAGTTAGTAGAGTAATTGGAGCGTGAGAAAGCAGCAGTAGAGTCAGAAGAAGATTGGGTTAGCATGCATGCGATCAATTCCAACGAATTAGGTGAGTTTCACCAAACCCTAATTACACTGTTTTGGGGCTTTTGGGGACTTCTCTTGTAAACTATAAATTGGGACTGTGAGTGTGATGTAAAAACTTATGCTGGGTTAGCCAGCTTCACTCTTGTAGAGAACTGGACTAGCCAGTTTCTCATTTGTTTCATGTTTACACTGTTGGTTCATATGTTTATCATGTTTTTGTATTTGCTCACCATATGTGTGTTGTTTGAATTGCCTTGTATGATATTTATTATTGTTTACAAGATTAGCATGAGCTAAGTTGCATTGCTGAGGCTCAGATGATGCTTTAGTGCACTGTTAGGTAGTGGAATGCTAGGTTAGAGCCTTAGGATGCATTGTTTTGATTGAGCAATGGGAGAAATTAGTGCTCATAGCAAGCTAATTCTCTCTCCATTCCATTTGTATGCTTAGAATGCATTGTTTTGATTGAGCAATGGGAGAAATTAGTGCTCATAGCAAGCTAATTCTCTTTCCATTCCTTTTGTATGCTTAAGATCCTAATTTCAACCTAGAATTGCATTGTTTAGCTAGGACACAAGGTGGATTCTAAGCCTTAGCTTAGCCACAGCTGAAAACTCCTCCCTGCCCTTGGCTAACAGCCTTGGTTTATTTGGTTTTGTTTCCTGTTAACTGCCACTGTTACCTTTGCTTCATTGTTTTTATTCTACTTCACTGTCACATTTACTTTACTTTCTGTCACTAATTCAGTTACACCAAAACAGCTCAGTTGTGTTTTAACACAACACAAAAATCTCTAGGAAAACAACAATAGCTCCCTCCAAGTCCCTGTGGACAAACCCCTGCTTATTCACTTTCTACTTTAGATCCTGTGCACTTGCAGGTGTAAATATAACCATAGTTTTAGGTTTAATTCCTTAGCTATCAAGTTTTTGGCGCCGTTGCCGGGGATTGGTGCTGTGTTTTTCTTGTTGTTTTATTAGCTATTTTTGCATTTCACTGCATAGCATTTGCATCTGCATCTGCTTCACTTCATTTGCTGTTGGACCTGCTGTTCTGAACCTGTTTTTCCTCTGCTGGGACGCCACCAAGGAAAAGAACCAAAGCCCAACTGGGTTTTTGCAACAATATCAGAGCAGCTGGGCTGTGCTTAAAAGGTAACCCATTTAAGAGAACCCGAATTGTGGGCTTCCAATTTTTTAATTGTGGGCTTGTAATATTAAAGCCAATTTTTGGGCTTCTCTTATTTTCTGTTGGGTTTGTAATAATTTATTTGTGGGCTTGTTTGTTTAATTTGTGGGCTTGTTTAAATTCTTTCATTGGACTTGTATTTTGGACTCTGGGTTTAAACCCAGCTGAGCTTGTAACCGATTGTGGGCTTGCTTCCACTCAAGAGTGGACCTCGAAACCAAAGTTTTAAAACAAACGTCGGGCCTTAACCAACTGGGCCAAATTAAACTTTCAAAATTAAAACTTAGTGTTTCGTGGGCTGCAGCCTTCCTTCCATTCCATTAGAGGACAACAGTGGGCGTGCTCCCAATTCAAAAACCAAATTTTATTTTCTTTTTCTAAAAAAAAAAAAAAAAATTATTTTTCTCTCATTTCAGTCCAATTTTAGTGTTTTGAAACTTTCTATGTCTTTACACTTTTTCTTCTGGGTTGATCCTCAACTCTTTAGATTGTTAGTGTATGGTGAATTTTTGTATATAATCCAGTAGATAAAATTTTCTTTTAAAAAACCCTTTTGTTCCTTTTGTATATATTTTGCTAATCCAATATGATCTCGGCTGAAATATGTTGGATTTTTGCCTTGAATAACGGAGTTTTAATTCTGCTTTCGCCGTACAATCGGGTATTCTCTCTCCTTTTACTCTACTCAGCATGTTCCTCTTCATATATTGTTTTATAATTCTTTCCATATTTTGAAACATTGAGGACAATGTTTAGTTTATGTTTGGGGGTATAGAGTAGATACCATGATAATTTGCCATAATTGAAAACAAAACTCCATCTTTTTGAAAAAATTGAAAAATTCCAAAAAAAATTGAAAAATCAAAATTCTAAAAAAATTAAAAAATTAGAAAAATCATAAAAATGGAGCTCATTTACCTTGAAATGTTGACTCTTGTGCAAATATGTATTTTTATTAGGAGTCTTAGTCTAGATATTTAGGCACCCTGATTCTAGCACAATTCACATAGTGATAAGAAATTTGCACGCGCACGATCTACCAATACATGTATGGCCTCGATCTTCAAGGTGTTTGATAGGAAGTTACGATTGCCAATCACTTTAGAATACTGAACGAAACTTGACTAGCTTGTTCTTTGGTTGGTTGGGATAGAAGGTGGAGGTTACATTAAGAAAGACAACCATCGAATTTAACTGGGTGCATCAAAAAGGGCTACCTCTTGCAAAGTGTCATGTAATCTTTTGTTTCCTTTTGTATATGTATCAAAAGTGTTTCCTTGTTCAAAAAAAAAAAAAAAAAAAAAAAAAAAAAAAAAAAAAAAAAAAAAAAAAAAAAAAAAAAAAAAAAAAAAAAAAAAAAAAAAAAAAAAAAAAAAAAAAAAAAAAAAAAAAAAAAAAAAAAAAAAAAAAATCAAGTATTTATCAATTCCATCATCTCTTGTTCCAAAAATAAAAAGAGAATAGTCAATGTAAATAAGAGTCATGTAAATAGTCATTTTGTTGTTTCATTGTAATAAGCAAGGAGGGTGTATGCCATTGATGTACAACGCGAGTAATTGTGAAATACCTCCAACTCATTCACAATTCTCGTAAAGTCCGGACAGCTAGCTAGATTTCGACCTTGGTTCTTAGCCTGAGAAACTATCTCTTGGTGATTAGTAGTCATAACATCCGATCTTTCTTTACACATGTGTAGATACACTTTACACTCTTATCACATGTCTTTATTTGTTACCAGTGCTAGGATTGTGCCTTGATAGCTAGATTGACATCTCCATTTTGCTGTGAGCTTAACTGACTTGCACATGTCACATTTGATGGAATCTGAGCTTATATTTTGACCTAGAACTTTGTAGGTACGTTCTAAGCAAACCTTCACGAGACTTCAACTCGTCCACTAGGGACACTTAGTGGTTTAAAAGGCTTAGTGCATACGCTAAATGCATTCGAGAGACCAGCGACAGTGGTATAGTTAGGATTTCCTTAGTTTTGTTTTACTTGAGGACAAGTAAAATTCAGGTTTGGGGGTATTTGATGAGTGCCAAATAATGTATATATTTATCCCTTTTTGTTGGCATTTAACTCATCTTTTGTGCAGTAATTCTACATTTTATCCCATATTCTGTATTTTCATTGTTTTCAAGAATAAATATTTTTCTTAATTAATTTTGCATTTTTAGGTAATAAATAAAGTCTGGATGACTTGCGGAGCAAAAAGAGCAGAAAAGTAGTGAAAAGCCGGGAGAAATCACGCAAGGAAGCCGCGAAGAATGGTGCGCACAACCTCATTTTCTACACACAAAAACGCCTCCGTTCTCAGCCATCAGATCAGTTCTCAGAAGCATCCGATGGTCGCTCCTTCATAGAGCTTCAAAATCTGAAGTCTCTGCCAAGCACCACAGCGCTGAAATTCCAAGCCTTCAGATTAGATGGTAGTTGAATCCAACGGTTGCTCCCTTGCTGTTCATCAAAGTTTGATATCTCCGCCTTACACTACAGCACCTAACCTAATCTAGCACCGTTCGTTTCGTTGTATCCCTTCATCCGACGGTCGCTCCTCGCTTGCCTCCGCATCACCGTCCGATCTACCTACCAGCTCCACATCTCACGGCTTAGTCTCGCTGAACATCAAAAATCGATGAACTCGCATCACACCCAAGTGCCGAACACCCTAGACCTCAAACAAACAGCCCCTACCCTAACCCATATCGACCTCTCCTCCATCACCTCCCTCTGCAGAACCACCTTCTTCACCTGTCGCTCCACCACCAACTCCACTGCCGCTCCACCTTACCACCATGTCCGCCACCACCAACTCTGCCACAACCACACCACCTACCGCACATAGTAACTCTCAATCAACTTCATCAACATCACACGATTTCAGTGACGTGTGGAATTGATGAGAATGATTGCATGTTATCAATCGAAGCTAGAAAAGGCATGGGAAGGAGCAGTGAAGTCAGAGGAAGGATGGGTCAGCGATTGATTGAAGAAATTGCGCCATCAAAGTAAGATTTTACGAAACCCTAATTTCTCAATTTTTGGGATTTTTATAGAAAACCCTAATTTCTGTTAGGAGAAGCAATGAATTAGTTATGGGTTCAATTTGTACTGTCAAAAATTAGGTAAATCATATACCTAATTTCACTGTTTGAATTTGGGTATTTTTCTATAAACCCTAAATTGGGTATTGGGTATAAAAGGGAACTGTGGGTTTGTGTGTGAGGTTTTATGCCTGGAATAGCCGGCGTCCAGAACTTAGTTCTGTTAAATGTTCATTTTGTTGTTCACTGTTTATCCATTTTAATGTTTTGATTTTCTCCATTTTATGTCACTGTGATGTTGTTATGTGTTGTTCCTGTTATGAACTCCACTGTTGTGTTATGTTTGTTCTTTGCTGTCACTCCCATATTCCTGTTATGTTATGTTTCTGTAATGTTTGTATCATGTTCTGTAATGTTCTTGTTATGTATGTTCTAAACCTCAAATGCTAGGACTAGATGAAACCATGAATCAATAAGATAGTCTTCATCATGTGCAGCTCTTGTCCAATGTTGTTAAGCCCTTAGACTAGTTGTACTTTAATCAGACAATTAGTACTTTGGTAACTATCTTAGCTGTGAGTAGAATATCCCTTAGGTTAATGGTGGATTCAACATCCTAGTGTTCTTTCATCACTCTTGTTTACTGTTTTGTGTGAATGTTAGGCTAAAGCCTGTGAAGCATTGGATTGATTGAGCAGTGGGGAGAAACTAGTGCTCACTAGTGACTGTGAGCAAGCTGGTTCTCTTCCCACTCGAGTAGTATGCCTAGGCTCACCTTCACCATCTCACCTTCACCATCTCCCCTGCCCTTGGCTTAGGCCTTGGTTTACTTCCATTGTTCTTGTAGTTTCATTGTACTGTCACATTTACTTCACTATTACCTTGTGTTTATTGTTTTATCATCCATTGCCTCATTATTTCACTACTATCTTCATCACTTTCACAATCTTTTGTCACTGCTTTGTTTAGTGCATTGTTGTTTAGTTCTTTGCTGTTTAGTCATTGTCTTGTTTAATTTTCTTCATTGTCTTTGCCTTAGGCTAACTGCCTTTGTATTATTGCCTCACTGCCTTCTTCCTCTATCTTTGCTGTTTTGGCCTAGAGCCATTGTTGCTCACTGTTACCTGTCTCTCCTGGTCACTTCTTTTCTTCTTGACCAAAAACTCTCTAAGCCCACTGTCCATTGTTTGTACAAACTGAAGCCCAGTTCACTGAGGCAAAGACCCAGTTCAATCCAAAGAACCAAAGCCCAAAAGGCTTCATAGTTAACCAACAACAAATTAGAGCCCAAAATAGCTAGAGAACTCCAAACACACCCAGTCTCTGTGGATCGACCCGTACTTGCACGAGCTACAACTGACGACCGTGCACTTGCGGTATTACTGTAGGCCCGTTTCATTTCGCTTCAATTTTATACGCTTTCCCGGGCCCACCAAGTTTTTGGCGCCGCTGCCGGGGACTGGTGCTGTGTTTTTCGTGTAGTTTTATTAGCTATTTTTGCATTTCACTGCATAGCATTTGCATCTGCATCTGCTTCACTTCATTTGCTGTTGGACCTGCTGTTCTGAACCAGTTTTTCCTCTGCTGGGACGCCACCAAGGAAAAGAACTAAAGCCCAACTGGGTTTTTGCAACAATATCAGAGCAGCTGGGCTGTGCTAAAAAGGTAACCCATTTAAGAGAACCCAACCTGTGGGCTTCCATTTTTAATTGTGGGCTTGTAATATTAAAGCCAATTTTTGGGCTTCTCTTATTTTCTGTTGGGTTTGTAATAATTTATTTGTGGGCTTGTTTGTTTACATTGATTATGGGCTTGTGTATTTAATTTTTGTGGGCTTGTTTAAATTGGACTTGTATCTTGTATTCTGGGTTTAAACCCAGCTGAGCTTGTGACCGATCACGCTAGGTTAACTCGTTAGTGGGCCGAGTACCCAAATTCTAGGCCGAGATTTTGGACTCAGTTTCACCAAACGTTTTCAAACCAGCTGAGCCACAGCAAACACAAAACCAACAGTGGGCGTGCTCCCATTTCAAAAAACCAAATTTTATTTTCTTCATTTTATTGTTCTTAAAAAAAAAAAAAATTTTGCTCCCAATTTTAAAACCAAATTTCTACTTTGCTCCCATTTTTAAACCAAATTTTCTTTTTCAAATATCTCCCGACAAAACCAAATTTTTCCCAAAAAGTCCAATCCCATTAAAAACCAAATTTTCTTGTAGATAATGTGTTAGTTAAAATTCCTTTTGTATATATTTTGCTAATATGATCTCGGCTGAAATATGTTGGATTTTTTTTCCTTGAATAACGGAGTTTTAATCGAGCTTTCGCCGTACAATCGGGTATTCTCTCTCCTTTTACTCTACTCAGCATGTTCCTCTTCATATATTGTTTTATAATTCTTTCCATATTTTGAAACATTGAGGACAATGTTTAGTTTAGGTTTGGGGGTATAGAGTAGATACCATGATAATTTGCCATAATTGAAAACAAAACTCCATCTTTTTGAAAAAAAATTGAAAAATTCAAAAAAAAATTAAAAAATGAAAAATCATAAAAATGGAGCTCATTTACCTTGAAATGTTGATTCTTGTGCAAATATGTATAATTATTAGGAGTCTTAGTCTAGATATTTAGGCACCCTGATTCTAGCACAATTCACATAGTGATAAGAAATTTGCACGCGCACGATCTACCAATACATGTATGGCCTCGATCTTCAAGGTGTTTGATAGGAAGTTACGATTGCCAATCACTTTAGAATACTGAACGAAACTTGACTAGCTTGTTCTTTGGTTGGTTGGGATAGAAGGTGGAGGTTACATTAAGAAAGACAACCATCGAATTTAACTGGGTGCATCAAAAAGTGCTACCTCTTGCAAAGTGTCATGTAATCTTTTGTTTCCTTTTGTATATGTATCAAAAGTGTTTCTTTATCAAAAAAAAAAAAAAAAAATCAGAAAAATACAAAAAAATCAAGTATTTATCAATTCCATTCTCTCTTGTTCCAAAAATAAAAGAGAGTAGTCAATGTAAATAAGAGTCATGTAAATAGTCATTTTGTTGTTTCATTGTAATAAGCAAGGAAGGGTGTATGCCATTGATGTACAACGCGAGTAATTGTGAAATACCTCCAACTCATTCACATTTCTCGTAAAGTCCGGACAGCTAGCTAGATTTCGACCTTGGTTCTTAGCCTGAGAAACTATCTCTTGGTGATTAGTAGTCATAACATCCGATCTTTCTTTACACATGTGTAGATACACTTTACACTCTTATCACATGTCTTTATTTGTTATCAGTGCTAGGATTGTGCCTTTGATAGCTAGATTGACATCTCCATTTTGCTGTGAGCTTAAACTGACTTGCACATGTCACGTTTCATGGATTCTGAGCTCATATTTTGACCTAGAACTTTGTAGGTACGTTCTAAGCAAACCTTCACGAGACTTCAACTCGTCCACTAGGGACACTTAGTGGTTTAAAAGGCTTAGTGCATACGCTAAATGCATTCGAGAGACCAGCGACAGTGGTATAGTTAGGATTTCCTTAGTTTTGTTTTACTTGAGGACAAGTAAAATTCAGGTTTGGGGGTATTTTATGAGTGCCAAATATTGTATATATTTATCCCTTTTTGTTGGCATTTAACTCATCTTTTGCGCATTAATTCTACATTTTATCCCATATTCTGTATTTTCATTGTTTTCAAGAATAAATATTTTTCTTACTTAATTTTGCATTTTTAGGTAATAAATAAAGTCTGGATGACTTGCGGAACGGAAAAGAGCTGAAGAGTGGTGAAAAGCCGGAAGAAATTACGCAAGGAAGCCGCAAAGAATGGAGCGCACGTCCAAAAAGTTAGGAATGGGCTCAAGAAGGAAGAATTGTTCTTAAAGAAGATATGGGCTTGGCATACCCAAGGCCCAAAACCCTTACCCAAACCCATTTTCTATATCCATACCCGCCTCCATTCTCAGCCGTTAGATTGGATCCATCTCATCATCCAATGGTCGCTTCTTCATCGTGCATCAAAATCTGAAGTACCTGCAAAACACCATAGTGCCTAAATTCCAAGCCTTCAGATTAGATCACGTTTAGATCCTACGGTCGCTTCTTTGCCTGCTCATCAAATCTCGATACTTCCGCTTAACACTTCAACACCTAACCCCATCTAGAGCCGTTAACTTCGTTGTATCAAGACATCCGACGGTCGATACCAGCCTCTTCAGGCGGAGCCGTCCGATTCACCTACCAGCTTCGATTCCAGTGGCTCAGCTTCGCCAACATCTAACTTTGATGCGCCAGCTCAACACCCTAAAAACGGATACCCTATACCCTAAACTGTCGACCCATTCTTCTCCTCTTTCTTTCTTCTTCTCCTCCACCCGACAGTGCAGAGCTGCAACTGCAACACCCATTCCGCCACCATACCTCTGCCACAACCACCAAAAGCCATCATGGCTCTCACCAATCGAAACTCATCACCACCACCTACCGCACATGGTAACTTTCAATCAACTTCATCAACATCACACGATTTCAGTGACGTGTGGAATTGATGAGAATGATTGCATGTTATCAATCGAAGCTAGAAAAGGCATGGGAAGGAGCAGTGAAGTCAGAGGAAGGATGGGTCAGCGATTGATTGAAGAAATTGCGCCATCAAAGTAAGATTTTACGAAACCCTAATTTCTCAATTTTTGGGATTTTTATAGAAAACCCTAATTTCTGTTAGGAGAAGCAATGAATTAGTTATGGGTTCAATTTGTACTGTCAAATATTAGGTAAATCATATACCTAATTTCACTGTTTGAATTTGGGTATTTTTCTATAAACCCTAAATTGGGTATTGGGTATAAAAGGGAACTGTGGGTTTGTGTGTGAGGTTTTATGCCTGGAATAGCCGGTGTCCAGAACTTAGTTCTGTTAAATGTTCATTTTGCTGTTCACTGTTTATCCATTTTAATGTTTTGATTTTCTCCATTTTATGTCACTGTGATGTTGTTATGTGTTGTTCCTGTTATGAACTCCACTGTTTTGTTATGTTTGTTCTCTGCTGTCACTCCCATATTCCTGTTATGTTATGTTTCTGTAATGTTTGTATCATGTTCTCTAATGTTCTTGTTATGTATGTTCTCAACCTCAAATGCTAGGACTAGATGAAACCATGAATCAATAAGATAGTCTTCATCATGTGCAGCTCTTGTCCAATGTTGTTAAGCCCTTAGACTAGTTGTACTTTAATCAGATAATTAGTACTTTGGTAACTATCTTAGCTGTGAGTAGAATATCCCTTAGGTTAATGGTGGATTCAACATCCTAGTGTTCTTTCATCACTCATGTTTACTGTTTTGTGTGAATGTTAGGCTAAAGCCTTTAGAGCATTGTGTTGATTGAGCAGTGGGGAGAAACTAGTGCTCACTAGTGACTGTGAGCAAACTAGTTCTCTTCCCACTCTAGTAGTGTGCCTAGGCTCACCTTCACCATTTCACCTTCTCCACACTCCTGCCCTTGGCTAAAACAGCCTTGGTTTGTTCCATTTCCTCCATTGTTTCCTTGTTACTTTTGTTTTCCTCCACTGTCATTGATGTTCTTTGTTTTGTTTTCTTTGCTATTTTGTTAGTCTTCTTTACTTCATTGTCTTTGCTTCTTTACATTTTATTTATTGCATTGTCTTTGCTTCACTGACATCTCTTCTTTCTTCCTTGCCTTGTCTGCTGCTGCTCCAAACAGTTAGCTTAGAACCAAGAGCTAAAGGCCTAGCTCCCAAAAGCCTCTGAGGCCCAGTTCAGTCCAAGCCTAGTCAAGCCCAACTCCAAGTCTGAGGTCCAGCTAGAGTTCTATTAACTGAGGCCCAAGCCCAGTTTATTGTTTAAAAGTTTAGTAGGTTAAGGGCCCAGTCCACATTTACTTCTTGGGTTAGGCTAAGAGTTCATAAGCCCAACATAAGGTTTTGAGACCAATAGACCATATTTTCATGTTCTCAACCTTAAGACCATAGTCCATTTCAAGGCCCAATAGCATTTTAGAGCCCAAAATAGCTAAACACTACAAAACACACCCAGTCTCTGTGGATCGACCCGTACTTGCACGAGCTACAACCGACGACCGTGCACTTGCGGTATTACTGTAGGCCCGTTTTTATTACGCTTCAATTTTCACGCTTTCCCGGGTCCACCATCCACCATTTTCTCGCTGATATACTGGTGTTTCTCGCAGAACTAAATCTCCTGGTTGAAATTCACGTATTTTGACACGTTTTTTATATTCTCGAGCTAATCTTCGCTGATAATTCTCCATATGTTGTAAAGTTTTTTCTCTTTTTTCTTCTAATTCATCAAGTTTGTTTAAAATTAAACCCGCACTAAGATTTTTCTCCCAAGCTTCTCTTTTTGTTGTTGGAATAACAACTTCTGTTGGTAACACCGCTTCAACTCTGTATGTTAAAAAAAAAGGTGACATTCCAGTAGCTTCTGTTCTAGTTGTATTATAAGCCCATACTGCATTATGTACTTGTTCGCACCATGATCTGTGATGTCCTTCCAATTTCTTCTTTAATATATCTGCAGTTGTTTTATTTGTTGCTTCTACTTCCCCATTAGCTTGTGGATATAAAGGAGTGGACTTTTCACATTTTATCTTGAATGCATTAAGTAACATTTATATATTCTGCCCCTCAAACTGTTTCCCATTATCAGATACCAACTGTGTAGGAATTCCAAATCTGCAAATGATATTTTCGAATATGAATGTAAAGATATCTTTGTCGCGAATATGTTGTACTGCCTTTACTTCTGTCCATTTTGTGAAATAATCTGTTGCGACTATTAAGTATCTTCTTTGTCCAGTTCCTGGTAAAAATGACCCCATAATGTCTAAGCCCCATTTTCCAAAGGGCCATACACTGGTTGAAGATGACAATGGTGCTCCTGGTGCATGTATTTTCTTTCCATGTCGCTGGAAATCTTCGCAGCGTCTTGATATTTGTTTTGCATCTTCATGCATGTATGTCCAATAATAACCTTGCATTTTTTCTCTATGTGCCAAAGATCTTCCTCCACTATGATTGCCAGCATCTCCACTATGTAACATTTTCAGCACCTTTTCTCCTTCCTCTTGTGTCAAACATCTGAGTGATGGTCCACTAAAGGATTTTCGGTATAACAACCCATCTCTTAATCATAATTCGTTGCTCGGCTTTTTAACTTGTGTGTTTCCAATCTATTTCTTGGTGTTTCTCCTTTCGCCAAATATGCGTGAAGTTCCATTCTCCAGTCTGCGACATTGTTCATTTGTTCTTCTTTTTCATTATCTATCATCATCACATCCATATCTTCCTCTTCTTTATTTATTGATGGTGACAGAAGTGTTTGTATTTTTATGCATCTCGCAGTTGGATCTGTCATCATGCTTGAGATAAAAGAAAAAGCGTCTGCAAGTCTATTATCCTTTCTTGAAATGTGCCTCCATTTTATCTTTGGTATTTTCGCTGATAATTCTTCAACCAACTTCTTGTATTTCTTCAAGGATGGTTCATTTGTAGTATACTCTCCTTTTATTTGGCGAATAACTAGCTGCGAATCACTAGTGATCCTGGCATTTGCTAGTTTCATTTTTATTGCGAATTGTAAAGCATGTATCACAGCTTCATATTCTGTTTCATTATTAGTGGATGCAAATTCCAATTTGAATGAAAAATCCATCTTTATTCCTTCTGGCGAAATTAAAACAATTCCAACTCCATTTCCTTCTCCATTTGATGATCCATCTACCAATATTTCCCATCTATTTGGTTCTGTTAATAAATCTTTTGGATCTCCATGTTCTTCTTCTACATCCATCATTTCTTCTACTGCTTCATCTTCTTCTAAAGGAAATTCTGCCGAGAAATCCGCAACAACTTGTGATTTTGGCGAAGACAAAATTTCATATTTAATATCAAAGTGTCCTACTTGTGCATTCCATCTCTCTACCCTTCCTGATCTTTTAGAATTCTTCATCACTGATTCAATTGGTACTTTTGTTAATACCTTTATCTTGTGTGCTTGAAAGTATATGCGGAGTTTAAATGATGCATAGACCAATGCTAAGATTAACTTTTCAATCTTTGAGTAATTCTTCTCAGCAGTATTAAAAGTTTTGCTAATGTAATAAATGGGTTTCTCTACTCCTGCGTCTACTCGTAATAACACAACACTTAACGCATGCGACGTTGTCGCAAGGTAAATCAATAATTCTTCTCGTGGTACTGCCTTTTGCAAAATAGTTGTATTCATAAGATGTTCTTTGATACCTTGAAAAGCCTTTTCACATTCATCACTCCATTTAAATTTTGCACCCTTCTTGAGTATATCGAAAAATTATTTGCATTTGTCTGATGATCGCGAAATGTATCTCCCCAGCGAAGCTAGAAGCCCATTCAACTTCTGTACATATTTTATTGCTGCTGGTGTTGGCATGTCACGAACTGCTTGCACTTTTTCTGGATCAACCTGTATTCCTTCCTTTGATACAATGTATCCTAAAAAATTTCCCGATGCCACTCCAATAGTACACTTCTCAGGATTCAATTTAATGTTATACTGCCGCATTTGTTCAAAAATCTCCCTCAAGTCTTGTACATGGTCTTTAGCTTCTTTACTCTTTACTAACATGTCGTCCACGTATAATTCTAATGTTTTATGTATCCATTTTGCGAACACCTTCTCTACCATTCTTTGATATGTCGCTCCCACATTTCGCAAACCAAATGGCATTTTCGTGTAACAATATAAACCTCTAGGGGCAAAGAAAGCAGTATGTTCTTGATCTTCTTCAGCGAGAGGAATTTGGTTATACCCTTTGTACCCATCTAAAGATGATACCCTATCATTTCCCGCTGCAGATTCCACCATTTGAGGAATATCGGGTAACGGAAAACTATCTTTGGGGCAAGATTTGTTCAAATCAGTGAAATCTATGCAATCCTGATTCCCTTGTTTTTCTTTGGAACAATGACCATATTCGTTATCCATTCTGGGTACTTAGATTCTCTTATAATTCCTGCCTCAAGCATTTTCTGTAATTCTTCTTGTATTTGGGAATGGTAAGTTTTTGCAATTTTTCTTATTCTCTGTTTAAATGGTCTCAAATTTTTTTTAATCTCCAATTTGTGGCAAACAATTGAGGGATCTATTCCTGGTATCTCATCCATGTTTCCTGCGAAAATATCCTTATATTCTCGCAACAAGTTGACAGTTCTTTCTTCTTCTTCTACATCCATTTTGGTTCCAATTCTCAACATTAGAGGCTCCTCTACAGTACCAACATTTATTTCTTTTGTTGGTTCTGCGGCAGTGTAACTGGATTTAGGTTATCCCATTGGTGTTGGTTCTTTTGTTGCTTTTATAGGTTCTTCCCCTTCTTCCGAAATTTCGCTGGGTATTCCTTTTCCTTCTTTTGCCCTTATCATATAAACTCTAAATTCTTCTTCCTTCTTTGCTTCCTTTGCCAATTTTCTGCGAAATTGTTTCCTTTTTGCTTGTTCTTCATAATGCTTTACTTCAATTTGATGGCATAATTTCGCATTGTCAACATCTCCTCTAATTTCACCTATTCCACTTGGAGTGGGGAATTTAATACATTGATGCAACGTTGATACCACAGTTTTTATCGCATGTATCCATGATCTTCCTAATAACATATTATATGGCGATTTCATATCCACCACACACAATGTTACATATGTTTCGATTTCTCCAAGTGGAATTCGCACCACTATTTCTCCTTTAGGTTTTGTTGTGGATTTTTCAAAGCCGTGAAAAAAATATGCTGAACTGGACATTTCTTCATCTTTAAATCCCATTCCCCGGAATGCATAATAAAACATTATATCAACTGAACTTCCTGCATCGATTAAAGTTCTGTTCAACATCCATTCTCCTGCGGATTTTATTGTTGTATCCTTCTCTTTTCGTGTATCAGGCACTGTGATGACCAACGGAGATGTATGATTTAAATTTTCTTTTGGTATTTCTTCCGCCATGAATGCAATTTTTGCTTTTCCCACTCTTTCAAGGGTGATATTTTTTCTACCGCTATAATTTTCTTCCCTTCAAAATTTGTGTATTCTTCCTTTGACGTTTTCATGAAATTCATTGATCAAGCTTTTTGTTATCATATTACACTCCAATCTTTTACCATTTTCATTAATTCTGCTCATCTTTCTTTTAACTGATTCACTGATTTATTTAATCACTTTCTTGATTTGAATATTCTCAACCAACAATCTTCAACTTTCCATCTTCAATTCACTGAGTCCCTGTTTCTAGCGCCATTATGTAGTTGCAGGAAATCCTACACTACACCCCTCATATGATTTCATTGTTGATCAACTCATTTTTAGGTTAACACTCTTAATTTTATTGATTCATTTTTGAATGTTCTTGCAAGAAAGATAAAGAAATCAAGAATGAACTCTGCTCTGAACTTTCTCTCTCCTATTTACTTGTTTCTTACCTCAAAAAAGATCTCCCCTCCTTTGCAACTCGAATGACTATTTATAAGGAAATACATAGTGGATGACAGCTAAGCTGTCCTTTGTTTTCGGATATGGTTTGCGACATTCTCGCAACCTTACAAATGTTCACTTCGCAAGCTCTCTAATTTTCGCAAGACTATCATATCTTTCTCATGATCCGTGCTGACGTCGTTTCTGAAATTGTTCTGCGACGCTATTATGCAATACCATTGATAATTTCGCTGAGACATAATTGTTGCGAGATTCTGATCCTACACTCTTGGCCTATGTAATAATTATAAATCTAAATTATTGGTATGCTTATAAAAAAGGGTTTATTTTTATTGTAACCTAGAGAAAGAGAAGGGAGACGCAAAATAGAGGGAAGAAGAGAGAGAGATTTCTTATTAATGTGTGTGTAGAATACAATGTTTAAGCCTCTATTTATATAGATAGAAGACTTGGAGTCCAAGATATGTAAACCCTAAACTTAGACACGAAGGGCATCGTAGTAAATAAACAATGGTTTATAACACTCCCCCTGATGACCACTGTGGCTAAGTCATTACAAATATACCAGGAAAACTCAAAAGAGGAAAACCTGAAATGGCATAAGCATGTAAAGACTCCAAACAGTGTTGGACACGCAAATGTTGCCTCATTAAAATCTTGACAAGGAAAACCCATTGGGACAAAACCTTGACGAAGGGAAAAGAGTACAACGCGATAAAGTCCAGTGAATACACCTTAATTTGATGATGGCGCTCCCCCTGATAAATACTTCAGTCAAATATTGGCGTGCAAATCTTTGAGTCGAGACTTTCCAGTTTGAAGAACGAATTTCTTGAATGCATAACAGGATTGTGCTTTCATGAAGATGTCATATAGTTGATGAAGTCTTCATTTGTGTTGCACATTTAATACTTTGCGGAGTCTATATTCTTCTTCAACACATTGAGAACTTGTGTCATGGATTGCTAGCTCCCCGAGATGATTTGCAGAAGATATTGATGTAGTTTCTTCAACATAGAGCCAAGATGTAGATAAATTACCATAAGTGAACAAAATTGAATTTGTGGCCATACCTTATAGACATCCGAATTCCCGAGGGTTTTCTATATTGATTTGGTCAAACAAAATGACCTACTAAATGGTGGGAATCAACCAAATAATCGTAATTAGTACAACTCCCCCTTGGATGACCACCATGTTGAATTTAATTGCCTCACTCAAACCTTGCCAATAAAACCCAATGGGAAAAAAATAATGGACAAAGGAAAAATAGTAAAAATATCAACATTTTAAAAAGAAAATTGAAGTCAACGAGATGTTGCCTCGTTAAAACCTTGTCAGGAAAACCACATGAGACAAAACTTGAAACAAAGGAAAAAAAATACAACTTTTGACGTAAATGTGGATGCTAACCCAACTATATGGGTTTTATAGAAAACAAGCATCAAAATAATAACTCTAGTCTATCTCAAAGAAGAGTTTAAGCTAGCATAATTCCAACTGCATATTTAAGAAAGAAAAGAAAAAATAGAATTTATGCTGCTAAAACGTGGATTTTTGTGTTTTTGAGGACTCCTCAAGAGACCCATAAAGCTGATAGCATCAACTAATAAATCTGGATTCTTGGTTTATACCAAATTCTAAAAACACATAGAGGATTGTTAAACCTTATGTAAGCAAATAAGGTGGCTGCCTGAATAAAATTTGAATCCTCAAAAGATTACAAACTCAATATGTTCTTCGACCACATTTTTTGTGTCAATGCAATATGAATCCGTCAAAGACTACCACGCTGAGTGCATTGTATAGAGAACAATTAATGAATCAATCCTAGAGTATGAGCAAAAATGAAACCCTTAAATCGTTTTTACAACGAAAAATTTCTAGTATAACGCATTATGACTACACTAGCCTGTAATTTATAGGCTTGGCAATTTTAAAGTGTTAAGTTTTGGATCCAAAAAATTGTGTTAATTGAGAAATTAAACCAACTTAATTTGAATTGTATGCCAACCAATCACATATGTTGATATTCCTCTGCAGAGGGGTTCACAACCACCATCATTTATTTCAGTAGCTACTTTAAATGAATATTAGACAATAATTTAGCTTGTTGTACAATTCTCAAGTGTAAATTCAATCAATTACTGGTACCAGCGTCCGCGGACATTATAATCTCCTCATATTTAAGTGAGAAGATATTATAATTGAGAATGTGAATTCGGTACACTCAATTGGAACGCTACCTGTAGCGTCTTATAGAACACTACTTATCTGCTAAATGTGACTGGATTTCCTCTTAAGAGGCAAAAACCAAAATGAGAAATTTCACGCCAATTATATAATGACAGCCTACATCGATTTGATTGTGATGGGAGAGAAATTGATATAACATTTAAGTTAATTACACAAGCTTCTGATAGTGTATAGTCTCCCCCTGATTATGGCGAAAAAAATATATTTCATCTCATATACGAAAACTTCAGGTTTCGTAAAGTATTATCTGATTAATTCGAGACATATACTTATAATAATTTCTGGATTTTAAGAAAACCACGTTGGACAGTAGATACTTATTTCAAAAGCCATAAAGAAATGTCCAAAAAAATTGTAGTTCATCCAAATTAAAGGTCAACCATGGATTTTATTGGTTATAAGCAAAATATGCAAATAAAATCTCCAATTTCGTGACCTCGAGGGATGAGATAATGGTTTAGATTGAAGTTATTGGACACTTTCTTTATAAAAAAAATCAATCAAGATTAATATAGTCACTACAAGGACTAATGATATTGGCTAACAAGTCGGGTGCGCACCCATTGATCTTTGTGTCTGATCATATTCCTACTACAAGTGGAAATCTTTCGAATTTTGGAGATTAAGTACTAGGAGGAAAAATAAAAATTGCTCAATATCCTTCAAGATTGCAGCAAATATTCCTCGCTTTGTTGGTATTTAACGATTGGCTTATACCATAATAACGATGTTTCATCATTTAGGGATCGATATAGATGAAATAAATTCTGACTGAATTATATGTTTCTTTTTAAGAATATAAAGAAACCATTATCGTTATTTTTCTTTGAAGAGATAAAATCCACTCTTTCTAGTTGATGAATGGTTTCATGTAAAGGAAAATAGAAACCAATGGTTTAGTATTAGATAAAACCATACATATTTGACCGTAAAAATTTGTTTGAAACGATCAATCATCCATAATAGGGAAAAATCAAACCATTATTGACAAAATTTTAGAAAGTATGCCAATCTATTTTCTCTTGTATTATAAAAACCACTGAGAAAGTTCACAGAAATTGGTTTTACGATTTATCAAACTCGTATCGACAAAATAAAAATATTGTCGTTTTAGTTATCGCTTAGGAAACCTATTTTGAGGTTGACGGATGGTTTCTTGTATATAAAAAAGAATAGAAACCATATGTAAATCACATGATCCTTGTCTAAAAGACAAAGATACCAATAATTGGCCGTAAATTTTTCAACCATGCACGTGACTATTTACCGTAAAGGTAATTATATTACGATAACACCAGAGTTTGATGATTACAGTTTCATTAAGAAAAATAGAAACTGTAAACCCTTTTGATGGATTTGTTTTTCTTTCTCTATGAAGAAAAAAACCAGAGAAAAAGGAAAGGAGATCAATGGTATCTGATCACCCGTACACAATAATAATAATATAACTTAATATTTACAGTAATTAAGAAAGAAAACTCAAATAAAATATTTATAATCAAAAGTAAAACACTGATTAACAACAGTCCATTGGAATAAACAATCAATAATAACATATTAAGAAAAAAAAACTATAAGATCGTTTGGATTTCCCCATGGTACTGTCGTGAAAAGAACATCAGCATCTTCCAAATCCATCAAGGCGCTTTTTTTTTCTTTCTTTCTTCAAGCTTCTTCTCAAAGTTATATATGGCTCAGTTGGTAGAATTACGTGTTGATGACGTATTGTAACCTAGATAAAGAGAAGGAGAGACACAAAATAGAGGGAAGAAGAGAGAGAGAGATTTCTTATTAATGTGTGTGTAGAATACAATGTTTAAGCCTCTATTTATATAGATAGAAGACTTGGTGTCCAAGATATGTAAACCCTAAACTTAGACACGAAGGGCATCGTAGTAAATAAACAATGGTTTATAACAATTTTATGGGATTATTTATTATTATCTCTTCCTTGATGGACGGTCGAGATTTAATGCTAAAACTAAACCCAAGGAACTTGGTCCCACTTCTACCTATAAAAGGAACACAACAACCATCGACATTTTGTTCGAGAATTTTACTATCTATAATACAAAACAGAAGGGTTTTTTGATCCATCATGGACGGATAACATTTTCAAAGACAACAAAGACAAACGGATGATCCCACATCCCAGTCATTTACATCCAACGAATGTAAAAGTTGTAACCTATTTCCAGTTATATGCATTGATAACCCTATATGCATTGATAACCCTCATAATTAGTTTCACATTAATTTTAAAAAAATAATGTCCCACCAAAAAAATAAAAAGTGGAAAATTAAATGCTAAAACCATGTAGAAGTAGAACTCATACATTTACACTCATATTTTATTGTAATGAAAAATAAAGAAAATTATTTGCACCACATCTTAAAAAAAAATCAAATTATCCAACCTTCATCAACATACAAGACACAAGTAACGTTAGAATATTTGTGGTTACAATGTGTAAAACCCAAACAACAAAGAAATTTCCTTTATACTCATCGTAAAGGGAACAATCGAAAAAGAAATATAAAAAATAAAAAAACCAAAAAATGACTCACCGAAAATTAACTCGAATAAGACAACCTACTAAAATAGTAGATGATAAGGGATGAAACTACATGTTATGCGTCGATTGCAGCCAAAAAGTGGTCGATGAACCCAACGATTTGTGCGGTGCACCTATTGTGAGAAGAAGATTGAATATGCGGTACTATGACACCGTGTCATATTTTTTTTAAGAAAAATGAGTCATCTACTTATGTCCATAAATATGAATAATAACATAAGTTTTTTGTTAGAAACTACACAAACCACCTAAATTCATTTCACATGAAACATTTTATGTCCGTTTTGAGGTTGAAGACCCGAATGGATCGACCATGTTTGTGGCATTGGACAACAAAGTACAAAAATTGCTCCAAGTAACTGCCTATGATATGTACCCACTGGGAGAAGTCATATTCCCCCCCCCCCCCCAACCCAATGAGTTATCTAAATGAGGTGATATTTTATTTGATGATTCGAAAATAATACCCGAATGGAATCATCAGAGCATATGGATAATGAACATAGGACGATAGTCCCTGCAATTGAGGAAGAATTTCCGGGAGGAAGTAATAACATTTATTGCTCACCCGATGAATATTTCGCATAATGGTCTCATCAAAGACCAACGATTTTTTGGGATCGAGAAAAAATAATCTAAGGCCAAAATAACACAGTTTACCTGAATTTTTATTAAAAAATATTATTTTAATCAGTTGGAAGTGTAACCAAATTCATAAATATTTGGATGAGAAATATCTAAGATATTCGTAGCTACTCATGAGTCAAATTAAGTCTTATGATAGTGTGTGGTAACTATTAAAATCATAAATTATCCTTTCTCATGTTGTGCCCTTACGACACGGGTTATTTCTAGTTCATTACACAAAAGTCAAGAAGGAAAAGCCAAGTGGCATTGCTAAGTACATCGTTCTAAGAGGATTGCTTATTTTCTGCATCAATGGCTTCATCAAGTATATCCCAAACATAACTATGCATATTAGTGATTATCATGTTGTTCAAGATCCTACCATTATGTATTATACGAATCTCATACTTAGTTCAATAGAGGCAGTGGTTACACCGTCACAGTTTAGCCATGGGTTCAAAGAAATCGATTCTTGTACAAATACCTCAATGTAAAAGGGTGCAATCCTTAGCAGTGGTCAATGTGATAGGCTTGATTATTTTCCTGAATTTATTTTAAAGATTGAACGACCAAATGAGTCGTATTCCAGATTTATCTAGTTGCTACATAGAGTATCCTTTTGCTCAAACTTTTTGGCTGTCATTCTTTGGTTGTATTTTTGGCAGAGCTTTAAACCCGAAATAAGATGTCGATTAAGTTATCAATCATATAAGAACTTATAAAAAGCATCCACAATCTTGTTACCTTTCTCTATTACGGATTACATCACCACCTTTGGCATATACAAGTTCAAAAATTCTGATTCTGTTACTGAAAATAAAGGATAGATATGCACGATGCTTAAAGCTCGTCGTTTCTCCTTACTAGCACCGAGGCCTTGGAAATAAAAGGTCCCTTTACACAATTCAGACTGATTTTTTTTGTTGAATCTGGTAACATCTATTTCCGAATGCCATATCTAAAGAAGAGGATCCTTCTGAAATGACAAGGGTACCAAGTACACCACAATCTTTTCGATATCAACTTATATGACGGATACCTTGCATGATCCAATATCGACAGAGACTGTCAAAAAGATAGAAAACACAAGGTATACACTTGGTATATATAATAGGTATTGAGACCGAACCTAAGTATAAAGATCAACCCAAGTGTATTAATCAAAGTACAAGTGTATTAATACTTTATTTTATAAAGACAAGCTAAATAATGCGGAAATAAAATAAATAACATAAAACAAGATTTTGTTAACGAGGAAACCACAAATACAGAAAAATCATGGGACCTAGTCCAGTTCTGAATACTCTCAGAATTAAGCCATTATACAAAGACTACTTCCAACTTTGTATAGTTGAGACCAAGTAAACTAACCCTAGCTACCTAGTTTCTTCAGTATTCCTGCGCCTACAACCAACGCACGTGATTTCTAAGATAGAGTCAACTATCTTAAGTTGCTTCACCTGCTTGTGAAGTCTTCAAGCACTCAACTCCTTTGGATCATATTCCGAAATAGTAAATGACTGATCTATATTCGGAAACCGCTCTATCAATCTCAATAAGTAAATTAGAGATTTGTGTTGAATTAAAAAAAGGCTCTTCAGTTTAAATAATACAAACCCCTTTGTTCGGTTTAAGATTAACCAAGATCTAGATTATCAAGATAATCAGATCTAGGTTTACAACTTATCAGATTCGGATCCTGAAAAAGACCATCAAATATAGATTGTCGATCTATATGACTAGCAATAAGATGTCTATCAAAAAATAAACAAAAGTAAGTCGGATCTCAGCCGATCAAGTGTGAGCACGAAGTAAATCATAAAGATCCAATAAGAAATATTTTTGTCTTCAGAGTAACTGCACAAACAAACTTGATTCCATTTATGATCGATGACGCATAGAACGGAGACTGTTAACAATGGATGATCACAGGCCTATCGTCAGATCTAAAAACATATATGAACTACAATTAATTTTTGGTCTAGTTTAAGTGACTTTATCTCAGAAAAGAAGGCTATCAAGAATAATCAAACTAGATGCAATAAGGTTTAACCACCGTTAGTCAATCAAATCAATAATCGAAAGTTAAAAATAATGCAAATTCTAGTTTCCCACCAACATTACTATCTAGACGGTTCCTGATCCCACAAAAGTCTTTAAACTAGCAAACGTAAGAAATCTCGCCTGATTAGGTTACTCGGCTACCACTGTGACTACAAAATGAAGTGTCTGTGTCACGATAAGTTTGTAAGAAGAACAAACTTCACTATTTATAGACCAAGGTAGATTGGTCACCAAGGAGTTTCCATAACCTAAAATATTTAAAGGTATGCAATAAACACCATTTTTCGGTTTTCTTAATATCCAACTAATATACCCAAATCCCTCGTGGTTGACAACTCAGTGTTAGCTAGTATACAAGTATATTTTACTAATATATCTTCTTGAGATATGTTTTACTTGCTGGAAAAATAAAACATATGGTTAGAGCATTGCTTGGTTGAACCCACAAGTTTTGTTATCTCAAGCTTATTGTCAATATTAGATGATCAAAACTTTATCTTGATTTCCTGTATACTGAGCCAAGTCTCGGACTAGGTTAGAATTTGATATTTGTGTATCTGATGTCACCCTCCAAAACTGAAGATTAACGAAGACATTTGGAGAACTTCTGCATCAGGTTTGTGAAGACTGAACCATTCTATTTTACTCATTATCTTACCATTCTATCTTTTTGAGATGATGTCGTATGACTTCTAGTATATTTACAAAGAAAAAATGTCGATTCAAGCTTGTCTTGTTAAGAATCTCGAAATATGATTCTAAACAAAGATGTTCAACGATCCTTAATAATATTAGTTCTAAACAATTTATTGTATGAATTAATTTGTGAATCAATTGAAAATTGCTCATGCAAATGATTTTATCACGTGGAAATGTTTCAAACATCCTAAGAGAGAAATTTTGAACTATCTGATATTTCTGCTCAGGGTAGGTTGGCGAACTAGTTTGCAAACCATAGAAATCTAAGTTTCAGAAATACATGAGGGTTGGAGAACCAATTCTCAAACCGCAAGTTCAGATGGGAACAGTTCGCGAACCGTTGTGAACTGAAATTTGAAAGTTGGTATTATTTCCTAGAAGTTAACGAACCAGGTTCACGAATCGTGGTCAACTGAGTTCTATAGTCTTGTAGGGTTGCGAACCATTATGCTATATACATGGCATTATTCATATTCAGGACCGGATTTGATGCTATTCTTGGATTAATATGCTACTGAAAGGTATTATTTTTAATACATAGTCATATCAGTATCGTCTCAAGTCGCAAACTCCCACGTCCGAGTTCCTTGAACATAATATAGCGGCACTATCGTATTCGAAATCCGTAATAAAGTAGCATTGCACCTCAAATCTAGGCCTGGCATATTGCTCCAAACTCAAACCCTATATTTATAACTATATGATGATCAAATCATGAGTATTGAGGCATATTGGATAGGCATAGACAAGCCCACGACATATAATGCACATCCCATAATACCTTAGCTAGCTATGGCTGAGGTCATAATACAACTACTTGCAGATCATGGCGCTCTGACTAAGGTAAAAACAGACTCATGGCTTTGATGGAATCATCCCAAAAGCAATTGGCTGAGTCCATGACACTGCTAAACAGAGCTTGGCAAGCTATAGCCGGAATTATGGCGTAGCCAACACGCACCATAACATAAGTCACGCATCATTCTCGGGCCTCGGCAGCTATGGCTAAGGCCATTGCTAAGTCGCGCATCATTCCCGACCTTGGAGGCTACGTCCAAGGCCATGGCATAGCACGCACGTTAGTCTCGGGCCTTGGAAAACACGGCCAAAGCCATGGCCTATATCGCACGTGTCATTACCACTGCCACTGTCGCGCGCTTTCCGGGCCTTGGAAGATGTGGCCAAGGCCTCACGCTATTATCGGCCTTGGAAGCTATGCCTAAGGCCACTGCCTATGCTCTGCACCATTCTCGACCTTGGCAGCCACAGCCAACGCTGTGGCCTATGTTACGCGTTATTCTTGGTCGTGGTCTTTGCCACGCGTCATTCTCACACCTGGGGAGCCGTGACCAAGGCCAAAGAGTAAGATGCGATATTTTAGGATCTTGGCCAGCTCAGTGGCATAACCATTATAACTTGCAAGTCCATGGCCAATCAACGACCTAAAAAGGATCTAATCTTGGCTCATGCTCCTCTCGTGATAGCTTAGATCTATTCTTAATCCAACTTGGAAATCCTAGTTGCAACAAGAATCCCATTTTAATAGCCTTGGCCGAATTGAGGACACACCCTAATTCTCAGCCATGGCCTATTCACATCATCCCTATGCCAATATCGAGCCATAGCCAAACGCGCATTAGCTCAAACCCCCTAAAAGGCCATAAACATGCTACAATGTCATACACAAACTATAAAAGTTTATGTATCGGGTAAGATCCGACAATTTTGGTGTAGTAGCATTGGGCATGACACGCCACTTCTAAAGCCACGACTCGCCTAGTGCCACTATGGCCCAAAAACATGCCACATATTTCCTTGAGTGTAAAGTACGCCACTACAGCTCCCTTGGACCGTAGCTCGTGGCTAAGTAATGGACCGGAAATTTCTCTCCTATTGACCGTAGTTCAAACTAGATCTAATTTTAGTTGTGGCAGCTAAGGCCAAGGCAATTGAGTCATCTTTTAGATATTAGCTCATTAGTCCAAACATAACGCCGCTGCAGGTCATGGCCGCTCCATTTTAGGCCACTACGCCATTTATTATTTTATCGCCACAAATAGGCCATTCAAAAACCACACAATAATTTATCACTCCAATATCTCACGTAAAGATTATGGCCTATAATATTTCTCTCCATCTTAGATATGACATAAAGTGTGGACGTGTTATGCATGCCACTTTTATGCCATTGGCATAGCATCTTAACTAGCCGCTAACGCGCCAAGCTATCCTCTTGCGCCTCAACAGGCACGAGCACGCCATAATACCACGGTTGGCCTTGGCCAAGTTGTTTTCACAACATCTTCTACTCAACACGTCATAAGGTATATGACATACCAATGGCTACGATTTAGCCTAAAATAAGATGAGATCCATAACTCATCCAAAATACTTAAGAAACATCAAAATACGTCACATGGGGGGACTCCTCATGGGGCATTAGTCCGATGGTCTACGGAAACATGCGGCATGGAAACACCCAGTGTGAAAATTTAAAGTAGTGTGGTGGTTACAACAATTGGAGAGAGTACTGGGGGCAGTGTAAAAAGGATTTCCAGAAACTTCCCTAATTTATCTCGCATCATCGCATCATCTCCGTCTCTCCATAACTCATGACCTCCACTACTTATGACAAGGGAAGTGTGTATTCTAAACTACTATAAATAGGCTACTTAACCTATTCAGAAAACAGTACAAGCTTTCATACCCAAAAGATCTATTATTCTTCATAGTTTTCAATACCCAACACACACAATTCAATATTATTGCCATTTTCTCAAAACTGCTTCCCTCCTCTAAGATCAAACCATCTTCCTTTCCTTGTGACCGAAGCAGGACGGAACGACTACTATCATAGTTTAGGCTTGTCCTGTTTGATTTTGATTTTCGAACCTAAAAAGAAAGCACCACGGCGGTGCGTTTGTTTTGCGTAGAAGTAATATTTAGGTACTAACACTTGTAAATTTATTAATGTCTAACAAATCTTTATCATCTAGTTAGAGAAAGTTCGTGTTAGAGCATTGCTCGGTTGAACCCACCAAGCGTTGGTATGTCAAGTTTGGTTGTCATATTTTAGTGAATCAAAACTCATTTAAAGAGTCGCTTGATTATTTACTAGAGTCAACTTCGTATAGGTTAGCTAGAAAGTTACTAGGATATAAGACTTACAAGTATTACGTGAAGACTTGAAGATTGTGAAGAAGTAAAGAGCTACAACGACGACATCATCCTTCCACTTGAGGTTAGTAATATTTGACTTGAACTGATTCATTCCTAACTTATCTTTCAAGTCGTACATATTGAAAACATAACTGCGAAGCTGTGAATGATTATACTCTAGTTAGTCATAGTATTAAGGAATTACAATACGAAGTATAACGTCTATCTTTTGAACTTCGTATATAAGACATCGACATAATCGTATGAATGCTATTGTGATTATGTGTATGGGTATGAGTGAAGATTTCGTCCTAGGAAACAATGTTTTACATTCGTTTAAAGGAAGTACAATTCATAAACTTGTTTTATGAATCAAAAGGGAAACCACTAGGCTTATTGGTATTGTTATTCATTGCAAATCTTTGGATTACTAATATGTGTGTTTAGTATAACCGCTCACAACTTGTTTATGTATCTTGGTAAAACTATTCACAATGCATGACTTTTGTATTGGTACGACTTTTATTAGTGAAACCGATCTTAAGTAATCACCTGAGATGGTATGATCAATATTTGTAATTGGTGTGATCATTCCTAGTCATTGGGTGACCGATCCTAGAACTTGGTTGGCACTAATCACAAGATGTGTAATCGATCCTTGTAGTAGGTTAACAAGTTTTAGTAATTGGTGTGGTCGATCCTATAACTTTTGCAACCGAATACAAGTTTATACCATATATATGTGGTAACCAATCCTAGTACCTAGTCAACCAACTTTTGGTAACTAGTGTGACCGATCCTAGTACCCACATGGAGTTAGAACCGAAACTTGTTTCGGTTGAACCGTTAAACCCATGAATGGTAATTGAATGTTTTTGATCAATCACATAGTTCTTGGAAATCAGATGAACCAATTCTAAACTCGTTTGGAAGTGTGGCAAATCGGTTCCAAGATTGTAAATATGAAAAAAGTATTTACAAAGTAAAGATGTCGACATACTTTGAACATGTGCAGTAACTCTTATCTTTTATTGTTCAAAGATATTCCTTAATAGCTAAAGGAAAGAATCCCGGATCGAAATAAATTGAGAATCTTTTAATTAAGGTTTTTAGTTTAATATGCTTTTAATTTCCAGCAATTAAAATGCATATCTCTAGAAAATAAAAATTGATAATGTGCATTTGCTAATTGGAGATTTTCTACTGAGATTTCGGTCAATATTTGGGTAGAGCATATCCAGGAATTATGAAAACCGAATTTGGAAATATATTGCATATCTTGAGAATATTTTCGGTTTTGGAAATTCCTTGGTGTCCAAACTTCCTTGGTCTATAAATATTGAATTCAAACTAATCCTAAGAGCCAGAAAAACTACCTAGTTGTGTTGTTACCGGTGGAGCGGTCTATTCGGAGACGAAAGTACCCTAATTAGGCGAAATCTCTTACGGCCGCTCGTTTTAAAGACTTTTTTGGGATTGGGAATCTCTACGAGTACCGTTGGTGGGAAACTAGATAATTGCAGTTTATTATTAGTTTTTGATGGATTTGATTGACTAACGGTTGTTGAACTTTGATTGCACCTAGTTTTTTTATGCTTGAGAATCTTCTCTTCTGATATAAGATTCACTCAAACTAGATCGAAGTTTCGACGGGGATCTTTAGACTTTTTGTAGATCTAAAGACGTCTTGTGATAATCTATTGTTAACAGACTCCATTTTGTGTGTGATTGATTTCAAGAGATTCAAGTTGATTGTGTGCAAGTGTTTATTGAAGATCTAAGAAGATTTGAAGACAAAGAAGATTGCTTGTTTGAGTTCATAATCTTTGGTGTGAACAAAACTTGATTGGCTGGGGATCCAACTATAATCGGTTTATCTTTGTGATAACCTTGATTGATTAGTTGAGTAAATCAGCATCAATATATTGTCTTTGTGACTAAGAAGTATTGATTGCAAAATCTAGACAATTACTTTGGTAGTTGTATTGAGATAGAGCGAAGATCCTGACAAAGGAGTTTATTGGGATAAACGGAAGAGCCTTTTTTCAAACTCATATCACTTGTTTTAAAAGAGTTGTTACCGAACAGATTTGTTGGTCCTTTACTGTTTGGAATATGAACCAAAGGAATTGTTCCGAGTGGGTGACTATTACAAGTTGGAGGCGCAGGGATACAAATGGAACTAGGTGAACTATAGGTTTAGTTGCTTGGTCTCAACTATACGAAGTTGGTTTAGATTTTGTATAACGTCTTAATCCTGAGAGTATTCAATTCTGGACAAGGTCCCGGGGTTTTTCTGCATTTGCGGTTTCCTCGTTAAAAAAATCTTGCTGTGTCTTTTACTTTTCTATTTCCGTAATTATAATTGTTTTATTATAATTAGAAGTAAAATACACAAACGTTAATTCCTATTTACTTGATAGCTATCCTATTGTGTTTGGTTAAGTTTGAACCTATTATCAAGTAAACATACTTCGTTGTTGTATTGTCTCGATCTTGTATCCATAGTCAATCACACAAGTTATCTTGTTGTCGTATTGTCTCGATCTCGTATCCATAGACGATCACACGAAGTGTGAACCTTGTTAGAGCATTGCTCGGTCAAACTCGCATGCATTGCTATCTCAAGCATGTTTGTCAAGTTTAGTTGTCAAAACTATATGTCTTGATTTCTAGACTACTTATAGCTTAGTCTCGGTTAGGACAATTTAGTGTAGTTCAGCTCCAGGCTTCATGGAGATCATCTTACGAAGAAGAAGAACTACTCAAGGAACCAGTGAAACTTCATCCGACTAAAAGGTATGTGGAGACTTGAACTTATCTGTCACTCAAAAGTCTACTCTTTCTCCTACTCTTGAGACAAAGTCGTATAAGTATGATAGTTTTCATACATACACATTTGCTATTTCGAGCCGAGTTTACTCGCCTATCTTTTTATCGAAATATGTGTTGGTAAGCTTTCGCTTTAACCACTTTTAATCTTAACCCGTGACAAAAATCATGATGACGTTTCAATCTTGAAAATAGCTTTGATGACGATAGTTGTGAATAAAGACTGTTATAACATTATAGAAGAATGTTTCAATGATTGAAATGTAGAGTTGAAATTACGTAACCAACTATGGATATAAGCGTATATAGTGTGTTCGCACATTAGTTCATAAATCCATGTGCCGGAAACCAAGTGTGTGCATATGTGTGCATACAGTATTGATGAAGGAGACAGGTTGGGTACGCGTACCAGCGGAAGTTTTCGTACCGAAAAATTTCTGCTGAGTTTGTAAGTTTGCAAACTGTTAAACCAGTCTCCTTAGGTACGCGTACCCATGGAAGTTTTCGAACCTAAAATTTCTGTTGAGTTTCTAAACTCAAATCCGGTAGCTATGGTACGTACCCGTACGCGTACCCAAGCTGGTTATATTTCTCAAATTGGAAGTTCATGAACTTAAACAATAAATCATTAAGGAATGCAAACTTTGCAAACCGTGGCTATATTGTTCCTGAATTGATTCAAGTGAATCAAACCGATTTTGTTTCAATTGTGTCTATTTATAAAGACCTAAGCAATTGAACAACTGTTCAACTAGTTCTTATGAGTCATTTAAACTAGTTATGTGAAGAAGATGAATATGGTTAACATGGAAGTGCTCATATGGCTAACCATTGGTTAACTATTTGTGAACCAACTAAGTGTACACGTTTAGGTGCGGTCACTCAAACCTAAATTAAATACATTTCATTTGTGTGTGATAATCTAAGTTTTGATCTAACGGTTGAAAGATATTAGCTTGGTTAAATCAGGTTTTTCATCTAACGGTGAATATTGAATGCTTTGTTACTAAGGTAACTTGGATTGCAAACCCTGATTTGAAAACTATATACAGGAGACATCTAGCAACTGGAAAAACTAATTTCCACACCTCTTGTGTGATACTAGTTGGTTTTGCTAGAGTCGATTCTCCTTTAACCTTAGGTTTCTTCTCGAGACCCTGTAAGTTAACGACTGAAAAACTGCATTGGGATTATGAAGCCAGGAGAAACTACTTCTCTTGTAGTTGAGCGATCTGATCTTGCCATTTTCTATTGTACGAGTTCAATTGAATAATTGACTTGGGATTATATCTCCGATAGGGCAAGATAAAAAGAAATCACAAACATCTTCGTCTTATCGTTTGTGATTCAACAATATATAGTTTCGCTACCATACGATTTAGATTATTATGAGGTGATTGATAATTCTAGGTTGTTCTTCGGGAATATAAGTCCGGGTTATCAATTGGTTTCTATTCACCTTGATTTTATCAAAAGACGAAACAAAACTCTTAGGTTTATCTGTGGGAGACAGATTTATCTATCATCGGTAGAATTTTCTGTGTGATACATATTTATTTATTAAAGTCTTCGACTTTGGGTCGTAGCAACTCTTGGTTGTGGGTGAGATCAGCTAAGAGAATCAAGTGCGTAGTATCCTGCTGGGATCAGAGACGTAAGGAGTGCAACTGTACCTTGAATCAGTGTGATATTGATTAGGGTTCAACTACAGTCCAGACCGAAGTTAGTTTGTTGTAGGCTAGTGTCTGTAGTGGCTTAATACAGTATGGTGTTCAATCCGGACTAGGTCCCGGGGGTTTTCTGCATTTGCGGTTTCCTCGTTGTGCGTTAAGATCAATCAATTAGAATATCCGACCTTTGGTTGTTGATTTAAATTTATTGACACTTGTATATTGGTCTTTGGTACCATCCAAGATTATCTCTCTAGTATTTGATAAAGAGTCGCAGATTTCCATTTGCTTGAGTATAGATCAAATCGAGAGATTGAGATATTAACTCTTTGATATACTTTTATCTAGATTGAGTCTGACTGTCTAGTTGATTCTCTAGAAAGTATATTGGAGTTAGTCCTTACATATTGCTAATCGAAATATTGGGTGAGGTTGTTAGACCCCCCGCTTTTTTAATTGGTATCAGAGCAGGCAAACACGTTTAAGACCTCAATAGTCTGTGTTTGTAAGCGATCTGACTTGATGGACAGTAAAGTCTCTATAAACGCTTCACCAGGAATAAATCACAATCTTAGAGAATGTTCAAAAAATCTTGTTATTCTCCAAAAGAAGTTGGATGAACAAATCCAGATCAACCTTGATCTTATTGCAGAAATTGCAAAACACATGGATTTGAAATCTGTCAAAACTCCTTCAGTTGTGATGAACAATCCCTTTGATTCCTCTCTAGTGAATCATAGTAAGTCAAGTGTTAAAAAAAATGCATGCTTTGAGAAACTTGATAGAAGGAAGAACTTCTCAAATAAGATTACCGATGTTGGCCCCTGTATGTTTTGTGAGTCTCACAATCACACTCAACATACGTATACACGCTTTCAGAAAAGTATAAATCTTGCGAGTAATCTTCTCAAGAAAACTGAACAACTGTTTACTTGTCTAAAAAGGTGTACAATACTAACAAGAAATTCTTAACAGGAATGTAGTGTTAGTATGAGAGCTTTTTGTTAGAGCATTGCTCGGTCGAACTCGCATGCGTTGCTATCTCAAGCATGTTTGTCAATGTTAGTGATCAAAACTATAAGTCTTGATTTCTAGTCTACTATAGCTAAGGTCTCGGAGTAGGATAAAAAGTGTAGTTGAGCTCAAGAACTCCATGACAATCATCATACAAGACAAAGGACTACTCAAGGAACCGGTGGATCTTCATCGACTAAAAGGTATGTGGAGACTTGAACTTGTCTATCACTCAAAAGTCTATTTATCTCCTATCTTGAGACAAAAGTCGTTTTGCTATATAGACTTAAATTATACACATTTGCTATTTCGAGCCGAGTTTAAATCGCCTATCTATTTCTCGAAATATGTGTTGGTAAGCTTTCGTTTTAGCCAAATTCATCTTTACCTGGTGACGAATGTCATGTTATGTTTCAATCACTTTGAAACTTGCTCTGACGAAAAATGGTCTGTGAATAACGACTATATAACGTTCTCTGAGAATGTTTCAATGATTGAAATGAGAGTTTAGATTACATAACCAATGGTAGGATATAAGCATTATTGTGGAAACACATATACGTATAAATCCTTATTCCTTGAACCAAAGTTTATGAACTTTGTTGATCAAGAGAAACGGAATGTGGCGTGAGCCAAGTCCGCGAACTGGCGAAAGTTCTCGACCCGAGAATTTCTGCTAGAGTTTGTGAACTCCTTCCGTGAGCTTAAGTCCGCGAACCCAGTCCGCGAACTTGAGTAGGTTATATCTAAAATCGGTTGTTCTTGAACTCATGTTTATATAAACTAAGGAATGCTTTTGCAAACCGTGGCTATAAAGTTCATGAACCGATTCGAGTGAATCAAATCGCTTTTGCTCCGATTGTGTCTTGTGTAATTACATAAGATCTAAGCAATTGAACAACTTTCTAACTAGTTCATTTGATCCATTTGAACTATTTATGGTGAAGAAGAATATGGTTGATATGAAAGTGATCATATGGCTAACCATTTGGTCAACTATTGTTGAACCAACAAATGTACAAGTTTCGGTACGGTTACACAAGCCTAGAAACGTGCATTTCATTTGTGTGTAACAAGCTAGTTTTCGATCTAACGGTTGAAAGATATTAGCTTGAATCTAAATTAGGTCTTCATCTAACGGTGAATATTGAATGCTTTGTTACCAAGCTAACATTGATTGCAAACCCTGATTTGAAAAACTATATAAGGGAGAACTCTAGCAACTGGGAAACCTGATCCCCACACCTTCTGTGTGATACTAGTTGTTCTAAGCTAGAGTTGATTCTCCTTTAACCTTTGGTTTGTTCTTCTAAACAAGGTTAACGAATTAAAGACTTCATTGGAATTGTGAAGCTAGACCGATGCTACTTTCTCGTAGTTGTGTGATCCGATCTTGTTGTTTCTATCGTACGAGTACAATTGTAATAATTGGCTTCAGATTGATATCTCCGATAGGCAAGATATAAAAGAAATCACAAACACTTCATCTCATCGTTTGTGATTGTAGCGCCCCCAAAGCTAGCAGCTGACTAATCCAATAGATTAACTAACTAAAGAGCACTAAGAAACCAAATCATTTACTTAAGCATTCAATTAAGAAATTTTCTATAAATCTTAACCCAAAACTAGCCCCGCTCTGAAATATATATATACAACGCTTCTCTCAAATGATACATAAATAATAGTCATATGGTTTACAAATAAAATTTACAACATAACAAACATAACAGAAGTTAACCAACTAATAAAATCAACACTTGAAGCTTTCGCTGCGCAACTCTGATCTGTCTCTGAAACTGAAAGTGGGAATATGAAAAAGAAATAGAAAACTCTCGACCTTATCGAATTGCTTTTGAGTTATCCACGGAGGGTGCCTTGAGAAGAAACTCGGCTGCCTTGATAACACTCTAAGGTGAAATGACCATATTACCTTTCACATAAAATAGGAGATTATTCGTCTGACATCCGAATGACATGTTCGAGTAGTCCATTCTGCGTAACTTTCCCAGATCTATTCAACGGTGCTAATTTCGTATTTGGATCGTTGTTAGGTTAATTTCTAATAATTAATGTTCATGTTAAACTAATCGAGTTATTATCAGCTAATACACCTCTTGTATGGTCTAATAGTGTTGATAAGCTTGAGGGTCCTTACATTCTCCCCACCTTATTCTTTTTCGTCCTCAAAAATCGAACCACCCTTCAAGTCTTCAAAAAAAACTCCCCACCTTAAAGAATAATTCCATCTCTTGTCTAAGCGCAAACAATAAGAAACAAAGCGCAAACCTATAAGGCTTTCTACAACTAAAATTTGTAGCTCTATGTTCAACTATACTGACTTAAGTTCTATCCAAGAGAAAAGTCTAAGTCTCTTACACGAATCTCTCTAATGGAAACTATGAATTTTTAAACTTAAGTTCTCCACACTAATTTATATTTCAATAACTTACTGGTTCTAAGTACATTAAAAGATATTCTATAACAAATATACTAATCTCACTATTTTCTAGTATTGGATTGTCTGCGCGATCATAATTTTTAGACTAATTATTATTTAATCTCTATCAACTTTTAGATTATAATACAATTGGTTCGGTAAATAAATATGTCTAAGTTCTTTGCTTTAACATTTACAGTCTAATAAGCCTATATAAGTATTTAAAGACCTTCTAATGTCCATTATAGTAGCATCCAGATTAATTTTAACCTTTCTAAATATAACATCACATCTAAGCTTCCAGATTGACCACAGTACCACTGCACCAATACTTGGCCACTCCACAGCATAAGGAGAATTACCCAGATTTTTATCAAACCAAGATAAGAAAATATTCCCTATCCAATCATAGTCAACAACAATAAGATGTTGTAAGGAGAGAGCAAACCAAATATGAGCAGCTATAGGGCAATGAACAAATAAATGCATTACAGAATCAATCTCATTATTACACAGAGGACAACAATCTTCAATATCTATAAACTTGAGAAGAGAATTAACAGGTAACATATGGGCAAATATCTTCCAAATGAAGAACTTAATTTTAGGTAAACAATCAATAGACCAAACCTTTTTCCAGAAAGTAGCATCTTCAGTAGAGACAGAGTCATTTATATAGGCTTTGTAAACCTATTTAACTGTATATTTACCATTTTTTGTGTGTGCCCACATAATTTCATTGCCCTATAGATGATAGAGATTAAGTTCTTCTCCTAAGCCTCAGAGTGTAACTTTGTTGGTGACAAGGACTCCTATTCAGCAGATAGACCATACTATGTTTATAGATGGGTCTTTCAAAAAATTTAACATGGGTATTGGTCTTATTTTGTGTGACACTTCAGGAAGGATAAAAAGGTGCAGAGCGGATTTTGGTCTGATTCCAGGTGTTGTTGCTGCTGAGACAATGGCCCTAATTTTGGGTTGCTCATGGGTGAGTGAGATGAATCTTTCCAGAGTCCTCTTTGTCAGTGACTGCCTTCAGTTGGTCGATCTGCTTAATCAACGAAAGGGTGAAATTGATTGGAGGTGTCAAGATCTATTAGATGAATGTCGGATTTCCATTTCCAGTTGTGTGAATTCTAGGGTAGTTTATCTTAAGCGTGCTAAGAATAAGATTGCTGATCGACTTGCACGTCGAGCTAGGCGATTTAGTTTAAAAGACATTTTGTTTTCTTCTCCTCATTTCTTATAAAATGTTTTGAGGGAAGAACCATTAAATGAAATTTGTAATGATCTTTTCTTTTAATGAAATTTGTGTGTTTCTCAACAAAAAAAAAAACATTTACAGTCTAATATTTAATAGTAAGATATAGTTTCATGTTTGTTATATATTCATCCATATAACTAATTCAAATCTAAAATTTATAATATCTAATATTTTAAGTTTACTGTTATATCATACATGAAATTTCTAAATATTATCTATTACAGGGTTTGCTATCAATTTAATTACTCAAAATACAATTATCAGTTGTGTCATTATTCTCACTATTATTACTACCACTGTCGTTGGTTTGTTGATTCATCATTCGGTATACTAAGTCTTAATCTTTAAATATGGTTCTACATTCACGTAAATATTATTATAGTTGACTTTACTTATTCCTATTGAATCCGTATACTATATCTTATAAAATATTGGTATTGGTAATTCAATATGATTTAAACTTGAGTCTGCATAAAAATTTAATGTATCTTAGTAGTCTTTAGATTTTTCTATTAATGTGGAGTATCTTATTAATATACTAAGTATCCAAATACTACTATTATTTCTTCATGTGTATTTCTTTAATTTTCAAAAAATCTATTGAATAGTTTTTGAACTAAAGATATAAATTAGG
Organism: Papaver somniferum; assembly: GCF_003573695.1. Lineage (NCBI taxonomy): Eukaryota > Viridiplantae > Streptophyta > Magnoliopsida > Ranunculales > Papaveraceae > Papaver > Papaver somniferum. The sequence continues at coordinate 41,742,877 of NC_039364.1, forward strand.
TATAAAATTACTAAAAAACTTAGTCTTTCTATTTTTACACAGTACCTCCTCGCGTTCTTAAGTCTAACCTAATAAGTCTTACATTAATTATCTGGTAGTTACTTTAAATGCAAAAGAATGTATTTCTAATTTTATTTAATTTACAAAATCTAACCGCAGATAATTACTAATAATTTTGCGTAGATACTTGATCCTAATTATTACTTTTATCATTACATAATTACTAGTAAGATTTTAATCAGATAAAATTCAATACAATACTATTTGATAAATGTTAATATTACTTTCATTATGATTATTAGTGACCTTATTATCATTTATTGTTGTTAACATTAACGATCGAACTATTATCTTAACCACTCTTACAATTTAACTTCATTTCTAATTTAATAGATTAATGGTTCTAATTTACGAGAAAAAAGTACTCTATTAATTTCTAAATAAAATTTAGGATATATCAGGTTACTAATAGAAGCAAGTCTTCCTAATATGAATGGTAATCCGTGCTTGTAGTTGGCCTGTCCAGGTTAGCAAGACCCGACGATGGTTTCCTACGAACAAAGACAACACATACACACCAGAATTTCAAACCTCACTATTCCCCAGTGCTGGATTATATAAGTGACATTCAATTCACACTAATTAATCTCTAAGCTTCTATTGAAATTTCTAAACTATAATATAATTGGTTTCAACCTACAATTTTTACTTCGTTACAGATACAAACGACCAACCAAACAAACAAAGCAATCAATCAAATAAATCTTTTAATTACTGATAGCTTTTAGTGATTAAGACTTATCTCACAACCCAACCCAGTTCTAACTAATTTGTTTCACTAACTGGCACTGGCTATTCATATTCCTTCCCCATATAAGATCTAATAGTGAGCTCTGATACCAATATTGTAGCGCCCCCAAAGCTAGCAGCTGACTAATCCAATAGATTAACTAACTAAAGAGCACTAAGAAACCAAATCATTTACTTAAGCATTCAATTAAGAAATCTGCTATAAATCTTAACCCAAAACTAGCCCCGCTCTGAAATATTATATATATATATATATATATATATTATACAAACGCTTCTCTCAAATGATACATAAATATTATATACAAACGCTTCTCTCAAATGATACATAAATAATAGTCATATGGTTTATAAATAAAATTTACAACATAACAAACATAACAGAAGTTAACCAACTAATAAAATCAACACTTGAAGCTTTCGCTGCGCAACTCTGATCTGTCTCTGAAACTGAAAGTGGGAATAATTAACAATTAACTTCGAAGTAATCATAGGCAAGATTTGGAAGACAATAATGTTTTCCCAAACATTAAAAAAGTGACCAAGTCACTCAAATAAACAAACATATATATGGACAAACTCCTTCTTCAAACAATGTATAATATGGTTGTAATTCCGAACTCGCAAATCACACCTATATAGCTATTGATATCACCAATTCCGAACTCGCAAACTGATGACCTATATAGTGCATAAAAGCTCGAATTCATGTAGGTATAAATGTGAAGGAGCGTATCCTATATACCACACGTGGAAATTCTCATTTCCCATAACAATTCATATGACAAACAAACAATACAAGTCCTTTCCAAACAATGGAAAGATTAACAAAATCAACAGAATTATCACAACGCAATTTAAATAAAGCATGGAATGCATAAACAAACAATGCATGATTTGTTAAACATAAACTTTTGTAAAAAGAAACAATAATGGTTACAAAAGAGTCCAATGTATTCACACCTCTTTTGATGACAAGCCACGCCTACCTCGAGATCCACGATCCACTGGTTTATCCTTTGAACCGATCATTGTTAATAGAGACTAACTGTTAATCACACAAGAAGTCTAAGAATCTAGCCAAAAGGCTCACACAAGAATCATAGAAGTAATTCTAATGATTCTAGGCGCATTTAAGGTTCTACATCTTTTATTTACCTATCTTTAGCATAGCTAAGGTTTACTAATTGAATTAGATTGATTCTATGATCCACCAGATAGGTCTTACGAATATCTACAACTTTGTAGAAGAAGTCAAAGGTTAACTTGGACCAGAAAGGTCCAACACATTAAAATAGGAAAACTAAACCTAAGTCCATATCCGCTAAACAAGCCCATTATACAAGGCCTGGTCCACTAGGGTCAACTAACAGTCAGACACAACGTCTAAAGTCCAATATGAATCGGGTCAAGTCTAAGTCAACTCAAAGGGTTAACTCGGTTAATGAGTCATACAGGATTCGGTCTGGGTCAACTCAGTCAATAAGACTGATACAGATAAGTCAGATACACTGACTGGGATGACTAAGAGGCATCTCCTATTACAGACAAAATCCAAACTCTAATTCAAACTCAATTCATTTAACATCTTAACCTCAATTCATACAATCTTAAACAAACTTCAAATTCAACTTACAAATACAACATCCTACCTGCAATAGCAGTTCCAAGCAATACTCAAACACTGTCTACAATTCAGTTGTAATAGCTTTTACCACAAACATCTTCATATCTGCAATTGCAACTTCATTAACATTTTCAAAACCTTAAACCCTCCTAAACCATTACCACTTGTAAATACTAAATGTAATATTACTTCTCCATTTCAACATTAGCATATTCAATTCAGCAGAACTTCATAATTCAACTGCAAATACAAGTCCAGCTTACCTACAAGTGCAGTAGCTGCAACATCCAGAATGCTTCAACTCAAACAACACCCAAACTTCATCTACAACTACCCTTCCCTTGTCCAGTCCCTTACATCTGCAATCTGTAACATTCGCTCAGTGAATGCAACAACACAACTCCTCATCTCATCTTCAATAACAACAACAGCCTAATCCCTTCATTGGACTCATCATCCTCAAGACCAGTTCAACTAGTTACAACTGTAACTTACTCCAACCCTTCAAAAACTCCATGTAACTCAACACATCTCTAACTAAGCCACAACTGCAACTTCACCCCATTTCATCACTATACCAATTTCATCTCTAACTACACCTTCTTGGCATTCAACCCCAACTACATATTCATCATACTAACCTCCACATGTAACCTCCCATGTAACTTCAACATCATCACCACCACATCTAATCCATCTCATCAATTCATTATGAGACCGCTTAAACCATGTATAAGTTATCACCACAATCATATACATCAGAACCAAGCAATGAATTCCAAACTCAAACTCAAATACATATAACTTAATAATAAACCAACTCTGCAATCTTAAGTTCAACTTACCCTTTTCTCCCGAGTCTTGAATCAACACCAGCGATAGCTTCAACACCTTCTTACTAACACAATCAAACCCTCACTCTGTTAACTGCTTCAGTCATGAGCTTCAACTGCCCTCAGCTTCAGAACCCTGACTTCTTCAATTTCTAATTACTCTTCATCCGAACCCTAATTCGATCAAACTGTTAAAACCCATCTCAAATCAATCTTCTAAATTATCAATTTCATCATCTACAGCTTCCTTGGTTGTTCTTATGAAACCCTAATTCTACAATTCTTCATGAACAACTCCATAAACCCTAATTAACTTCAACCCTTTCGTCAGTCATCTAAACCTAGTCTTTAATTCTTCTTATACATCATTAATTCGAACTTTAATTTAATTCTCTGAGAAACCCTAGTTCTGCTTCTCCCCAATTCATCTTTCTTTTAATCTTCTTCAAACTTTCATCGAACACCACCACCAACAGTTACTACATAATCCTTCCCCTCTTTATTCGATATCACAATCACTAAAATGGTTTCTCAAATCCTCACTCGAACGGAGAACAAAAGAAGCAGAGAAGAGAAGAGAAGAGAGAAAGAGAAAGAAGGAAGAAAAAGAAAAGAATATGAAAAAGAAATAGAAAACTCCCGACCTTATCGAATTGCTTTTGAGTTATCCACAGAGGGTGCCTTGAGAAAAAACTCGGTTGCCTTGATAACACTCTAAGGTGAAATAACCATATTACCCTTCACTTAAAATAGGAGCTTCTTCGTCTGACATCCGAATGACATGTTCGAGTAGTCCATTCTGTTTAACTTTCCCAGATCTATTCAACAGTGCTAATTTCGTATTTGGATCGTTGTTAGGTTAATTTCTAATAATTAGTGTTCGTGTTAATCTAATCAAGTTATTATCAGCTAATACACCTCTAATAGCGTTGACGAGCTTGAGGGTCCTTACAGTGATTCCACAATATCTTTTTTCGCTGCGTCGATTAGGACTATTGTGAGGTGATTGATAATACTAGGTTCTTCGGGAATATAAGTCCGGTTTATCAATTGGTTCATGTTCACCTTGATCTATCAAAAGACGGAACAAAACTCGTAGGTATATTCGTGGAGACGGATTTATCTATTACCGTAGACTTTTCTGTGTGATACAGATTTGTTTATTAAAGTCTTCTACTTTGGGTCGTATCAACTCTTAGTTATGGGTGAGATCAGTTAAGGGAATCAAGTACGTAGTATCCTGCTGGGATCAGAAACGTAGGAGCGTAATTGTACCTTGGATCAGTGTGAGATTGATTGGGGTTCAACTACAGTCCAAACCGAAGTTAATTTGGAGTAGGCTAGTGTCTGTAGTGGCTTAATACAGTGTGTTCAATCTGGACTAGGTCCTGGGGTTTTTCTGCATTTGCAGTTTTCTCGTTAACAAAATTCTGGTGTCTGTGTTATTTCTTTTCCGCATTATATTTTGTTATATAATTGAAATATCACAGGTTGTGCGTTGTTCAACCAATTAGAATATCTGACCTTTTGGTTGTTGATTTAAATTGATTGACACTTGGATATTGGTCTTTGGTACCATCCAAGTTATCTCTCTAGTACTTGATAAAGACTCGCAGATTTCTATTTGCTTGAGTATATATCAAATTGAGAAATTGGGATATAAACTCTTTGATATACTTTTTATCTCGATTGAGTCTGACTGTCTAGTTGATTCTCTAGAAAGTATATTGGAGTTTTTCCATACAGATTGCTAAGAAAAATATTGGGTGTGGTTGTTATACCCCCGCTTTTCAAGGGTATCAGAGCAGGCAAACACGTTTAAGACCTTATAAGTATGTGGTTGTAGCAATCTGACTATATGGACAAAAGTGTTATCTCAATAAATGCACCACTAGATCCAGGGATTCCAGAATTTTCTTCCACGACTGATTTACTCAAGTCTGTAGAAGAAATGTTGTCTAAACCTCCACTAGGTTTAAATTCCCTTGAATTGTTTTCAGGATGTGAAAAGAAACTTGAGAGTCTATCTTTTGATGTTGATTTTTTTTCTCCAGAAAGGACAAGAGTCTCTTGTCAGGCTAAATCAAGTTATGATGAACAATTTTCGTGTTAATGATAATATTGATTTTTTAGTCAGTAAGAGCAATGCTTCTCTTCAGTATTCTGTTAGTGGTAATAAACTAGATCAGCTACATGAAGATTTTAACTCTCAATTAAATGAGAAATCAACCTCAATGCATGAATTGTTTCATGAATTAATTCCTGACACTTTTTATTGTGATAGTGATGTTGTTGAATCCAGGATGACTTATTTTACTAAAAGTGTTTCCCTGTGCAATACAAAAAACTATCCACATAAAAGATGGAAAAATCTGAAATCTGAAATTCAAAATTTCTTTGGTTCTGACAATGCTCTTTGATAATCCTAGAAAATTTATGTTCTGGAATGATCTCAATTCTTCGAGGCATAAGATCTGTTGAAAAGAGACTCTCTCATGGTGTTATGCTGTGCAAAATTGGTTTTTGTATCTACAAAAATTACTCAACTACAAATCAATGTTGATCGATTGCTCCTTATTTTAACAAACGAGTCTTTGTCCTGCACACGAGCGGTTCACATACGCTGAACCAGAACCGTCTCACGTACAAATCCAGTTTTCGTACGTGTCAAATGGTTCACTCAACACTTAAAAGAGAAAAAGGACCTCTTTGGTTGCTTCAACCCCCTTCTTGTTCTCTCCAGTTCGCAGACGCAAGAAGAAACCGATTAGTTCTCATACCCTCATCATCTTGATTCTCAACCAAATCAATGTTGGTTTGCTCCCTTGGTTCCAGAATTAGCTCGTAAACGTTGGGTCAAGAACCTTTCGGGTATTTGAAGTTCAAGTACTGGTTTGCCATTAACCAGTTCGTGTACCAAGTAAGTTCTTCTTCCTCTCTATTGTATTTTTGTCCAAAAATGGATCCTAGGAAAAAGTTATGCCGTGGTGAAGGTTCAAGTTCTCAACCGAATCAAAACATAGATAGTGATGATGAGTTTGAAGATGATGAAATTGGTTTAGATGTTTTACAGCTTTATTATGACCCTTCTCTTCAAATTGTTTCACTAGTCTTCTTGCTAGGAATAAATATATCAAGTTCCTTAAAGGGAAGTTTGTTATAGAGAGAGTTTATGATCGTACTGTTAACGAACCTGAGTTTCATCAATTTATGAACCAACATGAGTGGGGTTATGTTCATGATGGTCTTGGGTCTTCATTTCCTGAAATGACCTGCCAGTTTTATGCTAACCTGCATGCTGCTAACAAAGTCAGTTGTTGCTTCAAGACAATGGTTGGAGGGATAACATTTGAGGTAAATCGTGAAGTGATTGCATATTTGTTGAACTTATCACCTGATCGCTCGTTTGCAATTCCTCAACCTGAGAATCTCAGACCAACTCAGGCTCAGCTATCCGAATTGCTTCTAAATAGAAGTGAATCTTAGTCAGAAGGCAAGTTGTCTGTTGAAAACATTAGCTTTCATCTGAAGGTCTTCAGCAAATTGGCAGTTGCAAATCTGATTCCAAGTACACTTGATATGAATCTCTGGAGTATAACCCTAGCTGAGATGGTTTGCTACCTTATCTCAGGTGAAGAGATTGATTTCTGCGGTCTGATTATTCGTCAGATGATTCATATGGTTTCACAGAAAAAGAATCTTGGGTTTCCATGTCTTATCAGTAGAATTTGCAGATAATTTCGGGTTAAACCAATTGGCACCTGCACTGGTTATGCTTCCCCTCTAAAGACAATCCTCTTAATGAAAGAATTGAGTGCCTTCAGGAACAACTAAGCTACGTGTTGGGAATTCATCCTGAATTAACTGAACATGTGTGTAAGATTACTGAGAAATATAATCGCAATAAATCTTAGTTCTTTAGTTATCTGTTAAACTTCTTATGTTGAACATCTGTTGTTATGCTAATAACTGTATGTTTAGCCTTGAATGTTTTTCAATTAAAATTGCTACATATGATTGATCCATGAGAAGTACAGATAAACCTTGTCAAAAGTAAAGTCTTTCGTATGTCGATATGCATGTGTTGATAAAAGAATGAATAGACTTTTCACAAATACAAAAGTTAAGCCTATTATGTCAATTATTGATGGAAGATAGGTTAAAATCTTTTGTTTGCAAGGATTGTGTCTATTGAATGTCGTTATGTGAATAGTGATGGAAAATAGAATGAATCCTTGTGTATTCCGCAGTATTGATATTCCCTGATCCATATTTTATGTATTACTGTGAGGCTCTGTAAAGTGTCTTATTTTGAGCATCGAAAGACCAAGTTGATTATTTTTATGATTAGCTATGTTGTTGTTCCGTGAGGTACTTAATGTCGAGCATATTCAACTAAATTAATCATCTTTTTTGGTTATTTAGTTGTTGCTCCGTAAGTTTTCTTATGTCGAGCATGACCAATTAAATTGATTACTTTTGTGATTAGTTTGGTTGTGTATTTCGATTAGATTAATTATGGGTTCTCTTGTGATTAATCTAATTGTATGTTTTTAAGTCTCCATAAGTTCACTTATGTTGAGCATTTGTCGATTAAATTAATCATGGGTTCTCTTGTGGTTAGTTTAATTGAATATTTTTGGATTCAAATTCATACTTGTATGTGATTTTTTATGTCCAAAGAAATCCTTCTTTTCTTTTGAAATTAAGGTCGCTCTTGTTGTTCCTTCGGGAATGACATTTTATGGGGGAGAGTTCTTTTTGAACTTTGCCAAATCTTTGTGGGGAGTGCGGTTGTGGAATATTATGGGGGTTATCTTGTATCTTTGCAAACTCCTTGATGAATGCATTTAGCTTCGGCTTTATGATTGCATCTAAATAAGATGATATATTTTTATTTTTTTTTGGTCAAGAAATGTCTCTTTCGGAAATTTCATTAGGATCCCGTTCTTATACCTTTGCCAATTTTATTGACAAAAAGGGGGAGAATTAATATGTAGTTCACACTACAAATACATATGGTTTTCAGATCATTATGTAAGGGGGAGTGGTTTCCATGTGAGATGGAGTATTCACTAAGGGAGAGTGATACATATCACCATAGTATTGTTGTTAAAGTTGTGATACAATTGAACTTTGACGCTGTGTAATGATACTATGACATTGTATAACAATGATTGAGAACTCTTGTTTTCTCGTTGTTATAGCTATGGATTTTCAACAACGATGATGCTGAACTTACAACCTTTGGGATCATTGGAGTACTTGGAAGTGACGAAGATTTCAAGTAATGTTGAAGATTAGGCGTATGGAATAGGAGCTACAAAAGTTAATTTATTTATTTTTTGTATTCCATATGTATTGATAGTTTTGTCACTAAAATTGAAAAAGGGGGAGATTGTTAGAGCATTGCTCGGTCGAACTCGCATGCATTGTTATCTCAAGCATGTTTGTCAATATTAGTGATCAAAACTATAAGTCTTGATTTCTATTCTACTATAGCTAAGGTCTCGGACTAGGATAGAAAGTGTAGTTGAGCTCAAGAACTCCATGGAAATCATCATACAAGACGAAGGACTACTCAAGGAACCGGTGGATCTTCATCGACAAAAAGGTATGTGGAGACTTGAACTTATCTATTACTTAAAAGTCTATTCATCTCCTATCTTGATCAAGGTAGTCAATATCGGTTGTACAGGCCGATATTAAAAGTTTTTATAGGATATCGGAAAAAATCTTTACGATATTGAAAATATCGGCGATACGAAGGAGAAACGATAAAAACGCGTGTGTCGTCCTGTACGGACCGATATATCGGTTCACTTGTACACTGATAATATAGGTTTCACTTGTACACTGATATATCAGTAATGTATTTTGTCTTTTGATTATGATTTCTTGAACTATTTTGTCTTTTGATTATGATTTCTTGAACTTTTAGTTCAAGAAAGTAACTCCACTAATTTTGGTAGCTTCATATATGATTATGGTGGATGTAATTACTATAAAGGTGATGTTGATGGGCTAACATATATTCAATGCTTGGTTTCTTTGTTGATAGTATAAGGCTCTAATCAACCACCTCTTATTTTGTAAGGTTAAAGTATGTTTACTGCAATTATTATTTTTTATTATGGTTATATCAATATATTTTTTTGTTTGATAAATAATAAATATTAAAAAAATCATAATGGTGTATCGCCTATAAAAACAAATATTATCATTTGTATAGGTGTATAGGACCCGAATGATACGATACCGATACACGATATTAACTACCTTGATCTTGAGACAAAAGTCGTTTTGCTATATAGACTTAGATTATACACATTTGCTATTTCGAGCCGAGTTTAACTCGCCTATCTATTTGTCGAAATATATGTTGGTAAGCTTTCGCTTTAGCCAAATTCATCTTTACCTAGTGACGAATGTCATGTTATGTTTTAATCACTTTGAAAATTGCTCTGACGAAAAATGGTTTGTGAATAAGGACTATATAACGTTCTCTGAGAATGTTTCAATGATTGAAATGAGAGTTTAGATTACATAACCATTGGTAGGATATAAGCATTGTTGTGGAAACACATATATGTATAAGTCCTTATTCCTTGAACCAAAGTTTGCGAACTTTGTTGATCAAGAGAAACGGAATGTGGCGTGAGCCAACTCCGCGAACTCAGTCCGCGAACCCAGTCCGCGAACTTGAGTAGGTTATATATAAAATCAGTTGTTCTTGAACTCATGTTTATATAAACTAAGGGATGCTTTTGCAACCGTGGCTATAAAGTTCATGAACCGATTCGAGTGAACCAGACCGTTTTTGATTCGATTGTGTCTTGTGTAGTTACATAAGATCTAAGCAATTGAACAACTCTCTAACTAGTTCATTTGAGTAATTTGAACTAGTTATGGCGAAGAAGAATATGGTTGATATGAAAGTGATCACATGGCTAACCATTTGGTTAACTATTGTTGAACCAACAAATGTACAAGTTTGGGTACGGTTACACAAGCCTAGAAACGTGCATTTCATTTGTGTGTAACAAGCTAGTTTTCGATCTAACAGTTGAAAGATATTAGCTTGAATCTAAATTAGGTCTTCATCTAACGGTGAATATTGAATGCTTTGTTACCAAGCTAACATTGATTGCAAACCCTGATTTAAAAGACTATATAAGGGAGAACTCTAGCAATTGGGAAACCTAATCCCCACACCTTCTGTGTGATACTAGTTGTGCTAAGCTAGAGTCTATTCTCCTTTAACCTTTGGTTTCTTCTTCTAAACCAGGTTAACGACTTAAAGACTTCATTGGGATTGTGAAGCCAGATCGATACTACTTTCTTGTAGTTGTGTGATCTGATCTTGTTGTTTCTGTCGTACGAGTACAATTGTAATAATTGGCTTGAGATTGATATCTCCAATAGGCAAGATATAAAAGAAATCACAAACACTTCGTCTCATCGTTTGTGATTCCACAATATCTTTTGTCGCTGCGTCGATTAGGATTATTGTAAGGTGATTGATAATACTAGGTTGTTCTTCGGGAATATAAGTATGGTTTATCAATTGGTTCCTGTTCACCTTGATTTATCAAAAGACGGAACAAAACTCGTAGGTATATTCTTGGGAGACAGATTTATCTATTACCGTAGACTTTTCTGTGTGATACAAATTTGTTTATTAAAGTCTTAGACTTTGGGTCGTAGCAACTCTTAGTTATGGGTGAGATCAGCTAAAGGAATCAAGTACGTAGTATCCTGCTGGAATCAGTGATGTAGGAGCATAACTGTACCTTGGATCAGTGTGAGATTGATTGGGGTTCAACTACAGTCCAGACCGAAGTTAATTTGGAGTAGGCTAGTGTCTGTAGCGGCTTAATACAGTGTGTGTTCAATCTGGACTAGGTCTCGAGGTTTTTCTGCATTTGGGGTTTTTCTGGTATCTGTGTTATTTCTTTTCCGCATTATATTTTGTTATATAATTGAAATATCACAGGTTGTGCGTTGTTCAATCAATTAGAATATCCGACCTTTTGGTTGTTGATTTAAATTGATTGACACTTGGATATTGGTCTTTGGTACCATCCAAGTTATCTCTCTAGTATTTGATAAAGACTCGCAGATTTCTATTTGATTGAGTATATATCAAATTGAGAGATTGAGATATAAACTCTTTGATATACTTTTTATCTGGATTGAGTCTGACTGTCTAGTTGATTCTCTAGAAAGTATATTGGAGTTTGTCCATACAGATTCCTAAGTACCCCCACTTTTTCACTTTTGCCTTAAAATCAACATCACCCTTTTAATGGTTTCTTGACAGTGGTTGTAGCCGACATATGACTGGATATCTTTCATGGTTTGTTTCTACAAGCGACTTTGAAGGAGGACCAGTTACTTTCAGAGATGGGAGATGTTGCTACATTAGCAAGAAGGGCACGATCAAGCTTCCCGGTGTTCCAGAAATCCATGATGTAGTATACGTCAAAGGTATGACTACAAATCTTCTCTCTATTAGTCAAATTTGTGATAAAGGCCATAAAGTTGTTTTCAATGAAAATGGATGTGACATTGTAGACAAAACTTGAAAAGTGATTTTTCAGGGAACTCGTGGTAGAAATAATTGTTATCTTCTTGATACTCAGTTTAGTAACTGTTGCAATTTGACTAAGGTGGAATCTACACATCTTTGGCATGAGCGTTTTGGTCACATCAATTATCGTCTCTTAACTAAGATCATTAACAAGGAACTTGTTAGAGGCGTTCCCAAAATCAATGCAAAGATTGACGGTGTATGTGGTGCCTGTCAACAGGGTAAACAAACGAAAGTTCACCATAAGTCATATCGAGATATTCTCACTAAGGCTCCACTTGATTTAATTCATATGGATATCTTCGGACCAATTCAACAACCCATTGTTGGAGGAAAGAAGTACGCCTTAGTTATGGTAGATGACTACACCAGATTCACTTGGGTAGCATTTCTATCTCATAAGAATGAAACCCTTGGTGAATTTAAAATTATTGTTAATAGGATCCAGAATGAACAAGGTCGTAAACTAAAGAAAATTAGAAGCGACTGTGGCACTAAATTCAAAGACACCAAAGTATTTGAATTCTGTGATAAACTGGGGATTATTCAACAATACTCACCACCCATCACTCCTTAAGCTAATGGAGTTGCTGAAAGAAATAATATGAATATTCAGGAAATGACCAGGGTAATGCTCTATAAAAAAAACTTACCTCTAAAATTTTGGGGAGAAGTTGTCTTTACAGCATGTTACTTGATCAACCGTGTCTACCTACGTTCTAAAACCCTAAACACTCCATATGATTTGTCGTATGGTAGAAAACCCAACTTACACTATCTTAGAGTGTTCGGAAGTAAGTGCTACATCCTGAAAGATCGAGAACAAATAGGGAAATTTGATACTAAAAGTGATGAAGGTATCTTTCTGGGATATGCGTCTGACAGTCGTGGTTTTCGAGTATTTGATCTCAGAACCCAAGTAATGATGAAATCCGCTAACGTTATCATTGATGACATTAGTGATTTTCACCATGATTTTTCTCCTGCTGAGCTGCCTCCAACCGAGACTACTGAGAAAGTCAAAGAAATTCTGGATTCAGTTGAAGTTATACCTACTGTTGCTGATCCTGATCTTTCTAGTGATAAGGAGAAAACACTGATCAGACCGTGCATGTTGAACAAGAACGTGTTCCACCGCGACATCTCTGGGTTCAAAGAAATCATGATCCAAACAGTATCATTGGATGAAGAGATTCTATTGCAAAGACTAGAGAACAACTTCAAACTTTTATGCAATTTCGGTTGTTATTTGTCACATGTAGAACCAAGAAATATTGATGAAGCTCTCAGCGATCCCATATGGGTGGATGCAATGCATGAAGAGTTAAATCAATTTCAAAGACAAGATGTATGGAAGCTTGTACCTTGTCCTCCAAATGTCAACATTGTTGGCACCAAATGGATATTTAAGAATAAGTCTGATGAGTTTGACACTATTTTCAGAAACAAAGCAAGACTTGTCGCTCAAGGATATTCACAAATCGAAGGAATCGACTTTGATGAAACCTTTGCTCCTGTGGCATGCCTTGAGTCCATTAGATTATTATTAGCTCATGCTTGTTTTCTTAAGGTAAAGCTATTTCAAATGGACATCAAATCCGCTTTTCTAAACGGAACCTTAAAGGAAGAAGTCTATGTAGCCAAACCTAAGGGTTTTGAAAACCCTGACTTCCCAGATCACGTCCTTAAACTTAATAAGGCGCTATATGGGCTGAAACAAGCACCTCGTGCCTGGTTCGAAAAACTGACCTCATCTCTTCTTGGGAAATGTTTTTCGAGAGGAGGAGCTGATAAAACATTGTTTACCAAGTGTAGTGGAAAAGATGTTGTGATTGCTCAAGTTTATGTAGATGACATCATCTATGGATCAACATCGGAGAAACTTGCACAAGAGTTTCAAGTGTCTCTTGGAAAGGAGTTTGAAATGAGCAATGTTGGTGAAAATTGAACAATCATTATCATTGATTACTAGACAGTTTCGAGATCCCTTAAAGAAAAGAAGTAAGATATTCACAAAGGATACTCATCGATCTTCGCGTCCACATGATCGAGTTCCTGTCAAAAAGTATCAGGAAGAAGATGATGAATATCAGCCTCAGTGCTTTAAGTGTAAAGGGTTTGGTCGTATTGCTAAATATTGTCCCAATCTTAAGAAATACACTGGAAGCAAGGCTCTGGCTGTAACTCTAGATGAGACCTCTGATTCATATGATTCTGAAGAAGAGGAAACAACTAATATTGCATTAGTTGTCAATTTTATTCCTTCCTCCTCCATTAGTGATTTAACCATTTTAAAAATGGACATGTCTTCCGATGTTATTAAATCATCTAATGGTAAAGGGAAAAATAAGACAAAGTGCAAAAACTGTTTCAAAAACAGAATTGCTAAAAGTTGCATATGCAACCCCAGTCAATCTCAAGATACTTCGTTAGTTCGAGGTAACAAAAAGAGACTTTCTCATACGATACTATATCAAGGACACTCTGGTTGTTCAAAATTCCATAATGAGAGAAAATCTCATACTAATACCACATGATCGGTATTAGAATTCTTTCCTCACCTCGTGTGCCAAATTTTTGTGAGGAAAAAGAAAGATAGGCACTTATGTGTAGATTATGGAAATAAAATCTACTAAATGAAAATATTTGAGATATTCGTATCTTTAGGAATATTATATTTTCGGAAGTATGAAAATTATAAAAAGATCCTTCTCTTTTCTTGGTCATTCCTTATCCGAACTATGAGTCTGGATCCAGTGTCATCTCTTGATAAGATGCTAGATCAGAAAGATCACTTTAAGAATAAGTCTGCATCTTTTCTTGATATAGAGAAATCAAATAACAAAATCAAAAAGAGAGATTGTGTAGCGACACGAATATTTTTCTTGGGCTTTTGGCTAGCCCAACCCATATGAATTCTTGTTTAGCCAAGCAGTTATCCCTTAGTATTGTTAGGAAGTATGCTTAGTAGATACTTTGGAGAATTCTAGAGAAATTTTTAGCATGGGTGCCACGTTACAGACACGAGCAGCTAAGGATTTTTGGGTCTTTGATACTGTGAACCAAACTTAAGAGGGGTAAAAACTCTTTTTCTTGGAAATCTCTGACAAACTCCTCTCTCAAAACCAGAGTTTTCTTCCCAACCATTTCACACAGTCAAGAAGTTTTTGATTTGGTAAAGGAGAATTTAAACTCAACCCATCATCTGTTTTTCGGTTGAAGATCTATCTGCACAGGTAGGGGGTTTTCTTTCGATTCCTTTTCACTTGATGTTTTTCTCCATTTTTCTGTTGTTACTGCATTTTTACTTCAACGTTAACTTAATGTTTATTGAAGGTATTTTGTTAACCATGGATTGACATATTTTGTTTACAAACTTAATTTCTTCAAATTATCCCTGTATTTGATGATTTTTACATGATAAGAGATTTGGTTGGAAATTATAAAATTTCTTAGTTTGACTCTTGCATACTGAATTGGGTTTGGTTACAATTGTATAAATGATTTGTTTTGCAGTCATTCAATTTTTGGTTTTTGTTTTCAATCCAGCTTGTATTTTGGTTCTCTACAATTGTCTATTATCTGTTTGGGAAAATTACTTAATGAGTTTCGTTTTTGGTACATGCAATGAGACCCAATCTTTGCACTAGCCTACTGGTTAAATCTTATGGGTATTTTGATTAATAAAACAAAATAAAGTTTTTCGTGTAAGTTGCGGCATCGTTTCCTTTCATTTTGTGAATTTGCCATGGTTTAAATATTCTTTCATATGAGAGTTCACTTGAGATTGCTGCCAGTAAGAAATAAAAAGTGCTATACTTTAGGAACGTCGGGCCTAAGTGGCACCCCACCACCTCGGTGGCAACCAGGAAGATCGTTGCGACAATGATGGCTGGTAACCAGAACTACCCTGACGGTGGCACTGGCCATGAGAAGTAGAGTAAATGTTATTTGCGGCCTTGAATATTTTTATGATTTATATTTGCGCAAGACTTACATTTCTGCATTTTTTTTATTTAGCTGCTGCTGAATTACATTTCTATATTTCTGTTTAGCTGGTGCTTTTATTTATTATCCATGTTTATCTCTCGCATTGCGTTTTTATCGTTATACCCTCTACTGGGCATTCACTCACTCCCTTTGTTTTGTTTTCCCCCCTCAGAGTACGAAGAGAAGTTGCAGCAGTAAGCCGGGCAGAGCTTACGGAAAGCTGTTAGCGCTTGAAAGTTAGTATTTTGTTAATCTTTTGATATTGTATATCACGGGGTACCTGGGTAGTTTAGTTTGTTTTCCTCGATCCCATTCCATTTTTGTATATTTTACCGCTATCATTGGGATCTTGTAAATGATCTTTTTATGGTCTTTGTTTTTAAATATTTATGTGTAGTAGATATCAATTAACTTAGCTTAACCATGCAATATGCATCCTACATATTTTACATTTGTATTTAGTTTGGATTTGCCTAGACTACATTTATAATTGGGTGCTTGAAATGTCTAAGTGTGACTCATAAATAGCAGATGATAAGATGTTTTTACTAACTTGAGCATTTTTGATTGAAAATCAGGAGGGTGGTGTAGACTCTTATACACTTGATTCAGCTAAGTTTGAATTTTTATTTATCTTGATTATGTACGAATTATCTAGCTTTAAATGGTTTGTGGGCACAGTACTATACCACCTGAATAGAGAGGGTAGTTTTAAACTCTTCCTGTCAAGTGTAAATCATTATTAAGCCTTTGACTTTCTTAAAATGCCTTAGTATCTACTTTGATGTTAAGCTGTGTCAAATTTTTATGCGTGCTTCTTATGTGTGCTCGGTCTTGTCTTATGTGCCGCTCTCTTCTAAATTCCTACTGTGTAATACTTAAGTTTTTTTCATAATGCTAACCACAAATACTAGTATAGATGGTAATTGGTCTTGTTTCAACTACTGAGCATAATAGGAGGTACTGAACCTTTGTAATTTAACATTAAGATTTGGATTTAAGACTGATATCTACGTTGAGTCTACATTTTTGTTTAAATTTTCTTTGTGCTCATATACATTTCCATTTAACACTTAAATCTCAAATAAACCTCACTGTTTCGTTATGTATTTTATTTTACGTATCAATTTTTGAGTGGCGTGACTGGAGTCTTGGCCTTGCTAACGGGTTGAAAACCAGCCCATTAGGAGGGAAAATTCACTGGTCCGTTACAGTTGGTAGCAGAACGAAGGTTCCGACTTATCGGGATTATGTTTGGTTTTCTTACTTGCTGAAATGGTCGATTTTTCAAAGTTCTGTTCACTTTCGTGTACTTAGATTGTTTAAATACTATAGTGATATGTTGGTGAATTGCATTTGAATCGGTTTCAGTTTACGAATGACCTTTCTTTTTGCTCATACTAATGTATTCTTGTTTGTTATACAACTCTGGATTTTGAAACATGATGGTTAAAGATTTCCCTGGAATTCTTTTTCTAAGAGTTTGATGGTATTGTTGTTTGAAAGAGTCGTTGATTTTGGGGATTGGGGAAACTATCTGGATACCGTGATATACATATCATTTTGGTGTGTTAGTAACGTACATTACTAACCAATTGTAAATCTTACGCTTAGTTTCTTTTTGAAGATGTCTGTGTCGGTAGCATCAAGCTCTGTACGTAAGAAAAGAAATCTCAACAAGAGGACAACACGCCTTGAGAATGGTTTTGAAAAACTGTTGGGTTCTGTCAACACTGTTGCCGAAGCTAGTTGAAGGTAATCTTCATAGCTCTTTGAATTAATTTTAATTGCGGGATGCAATTCTTTTTTTTTTTAGGGTGTAATGGTGTAGCGACACGAATATTTTCCTTGGGCTTTTGGCTAGCCCAACCCATATGAATTCTTGTTTAGCTAAGCAGTTATCCCTTAGTATTGTTAGGGAGCATGCTTAGTAGATACTTTGGAGAATTCTAGAGAAATTTTTAGCATGGGTGCCACGTTACAGACACGAGCAGCTAAGGATTTTTGGGTCTTTGATACTGTGAACCAAACTTAAGAGGGGTAAAAACTCTTTTTCTTGGAAATCTCTGACAAACTCCTCTCTCAAAACCAGAGTTTTCTTCCCAACCATTTCACACAGTCAAGAAGTTTTTGATTTGGTAAAGGCGAATTTAAACTCAACCCATCATCTGTTTTTCGGTTGAAGATCTATCTGCACAGGTAGGGGGTTTTCTTTCGATTCCTTTTCACTTGATGTTTTTCTCCATTTTTCTGTTGTTACTGCATTTTTACTTCAACGTTAACTTAATGTTTATTGAAGGTATTTTGTTAACCATGGATTGACATATTTTGTTTACAAACTTAATTTCTTCAAATTATCCCTGTATTTGATGATTTTTACATGATAAGAGATTTGGTTGGAAATTATAAAATTTCTTAGTTTGACTCTTGCATACTGAATTGGATTTGGTTACAATTGTATAAATGATTTGTTTTGCAGTCATTCGGTTTTTGGTTTTTGTTTTCAATCCAGCTTGTATTTTGGTTCTCTACAATTGTCTATTATCTGTTTGGGAAAATTACTTAATGAGTTTCGTTTTTGGTACATGCAATGAGACCCAATCTTTGCACTAGCCTACTGGTTAAATCTTATGGGTATTTTGATTAATAAAACAAAATAAAGTTTTTCGTGTAAGTTGCGGCATCGTTGCCTTGCATTTTGTGAATTTGCCATGGTTTAAATATTCTTTTATATGAGAGTTCACTTGAGATTGCTGCCAGTAAGAAATAAAAAGCGCTTTACTTTAGGAACGTCAGGCCTAAGTGGCACCCCACCACCTCGGTGGCAACCCGGAAGATCGTTGCGGCAACGATGGCTGGTAACCAGAACTACCCTGACGGTGGCACTGGCCATGAGAAGTAGAGTAAATGTTATTTGCGGCTTTGAATATTTTTATGATTTATATTTGCGCAAGACTTACATTTCTGCATTTTTTTATTTAGCTGCTGCTGAATTACATTTCTATATTTCTGTTTAGCTGGTGCTTTTATTTATTATCCATGTTTATCTCTCGCATTGCGTTTTTATCGTTATACCCTCTACTGGGCATTCGCTCACTCCCTTTGTTTTGTTTGCCCCCCTCAGAGTACGAAGAGAAGTTGCAGCAGTAAGCCGGGCAGAGCTTACGGAAAGCTGTTAGCGCTTGAAAGTTAGTATTTTGTTAATCTTTTGATATTGTATATCACGGGGTACCTGGGTAGTTTAGTTTGTTTTCCTCGATCCCATTCCATTTTTGTATATTTTACCGCTATCATTGGGATCTTGTAAATGATCTTTTTATGGTCTTTGTTTTTAAATATTTATGTGTAGCAGATATCAATTAACTTAGCTTAACCATGCAGTATGCATCCTACATATTTTACATTTGTATTTAGTTTGGATTTGCCTAGACTACATTTATAACTGGGTGCTTGAAATGTCTAAGTGTGACTCATAAATAGCAGATGATAAGATGTTTTTATTAACTTGAGCATTTTTGATTGAAAATCAGGAGGGTGGTGTAGACTCTTATACACTTGATTCAGCTAAGTTTGAATTTTTGTTTATCTCGATTCTGTACGAATTATCTAGCTTTAAATGGTTTGTGGGCACAGTACTATACCACCTGAATAGAGAGGGTAGTTTTAAACTCTTCCTATCAAGTTTAAATCATTATTAAGCCTTTGACTTTCTTAAAATGCCTTGGTATCTACTTTGATGTTAAGTTGTGCCAAATTTTTATACGTGCTTCTTATGTGTGCTCGGTCGTCTTATGTGCCGCGCTCTTCTAAATTCCTACTGTGTAATACTTAAATTTTTTTCAAAAGGCTAACCACAAATACCAGTATGGATGGTAATTGGTCTTGTTTCAACTACTGAGCATAATAGGAGGTACTGAACCTTTGTAATTTGACATTAAGATTTGGATTTAAGAATGATATCTACGTTGAGTCTACATTTTTGTTTAAATTTTCTTTGTGCTCATATACATTTTCATTTAACACTTAAATCTCAAATAAACCTCACTGTTTCCTTATGTATTTTATTTTATGTATCAATTTTTGAGTGGCGTGACTGGAGTCTTGGCCTTTCTAATGGGTTGAAAACCAGCCCATTAGGAGGGAAAATTCACTGGTCCGTTACAGACTGGCTTAGCAAGAAGGAAAGAGAGAATATGCTGAAGAAAGATCAGTGTATTGAATCATTGACACACTTTTGTGTTCAATCAAAGACAAAATTACATGTTCTTGCAGAATCCTTCACGAAAATTTCTCAACTGCAAGAAATTCTGGTCAAACAATAAGGTTATCTACTTGAAGAATTTCACAAGATGAAGACTGAGAGTAATAATCTACCTTCCTCTAGCATTGAGATGAAGAATTAATCAAGAAAATAGACATCAGTTTTTGATTTCTTTCAATAATTGTATTAGGTCTATTTTGAATAAAACTATCTAATATTTATGAATAAAATTATTACTTTATAATTTTTATTGTGATAGTTTTCGATTACATAGCATGTACTTGAATGCTTTATATAATTGCTATGTATGTTTATGGGATGTTTGATTTCGGTTTTTAACCTTAATATTCGATCTCATATTGTGTGAACCCTTATGGTTTGGGTGACTTTTTGGTTTAGCAGGATTAAGTTCTAGCCCATGTTGGTAGGATTTATCAAAGGATCATAAGGGGTTCCGATTGAAACTAATATGTGAAAAAGTCACAATATGTTGAATCGCTTTTGGTAGCATAAAAGCATATGTGTTTCGGGGTTTCAACTTTTGCATCGCATTAGTTAAAACCGGTTTTCAGCCTTTCTCTGGTAAAGGTTAGTCTTTGTTGTTGTTCTTTTGTTTTGGCGAGAGGATGACAACACACGGGGGAGAGTTCTAATGTGAACTTGCGCTTAATGACATATCTTTCTGAGGTGAAGAGGATGCGGAATCTGAGGTAACGAATTTGTTAGTTAATCGTTTTCCTGTTTAAGAAAAACCTGATTTTATTGCATATATTTATTGCTTTTGCTTAACAAAATTTCGGTACAATTGATGTTTATTCCATTATTCGTGTATGGATGTATGTGTGATTCAACTGTTTCCGGTTAAGAAAAACTATTTATCTTGCTTTATCGTTCAGTATCAATTGTTTAGGCTTACAAAATTTCGGTGCAATTGCGGTACTATAATGTCTCTGTTTGTTTCAATTGCTTCCGGTTGAGGTCAATAATTATGCAATTGATTTATTTGGTTTGTATGAATTGTTTATGGCTTAACAAAAACGGTTTTTGGAATCAATTATTTAGTCCAATTGGATTCCGGATAAGAGAAGCTAAGTTATTTATGATCTTAGTTAGACTTATCAAAGTGGAGGTTTCGGTTATTCAAGTCTAATCCAATGCCTTAACAAGAAATGCTAGTTAACTAACATAGTACTTGTCTTGTTTAAAAGTGAAAGGTCTAAGTTGTTATTTGAATAATTAGAACCTGATGAGAACAATAGAGTTAATTCTGATCTTTATTTTGGTCTTATCGAACAAGCAGTTTTATTTGTACAATCAGTTTAGCAAAAGAATTAAGGTGCTTAGTCAATTTTTTATTCGCTAAAATTGACAAAGGGGGAGATTGTTAGAGCATTGCTCGGTTGAACCCACCAAGCGTTGGTATGTCAAGTTTGGTTGTCATACTTTAGTGAATCAAAACTCATTTAAAGAGTCGCTTGATTATTTACTAGAATCAACTTCGTATAGGTTAGCTAGAAAGTTACTAGGATATGAGACTTACAAGTATTACGTGAAGATTTGAAGATTGTGAAGAAGTAAAGAGCTACAACGAAGACATCATCCTTCCACTTGAGGTTAGTAATATTTAACTTGAACTGTTTCATTCCTAACTTATCTTTCAAGTCGTGCATATTGAAAACATAACTGCGAAGCTGTGAATGATTATACTCTAGTTAGACATAGTATTAAGGAATTACAATACGACGTATAACGTATATCTTTTGAACTTCGTATACAAGACATCGACATAATCGTATGAATTCTATTGTGATTATGTGTACGGGCATGGGTGGAGATTTCGTCCTAGGAAACAATGTTTTACATTCGTTTAAAGGAAGTACAATTCATAAACGTGTTTTATGAATTGAAATGGAAATCGCTAGGCTTATTGGTATTATTATTCGTTGCAAATCTTTGGATTACCAATAAGTGTGTTTAGTATAATCGCTCATAACTTGTTTATGTATCTTGATAAAACTATTAACAATGCCTGACTTTTGTATTGGTATGACTTTTATTTGTAAAACCGATCTTAAGTAATCACCTGAGATGGTATGATCGATATTTGTAATTAGTGTGACCATTCCTAGTCATTGGGTGACCGATCCTAGAACTTGGTTGGGACTAATCACAAGATGTGTAATTGATCCTTGTAGTAGGTTAAGAAGTTTTAGTAATTGGTGTGACCGATCCTATAACTTGTGAAACCGAATACAAGTTTATACCATATATATGTAATAACCGATCCTAGTACCTAGTCAACCAACTTTTAGTAACTAGTGTGATCGATCCTAGTACCCACATGGAGTTAGAACCGAAACTTGTTTTGGTAGAACCGTTAAACTCATTAATGGTGATTGAATGTTTTTGATCAATCACATAGTTCTTGGAACTCGGATGAACCAATTCTAAACTCGTTTGGAAGTGTGGCAAATCGGTTCCAAGATTGTAAATATGAAAAAGGATTTACAAAGTAAAGATGTCGACATACTTAGAAAATGTGCAGTAACTCTTATCTTTTATTGTTCAAAGATATTCCTTAATAGCTAAAGGAAAGAATCCCGGATCGAAATAAATTGAGAATCTTTTAATTAAGGTTTTTAGTTTTATATGCTTTTAATTTCCAGCAATTAAAATGCATATCTTTAGAAAATAAAAATTGGTATTGTGCATTTACTAATTGGAAATTTTCTATTGAGATTTCGGTCAATATTTGGACAGAGCATTTCCAGGAATTATGAAAACCGAATTTGGAAATATATTGCATATCTTGAGAATATTTTCGGTTTTGGAAATTCCTTGGTGTCCAAACTTCCTTGGTCTATAAATATTGAAGTTTGCATTTGAAGCAAACTAATTTTAAGAGCCAGCAAAACTACCTAGTTGTGTTTCTATTGGTGAAGTCGTCTATTCGGAGAGGAAAGTACCCTAATTAGGTGAAATCTTCTACGACCGCTCGTTTTAAAGACTTCTTCGGGATTGGGAAGCTCTACGAGTACCGTTGGTGGCAAACTCTATAATTGCAGTTTATTATTAGTTTTCGATTGATTTGATTGACTAAAGGTTGTTGAACTTTGATTGCACCTGGTTTGTTTATGCTTGAGAATATTCTCTTCTTATATAAGATTCACTCAAACTAGATCGAAGTTTCGACGGGGATCTTTAGACTGTTTGTAGATCTAAATACGTCTTGGGATAATCCATTGTTAACAGACTCCTTTCTGTGTGTGATTGATCACAAGAGATTCAAGTTGATTGTGTGCAAGTGTTTATTGAAGATCTAAGAAGATTTGAAGACAAAGAAGATTGCTTGTTTGAGTACATAATCTTTGGCCTGCACAAAACTTGATCGGCTGGGGATCCAACTATAATCGGTTTATCTTTGTGATAACCTTGATTGATTAGTTGAGTAGATCGACATCAATATATTGTCTTTGTGACTAAGAAGTATTGATTGCAAAATCTAGACAATTGCTTTGGTAGTTGTATTGAGATAGATCTAAGAACCTGACAAAGGAGTTTATTGGGATAAACAAAAGAGCCTTTTGTCAAACTCATATCACTTGTTTGAAAAGAGTTGTTACCGAACAGATTTGTTGTTCCTTTGCTGTTTGGAATACGAACCAAAGGAATTGTTCCAAGTGCGTGACTTATTACAAGTTGGAGGCGCAGGGATACAAACGGAACTAGGTGAACTATAGGTTTAGTTGCTTGGTCTCAACTATACGAAGTTGGTTTAGATTTTGTATAGAGGCTTAATCCTGAGAGTATTCAATTCTGGACAAGGTCCCGGGGTTTTTCTGCATTTGCAGTTTCCTCGTTAACAAAATCTTGCCGTGTATTTTACTTTTCTGTTTCCGCAATTATAATTGTTTTATTATAATTTGAAGTAAAATACACAAACGTTAATTCCTATTTACTTGATAGAAATCCTATTGTGTTTGGTTAAGTCTGAACCTATTATCAAGTAAACATACTTCGTTGTTGTATTGTCTCGATCTTGTACCCATAGTCAATCGCACAAGTTATCTTGTTGTCGTATTGTCTCGATCTCGTATCCATGGACGATCACACGAAGTATGAACCGATTAGTTATATTGTCTCGACTCAGTACATAGACAATCACTTTCGGAGAAAGGACTTATAGGTGGAAATTTTTTAGATTGAGGTTTATTTGGGTACCCTCGTCTTTTCAGTTCGCTTATGTTGTTCTCTTGCGAAAGACATCAAATAGGGTAGTTCAATTCGAACTTGTGCTTAATTATTTGGATTGTTGATGTAAATATGTCTTCAAATTATCCAGGTTCTTTATAGTAATATTTATATATCTGAACATTTCTGGACTTCCTAGTCTAACCTAACGAAGTTGACTCTAGTAATCTAATCAAGCGATCTTGAGTTTTGGAACTAAAATATCATAACCAAACTTCACATACCAAAGCTTGGCGGGTTCAACCAAGCAATGCTCTAACACCTTATTCAATTATTTATTTTTGAAACAAATGAATCTTTTCATTAATAGAAGTTCAAGGTTACACTGGGTGTACAAAACGATAAAAAGTTCGTCAATGGAGAGACCACTAGAGATCTAAAACCCATAATAACCAAGAACGACCATTAAAGCCGAGATAAATCTCTTTAGAAGAGGAGATAAAACCACCATAAAGGTGTACAAAACTTACCAAATAGTAAAAGATAAACATAAATAAAGAACAATTAATTGGGGGATATTGATTACTTCCCCCAACCCATGGTGTGTGCTAAGGGGTGATTTTTGGGTATGAAAATACTAAAATACCATTTGATTAATTAAAAAACATTATGAAAAGACCATTATACCCTTTCTCCTAAAACATTAAAATCAAAAACCAAATTCATATATCCCTCATTTCAGTACCGGCACTGACCTAGGGTTAGGTTTTGAAAAAAAAAATTTCATCGTTCTTCATCCGTTCTTCGTCGATTCAAAAATTTCTTCGTCGATTAACCTACCCGAATCATAAACAATGCCTCCACGAAATAAAACGAATGCCCAATCGAACTCAAAATCGATTGCTCAACAAAAACAGGAACAAAGAATTGCTAAGATTGCTCAAGAGCAAGAAGAAGAACAAGCAGCGGATTCTGACAATCAACCTCTCGCAACCATGGCTTCTGTGAGAAGGTAAGTGATTTTAAACTACTTTATGAGTGTTTTAATCGATTTATAGCAATGGATTTAGGTTAGAATCGCAAACCCTAACTGAAATAGTTGAGTTTCAGTGATTACCGACAATGAATATGTATGAATACGGTGCCGGTTTTACCTTCCGGCATTCAATCTAGGATGAATGCAATGCCGGTTTTATTCCGCAGATTCACCAGAAACTGAATTTTCGATACCGGCATAGAATTTGGGTCGAATTCCCTGCCGGTTCTTGGTACCGGCAGTCATTTATAACTATTCTTGTATGCCGGTAGTGGTCTAAAAACATACAAGAGAGTTTATGAATTTGTCACCAGTACCGGTATAGACTTTTGGTTGCATTGTATGCCGGTTTATAGTACCGACATTCTTTTGTAAAAATTCGAGCATGCCGGTAGTGGTCTAAAAACATACATGAGAGTTTATGAATTTTTCACCAGTACCGGTATAGACTTTTAGTTGCATTGTATGCCGGTTTATAGTACCGACATTCTTTTGTAAAAATTCGAGCATGCCGGTAGTGGACTTAAAACATACAGGAGAGTTTATGAATTTGTCACCAGTACCGGCATAGATATTTAGGTTGATTCGAATGCCGGCACCAGGTTACAACATGGAATTGATTTATTTCGAGCATGCCGATAGTAGACTTAAAACATACAGGAAAACTTAAGAATTTGTCACCTAAATCGGCATAGATTTTTAGGTTGATTCGAATGCCGGCACCAGGTTACGGCATGAAATTGATTTATTACGAGCATGCCGGTAGTGGACTTAAAACATACAGGAAAATTACATATGATTACCGGAATTGTCGACAGTCATTGTTTAACGCCAGAACAGACAACCGGCGTGCTTTGTTTCAGTAAGTCAATGCCGGTAGAAAAACTGAAAGTGAGTTGTCTCACATTCATTTCGTGTGATTTTATGATATAGGTCAAAAGCCAAGGAGGCTAACAAAATAAAAACTAAAGATGCGGTCACTAAGAGAAAAAGGAAGGACGGTCTTGATACTCCTCAATCTCTCCGTCCTCGAGGGAAAGATGAAGGTCGTAAAAAGCGTTTGGGGGCTGAGACAAGAGGGATAATTTGGGTGAGTGGTGGTGACCGTAGTCGAGCTGTAATCCGTGACCACGATGAGCAAGATGAAGAGGAAAGTGAGGATGAAGATAATGTGGTTCCTCCAAGTCAATTAGCAAGCCAAAGTGATGAGTGCTAAAAAGTGCATATTTTTATATATTTTTCTTGGCATTTAACTCATCTTTTGTGCATTAATTCTACATTTTATCCCATATTCTGTGTTTTCGTTGTTTTCAAGAATAAATACTTTTCTTAATTAATTTTGCATTTTTAGGTACTAAATAAAGCCTGGTTATCTCACGGAGCGAAAAGAGCAAAGGAACGACAAAGACTCTCGCTAGGAGGAAGCGAAGAATGATGTTTGCAAGAGCCGGATCAACTAGAAGTGGGCTTGAAGAGGAAGAATTGTTCTTAAAGAAGATATGGGATTGGCATACCCAAGGCCTAAAACCCTTACCCAAATCCATTTCCATTATCCATACCCATTTCCATGGGAGCCGTCAGATTGGATCCATCTTGTCATCCAACGGTCTCCTCATCATTGTGCATCAAAATCCGAAGCTCCTGTCAAACACTATAGTACCTAACTCCATCTGAAGCCGTCAGTTTTGTTGTATCTCATCATCCAACGGTCGTTCCTATCGCGCCGTTGGATCATTCCATCACCTTTTCATCCTACGCTTTCGCTTCGCTGAGCATCAACCTTTGATACACCCGCCTCACACCCTAGCATCAGAAACCTACACCCTCAACCAAACGAACCCTAATCCCATTTCCATCGATCTCTTCCCCTATCTTCTTCCCAAATTCTCTGCAAAACTCTCTTCTCGTCTGCAACACCACCACCTCCACTGTCTCCTATGCCTCTCTTCCATCTCCATACCCCGACACCACCATATCACCTCCATCAGCTCAGTCCTTCCCCCAAAACCCATCCCTTACTAGCCTAGACATTTTAAAAAACTCGCACCTCTTTCTCTGAACCCTAGGGTGTGGGATTTGTAAAACATCTCGAGCTAGTATTTCAGAGACGACAAGAGCAGCAGCATTATCAGAGGAGGAGATGTACGAGCATGGGTCGAAGCAGAAATCACAGTGGGTGAGTTGAATTGAAAATTCCCAAAATCAAAATTAGGGTTTCAAAATTTAGGGTTTCTAAATTTTGCGGGAAAACATTGTACTATAAATTGAGAACATTGGGTGTATGTAAAACTTATGCCTGGGCTAGCCAGAGCTTCACCCAAGAGGACTGGACTAGCCAGTTCCTCAACTGTGTTATCTTCAGTTCATGTTTTGTTTGAATGCAATGTTGTTTCAAGTGTAATTTCCATGTTCTAAGCTCATAGCTAGGGTGATGAGGAAACCCTTTGAACCATTGCTAAGTTTCATTCAGTTATAAACATAATTCTTGTTGTGCTTGAAATGTTTAGGATAGTCTTAATCAAAGCACTTTACATTTTGCTCTCACAGTGCATATCATGTATGCATTGTAGTTAGAACACCACTATGTGATTGTGCTACAGCTCATGCTTAATTGTCTGTTATGAATCTCTGACTAGTTGTACTCTAAATCAGACAATTAGTACTTAGGATGAATACTTTAGTTGTGATTAGAACATCCTTTAGGTTGTTAAAACACCTAAGTGGCTTCTCTGTGGGTAGTTTCAGTGTGAGAGCCCCAACTACTACTAGGATTAGAATTATCTTAGTGCCTTTAGCTTCCTTTCTAACCCAACCCTTTGATGAGCAGCAGGCATAGAACCTCCACTGCCATCTAGTTAGTCAGTTGAGCCAAGAAGCTCACTGATAACTATACAAGGGACAAGATTTATGTGGAACTAGGATAACTTAGTCTAGGTGAAATGGTGGAATCTAATCCCTAGTCTTCACCCAAAATCCCTCTTTCCTTTACTGTTTCTTGTTTTTATTTGATTCCCTTTACTTCTTTGCTGTCACTTCACTGCCTTAGGCTCATTGCCTTTGTTTCATTAGCTCACTGCCACTGCTACACTTAGAGATCTAGCTTAGCTAGGAAACCTTCAATCACACACACCTAGTCTCTGTGGTTCGACCCTGACTTGCACACATCTACTACAACAGACCCTGTGCACTTGCAGGTATAACAAGTAGGCTTCTTTCTTGCTCTTATTTTACACTCTTAAAAGCCTACCAAGTTTTTGGCGCCGCTGCCGGGGACTGGTGCTGTGTTGAAGTTGTTTTCTTGCTTACATTCCTGCATCATAACTTGCATATTCATCTTTGCATTGCATTCCTGCATGAGCATTTAGTGTAGCATCTAGTGTAATTTTCCTGTTCTTTGTAGCTTGCTCTTAACTGATAACTCTGTTGAGTAACAGGTGCCTTCTCCAACTGACCTGTTGCTTGCCAAGGACCTGTTGCTGCTTTACCTGCTGCTGCCTGTGGTGCTGCTGCCAACAGCTGTGTTGCTGAAGCTGTTGCCCCTGCTGTTGCTGAAGCTGTTGCCCCTTGTTGTTGCTGTGACCTTGCTGTGAGGGCCACAAACTGACCTGGTGCTGCTGCTGTTTCCTGCCAGGCCAAGCCTGTCTGTTGCTGAGTTGATCTGGTGTTGTTGTCTGCTGCTGTAGCTAGACCAAAACACAACTGGGCTACACAAGCTAAGGAAAAGAACAAGGCCCAACTGGGCTGTGCAACTAAAAACAGAGCAGCTGGGCTGTGCTTAAGCAAGTAAGCCTAAACCCATTAAGAGAACCCAACCTGTGGGCTTCCATTTTTAATTTGTGGGCTTGTAATAATTTTTTCCATTTTTTTGTTGGGCTTGTAATTTAAGTTAACTTTTGGGTTTGTATTTGAGCTTAACTGTGGGATTGTCCCTATCAAAATTTTGGGTTTCAAAAACCCAACAAACAACCTAAACAAGTTTAACTGAACCTACCAACTCAGCTGGGCTTCGTTAGTTTCTGGGCTTGCTGAAGTCGTTAGTGGGCCGTGTACCCAAACTCTAGGCCGAGTTGGGCTCTGTTTCACAACAATTTTTCCAAAACCCAACAGTGGGCTTGGCCTTTTATCCCATAAAACCAAAGTTTTCAAAACCCAATAAACCAAAGTGTTTTCTTTTCCCATTAAGTCCAAATTTTCTAAAACCCATTAAAAACCAAATTTCTTTTTCAAACCCGACAAAACCAAATGTTACCCATAAAAACCAAATTTTTCCCAAAAATCCAAACCCATTAAAAACCAAATTTTGGGCTTTGTAACATAGTTACTTAGCTTTTGAGCCCAATCATGTCTAGATCTTGGTCTACAGTTGGGGAATACAACAAATCCCTTAGAGAACTTGCGTATGGACATACTTCACGTCATGAACCTCCCATAGACCATGATGTCAATAGTTATAGGAATTATTATGGACATTTTCAAAGTCCCGAGCCTCAATACATGAACCCTAATGACTATTCACACATGCATCATTCATCACAACGTGAAAATGAACATTTTGCTAATGCCTCACTCACACAATCATCTCTTGTGGATCAATTAGAAGCTCGAATCGCAGCTTTAGAAATGCAATCACATGAGGAATCTGTCACATCTAATTTTCTTAGGCAACCTGAAATCTATGCATGTCCCGCATGTGGTAGTTTAGACCACCCTGTTGAGAATTGTCATATTTTGCATAATTTTAGGCAATCTAGAGAAAATCCAAGGTATGAAATGCCCATAAATTGTGAGGCTGGTAGTCATTGGGACCATAATCAAACCTTTGAGGGTTGCGATCAATCTTTTATAAACCCTAATGACCATGCACACATGTACCAATCACCACAATTTGAACATGAAGAATTTTGTACTCCCATGAATTTAGACTCCACCATAGAAGCACTCAGTGAGCAAAACTTCGATAGATCTACATCACGAATTCAGGCATATTTAGATCAGATTTTGCTTCACCTACAAAAGGAGGAAATTCATGAGGAAATGTATGTTGTCCCTAATGAAGTGTCTAGTCCCATTCATGTAAATGATGTTGAATATGAACCTAATTTAGAGGAACATGAATCGACTAATGACACCACCACTGTTAATGAGGACCAATATGCATGCTACCATGATGATGATTATGATGATATGTTAGAAGAACATGAAAATATTGTGGAACCTGTTGGTTCAATAACATATGGCTTCTCGCCCTCGACCTTCATGAATGTTGTTTTCTAATACTCATTGTAATTCATATGATTTTGATATTGATGGGATTCGTACAATTATTCTGTGAAGATGAGCATGACATAGGAATAGTTGAATCTTGTAGACACTAATGTTATTATGCATGAAAATATATTTGATGTGTCTGATTCTCTACCTAGGTCACATTGTGATATTTCTCCTGATTTGCCGATGCATGAGAATAAATCTTTGATGATGTTGATTCTGATTGTGGTTGCTAATTTTTGATGAATGTGAGCATGTTGTGACACTTGTAGAAGACTTAGGAGATATTGATTTGATTAATAATGATGTGCCTATCGTCCTGCCTGAGTCACAATCTAATGGCCTTCCACCCAACCTAGATTTGGTTTGTACCGATATTGTCAAACCAACTTTTCTGAAAATTCCCAACCTAGGTTTGGAACTGTGTGCTTCCCAAGTCCTTTTGGACTATTTTGCATCTAAGTATAATATCTTTGAGGAGCCACAGTTGGAATTAGCATGTTTGCCCGTCCCTAGCAAAGTTCATTTCGAGCTAGACCTTGTGCATGATGAACCCCCAAAACTGCGAGATTTTGTATCCAAAATTTTATCTGTTGAAAAATCCAGGTTTGGGGGTAGCTCATTTTGTTTCACAGTTCACTTGCGCTTCCTGTTATATATTGTGTGAAGCTGTTGAAATCTACACTTCGTCTTTTGGGTTGATCCTCAACTCTTTAGATTGTTAGTGTATGGTGAATTTTTTGTATATAATCCAGTAGATAAAAATTTTAAAAACCTTTTGTTCCTTTTGTATATATTTTGCTAATCCAATATGATCTCGGCTGAAATATGTTGGATTTTTGCCTTGAATAACGGAGTTCTAATCTTGCTTTCGCCGACATCCGGGTATTCTCTTTCCTTTTTCTCTGCTCAGCATGGTCCTCTTCGTATGTTGTATTATAATTTTATTCATCTTTTGAAACATTGAGGACAATGTTTAGTTTAGGTTTGGGGGTATAAGTAGATACCATGATAATATGCCATAATTGAAACATATGCTATATTGAAAAAATTGAACTCTTCCTTTTTGAAAAAAAAAAATCAAAATAAAAAATTGAAAAATTGAAAAAACATAAAAATGGAGCTCATTTACCTTGAAATGTTGACTCTTGTGCAAATATGTATTATTAGGATTCTTAGTCTAGATATTTAGGCACCCTGATTCTAGCACAATTCACATAGTGATAAGAAACTTGCACGCGCACGATCTACCAATACATGTATAGCCTCATCCTTGAGGTGTTCTATCGGAAGTTTTAGTTGCCAATCACTTTAGAATACTGAACGAAACTTGACTAGCTTGTTCTTTGGTTGGTTGGGATAGAAGGTGGAGGTTACATTAAGAAAGACAACCATCGAATTTAACTGGGTGCATCAAAAAGGGCTACCTCTTGCAAAGTGTCATGTAATTTTTTGTTTCTTTTTGTTATGTATCAAAAGAGCTACCATATGTAAAAATCAATTCCTTCTTCAAAAAAAAAAAAAAAAAAAAAAAAAAAACGATGTATATATTCAGAAAAAAAATAAAAATAAATTAATATCAGAAAAAAAAAATCAAAAAAATCAAGTATTTAGCAATTTCATTCTCTCTTGTCTAAAAATAAAAGAGAGTAGTCAATGTAAATAAGAGTCATGTAAAGAGTCATCTTTTATTGTAATAAGCAAGGAAGGGTGTATGCCATTGATGTACAACGCGAGTAATTGTGAAATACCTCCAACTCATTCACAATTCTCGTAAAGTCCGGACAGCTAGCTAGATTTCGACCTTGGTTCTTAGCCTGAGAAACTATCTCTTGGTGATTAGTAGTCATAACATCCGATCTTTCTTTACACATGTGTAGATACACTTTACACTCTTATCACATGTCTTTATTTGTTATCAGTGCTAGGATTGTGCCTTAGATAGCTAGATTGACATCTCCATTTTGCTGTGAGCTTAAACTGTCTTGCACATGTCACATTTGATGGAATCTGAGCTTATACTTTGTCCTAGAACTTTGTAGGTACGTTCTAAGCAAACCTTCACGAGACTTCACTCGTCCACTAGGGACACTTAGTGGTTTAAAAGGCTTATTTCATACGCTAAATGCATTCGAGAGACCAGCGACAGTGGTATAGGTAGGATTTCCTTAGTTTTGTTTTACTTGAGGACAAGTAAAATTCAGGTTTGGGGGTATTTGATGAGTGCTAAAAAGTGCATATTTCTATATATTTTTCTTGGCATTTAACTCATCTTTTGTGCATTAATTCTACATTTTATCCCATATTCTGTGTTTTCGTTGTTTTCAAGAATAAATACTTTTCTTAATTAATTTTGCATTTTTAGGTACTAAATAAAGCCTGGTTATCTCACGGAGCGAAAAGAGCAAAGGAACGGCAAAGACTCCCGCTAGGAGGAAGCGAAGAATGATGTTTGCAAGAGCCGGATCAACTAGAAGTGGGCTTGAAGAGGAAGAATTGTTCTTAAAGAAGATATGGGCTTGGCATACCCAAGGCCCAAAACCCTTACCCAAATCCATTTCAATTTCCATGAGATCCGTCAGATTGGATCCATCTTGTCATCCAACGGTCGCCTCATCATTGTGCATCAAAATCCGAAGCTCATGTCAAACACTACAGTACCTAACTCCATCTGAAGCCGTCAGTTTTGTTGTATCTCATCATCCAACGGTCGTTCCTATCGCTCCGTTGGATCATTCCATTACCTTTTCATCCTACGCTTTCGCTTCGCTGAGCATCAACCTTTGATACACCCGCCTCACACCCTAGCATCAGAAACCTACACCCTCAACCAAACGAACCCTAATCCTATTTCCATCGATCTCTTCCCCTCTCTTCTTCCCAAATTCTCTGCAAAACTCTCTTCTCGTCTGCAACACCACCACCTCCACTGTCTCCTCTGCCTCTCTTCCATCTCCATACCCCGACACCACCTCATCACCTCCATCAGCTCAGTCCTTCCCCCAAAACCCATCCCTCTACTAGCCTAGACATTTTACAAAACTCGCACCACTTTCTCTGAACCCTAGGGTGTGGGATTTGTAAAACATCTCGAGCTAGTATTTCAGAGACGACAAGAGCAGCAGCATTAGCAGAGGAGGAGATGTACGAGCATGGGTCGAAGCAGAAATCATAGTGGGTGAGTTGAATTGAAAATTCCCAAAATCAAAATTAGGGTTTCAAAATTTAGGGTTTCTAAATTTTGGGGGAAAACATTTTACTATAAATTGAGAACATTGGGTGTATGTAAAACTTATGCCTGGGCTAGCCAGAGCTTCACCCAAGAGGACTGGACTAGCCAGTTCCTCAACTGTGTTATCTTCAGTTCATGTTTTGTTTGAATGCAATGTTGTTTCAAGTGTAATTTCCATGTTCTAAGCTCATAGCTAGGGTGATGAGGAAACCCTTTGAGCCATTGCTAAGTTTCATTCAGTTATAAACATAATTTTTGTTGTGCTTGAAATGTTTAGGATAGTCTTAATCAAAGCAGTTTACATTTTGCTCTCACAGTGCATATCATGTATGCATTGTAGTTAGAACACCACTATGTGATTGTGCTACAGCTCATGCTTAATTGTCTGTTATGAATCCTCTGACTAGTTGTACTCTAAATCAGACAATTAGTACTTAGGATGAATACTTTAATTGTGATTTAGAACATCCTTTAGGTTGTTAAAACACCTAAGTGGCTTCTCTGTGGGTAGTTGCAGCGTGATAGCCCCAACTACTACTAGGATTAGAATTATCTTAGTGCCTTTAGCTTCCTTTCTAACCCAACCCTTTGATGAGCAGCAGGCATAGAACCTCCACTGCCATCTAGTTAGTCAGTTGAGCCAAGAAGCTCACTGATAACTATACAAGGGACAAGATTTATGTGGAACTAGGATAACTTAGTCTAGGTGAAATGGTGGAATCTAATCCCTAGTCTTCACCCAAAATCCCTCTTTCCTTTACTGTTTCTTGTTTTTATTTGATTCCCTTTACTTCTTTGCTGTCACTTCACTGTCTTAGGCTCATTGCCTTTGTTTCATTAGCTCACTGCCACTGCTACACTTAGAGATCTAGCTTAGCTAGGAAACCTTAAATCACACACACCTAGTCTCTGTGGTTCGACCTGACTTGCGCACATCTACTACAACAGACCCTGTGCACTTGCATGTATAACAAGTAGGCTTCTTTCTTGCTCTTATTTTACACTCTTAAAAGCCTACCACAAAGCGAAGTTGGTGGGCCAAGTCAACAACCAACACAAGGCAATGGCAAGAAGGGCAATGGCAAAGTGAAAGTTAAAGGTTCCCACCTTCCTCATATTAATGACATGATACCT
This sequence comes from Papaver somniferum, assembly GCF_003573695.1. Lineage (NCBI taxonomy): Eukaryota > Viridiplantae > Streptophyta > Magnoliopsida > Ranunculales > Papaveraceae > Papaver > Papaver somniferum. The sequence continues at coordinate 41,777,852 of NC_039364.1, forward strand.
GACCTTGAGCGTGGTAGATTTTGGGGTGAAGCTCCGGAACCGAAAACACTATTTGGATACAAGCACTCGTGGGCTCGTACTATCTATCAAACCTATGTAATTATTTTTTATCTTGTGCGTATGTATTGTTGTGTATTTATGTAAAATATCTTAATTGTATTGTCTCCTAATTGTAGGATCATACGAAGGCTGTGCGTGTTTGACGAAACCAAGCCGTGGATTGTTGGAAATTGTCCGAGGAATGTGAAGAGGTCCAACACATATTAATGGAATCTGGTCTATATGATTTGGTTGAAAATTATGTGAAGCCTGATTCCGTGACTGTCAATTGCTTCGTCGAAAGGTATCATGGTGAAACCGATACCATGCACTTCCCTTTTGGGGAGATGACCTTCATCCCCGATGATGCTCAGAACATTCTAGGCTTGAATGTTACCGGAAAATCAATTGCAGAAGGAGTTGAGTCTCTGGACCTAGAATGGTCGATTTTGCATGCTCTGACTAAGAAGCTGTTGGGTTGGGACCAAGGTAGTTAATTTAGGATTCCAGTTCATCTCGGTCCCTAACGAAACACTGGTACAACGTTGTCTCGGGGAAATTCCGTTTTCAAATTTCGGTTCCAACTTTTATATATATACTTTCTAGATATGTTAAGATATAATGAAATAATATCCAAATGAAACAAATATTCATTAAGAAAAAACAAAGGCATCGAGTTCATCTTCATTGGACTTCAAGATGGAGGCAGAGAATTAACTGTCCAGCCTTACTAGGTCTGACACTCTGATTTAGGTTGAACCATCTTTAAATTTAGACAAATCAGTAGATACGAGAGACGGAAGTAATGCCCTGCTTTATTGAATGATGGAGCAATTTTTGGAGGAAATCCTCACGTTTTGTATCAGCTAGCACTATATTTAGGAGGGCCATATCTATAATTAGTAAATGATGGAACAAAGTGAAAACAGAACATTGGGTGAATTTAGCACCTTCAAGCTGCAATGTCGCTGGCAATTCACAACGGTCATGTACTGTGCTAGTACAATTCAAGATGGAAATTGGATGGAAATTCATGTAACCTCTGCAGAATTTCGGTGGAATTTCGGTAACTTTCCGTCTTGCCGGCAGAATTTCGGTAACTTTCCGTCTTGCCGAAATTCGTTGTTTCGCTATGGTATGAGCCGAAAAGGAAAAATTCGGCGGAATTTCGGCCGAGATGGCCGAAATTGACTACATAGGTTGGGGATACAAAACTTCTGTGGAGAGATTTTATGAATCCAAGTCTGGTAGGACAAAGATAATCAAGTTGACGCTGCTTAAGAAGAAATTTGAAAACAAAAAGCAAAAAAGTTTGGAGGATGGATGGGACCCTGAAGAAATTCGTTATACTGCCGCTGCATACCTGTTATACATCTTGGGCACTAGGGTATTCCCTGACACTAATGGCAACAGGGTTAGTGCGAACTACCTTCAGTACTTGGATCCATTGGAAGATGTGTATGGTTATTCTTGGGGCACCGAGGTAATGGAACATTTGATGATGGAGATGAGAAGGGCCTCTAAGGCTAAAACCACCAATTTGTCGGGAATTTCACCTACATATTCTCTACTGCAGTAATTTTGTTTTTAAACTTATGTTATTATTATATTGTTCACATTACCCTTATCGTGAATTTAGAAATAAAACTATTGCTTCACCTTGGAATAGGTGTGGGCTTATGTACACTTCCCCACCTTGTTCAAGGACTAGACCTCCTTGAATATCAAAGACCTTCCCGAACCCGATACGCCTATAGCTAGGAAATACGAGTTCAACAACACTCCGAACCCGGTAACATAGGTCGACTGATCGATATCAGGTTGGCTTTGGACGCGATGAGTACCCAAGATGTTGTCTTCGACCCTTACAAGGAGGTTAGAGGAAACCGCCAAGTTTGAGGTATGCTAACGTTGCATTCTACTCTATTCATTTCTACCATGGGCCGTTGTTCCACCCAAAAGATACGTTATGGCCAATCCTACACGTGTGATGCGCCAACTTGGATTCAAGCAATTATCACATATCAAGACGGACCTTTTCAATGTTTTTGTTCTTGACCTTTCTCTTCTCGTGCTACAAATCCTAATCGGTTGCATGTTAGATTGATGATCCAAAACCGGATCCAACAGATTGGAGGGATAGGGAACCACGTCGTTTGGTAGATATTAGTCAGTGGGATAAGTGGGAGATTGCGGAAAACGATGATGAGGTTGATGCCAACTACATTGAAGATTACCTTCAATGGTCACATCCTTTTGTCGTCCGCCCGGATGACGTCCAAGTTCCACCCCAGAAACACCCTCCCGTTCCAACTCCCGCACCGACACCACCTACGGTCGCCCAACTTAATAAGACTGTTGGATTGTAAGTATTTTTAATTACTTAGTCGTTTAATGTACACATAATCTTATATTACCATATATATACTAATTATGTGTGTGTTGTATGTATGAAACTAGCGGCGTCGGCTTGGCAAGTTGAGGAAGCAGTTATGTTGCAAGTACGATGAAGAAGCGGGGGCATCCAATGAAGAAGTGAAGGAAGTCGTGGAGAAGCTTGATAAAATTGAAGAAACCGAACCTAGTGCAAGGGATTTGTTCGGTGAAATTAGGAAGAAACCGACACAAAAGAAGCAAAAGACCAATTGATTAACTATTTAGTTGTGTTTCTTTTTCTGGATGGTGGTTGTTACGTCTTGAACAATTACGAAATTGTTTTCGTTTGTACCTCATGATTCAAACACCTTAGAAACATTCTTCCATTTTCAGCATCATCAGTTTTTGCAATCCAAAACCGGCGTGTCCCATCACAGCTTCTACACTTTGAATAAATAAAAGGACAGTCCATGGCTAGATGAGAAGGTGACTTGCAAATTTGACACTTGCAATGATGACTCTGTAAGAGAATATTATATTAGTTATGTGTCATAGTAGTGAAGATTATATTGTTAGTAATGTTTATTCTACTTACTTTGCAAATAGAGCTAGATGATGAATCTCCCATCCCTTGTGAAGCTTTAACCGTGCTTGCTTTCTTGAGAGAAGGATTTTTGTTATTTGGTGGGTGGTTTGTGTAGATTTTTCTCAAGGAATTGGGGGTATTATATACAAATGAATCACCAACGGTCTTATTTTTCAAAAAACTAGCCGTTTTTTTTTAATTTCACAAACACCGGCATAATCGATATTATAGGTCCAATGCCGGTTCTTTGTAACGACATTGAATGTTGTTGTACAAACATGCCGGTAATGGTTGCATATTTGTCCCAATCTCTGTGAATAAATTCCCTTGTACCGGCATGGTTAGCTTATGGCAAAAATGTACCGGTACTTGTTTCCGGCAGCTTATGTCACAATTACCTCAATGCCGGGTTTGGTGATTTTCAAGAAAAAATAGTCGTTGAGGTTTTTCTCTATATAAAGTGAGCTAATATTTGGGCCCAAAAGTCCAAAACTCGTGTGTTCTTATATATTTCCTTGAGCCTCTTAACTTAGAAACCCTAAACCCTAGAATAATTATCTACAAATAGCTTAGTATAGTACCTAATCTCATATACAAAAAATGACATCGTTCGACTCGGAGGAAGATTTAGCAATCACCTAAGCATGGTACGCCGAAACTCGTCCTTCAACTATAGATAAAAGCACGCGGGATTCCATGTGGTTGAAGATTTTTAACAAATTTATTCACGATTACGGTAACCCGAAAGGAAGAACTGCCAAACAAATCGAGGAACGACACGACATCATCCTAAATGCGGTGGTTGAGTATCCAAATATGAAACATCGGATCAATCACGCTACCCGCAATACATTGTCCCCTCAACAACTCGTAAGTATCTTTATGATTAATTCGACATAATCTACTCGTTTGCAAATTTTATGAAACAAACAAAGTTTGTGTGTTGTTTTTGTAGCATCAAGCCGTGAAAACGCGTTACTTAAAAGAAAATGGGGAAACATTCATGTTTGAAGCCAATGTAAACCATATTGTAACCAAAGTCACAGAGTACCACCAACTGGGTGAATCGGAGACAGATTCTTCTTAAGAAGATTGATAGTTTACTGGTGTTTGCTTAGGTTTTTAGGGCATTTGGTTAGGTATTTCGTAAGGTTTTGTTGGTAGATATCTATGTAAATCCTCACGAGACTATAACTCGTCCACTAGGGTCTCCTAGGGGTTTAAAGGCTTGATGCACGTGCTAAGTGCATTCGTTGTTCCGTCGACAAGGATTACTTTTGAAATAAATTATATTTCCGGCATTCTATGTTTACATAATTCCATGCCGGTACCAAGAACCGGCATGGATTTTATATATTTATTACATGCCGGTATAAAGTGTCAAGCACTATATTGTTTCTGTGTATAATAAACCAGGTACCGGCATTGATGATATATAAGAAACAACGCCGACTCCAACTTCCGGCGCGTCGTTTATCCTTATTACTATGCCGGAAAATTCAAAATTCAAATTTTTGCAAGTACAACTTCATTGATTGAGTACAATAACGGCCATATTTGGGTACCATCCTATAAATACACTTTTTCTCCCTACAAAACAACACACACCTGGTTCCATATACTTTAAAAAGCTGATATCATTATATAAGATTTCTAAATCTACCAATACCTCAACATACAAAGCAATGGCATCCTTTGATTCAAATGAAGATTTGGCGATCACCAAAGCTTGGTACGGGGAAACTCGAGCTAGGAGCCAGTCCTCCGTAAAGGTGGATTCCGTGACCTTTTGGGGTAAGGTATACAACAAATATATGCAAGAGTTTGGGAATTCGAATAGAAGAAGTGTTCAACAGATTCATGATAGGCACCAAGTCATCGAAAGTGCGATACTTGCTTATTTAGAAATCCAAAAACCAATTTTCAATGATCCCCACTTTAACTTGTCCATTGACCAATTTGTAAGTATTGTTGTGGTTTATTTTACGTGATCCATGTTGTTTGATCTTCATACTAAACACCACTAACCAAGTAAGTTTGTGTTATGTTTTTGTAGCATGAAGTCGTCAAAGCGCGCTACTTGGAGGAAAAAGGGGAAGCATTCGCATTCGATTCAAGCTACCAATTCATGGAATCCAAAATCCCGGAGTATGCCCCGGAGATGATGGAGGGTGTATCGTCCTCGGACGAAGATTGATGGCTTTAGAATTTTGTGTGTAGGTTTTGTGGGTAGATCTCCATGTAAACCCTCACGAGACTATAACTCGTCCACTAGGGTCGCCTAGGGGTTCAAAGGCTTGATGCACATGCTAAGTGCATTCGTTGTTCCGTCGACAAGGATTAAATTTCAAATAAATTACATTTCCGGCATTTTATGTTTGCATATTTCCATGCCGTTACCTAGTACCGGCATGGATCTTTTATATTATTATATGCCGGAATTAAGTGTCAAAATTCTGAGTGCAATAAACAATGTTCCGGCTTTTTAGTTATATACATTAGCGTGCCGGAAATCGTTTCCGGTATTGTCGAAAATCTAACGTTCACTGCCGGAATAGAGCATTCAACGCATAACAGCTATTTTTTTGAACCATAAACCAGTAAAACCATTTCCGGCGCGGGATCTAAGATACTGACAATGCCGGAATGTTAAAGTGGAAAAGAGCCGTTGTGTCCTCATCTATTTAAAGGAATGGATACACTTATTGCAGTTGATACCTCAAAAAAAAATAGGTGACCTCCACCACATCTCTCTCATGGCAAAGAAATCACGAAGTACCGATTTCAGAGATTTTTTATATGAAAAAAAATCCACTCCGATAGGGAATCAATCATCATCCACCACTAACTCAATTCCCATGATACTATAAAAACTTAAAAGGAAGGAGCCAACCACCAAGTCACTTGCCGCAATGGAAGAAGAGATACTTAGAAGGAAAAGAGTAGAAGAATAGGAAGCAATACAAGAAAAATATCGCAAAGAAACTAAAGAGATAATCGAACGTGTAAAACAAGCGAACATAGAAGCGGATGTTGAGGAAGAAACCGAATGGATTAAGAATTACTTCATAGTTTCGGATTTTCCGGAAGACCACCGTCCTTCAAACATTTTTTGGGGTCTTGTTGCGGATGGTCCTTATATGTCGAGGTTATATGACGGTAAGTGCAAGAAACGCAAAATGGATTACGGGGATGAGTTTGTAGCGAATCGGACAATTGCCCTCATAAAATTGTGTCGCAAATACAATGAGTTTCTCGCAAGATACCGAGATAATAGGTATCAAGCTCAGGCCGCATATACCAAATGGAGAAAAGAGCCTTTTAGGCATTTCGAAGCTGCGTTGTTTGTTGAATCTCGTACCAAGAAATGATGTTAGTTGCAATTAGCTTGAATCTTTCATTTAATGTGTTTAATGTTTATGTGTAACGTTGTTTATGTGTTTAATGTTTTTTAATTTATTTCCTTAGTATTATGAAGCCCAATTTGGGTCAGTTTGCTTGCTTAAACCTTTTGGAGACGCGTTAATAATGAATCAAGAATCACTACCGGCGTTGAAATGTGATCAGCATACTGTGCCGGTTTTATGGTTACAATTGAAACTTATTGTCACCAACCGGCACTGAATTTGCCATCTTTCCATGCCGGCATTTGACGGTTACAAACACAAGTTATGTGGCAGTTACAAACTACTTCATTTCACTAATTTGACGGTTACAAACTATTTTATCCCACTTATTTGACGGTTATAAAATCCTTAATACCATTTTATGCGCCGGTTACAAACTCCTTCATTCTATTTAAGTGACGGTTATAGAAAGGAAATTATTCAATCTCCCTTTGTAGTCACTCTCCCATTTTGTTTCATCTTCTATACCAAAGACAATGGGTCGTCGCAAACCTCGTGAAAAACCCATAACCAATCCTGAAGAATCTGCTGATGATGGTGGTAAATCGAAATCAAAAGCGCAAGAAATGGAGGAGCCTGAAGAGTCTGTTGGTGAGGCTGAAATAACACAATTGCTCCGGTAAGTGATGTTATGTTGAATTGAAGTATTTTTAGGGTTTATCCAAAGTGAAACTTGTATGTTTAGTCTTTCTACTACACTATAAGTAAATTTTGAAATTGAAATTTGTATTTAGTTACATGTTTGATTCGCGGTAGAATTCAATTTGAAAATCATGCCAGATTATGTCTTGAATCCCTATTTTATTGCATGACCCTGCCGGCATGAAAATTAATTGAATACCATGCCGGTTTCCGTTTCCGGCGTTGTATATTTGATCAATACTATGTCGTTTTCGTTAGCCTCTTTTGTTAAAAACTCTATACTGAAATTACAATGTTCCGGCATACACAATACATATCTTACAATGCCGGCAACAGTGCCGGCAGTGTCTATATGTGAAAGTTCTATGCCGGTTTTCTTACAAAAATTGTTAATTTTGTCTAAAATTCAAGACAACCGGCATGGATTTGTAATATATACCATGCGCTATCAAGAACCGGCATTGATGTTATGTTCAACATATATGCCGGTTGATTATTTAACTCAGTTTACATATTGGAACATAGGTCAACAGCAGAAAAAAAAACAAAGGAAAAGGAAAGCTGTTGTAGAACCAAAACGTAGTCTTCTCGACGTAGCCGTCCTGATCCGGCTACTGCTAATGACAATTCGGGATCAACCTATAAGCGACTCAACCAGCAGTGATGATGATGATGAGTGGGAACAATTACCTGTACCGGAACGAGCAGGTGGCTCATCCTCACAAGCAGGTGGCTTGGACATACTGGTGTCGGAGTTGAAGCCCCTGAGGATAATGAAAAGGCACCCCCAGCCCACCTTCCTGATAAATATGACATGATTCCAAACCGCGATGACGACAAACATTGGGGTGAACCGATAAACCCGCAACTCTTATTTGCTTACAAAAACTCTTGGGCTCGTTGGATCTATCAATCTTATGTAAGACGTTTGCATCTTCTTATTATATTATTTATCTTGTTATTGTATTATTTATCTGTGATCAAGTGAATTGAATTAAGTTTGGTGTGTTTTTATAGGACCACAAAAAGCCTTCCGTGTTAGCCGCCATCAACAGACGGACTTATGGCCTTTGAAGCATGAGTGTGCCGCTGTTAAAGCAATAGTCAAAACATCTGCGTTGTATCCCGCGATTAAAAATTATGTGGCCACTGATACCGTCACTGCGAACTGCTTTTTGGAGCGGTTTTTTGGTGAAACTGATACCATGCATTTTCCTTTTGGCGAGATGACCATTATCCCTGAAGATGTCCAAAGGATAATAGGTCTAGAGGTTCTTGGGAAAGCCGTTAAGGTAGGAGATGACTCTAAGGACCTTGGATGGGACAAGATCTATGAGCTGACTTCTAAGTTGTTTGGATGGGACAAGGAAACCACTTTGGCAAATATGTACAAGACAAAGCGTTCCCAAACAAAGACCATCACATTCGTCAAACTCGTTGAATTGTTTGGGAACACGAAGAACAAGGAATTGAATCCCGAACAAGTTCAGCAAACTGTCGCTGCTTATATGTTGTTCATCTTGGGCTCCGCTATATTCCCTGACGCTAATGGTAACAGGGTGCATATGAACAACCTACAATACTTGGATCCGTTGGAAAAGGTTCATGAGTATTTGGGGCACTGCTTTCTTGGCACATTTTTTGGCAGAAATGCGTCGAGCTTCTAAGGCTTACGCCCGTCAATTTAATGGGAATTTCACTGTAATTCAGGTATAGTGAACTACTTATTTTTTATTGTTGTCATTAAATTTGTTAGTTTCCAATTATTTTTTTCTTATACATTTCATTGGAACGATCTTTCATTGGCGTAGGTGGGCTTATGAACACTTCACAAAATTGTTCATACGGTATAAAGGATTGGAGGTTGTCCCTGATTATCCACAGAATAGGCCTCTAGGTCAGAAATACTTCTTCAACAATACCCCAAGGCCCAATAACAAGAAACGGTTATTAGCAATGAGATTGGCTTTGGATTCGATGGTTCCAAGATGTTGTGTTTGACCCATATAGGAATGCCAGAGGAGTTCACTTCGAAAGGCGTGACAATGTTTCATTTTACAACGGACCGTTATTTCATCCAAAAGGATTTGTTATGCACAACCCTCGACGTGTAATGCGCCAACTTGGGTACAAGCAGAAAGATCTCACGGATACATCTTATCAGAAATTCTCTCATGACTTTCCTAAATGCCAATCAAATGAGAACAATACTCTCGTAGTTTACGACCCAAAATCTATTCTTGTGCATTGGAGTGAGAGGGAAGAATAAGGACTTTTGTTGGATAGGGATGATTGGGAATTGGCTGAAAACGGTTATGAGAGTGAACCAACCTTCTTAAGAGGCCATCGGAAGTACTCGCATGTTTATGTTGTACGCCCGGATGTGGTAGAAGTTCCTCCACCACCAGCACGTCCCTCCATAACTCCGACAACTGTACCCGCACTTTTATAACTCGTTACGTTGTTGGTACGTACGTCTTGTTCATTAGTAATCTTTTAATCTATATCTATGAAGTTATACAATTGTACATACTAAGTACATGTTTAATAATTCCTTAACAGCGTAAGCGGATCGGAAATTTGTTAAAGTTCTTTAAGAAAAAGAACAAGGAAGGAGAGGTGCTGACCAAGAAAGAAATGGAGAACGTCGAGCAAAAGATCGACAAAATTGAAGATCCGGCGGCAAAAGACTTGTGGGGCGAAAGGAAGAAGAGGGCACACAAGAAGCCAAGAACCGGGTGATCGTCTGTTTCTTCCGTAGTATTAGTTTGGTTTGAACAATCTAGTGTTGGTTTATGTTTGTTTGCGAGTCTTGAACAATGTGTTTGTTTGTGTGTTTGCTAAACTCTTTTCTTGACTTGGTTTATGTTTGATTTGTTTTCGGTTTGGAACAACATAACTTTGGAGTTTGTTCTGGTATAGAATCTAGTATTGTTATTATATTTATTATGTTGATAAACTTGTGTCAAATTACCTCTTTTACAGAGTTTGAATGTGGCAAGATCACATAACTAAGTTATCTGCAATACCGGTATGCTTGAAAAGAGTAAAATCAATGTCGGTTTCCTAAATGAAAGAGTTCCGGTATTTAAATGTGTTTGTATACTATGCTGGTGGTCTGCAATCTCCTTGGAAAATATGTTTTTGACAGAAAACCGGCACCGTTATGATGTTAACTTCTATGCCGGCGAATTTACTGATTTCTCTTGATGTTTTTTCTGTATTTCCGGCATGGTTCCAAAACAACAATCTACGCTGGCACAAAAGTTCCGGCGTAATAATTATAAAACACAACTATGCCAGCATAGGCATCAGAATATGTTTTAATGTTTACAATTCAAACTTCCCAAAAAAACAAAAGGTTGCGTATTAGTGAACCACATATACCGAAATTACTCATCATCTCTTCCACACGTATTAACTTTAATCTCCTCCTATTGAAGAGGTTTCTTTGATAAGGACAACACATCCCAAAATTGGTGATTATCCTCATACAATGCCATCCATCCCTTCCAGATATTGGGATCTAGATCCTTATTTTTTACCATACCACAAACAGGTAGCAAAGGAAAATTATCCTTGAGTTTTGGAATTACGAAATGATTACCGTTCACGAACGCCAAAACAACTCTTCTCTTCTTAAGGGATCCTTCGCATTTTTGCCACTTTGGGGTAAATGTTACTTCTACGGTGGGGGTAAAATAATGAACAACACATCTAAATGTATCTGCCACTAGATGCCCACAAAGCGGCATTCTCATCCAATATTGAGAAGGAAGAAAGTTCATCTCTTGCTCGGGCCCTAATATTTGAGAATGCATAACATCAAACCCCTCGCCTACACCAACCAATTGCTCATAAAAGCTCCTCTTGTTCACAAGTTTTTCGTCCATCCTCGTTTTAGCATATCGGCATGGTGTCATACCTCTACTAACCGCCGTGTCAAATATTCCTAATTGTTTAGTCACAACATGATAGCCACAATTTCCATCTTCATCAACATCATCCGTATATACAATATACTCGCGAATAACTTCAGGAAGTTGGTCTATGTAAGACCGTATCTTGGTATGATAACTTCTAATTGTCCTACCTGTTCTGGGATCCTTATACATCTTCATATTACCCTTTTCTAACTTGATTATATCCAAACCATCCTATGTAATCTCTACACTTGCATTGTCTTCGATATGTGATGGGAGTCCGTACTTCCTTGGCATACCCCTTCGCCTTGGAACTAAAACTACATCAACTTTGATATCACTTGGGTTTGTCACCAACTCTGCCTCGTCACCTTGTTGTTCTATGTCACTTGATGATGATACCTTTGGAGGCCTACCCCTTTTCCTTGGAACCTCCTCTAGATCGACTATGGGTATGACTTCGGAATGCTCACCTTGTTGTTCTTTGTCACTTGATGTTGATACCTTTGGTGGCCTACCCCTTTTCCTTGGAACCTCCGCTAGATCGACTATGGGTATTGATTCGGAATGCTCACCTTGTTGTTATTTGTCACTTGATGTTGATACCTTTTGTGGCCTACCCCTTTTCCTTGGAACCTCCACTAGATCGACTATGGGTATGGCTTCGGAATGCTCACCATGTTGTTCTTTGTAACCTGATGTTGATACCTTTGGTGTGGATACGGAATCCTTCGTTTGTTGTTGACTTGATAGCGGTTCCTTCCTCGGCCTACCTCTTTTGTTTGGAACCTGCGCTTCCACGAACCTTTGTTACGAAATCTCACTTGCGGTTAGATCTCGTTTCTTACTTGTTGCGCGTTCTTCTTCACGTTGAGTCATTCCTTTCAATTATACCCTTTGTTTTCTCCTTGACGTTTTAGTTTGGGGTCTACCTATTGGATCTCTCTTTCCTGGCTCTTCGCTTTGTGTGATCCATGGACGATTAATTAGCCTTAGTTGTCTCAACAAGACTTGCCGGCTTACCGAGGTGCCACGTGTGTAAGATTCGTAGAATTCCTTTGCTTCGTTCGTATACCATGGAGATTGTCCGGGATCTCCCGAAGGGGGAGGGTCGAAAGATAGTTGCTTCCAAAACGGATCAATAACCTCAATAGGTATCACTTCTTCATACTTTACAAGCATATGACGACACGGAAGCCCCAATGAGGATATGTCGGGACAAATACACACATCACCCGATTTTCCGTAATTTTTCTCATATTCCATTTGTCTCATCATATGTTTTATTGCCCAATGAGAGATGTTGAATTCTATTCCTTGGAGCAACTTACGATAACGAAGAAATTGAGTCATCCTTTTCATTGAGCTTTTCTCAAAAGACACCTTGATCCTATTGATATCAGCCTTAAAGTATTGCTCCATTGTCTCGGTGACCATAACCACATTGCCTTGACCGGACTGGATGAGATCTTTAAATCTCCCATGAGCGGACTCCGCTGCACTAGTTGCTTCAGTCTTGAAGTGTCTATACCGGTTTGTCCATGCACGCACAGATTTTTCCTTGAACTTATCCAACCATTGAGTCCGACAATACCAGACGGCAGTCGGATAAACTTCGTTCCAATCGGCAATAAACTTCTCCAATCTCTTTTCATACATAACCTCGGTAAGAGACCAATAAAATTTCTCCCAATCTCTTAGAAATTCCAACCACTTTTTATGATTTTCCGCATGTTCTTTGTCCACTCTCTCCTTTATCTTGCCTCTCTCATCTTCTTATTCTTCGGGGGATAGTTTGTTCTTTCGAACATCTTCCTCTAGTTGAACAATCATTCTCTTCTTAATATCCGCCTTAGTGGGTTCAAACAAGGCATGGCAAGTTTTTATGATATTTTGACGTATATGATATGTACATAGGAAATTTTGTGCGTCCGGGAAGACGTCGGATATTGCTTTCATTAATGCATCATCTTGATCGATTACGATTACCCTCGGAAGTTGATTTTCCCGAAAGAATAATTTCAATTGTCGTAATGCCCAATGATCAATATAGTCCCTCTCATTTTCCATTAAACACCAAGCCAATGTGAATGTTACCTTGTCCGAGGTTTGCCCCACCATGTTGAACAACGACATATTGTATTTGTTTGTCTTGTAGGTACAATACATCATAAGAACACCACAACATGTATTTGCCAATTTGAAGGGGCTTCTCGTCCGTCCCTCTTTTAATGATACGCGTGTAGTTTTAATCCCAAGCCATCTTCTCAAATTCTTGCATAACGGACCTCCCTTCCCATTCCACCCTTCTAATAGTTGCTTGTGCGCTATAAATTGTACGTAGAGAAGATACATTGGACTCATCCTTTTCCTTGAAGCCTCTGAGAATTTGTCTCGGTTTGATAAGTGCTTTGGTCAATCTCTTTACATCCTCGAACTCATGAGGTTTCAGCTTCGCAACTAGGGATTGACCAACAAAATCTTTCGGATCCCGGTGGTTATGACAGCCACACAAAACCTCACAATCCCAATTGTTCATGTCATTTAAATGGAAAACAAGCTTAAACGGGCAATCATTCTTCCTCGTACGAGTCTTGTATACCCTATTAGTCTTCTTTGGATATACATAATCCTTTCTCTTGTGGCTATTCTTCTCCTTGTATTTCCCACTTCTCTCGCAAGCCATCTCAAAACGCCTCTTTGAACGTTCGGTATTCCTCATCAACACACACATTTCTTAAGAGTCGTCTCTTTAGCCCAAGCGATTGCTTCATTTCGATCTATTATTCCCTACATAAGATCAATTTCACATTCATTAGAAGGTTCATTACTAGCAATCCATTAGTAAAGTATTCTTTGGTCACATACCGGAGGTATTTTATAGTATTCTGACGTATCCCGATAAAACGACTTTGCATTTGTTGGATCAATATATGTCCCACCTAAAGATCGAACGAAAATTAGTTCCAAACGAAATTAAAACACTATGCGGGAAACAAGTACCGGCATGCTCAACCAATGTTCTGGCATTATCGAACTTAGCCAAAACTGAAGACCAAATTTGAAACATATTCCGGCATACATTATTCATTAGACAGCAACGCCGGAAAACAAGGTGCCGACACTGTCGTAATTTATTGTCTCAAGCCGGTACACGCTACCGGCGTTCCAATTAATTGATATGTAATGCCGGTATTTTGCTCTGGAAAACATTTATTCCTGTGTGTTTTTTTGTAGGTGCCGACATTGTAAATTTGAAACTCAACAACGCCGGTTCCACTGCCGGCATTCTCGAAATTGATGGTACCACGCCGGTAACTGGTTCCGGCGTTGATGGTTATTAATTTTCCACGCCGGTTTTTAGGTTTACATGGAAATGTTTCCTGTATGTTTTTCATGCAGTTCCGGCATGGTAACCTATCAATGAACCCATGCCGGTTTAATATTCCGTAGTATATTCCTTGGTAGGTAAAAAAGTTAACTGCTTACCGGCATAGTTTTTTGGTAGAATACTATGCCGGATCAATATTCAAATTGGGGGATATCGCTTTACCGGCATGGTCGTAGTATGATTACCATGCCGGTAACGCGTCTGCCGGCATGGTATTCATACTACGAGCATGCCGGCACCGAGGTTTTACAGTTGAAAAAATGGCGGGTATAAAGAAAAAATCGATTTTTCAACCTCCTAGCAGCTTTACCTGTGTATTGGGGATGGTTGCATGTTGTGCAAGTTTACTTTCTTGTGTAGCTTCTTCGAAAAACTCTCCATACTCGTCAAAATCATCATTCAAGGGTGTTGGCTTAACAAAGAGTTGCAATTGAGAGTTGTTGTCGTTAGCTCCTTGTTGTAGTAGAGCTAAAAATTCAGCAGCTGCAATTCTCTCCTCACAATCATCTTCCATTTTCACAAAAAAATTTCCACTCAAAAATATTTTTCCGTCCTTCTACTCTCACCTCACTCACCCAAATTCAAATAAAAACACACTAATCATTTATCAAAAATCTTAAGATTTTATTAATTATTATTAATCACTAATCCTGATTAGTGAGGGTAGATTAGGTAATACGTAAAATACTTAGATAAGAGGTGACCCCGAATTGATATCTGGAATCAGTTTTTGTCCTTTTCTTATATCCCCCAATTCCTTTTTTTATCCCCCAATTAATGGTTCTAAATAAATCTAGCTTGAGATAATTTTTAATATGGGCTTGTGGCGCAGCTTGTTGCCCGCTTGCCTTCTATGTAAGAATTCATTTATTTTGAGATAATTTTTAATATGAAAATATAGTATACGATCTAGCTAAAACAAAAAACTAGTTGAAAGCAAAGAAGGGAGATGAAAGTCCCGCTCACGTCCGGCCCAAAATGAATAAGATCTGAGCAAGTGAAAGTTTCCGGCGAGTAAGGCTTTTTTTTTTTTTTTTTTTTGGGAGAGGTGACAGAGGTTAGATAAATTGGAGCCTATTGAACAATGTGGATCCTTATTCAAATCAAGTTACAACTTAATAACTCGTGGCATTGCCAACATTAACTACTTTACAATTCCCCACTCTTGTGATTCAAAGACAAATTAGAATATAAGCTTTTCAAAAGAACAATTATATCTTAAATATACACACAAATAATGGCTCTTTCCATATATGTCAATTAAATGTTATGTCTCAATGGAGAAGAGCAGCGTATAAGAGTTGGTTCCAAGTATCAGGCAGACCAGGTAGACACCAATGACTACAATCTGTGCCTTTGTGTTCACCATTGTAACCCGTTGGGTGAGCATCTTTTCTCATTTGCGAGAGCATCGTCACATCAAGCAAGTACACTGGTTTTCGAATCCTAGCCAATACTTTGTTCACTACTAATGCAGCTGCAGGCAAACCGGCTGGGTAACTTGATCCTGATACTGGTTGTGTTTGGCCTTTACAGGATTTCGATGGTTCATTCCATTCCCTTCCCCTAGATTAACAGATTGTTACACAAATAAATGGTGTTAGACACTAATAATGAATTCACATACCATTTTACACAACAGTTGTTGGCCAGACATCCTTAGGCCTAGTTAAGGTACTTACTCATAATGGATTGGAGAAATCCCTTGGAAGAAGACTTTTGTTTTGGAAGGATCAATGCTACGGTCTACCCATCGTGCCCATGTACTCAAACCTTTGTAAAATGCAACCAAACGATCCATGGCTTTGTACTTTTTCGTCCCTTCTTGCATGTAGTTCCATTTGTAAATACAATCAGTTGGATATAGAAAAATCCAAGCAAAAATACATTGGACTAAGAAAAAAACTAGAAGTTTTTAGCTACGGATATCTTACGGTTGATTATTGCCTCTATGAGTCCACCAATGCCATGTATTGAAGATGAGCATATCCATACCTCTCCAAGCGTCACCATCCTGGATTGAGTCGAGCTTCAAAACTGTCCCAACTTTGTCTCTAACCATGTCTACCAAGTATGGCGTATGATACAACATCACTGAAACCCCATAATCCTGTCAAAACCCAAAACCTCTGTTAGCTAGAGATACATTTTCTTGAATGGAATTTGGCTGTATTTCATTGTTCATAAAAAGCCGTATAACAACAAACCGACAGTGGGCACGGTTAATATTGTACTCGTGGCTGTAACAGTGGATATGGTAATAACCCAGTGTGTACTGTTGAATCCGACGAGGTACGCACTGTGAGGAGGAGTATAAAGTAGAGTAAAAAGATCTTTTGTACCCTTTTTCTTCTTTACTTTTTGTGGCTGCGAGAAGATAGAGGTGGAAAACATGACACGCCCTTCACTGTTTATTCTCCTGCTTTCACTTGGGCTACAAACTTTTTTTAGTAACTCGACCAAAATCTCATATCACATGATTTTTAGTGTTCTTAATTCTAAAGGAAAAAAAAAGAAGGATAAAACAAAAATAAATAATTCGCAATTGGTTGCTATTTTTCCAAAAAGGATTTGACTCATATATTCAAAAAGAAAGTGAAGAAAAATAAAATATTTTGTGAAAGACAGATTTGGGATTGCGCCGGTGAAAGTGTGCATTCAGGCCAGGTACAAAAGGCCAAAGAGATCCGCTAAACGGGAGAATTTATCTGGACAACCAATAGCTTAAAATTACGGAATACATGCTGCACAGCAACTGTGGTGGAAAGAATAAAAGATGCAAAACAAAAATTTAAAACCTCAAAACATGTCTCGTTGTATATACCAAACCGATTTGATTACACTTACAGTACACTTTGTCACTCCTATAATATAGTGACAATAAAGCTCTAACAATATGTGCCATGCTAAAATCTAATAAGTAGGCCACGAAAAGAAGTAAACAAGAAAGAAGATTACCAAAAGAGTTCTTGTTAGACATATTTTCTGGCGAAGTACTTACTTGTGTGTAAGCCACTTCGTATATTATAGCAACCAAACAAGGTGCCATAAATATATAAAAAAGGTTTTAGCCCAAGCCAGTGTCACTGTACTACAGTGGGTGATGATACCAGTGATCTGAATTCAAATTTTAGCTCAAAACCCAGTAATCAAAACTGATATCTAATATGTAATGATGCTAACTACTACCAGATGGAACGAGAAAAGATTGTTATTGGTAGATCCAAAAATGAAACTGGCACACAGAAACAAACAAACATGCACTGCATTAAGCAATGATTTACTTTCAGTAATTGGGTCTGGTCAGAGTACTGACCTGAAATGTAACCGAAGATAAAAAATCTCTCCTTACAACAGCAGTCTTGAGATTAGGGGTTGAAGCATGAATTAAACAAGTTAATGACTGCCATTGATTCAGACTCAGTGAATCACCAACAAACATTATTTTCTTCCCTCTCCATCTCCTCAAGAAATCTAACCCATTAAACCTTCAAAACCCAGAAAACTAAATTAATCAGAAAAAACCAAATTATATACACATACTATTGCAAGAGTGAGAGTGAGAGTGAGAAAGGAGGACAGAGTAGTAGTAGTACCTCGGAATATCACAAGAAGTTGGTTTCCATCTATACCTTAGGTAAAGGTTATCAGGTCTGCCATACTTTTTACAGTTAAATTCAGGATCTATGAAAGGACAACTTGAGTCAAAGATTCTAAAGAATTGATTTTATTAATCTCTCACACCTTACAGATTGTTCTACATTAAGTATTTATACAAGTTACAAAGAATGAAAGACCTAACACCTAGAACGAGTTTACAGGGCTTGTTACAATAACCAAAGATGCATAGGACTCGGATTTACAACAAGTTCAATAACCATATTCCTGAAGACTTGGACTATACATGGAATGCCGACGGTGCGGACTATATACATAGCTGTGGTGCAGATTATATACACATCTAATACCCCCCCTCAAGTTGGAGGCTGAGGACCATCTGCACGAAGACCCAACTTGCTAGAAAGGCGAAGAAAATGATCCACTCCCAGCGGCTTTGTGAAAAGATCGGCTAATTGTAAAGCTGACGGTAGATAAGTGGGTTTGATTAGACCAGAAAGAAGTTTGTCACGTACAAAGTAGCAATCTATTTCAATATGTTTAGTTCGTTCGTGAAAAACAGGATTAGCAGAAATATGAATGGCAGCTTGATTATCGCAATAAATGGGAATAGGTTTTGGAATAGTGATACGAAGATCAGTGAAAAGATAATGCAACCATTGCAGTTCAGAAGTAAGTCGTGCAAGAGCACGATATTCTGCTTCAGCAGAAGAAAGAGATACTGTTGGTTGCTTCTTGGACTTCCAAGAAATAGGGATGTCCCCTAACATCGTAAAATAACCTGTCGTTGATCGACGAGTTGTAGGGCATCCTGCCCAATCAGAATCGGTGTAACCCGAGAGAGACAAAGAGCTTGAGGCAGATAAAAAAATACCATGACTAACGGTACCTTTAAGATAACGAACAATACGATGTGCAGCAGCTAAATGACCAGAGCATGGTTGTTGCATGAATTGACTTAAAAAATTAACAGAAAATGTGATATCAGGACGTGTGACCTGAAGATACAAGAGACGACCTATGAGACATCGATAAATACTGGGATCAGATAGAGGATCACCAGAGGATGGCAGTAGTTTAAGATGTTGCTCCATTGGAGAAGGAGAAGGCTTAGCTCCCAAAAGACCACAGTCAGTCACAATGTCAAGAATATATTTGCGTTGACAAAGTAAAATACCTTTGGGAGAACGTGATACCTCAAGGCCCAAGAAATATTGCAAGCGACCAAGGTTTTTGATAGAAAACTGAGATTCAAGTTTGTGCTTGAGGTCCTGAATAGCAGGGTCATTATTACCAGTGATAACAATGTCGTCGACATAAACCAAAACATAAATGGAGATTGCACCAGAATGGAAAGTAAAAAGAGAGTAATCAGCATGAGATTGGGTGAAACCTGCATGAAGAAGAGCTGAAGAAAGTTTAAAAAACCATTGACGAGAAGCTTGTTTAAGGCCATATAAAGATTTATTGAGCTTGTAAACACGAGTATCCCCTTGCTTGTGAAAACCTGGAGGGATCTTCATATAAATATCTTCTTCGAGATCACCCTGTAAAAAAGCACTGTTAACGTCAAGTTGATGGAGTGACCAATTATGAATTGCAGCAATTGATAAAAGAACACGAACAGTAACCAGCTTGGCTACTGGAGCAAAAGTTTCATGGAAATCGATGCCTTCTTGTTGCGTATAACCCTTAGCAACGAGACGGGCCTTACGACGTTCAATCGTACCATCTGGTCGATATTTGGTTTTAAAAACCCATTTGCATCCAATGGCAGTTTTTCCAGGAGGAAGATCGGTAATAGTGAAAGTGTCATTGTCCTCCAAAGCCATATGTTCCTTAAATATGGCAGTGCGCCAATCTGGAATTTTAATGGATTCGGAAAAAGTTCGTGGTTCATCATTAGTGAGAACAGATAAAATGAAATCCCGATGTTGGGGAGTGAATTGAGTAAACGAAATACAACGTGTAAGAGGATATGGAGAAGGTGACTTACATTGCTTCACAGAGAAGATATAATCTTTGAGATGTGAAGGACGACGAGATTCACGTGTAGAACGACGTAAAATAGATTCAGGCTCAACAACAGTAGGTGAAGAAACTGTAGGTGGATCGACTGCAGTTTCCATGTGTGACAGAGAAGGTGTCGGAGAATGAGTATTGGGCGAGGAGACAACAGTGGACTGCAGCGGAGAATCAGTAGAGGGATGAGACGGTTGCAATTCCAAAGAATAAGTTGGATCGTCATAAACAAAATCATCCTGAAGAACAGGTTGAAAAATGTCATCAGTAGGAATCTGTGCATCCTTAAAAGGAAAAATATGCTCATGGAAAATAACATCACGAGACACAAAGGTGGATTTTGTGGACAGATCAAGAATGATATAACCTTTATGGTTATATGGATAACCAAGAAATACTCCTGGCATATCACGTGAATCAAATTTATGTGTGATCTTAGTATTGCGAGCATAACATAAGCAACCAAAAATACGTAAATGACGATAGTTAGGTTTCGTACCCAATAAGACCTCATGAGGAGAACGTTTAGATAGTAATGGAGTTGGAATTTTATTGATGAGATATGTTGCTGTTAGAATGCATTCACCCCAGTAAGTAATGGGAAAATTGGACTGAAAACGAAGAGCCCGAGCAACAGTCAATAGATGACGATGTTTCCTTTCAACCACCCCATTTTGTTGGGGAGTATAAGTACAACTACGCTGATGGTGAATACCATTTGCATGTATCCATGCCTGAAATTCACGTGATAAAAATTCAGCACCATTGTCTGATTGGATACGTTGTAAGACTGGTAAGATAGGTAGGGAAGAACCTGTAGAGAGGGTATGAAGTTGGGTAGAATACTGAGTCATAACATGAGAAGCAAAAAATTTGAGAAATTTGCATGTTTCACTCTTAGTATGCATGAGATATACCCAAGTACATCTGGAGAAATCATCTACAATGGTGAGAAAATATTTAGCACCAGTCAGAGAAGGAGTAGAAAAGGGTCCCCTGTATCACAATGAAGTAGTTCAAAACAACGATGAGAAGAAATACGATTGTTATTAAAAGGCAGACGAGTTTTTTTATCCCTAGGGCATACATCACAGAATCTAGAGAAATTTGACTTAATATAGTCATATGAATTACAAAAAAAACGAAAACCAGCTAAACTAGGGTGTCCAAGCCGGCAATGCCATGTATCGAAGGACGTCTTATGATTGAAAAAAACTCTAGAGGCTGGAGAGTGTGATGCAGAAGCCCGTAATTGATAAAGACCAGAGGCAAGTTCACCCTGACCAATCACTTTGGTCGTGAGCCGGTCCTGAAAGGTAAAAGAATTATGTGTAAGAATAACCACACAATCCAAGGAGCGAGTTAACTAGCTCACAGACAACATATTAAATTTGAAATTTGGAATATAATGAACATTATGCAATGTTACAGTTGGTGAGAAGACAACTTCACCAATGTGCTTGACAGTAGAAAGAGTACCATCAGGAAGTTGCATTTGAATTAAAGATGTGACAGGAGAGTAAGAAGTGAAGTAAGACAAGGAGTTGCAAACGTGGTGTGTGGCACCACTATCAACAAACCAGGGTTCAAAAGAAGAAGTGTGAAATAACTTACCAACGAAGTTCACCCTGGATTCCATTTGAGTGTCCTCAGACGAAGGAGTGATAAGAGCCAACAATCGAGAATACTGATCAGCTGAGAAGATGGGAGCAGCAGGTGAATGGGTAAGCTGGGATTCCAAATGGGTAGCAGTGGTATTGGCAGCAACTGGCTGTGACAGAGAAGAGTTAGGAAACCGTGTAAACGATAGCATTTATCTCGAACATGGCCATGACGATTACAATAATCACAGTGAGGTCGAGGCCTTTTGTTATGGATGGTAGCAGGACGAAAACCAGATGAGGATGCAGCGTAACGGTTGGTGTTCAAAGTAGAAGACTCGATGTTGGGAAGAGGGCTGGAAGTGATATGTTGTTGTTCCTCTTCTTGATGCACCATGTTGAATATGCGCAGAGCAGTTGGAAAAGGGTCCATCAACAGGATCTGACTTCTGAGATTAGAGAAACGATCATGCAAGCCCTGAAGAAACTCCATGGATCTGTCACGCTCTAGGCGTTCAAGCAGGTGTTTCCCAGCACCACAAATACACACCTCAGTAACAACAACAAGGGAGTCACATTGATCCCATAATGTTTTGATCTTTGTGTAGTATAAGGAAAAAGACATCGACTCTTGCCGTATAGCAGCTATGGAAGATTTCAATCGAAATAAAATAGGTGCATTAGAGATACAAAACCTCACTTGCAGATCCTTCCATATTGCATGAGAAGAAGGAGCATATAGACAGCTTGCCCGGATATCAGGTTGGCATGAGTTGAGAAGCCAACTGCCCACCAGATCGTCGCATCTCTTCCAGCACTGATAGGCAAGAGCATCAGTAGGAGGAGGAAGAGTACCATCTACGAATCCAAGTTTCCCTTTTGTGTTGAGGGCCTTGGTGATTCCAAGAACCCAGGATCCATAATTGTCACCCTGTAACAATGGAGAAAACAAAACAGTGGCAGGGTTATCACTGGGATGAATAACATATGGATCTGAAATTCTGGAGCTTCCTGAGGCAGGAATGATTGGAGTTGCAGACGAAGTTTGATGTTGAGAAGTTTGATCTTGAGGACTGTCTGGTGGTGTTTGAGGAGTAGATTCAACCATGATGAAAGGATAGAGAGAAAGATGTAGCGGAAGATGAGATAGGTCCTAGGATGGATCAAGATGATACCATCAAAGATTCTAAAGAATTGATTTTATTAATCTCTCACACCTTACAGATTGTTCTACATTAAGTATTTATACAAGTTACAAAGAATGAAAGACCTAACAGCTAGAACGAGTTTACAGGGCTACCAAAGATGCATAGGACTCGGATTTACAACAAGTTCAATAACCATATTCCTGAAGACTTGGACTATACATGGATTGCCGACGGTGCGGACTATATACACAGCTGTGGTGCAGATTATATACACATCTAATATTGAGAAATCATAGAGAGGATAGCTAGAATCTACAACCCAACTTCCATGAAACACATTACATCTACTTTTTTGTACTCTTATTCCATCATCACTACTACTGCTACTGTTGTAAAACTGTTGTGTTTTAACATATTTGATAAGACAAAGTGTCGTGAAGAAGAGCTGTAATTGGAATCTAAAACCCATTTTTGGATTCTGATTCCAATCTTTAGAGCTGTGTACACTCGAATCACGAAGGCATCCGAATGCTCACAACCAATCATCGTAATCTAGAGTGATTTGTGATGATGATATCTTAGTGTTGATTCCTCGGCTCAAAACCTTCGGGTTTATCACAGCCTCATCTAACAACTCCATGCGGGGCGTTTGCGCACGGGATATAGGTAAAAACAATACATACAAGTAAAGATCCATGGGGTTAGGCAAATATAAAGTGCTGAAATATAAACAAGACCGAGGTTTACGTGGTTCAGCACTAAGGCCTACGTCCACGGGGTTTGTTGTTTCACTATGTTCTTCACGGTTACAAGAGTAGTCGAATGACTTTTGGGCTTACATGTATTTTCTTTTCTAAAGGATTAACTTACACTCGAAATCTCTCTCTCCTTCCCTTCCTGATTTTTCCGATCCCCCCTCCTCTTGGTGGGGAGGGGGTATTTATAGGGTTAGAGTGTGGGACCCCTCTCTGAAGGCCGTTGGAACCTTATCTTCTAGTGTCTTGTGTCCATCATGCAGAGGTCTGCGTTTTCCACTTGATGACGCAGAGACATCTTCGCTCGTCCCACGGGTTGATCGACACGTATACTGTTCAGAGTGTTTAATGAGGGTAGTTGAGATGCCTGCTCGTGTCAGACAAGTGTCTTCTGCCCCTGTCACGTCCGTGTCAGCTAACTTTCTCTCCACCGTTGATCTTATCTTCTTTTGGGGATGAGATAAAGTAACTCCTTGGGGTTTATTAGGTGTTCCGTAGTGCATCGTATTTTGATGTCTTGGCCTGCATGCTTTCCACGTATCTTTCTATATACACGTGTCTGATGGTGAGATATATGTATACACAATTTTCCCCTTTTCTTCGGGCTTGAATGTTTAATGGGTGCATTGAAGAAAACAGTCGTTGCATATTCTTCTATCTCTCCTAATAACTTTTCCTAGATACTTGGGCACGTCTTTTATTTGTGCATTAGCTGCTCATGTAACGGGCACGTTTCCCATTCCTCCATTAATTTCCTTTTCTTTTTTTCGGGTATATTAAAGAGAGAAAGAAAATTAATTTCATTCTTCCTAAACATTCTCTCGGTTTTCATTCTTCGTTCTTCAGCCCTTAAATTCTCTGTCAGTCTTCATTCTTCAGCCCTTAAATTCTCTGTCAGTCTTCATTCTTCAGCCCTTAAATTCTCTCCACCTTAGCATTAATCACACTTTCCTCCTCTTTATTTCTGATTTGTTCTTTCTGCTGCTGTTTTTGCTGGTAAGTTTTTCTTTTCTTTGTTTCCATGGTTTTGCGCTATGTTGATTTGTAAATTTTCTGCTACTGTTGTTCCTTGTTTGTGATGAAGAACTTCTTTTAATGCTTGCATGCTAGTTTTCCCCTGTTCTTCGTCTTAAATAAAGGAGGCCATTGTTTTCTTGTATTGATTGAGCTTTTCAGGGTAGGGATTTTATGGAATTTCGAGCATGTATGCTAATTTTAGGGTTTCCGCGTTATCGTGTGTGGATTGCTATTTATGTGGTTTTTTGATTGTTGGTAATGTCTTTGAGTTTTTTTTTGACTTGTTTATGATTAATCTTTTCGCAGCCATGTCTGACCGTCCGCGGCTTCCTTATCAGACTCCTGGTTCTGGTCTATCGAGATCTCCTCCGCGTAGAAAGTCTCAAGATGATGTTCGTAGAAGTCGAGTTTCTTCTGGGGCGAAGGCCTCATCTTCTAGGGAAGAGATTCCTTCGACAAATCCTTCTGGGGCTCGAAAAGTCTTCGATCGCGCGGTGTCTCGTCCGCGTGATGATGTTAGGAGTGCGCAGGCACCGACTCGTGCTGTCGCTTTTGATGTTCCTCCTCTACGCTCTGTAGTGCTCGAGCATCATCTGCCGCCCCTCCTACAACTTCTTTTAAAGGGAAGAATACGAAAGGTGGTGTTCCGAGGGGTGAATCTTCAAAAAATCCTTCTTTGAAGAGAAAGGCTTCCGAGGCGTTTATTGGTTCATCCGGTCCCGCCGAGGAGGATGAGGCTGCCCCATTGATATGCAGCGTTTCGGTCAGCAAGAAAAAAGTAACGTTCAAGCATATTGAACTCGAATTTTCAAGGAAAAGCATGAGCTTTAAGCCTTCGAGGTTCGTTTCTATGCCCCTGAGGATGATATTACTTATGAGCTTATCTCGAAGTATGAGTTCGATGAATTTCATTTGTTGACTACGATTCGGAGCGTTCGAAGCTAGTCTTATGCTTCCGTTGTACAAGTCAGGTGATTCCTTCTACTATGATGTGCTTGCTAGTCGTGAAGGCTCTTCCACCAATACTCACAGCCGTTCTGTATCGCAACTATCGGGGAATTATCTCCGTGCCCTGAGGGAGTGCTATCTGCGGAGTAAGGGGGAGACGACAATGACTTGTTACGTTCCCAATCCCGCGGAAAGGGAATGGTATACTCCTGAGAATTTCAATAACTCCTTCGGTGATTACGTCAATAGTAGGAACCGTAAGCCGTGGAGTGTCAGCCTTCGGAATCTCGCTGCTCCTCGGGGCGAAATTCGTCTGTTAAATGAGGTCAACGATGCCAAGCTGAAGTATGTTCCCGGCACGGAGGGGTCTAGTCAGCGGAAACTTTTCCCGGCCCGCGAGAGGATCAAGCGCGACCATGACTACGAGTGGCACGCTACCATTATCGAAGTTGTTGGTCCATGGGCGTACGGTTGGATCCCTGGTCCACGCGGTTGGCGTCCTACTGAGAGTAGCAAGCCACGTGAATCTCCTCCTGCTCGTTATGGAGATTTCTGTCCCTGGCGTTTAAACTTCGCATGTATGAATTTTCCTTATGCCCTTGACGTCGTTGAGGGAGACGAGGAGGAAGGTTCTGGTGTTATACTTCCACCGAGGAGTGCCTCGACTGCTCAGGTACGCGGATTCTAGCTGCGCTTCTCCTTCTTTAGAAATTCAACTGTTCGGGAAAAATAATTCTTTTTGTGGTGTTGGTTTTCAGGTGTCGAAGAAGAAAAAGATTAAGCCGAAGCAGTCTTCTACCATTGTGATGGGTGAGGCTGAGGCCCATGAAGAAGTTACAAGTACGGTGAACGAAGAGTTTGCTGAGGATGAGGAGATTACAGATGGGGAGGAACGTACTGGTACTTCCCCTATCAATGTCGAAGAAGAGGTCTGTGTGGGTCATGATGGTGATGAAGGGAGAAACAACGCCGTGGTAGCTGATGACGGTGTTATTGGTTATATTTTTGTCCCTGTTGGGGATGCCGCGGATACTCTCCCCACCCTTTCTTAAGAGTTTTCTTTTGATCGGATGTATTCCATAGGGGAGTTTATGGATGATGCCCTCGATTTTCCTGAGGACTTCTCCCTACTTTCCCCCAATGATGATTGGGATGTCCTCGGGGGTGCTAGTAACGGAGACGCTGTTGTTCAAGATGGTGGCGCGGAGGAGCATGGTGCGCATGTGGGTGCCGACATTTGTGCTGAAGGGGCCGTGTCAGAAAAGGGGAAGTCGGTGACTGATTCGCCTGCTGCGGATCTTCCTCATTCGCTGACATCTGAGGGTGAGGACGCCATAATGGATTGGCTCAAGGAAAACAATCTGCTATTTGTCCCTCATCCCGCCCTTGTTTTTGCTGGTGAAAAGGATTCTGATGCGTATACCCGTCGTATGATGGAAACGTCTTCCAAGGCGCAGGTGTCTGAGGCCTGGGGAAGAAATTTGAGTGTTCCCGAAGCTACCCTTGTGTCGGAGCCTCCTACTTCCGTTGCAGATATGATGGCCATAGCCGACGGGTATCAATATGGCTTTCCTCAGCAGCGTGTCTTGGAGGTAAATTTTCGTATATACTTCTACGTGAGGATCCAATTCTTCGGTGAAATAATGTTTTTCGTCTTGATGTGTAGATGATGAGGAGTGAGCATTGTAACCACGTGCTGTATCAGTTCTTCAAAGCGAAATCTCTGAAGCTCGAGGCTAAGCTTCGTCACAGAGAAAAGGAATTATCTGCGGCTGAGGTGGAAATAGAAGAGCTGAAGAAAAGCCTCAAGGAGAAAGAAAAGCTGGGTGAAGCGGAGGCCGGTCTTCGTTCAGAGCTTGTTGCTGTTCGCGCTGAGTTAGAGCAAACTCGCGGCCAAGTTTCAGCTTTCACAGGTTTGGTTTTTTTTCTCTTTTTCCCTCGCAGTGTGTCGTCATTCCTCTATTTCTTAGTTGTTCTGTCTGAGTCTCCCCACCCTATCTCCTGGGTGGCGTCCCCGAGCTGATATGGCTTCGAAACGAAAGAGCACGGCAAAAATCTCGTATTAAAGATCTTGTTGAGAAAATTAAAGTGAAGCCAAGAAATGGGATGCTCGGGCTGAGGTATGGCGCGCAAGGCATGTTCAGATGGTCGACATGCAAAATCTGTATAACCATGACCGTGCTTTATTTAATGGTACGCTGCTGTGGACACGTGATAGTCTGCGGGAATCCCGTGAGCGTACTTCTTGTTGGAGTCTAGGATTCAGCTTCTGGAAGAGAATTACAAAGGCTCGATCCCTCCCTTTCCAGGAGTTGAGGATAGTGTGCTTGTCTTATCAGAGAAAGGGACAATGCCCGTGCCGAAGCCGTGCTCTAAGCAAGCCCTTGCCGCGTCCCGCGTTGAAGTAGCTCGTCAGGCTGAGTCTGAGAGGAATCTTGAAGTGTGTATGTACAGATTAGCAAGGGGTATCAGAGATAAAAAGAAGTCGACCACCTTCGTCACATGGATTCGATGAAGCAGGTAGAATTAGATGCCTGTCAATTTACTCTCACCAACCTTCAACTAGATATAAGAAATTATCCGCGGAATATGACATCTTGATGAAGCGCGAGATGCGGTTGTTAATGAGTATGAAGAGGCTTCGGCTTGTGTCGAAGGTATAACCCTATTCATCGAGTGTGATGTGTCTTTTTTGCTAACTCCCTGGTGTTGTCTTTTTCAGAGCTCGAGGGACAACTTCGCGTTACAAATGAAAAACTTGAAAAGGCTCAATCTTCCTTAGCGCAGCAGGAAGAACAACTAAGCATTTTAAGAGTTTGCGGCATCCCGCGAGAGGCCGTTGGTGCTGCTTCTAAGAAGTGAATCGTCTATCTTCATTGTTATCCCAAGCCCAACAGCGGACACAGTTATTAAGCACAAGGCTCGTGTCAATTGGCTGAGGAGACGAACAAGATGCTGAGAAGATAGAACTTGGCCTAAAGAACGAGCATGGTCTTGTGAAGAACTATCCGCGTCGTCCAGTTCCTGCTCTGCCTTGCCTGGCTCCTCGGGACCCTCATCTGGTGGGAGCGTCCCTTCAAGTCTTCGGAACAATCCTGCTGATGGGGCGGCATCATCTAGGTAGAGACCGCAGCATTTTGTAGAGACCGCGGCATCATTATCCTTCCTTTTTGTAATCATGTAAAAGAATATTTTTTGCTAGTATCATGTAAAAGGAATATTTTTTGATGTGTATCTTCCTTGAATTGGCCTTCACTTTTTGTAATCATCCTTTATGAAATGGATCCTTTTCTTGATATACCTGCAATGTTGGTTTGTTTTTATTTTAAGCATTGTGAAAACAAAACAAAAGTTTTAAGTGTTTGGGTGCGATACTGAAGGGAGGTACCTTCGTGATCGTCTTGAGACCTGTCACCCCCTGGCGAACCTGGCCAGAGGATTCCCAGACGGTGGGGGCCGAGGCAACGTTCTAGGATATGGGGTTAAAAATTTACACACCCATTCCGTCGACCCGTTGCCTTAAGATTGGTTGGGTATCTCTTTCTGCTGGGTGCCTTCCCCCTGGTCTTACACTTATGGACACTGATGGGGGAGCCCTGAGAGATTGTAGATTAACTACTTTCCCCAATATTGTCGATAGGTTTAGTGATAATTTGAAAGCTTGTTTGATTGATAGGTTGAGGCCTGCAATTCCTCTTCCAGAGATAGAAACATGTGGAGTGGTCAGGCTCCCTTCTTCTTCTGGTACCTCAAGCAGTTCAAGTCTGCGTTGCTCCTATGGGAAGTATGGTTTGAGCCACTTAGCATTCCAAGGATGCGGAGGACCTCGCCTTTTAGATTACGAAGGTAGTAGGAACCGCTTCCCGCAATCATGTATTATAAAAGGTCCTCCCCACGTAGGTGCTAATTTCCCCATTCTTTCTCTTGATACCGTGGGATTGTTCTCAACACATACTGCCCCTCTACAAAATTCCGAGCTTTACCTTTTTGTTGTACTCCCTTGCTAGTCTTCGTTGATAATTTTCCATCTTTGTAATGCTGCTTCCCTTCTTCTTCCAGTCGTCCAATCTCTCTAACATCATATCTGTTGTGAGGTTTTTCTCCAAGCTTCGGTCTTCGTGGTTGGCATGAGGATTCCGTAGGGATGACTGCTTCAGCTCCATAAGTTAGAAGAAACGGGGATTCCCCGTGGCGGATCTTCGCGTTGTCCTGTATGCCCATAACACATTGTGCAGTGTTCACACCATCTCCCTTTTGCTCGTCTAATTGTTTTTTGAGTATAAGGGCGAGGGTCTTGTTGGTAGCTTCCGCTTGCCGTTGCTTTGAGGGTATATGGGGGTGGACTTGTTCTTTCTTATCTTGAAAGTATCGAAGAGCATGTCTATATTTTTCCCCTGTAATTGCTTTACCATTATCAGACACAATTTCAGCGGGTATACCGAATCTGCAAATGATGTTCTGGAATATGAAAGTAAACACATCCACGTCTCTGATCCTGGCCAAGGCCTTAGCCTCCACCCATTTACTGAAGTAGTCCGTGGCTACTATCAAAAATCGTCTTTTCCCTGATCCTTCGATGAAAGGCCCGACGATGTCTACGCCCCATTTTGCAAATGGCCACGGGCTATCGACGGAGTTTAACATTGTTGCCGGCGCGTGGATCTTTTTGGCGAAGCGCTGACATTCTTCACACCGTCGGGACATCCTCGCGGCATCCTGTATCATTGTCGGCCAGTAATATCCTTGCGTTTTTGCTTTGTCAGCTAGTGATCTCATGCCGCTATGATTCCCCGCGTCACCATAATGGATATCTTTAGAATTCGATGCCCCTCTTTCCGGGACAAGCAACGTAGTAATGGTCCAGGAAGGATTTCTTGTACAGGACCCCATCCCGAAGATCATATCTTCCTACTTTGGAGAGTATCTTCCTAGCTTGTTTCTGATCCGCAGGTAAGCTTCCTTTTCGAGAAAGGCATGGATCATCACTCTCCAGTCATCTTCGTTGCTGAAGTCTTCGTCTTGATTTGCTCTTGACAGGATATCTTCTTCGTCAAAGTCGTTATGGATGTCTTCTCCTACCTGGTCTTCGATATTTTCTTCCACTGTATCTTGATTGGTAGCGAAGGAGAATTGAGATGCAATCGAAGGCTCGTATACCCTTGCTATTTTAATAGCTTCGACGTTTTTATCCCTCAGCATGGATATATATGCTAGGGCATCCGCGTGCCTGAGGTCCCTTCTGCATAAGTGCCGGAACTTAATGTTCGGGATTGATGCCAATGTTTGGACCAAGGCCATGTAAGCTGAGAGGGTGTCATCGTACACATTATACTCGAGCCCTATTTGCCGTATGACAAGCTGCGAATCACTTGTCAGCCTTACATCGGTTACCCCCATCTCTATTATTATACGGAGGGCATGTACGACAGCTTCGTATTCAACATGTTGTTGGTATGCTCTTTGAATTCTAACCTAAGTGCCTGTATAATCCTTTCTCCGGTTGGGGTGATATGACAATGCCTATTCCTGCTCCTTCCTTATTTTTGGATCCGTCGACGAAGACTTCCCATTGTCTTTGACTCGCAGGTTCGAGGATATCCATTGGATCCTTGTTTTCTTCCTCGGCTTCTGGTATTCCCTTAATCTCTTCGTCGTTGTCAAGGGGGAGGTCTGCTAAGAAATCCGCCAGAACTTGGGACTTCCGAGAATGTTGAATTTCATGAATGATGTTGAATTGGTCCAGATGGGTGTTCCATTTGGCTATTCGCCCACTTTTCCCGTGCTTTTGAGGACTGCTTCCAATGGTGCTTTGCATGGGACCCTGACGAGGTGAGTTAGGAAGTAGGTTCTCAGTTTTGAGTAGCCCATACCAATGCGAGGATGAGTGTTCATCTTGTATAGTTCCTTTCCGCAGAATTGAGGGTCTTGCTGACGTAATAGATAGGTTGTTCTATCTTTGTATTGGTTTTGACCAACACTGCGCTGACTGCGTCTTCTGTTGCTGCTATGTACAATGCCAAAACCTCATCAGGATCTGGCTTCTGCAGGATCGGGATTGAGGCTAGGTGTTCTTTGATTTTTTGGAATGCTTCCTCGCATTCAACGGTCCATTCGAACCTGCTCCCTTTTTTGAGAATATTGAAGAAATGTTTGCATTTGTCCGAGGACGGGCAATAAATCTGCCCAAAGCTGCTATGGATCCATTGAGTTTCTGTACTTCCTTTAAATTCTTTGGGGACGCATCTCTACTATGGCTGAATCTTTGCTGGGTCTACCTCGATGCCCCTTTTTGTTACCAGATACCCGAGGAATTTCCCCGAGGTGACACCGAAAGTACATTTCTCCGGATTCACTTTCATGTGATGTTTTCTCATTGCTTCGAAGATATTCCTCAGATCCTGGTGGTGATCTTTGCGCAGCTTGCTTTTGACGAGCATGTCGTCAACGTAGACTTCTAAGGTTCCTCCAATCCATGGCTTGAAGATAGCATCGACCATCTTTGGTATGTTGCCCCTGCGTTTCGAAGTCCGAAGGGCATTCTAGTGTAGCAATAAAGGCCATGTGGGGTGTAGAACGCTGTGTGTGGCTGATCTTCTTCTGCCAGGGCTACTTGGTTGTAGCCAGAATGTCCATCCATGAATGACAGTTCTTCATATCCTTCTACTGCTTCTACCAGCTGATCTATGCTCGGCAGGGGATAGCTGTCCTTTGGACATGCCTTGTTGAGATTAGTAAAGTCGATGCATATTCTAACCCCTCCATTTTTCTTAGGAACAATGACCATGTTGGAGATCCAGGTAGGGTACTTGACTTCCTTGATAAATCCTGCGTCTAGTAGTTTCCGAAGTTCTGTTTCTACTGCCTCATGATACTCTGGAGCTACTTTTCGTATTTTCTGCCTGAACGGGGGCGTGCCCGGTTTGATGCGTAGCTCGTGTTGGATTACTTTTGGGTCGGTATCTCCTAGCTTCCAGGCGAACACATCCGCGTATTCCTTAAGTAATTTGGTTAAAGAATCTTCCCTTCCTTCGTCCATTATGGTCCCTATTTTGATCATCTTCGGGTTCTTTCGTTCCTATGTTGATTTCTTTTACGGGCTCCACTGGTGTGAACACAGGCTTCGGATTTCCGAGGACTGGGACGTTCTTTAATTGCTATTTAGCGTGTTTCTGTCTTCGCTGGTTGTTGAAGTACTTGTCTCTGTGCTTAGGACATTATCATCTTTCGTCAAGCCCTTCCCTGTAGTTTCCTTGAGGAACAGGTCTATGGCCTTCTCTTTCGCGGTTTCTTTATTTTTTACTCTTCGGATTTTTCGCTGCTCTTCTTGCTCGTTGTTGATATGATCCTGAGTGGCCTGGCACTCTCTCGTAGTGACCCGATCTCCCTTGATTTCCATTACTCCCTCAGGTGTTGGAAATCTGAGATATTGGTGGTACGTTGCCGCAACTCCTTTGAGTTTATGTATCCATTTTCGTCCAATAATGCGTTGTAGGGGGAAGGGGTGTCCACCACACTGAATCGGGTTTCTAGTTTCATGGGCCCTGCGTTAACCTGCAACACGATGTCTCCCAAGGGCTTCGTGGCTGCTCCATTGAATCCGTAGATGGTGTATAAGAGGTCATTAACTGTTCATCATGGAGCTTCATCCGTTTGAATGCATCGTAAAATAGGACGTTTACGGAGCTTCCCCCGTCTATGAGGATCTTTTTGAGGTTACATCCAGCTACTGGTAGTGTTAGGACCAAGGGATCGTTATGGTCTTCCATATCTTCTTCGATATCCTCGGCATCGAAGATGATAGGAGATTCCATCCATCTTCGTGCTCGTCCACCACTATCCCATCGACCTTATACAATTCGCAGCGGTCTTCGAATTGCTTCCGTAACCTCTTTCCTATCTGCGCTGTAAGTGAGGGCCCTGTGGCTTCGAACACGAGATGGTGTTGATTGTTCGGTTTCCTTCCGGAAGTTGGACTGGTTTGGTTCGCTTGGATCTATCCTCGGTAACATCCTTTCGTACGTAATGTTTGAGCTCTCCCGCATCAATTAATTTTTGGATCATTATTTTAAGGTTCTTGCACTT
Source organism: Papaver somniferum (assembly GCF_003573695.1). Lineage (NCBI taxonomy): Eukaryota > Viridiplantae > Streptophyta > Magnoliopsida > Ranunculales > Papaveraceae > Papaver > Papaver somniferum. Next base: position 41,811,407 of record NC_039364.1, read on the forward strand.
TTCGGTCTGGTGTCCGTTGAAACAATGATATTCACAGTAATCTTTAGACTTCTCGGATCTCGGGGGCTGCTTTCCCTTAGACCATGGCCACTCCAGTTTTCCCTCCCTTTGATCTCTCGTAGGATACGAGCATAGCTAGCGTTGAGTTTCGTGTAAACTTGATCTTCGAATTTTCGGTCACCTGTTCTTCGTTCATCCCTTCGTTCCTTCCTATCTTCGTGAGGTCTCTCCACTGAGCAACTCCTTTTGGCCCCATTGGTTTGTTCTGCTGAATTGGTGCGGTGAGATCTCTGCGGATATGCCCTCGGGTTTTCCCGTTGAATTTCTTCAAGTCGAGCGTGCTTTTCGATAATTATTCGAAGATCTCCCTCTGTCTTAGGCACGCTTCCATGAATTCAACAAATAGGGGACTCATTCGGTCTAATCCCCATTTGTAGCAATTGATGCTTACCACTGGGTCCACGCTCCCTATGGCTTGGCAGATCTTGTGCCATCTGTTAGTGTATCCCTCGTGGTTTCCTTGTAGCCAATCGCTAGTGAAAAGAGCTTATCCATTCCGGTGTTTACAGTCTTGTTGTACATGTATGTTCTTAAGAATTTCTCTGCGAGTTGGTCGTATGAGTGGATGGAGTGGTGGCAGATTATCAACCATGATAATGCCGATCCCTTCAGGCTTGACGGGAAGTATCTGCAGAGTACGGCGTCGTTCTGACCCCATCTAGCTAAGACACGGTTGTAGTACCGAATATGTGCAGCAGGGTCGCTGGATCCATCATAGCATTCGAACGTTGGGACAGGGCATTTCAGTGGAATAGGGGTGTTGGCCAAGCGATGAGTTAAGGGCGTAGAGTTAGCTTCTCTCATGACCTCTTCTAACCTCCCCCCGCCTTGTCTATTTTTTAATTGCCTGATCTCGGCCATCATCTCATCTCGTAGCTCTTCCATCGCGCGGTGGTGCCCTAAGTTCTTCTGCTCGTTACCGTCTGACTCTCCGTCGTCATAATCCGGGTCGGATACGCTACTTCCCCTAGTCGCGTCTCCATTAGCCGCTATGACGACTCTACGTCTCGGTTTGGCTCTGGTGCTTTGGAATTTGCTTCATCAAGTTGTTGGCTGGTCTTCGTGCTTAGAGCAATCCGCTCCTTTAAATCTTGATTTTCTCTGGCCAACAGCTACAACATCTGCGTAAACCTGCTGGCTCTTCTTCAGTTCCTCAAGCTCAGCCATCAGTCGATGTGATTGGTTGGACCCCTGATTGGGAGTCCCCGCGTGCCACTACGGTGGTGCCGCCTTCCTCTACGGTCTGCACTAAAGGTGGCAAGGTTCAGCTTCGGTTGCTGGCATTTCCAAATCGGGGTGAGTGCCCCTCTGCGGTGCTAGAGCCGCCGGTATGGTTTGATTTTGATCATTTGTTGGTGGCATTCCAAAGTTGGAAGGTGCACGGGTTGGAATGTTCTGGATTCATCCACCCTTTCTCTTGGTTGATGAAGTTGATTCATAGCGCAAGTTTTGCTAGCCTCTGCAGCCTTCGGGACTACCGCAGCCGCACCGTACTTTGTCGCCGCTGCTCTGAGAGCCGCGCTGCAACTGAATTAGCGTTCATAGGTGAAGTGATTTCCGCAGTATCTTGCCTTTGACTGGTCATTTTAGCTTTGTCTCCTTTCTGCTTGCTTCGGGTGATGACCGGGGTTGTCCTGGGTGTTTCCTTTGACAAAGCTTTGGATTTTCCTGCTTCCTGCGTCTTTTCCATCACGGGTCCTTTTGTCGACAATGAATCTCGCAGAAACTCGCCTTCTTTACTCACAATCGTTCTTTCTGCACAAGGAATTTCAAACAGCGAAAAACGGGAATATCCGCGTGAATCGGGTTAGTTGGCGAAATATCTTCTTCCAGGAGAGGATTAATACATACGAGTTACAATACACGGGTTAAAGTTTTATTAAAGAGATCCTTTTAAAAATGCAAGTAGATCCTTAAAAAACTACGAAAACCCCCCTGAGAGACGGTTCGCACGAGATCTAAAGAAAACGTAAATCCATGGATCAAAACAATAAATCTTATCGAAGATAAAGGTGGTTTTTGAATATAATAAGTTAACAAATGATCTATACGGTCCGAGCTAATAAATCAGAGCAATCATATGCCAATTTAAATGAAATCACAGGACAAGATAAATCTTTTACCGGGACGAAAGTCCCTGTTTCTAGCGCCAAATTGTGAACACACAAATCACGAAGGCATCCGAATGCTCACAACCAATCATCGTAATCTAGAGTGATTTGTGATGATGATATCCTAGTGTTGATTCCTTGGCTCAAAACCTTCGGGTTTATCATAGCCTCATCTAACAACTCCATGCGAGGCGTTTGCGCACGGGATATAGGTAAAAACAACATACAAGTAAAGATCCATGGGGTTAGGCAATATAAAGTGCTGAAATGTAAACAAGACCGAGGTTTACGTGGTTCAGCACTAAGGCCTACGTCCACGGGGTTTGTTGTTTCACTATGTTCTTCACGGTTACAAGAGTAGTCGAATGACTTTTGGGTTTACATGTTTTTCTCTTCTAAAGGATTAACTTACACTCAATCTCTCTCTCCTTCCCTTCCTGATTTTTCCGATCCCCTTCCTCTTGGTGGAGAGGGGTATTTATAGGGTTAGAGTGTGGGACCCATCTCTGAAGGCCGTTGGAACCTTATCTTCTAGTGTCTTGTGTCCATCACGCAGAGGTCTGCGTTTGCCACTTGATCATGCAGAGACATCTTCGCTCGTCCCACGGTTTGATCGACACGTATACTGCTCAGAGTGTTTAATGAGGGTAGTTGAGATGCCTGCTCGTGTCAGACAAGTGTCTTCTGCCCCTGTCACGTCCGTGTCAGCTAACTTTCTCTCCACCGTTGATCTTAGCTTCTTTTGGGGATGAGATAAAGTAACTCCTTGGGGTTTATTAGGTGTTCCATAGTGCATCGTATTTTGATGTCTTGGCCTGCATGCTTTCCACGTATCTTTCTATATACACGTGTCTGATGGTGAGGTATATGTATACACAAGAGCTCTTGTAAACAGAGCATTGACATATGCACAACAGTTAGCAGGAGTGGTGGTAGTGAGGGAAAGTTGTGTTAGTTTATATAGAAAAAGAAAACAGGAAAAAGGCTGAGAAAGAGAGCAGCAGTAGGTACTGTTTAACGAAATTTGGTGGAATGTTTATAACTTGAAATTAAGCCCCTAAATCTTTTATCATTCTGAGTTTTGGTCCTTTTCTTCTTACATAATTTGGACCCTTGAAGCATGGAGCAATCCGTCATGTCTCTGTTTCAAAATAATAGAGGAAGGGATACACAATGCAAATATGTCATGTAAACTCTGCAATTCGGTGAATAAAGGAAGGGATACATCGCCCGTCTCTTCTAAAAACAAAAGGTGACATCCATTAATTCCGACGAAGTAATTAAACATTTCAAATTATAAAGAAATTTCAAGAATCACAAGGTTGTGTTTATGTTTAGGACCAAAAAAATCTCAACCAAGCGATACGTTTACAATCAATGAAGAACAATAAAACATAATTTAATGAATGCTCATTGTCGACTTGTAGCTATATACAAGACAATTTGAATCTATGTATGAGGTCCAAGGTCCAAGGACTAGGTGTGTCTACTTGCATGGACGAATGATACTGGAACACGCACTTTACATATTTGACATATTATCTCTTTTACATATTTGACATATTATGATCATGTAACAGGCCTAACAGGTATTGGTGTTGCGATATTATAGGGCCTAATGGAGAAACCATTGACGAAAAAAAGAAGTGCCGGAGTCCATGGAAAAGAAGAAGGAGACTGTCTGGCTGTCCACGATGGTATGGAATGGGTTAGCCAACTAAACTGCAGAGCTTTCATATCTTGAAGGAAACAACAATCAGATTAACGAGACCTTACAAGGAAGCTTAAGACGAACCAGCTGGAAAATCAACTCCAGAATGGATCATTTGCTCTTCTCTTGTCCTCTTTTGATATAGTCATATGTAAGGACATTAAGTTCAAAGACAATCCGGAAATCCATAACTTAGCCAAGTCCGGAGTAAGAAACCTAAGTCCTTAATTGTGAGAGGCAGCAACTCAATTTTTAGATTGTCAGTAACTTCTTTTATTGACAGGGCTATTCAATTCCCTATTTTCCACCTCTAGGTATGTGCATACAATCCGGAACCGCGGATTTCATCCGCAACTGTCCGTAAAATTGCTGGTGAAAACCAATCCGTGAAAGTCTATGGGCCGGTCACGGATGAATTCTCAAATCCGCAAGGTGTAGCGGTTTGGTTGCGGTTGGTTTTGTAAATCCGCGGATTTATCCGTACCGTAGGGTAATGAAGGAATTTCATAAAACTACTAAGGATCATATTGGAAGGGTCAGTTCTATATATAATCTTCTTGAACGAACTGGAACTGATGAAATGTGCGATGGAAGATTTGCAGAAAACTCTTCTTAAAAGACTTATGAGATGATGCTTGATGAGATGGCGAGTAAGGAAGCTTCTTCGTTGTCGTCCATGTTGTTGCTATACACAGGTGAGAATGCAAGTATTGCTGATGATGCATTCGTCAATTCTTATGATCAAGCATCGACCACGGGTTTGGATGCAGATATGTTTGGCTTCAATGATGAATTACTGAATACTAGTCAAACATCTCCGCGAAAATGAATTCTTAAATACTAGTCAAACAAATGAAAAACACTAGATTGTTTTTTTTTTATTGAAATTGTATGGTATTTTATTAAAAACACTAAATTCCCCTCTACCTTCATCCGATATTACTTATCCCAGTGATGAAAAAAATTATTTTTTACTAAATCCGCGGTTAATCCGTAACCAGACCGTACAATTCGCGGAGGTCAAATCCGCGGGTGATTAGGCCGGTCACGGTTCAATTTTTCAAATCCGAAACTTTGACGGTTTGGTTGCGGGTGACCCCTAATCTGCAACCGTCCGTCCGTTGAACCTCCCTATTCTCCTCCCTATAAATTAAAGCCCACATTAGGGGAATGGTGAACCCCACCTGAACCTGAATGCGAATCTCGACATATATATGAGGCTTAGATTATAGGGAGGTGGAGAATAGGGAGTCAAATGGCATTTCCGTTCTTATATATATAAATTAATTAAAAAAAATTGTACAAAAAAAAAAAGTCTTACACGGGACTTTCCTAAAATCCGATTATAATTCAATTTCACCGAAATAAACTAAGACCGGTAAGACGAAGAAAGACGATATGGTCAAGATTGTCAACCCTAAGTCAACCATAGTCAACCTTTGATTTTGAACCCCTTTTTTGATTCGATCTGATCTTTTTCTTTCAACCCATTGTTTTAATCCTCTGGCTTTACCCTTTGTAGATTGATTTTTGGTCCAACTATGATGTTTTTATATGTCTCTTCTTTTTTTATTTTGCCCTAATTTTCATTTTTTTCATTTTCCCCTTTATATTTGTCAATCTCTGGCTCTAATTGGTTTGTTTTCCTTTTAATGGCAGCTTAATCTCCTCCCTGCTTGTTTCCACGCACTGGTGTTGCAGTAATGTCCCATCACATCTTGAGGTATAATCATAGTTGGCAGTTTCCAAGTTGGCATAATCAAAGTTGGCTTTTTATTGCAGTGGTGCATCTGATTTTCATCCTCATCGGTTTCTCTCAATCTTATCTAATCTGGGTTATTATAATGATTCTCCTGCTTCACTTTTAGGGAAAAGTGTTCTTGTTGTTATCTTTACTTGGTCAGGAGCTTTGGTGTCTACAAAAATGTATTTGACACATCCTACAAATTTTCAACCATACTTATCTAACTAAGAATTTGACACATCCTACAAATTTTCCTTATAAATACTACCTCAAACAATTTCAGTTTCTTCATATCCTTCTCTGTTATTACAACATCTTACTTTTCTTCACCCTTATGGCTAGAGCGTCGGTGAATAACATTTCTGAACAGATGCAGGAAGTTTCAATCAGTGAAGAACCTATTAGAAGAAGGGTTGTTATGCACTCAAATACTGCAATCCTAAATGGAATTCGAGATTGGAGATATTGTCTTGCTGGTAAACTTTATGCCCCTGGTGTTATGATATGGCAAGATGCTGAACGAGCTGCCAGATTCATTTGGCCTCATCTGAGGAGGCACAATCAATGGTTGGTTCAGGTGCGTAGTTTGGAACCTAATGTTTTTGTTATCAAATTTCAAGTTAATGATGATAAAGAAGCTATTTTGTTTGGTGGGGCTTGGAATTTTGATGGTTATTTGATAGTCTTAAAAGATTGGAATTTAACAATAGACTATCATCTCTTAGATTTCTCGGTTTCTCCATACTGGCTAGAATATAAGTACCTCTTACCTGAATTCACTTATGCTGATATTTTGAGAATGCTTGGTAATATCGTTGGAGAAGTTAGAGTGGTTGAGCCTGATGGTGTTAGTCCTCCTAATTCCTCAAAATATATAGCTTTAATTCTTATTAATGTCAAAACTCCTCTTATAATTGGTATCACTGCCGCTAATGTTGCTGGTGTAACTAGGTGAATTGGTTTCTTTTATGAAAAACAGCCTTACAGACTTTGCTCTGAGTGTAAGGTACCTAATCATGAAGAAAATGACTGTGCTGATATGACTAATCGAAGACGTGAAATGGAAGAGACTGTAAGAGGATTTGGTTTTGCTGAGCCGGTTTTACCTCCTCAACGAAATCCTCAGCAAGAAGCTCAACTCTTTTTAAAACATGGTACTCAACGGAGAAACAGATTGCGTCAACCAATTGCTCTAGAACAGCCGAGGCCTTTTGATGGAATGCGCCTATCCATCTTCTCGGCTACTGATTCTGATGCTGCAACTTCATCATCCTACCATGATCAGTCTCATCTTTCCTCTTCCGTAAGGCCATATTCTACTCTGACAAGTGATGGTGCTAGTACGAGTGGTACGAAGAAGCGATATCGTCGACCCCCAACCTTGGTTATAACTCCTGAGAATCAACTTGAAGATGCTGAGTTTGATAAAGATATTATTATTGTTGGAGAAACATCTTCTGTTCAAGATGATACTGCTACCATTGAAGAGAATAATGTTTGGGACATTGCTGCAGCACATGCCCTTAATGCACAGATCAAAACTGATGCATGGCAACAGGTGTTTTTCTCAACTAGTTTTTCTTTATTGAGTTTTCACTCTTTCCTTAATCTGAGTTGTTTTTTCCCTACCTTTTTATCTATCTTTTTCATTATTTACAACATGAAAATTATGTCTTGGAACTGTCAAGGTATAGGAAATCCTCATACTAGAGACTATCTTAGTTTCTGTTTAACCAATAATGATCCAGATATTTTTTTCTTGTGCGAAACCAAAGCTCAGCCCAATAATATGCGACTATATCTTTCTAGAACTAAATACCCTAATTATTGGTTTGATCCTTCTTTGGGCCTTTCTGGTGGTATTGCTCTTGCCTGGAAACAAGGAATTGATGTTGAAATAATGCACACTACCTCTGATACAATACATGCTATTGTACACACTCATGATAATAACTTGGATTTTTTGGTCACCTTTATGTATGGAGTGCGTGATGCTGTAGGCCATAACAATCAGTGGCAATATTTGCTTGATATGAATTCTTCTGTTGATCTCCCGTGGGTTTTGTTAGGCGACTTGAACTTCACTATGAATGACTCTGAAACCCATAGTATATATGCATCTCATCCTCATCATGCTAGACATGTTAGGAATTTTATTCAGCAAATGGGTCTCATTGATTTGGGTTATTCAGGAGATGACACTACTTGGTCGAATCATAGAGATGGAGATGCCCATGTCTCTGTTAGATTAGATAGAGCCTTAGTGAACTGTTGTTGGATTAATAATTATACTAATGCTCATCTGCAACATTTAGTTCCCATTGCTTCAGACCACGGTCCTATTTTGTTACATACTGTTCCTAGTGCTAGAAAACACACTCCTTTTAAGCTATGCAAGTGCTGGTTCCAAGTGGCCTCTTGTAAAGACAGTATCAATCAAAGTTGGAAACATCAATTTAATGGCTCTCCTTCTTTTCAGTTATCAAGTAAGTTAAAATTCACTAGATTTCAGTTGCAATTGTGGAAAAAATTCTCTTTTGGGAATATTGAGTGCAATCTTCATAATATTCAGAATCAACTGCAACGTTGTTATGATGATAATTTGCCAGATTCTCATTCTTTGATTCGACAGTTAAGTTCTTCTTTTCAACAATGGCTAATAATCCAGAAAGAATTCTTTATGAAAAAGGCATGTGACAAGTTTCTTGAAGCAGATAGGAATTCATCATATTTTCACTCAATGGCTAATTTCAATAAAAAGAGATCCAACATTCAGGCTATTCAAGGGCCTTTGGGTATTTGGTATGATGATCGGAGTAACATCGAGTCTATTTTTCTTAACCATTTTGTGAATATTTCATCTACTTCTAAGCCGCAGATTAATCAAGATATTTTGCAGCTATTTACTCCTTGTATCACAGAAGACCAAAACTTTCAGCTTATCCGAGTTCCTGATGGTCAAGAAATTAAGGATGTTGTCTTTCAGATTAGACCTTGGGCTTCTCCAGGTAATGACGGATTCCAAGCTTCTTTCTATCAACAATGTTGGGAGACAGTTGGATCTGAGGTAATCTCCATGGTTCAGTACTTTTTTAACTCCAAGCATATGCTCAAGGCTATAAATCATACATATCAAGTTCTGATACCCAAAACTCATAACCCTCAAACACCAGCTGACTACAGACCAATTAGTCTGTGCAATGTTAGTTACAAAATCATCTCAAAAATTTTGGCGAACCGTCTTAAACCTTTATTTCCTGTCATTATTTATCCTACTCAAACTGCCTTTGTTACATGCAGACATATCCATGATAATGTTATTATAGCACAGGAGATTCTGCATAGTATGAAAATTAAGAAGATAAATAAGGCTTTGGTAGGTTTAAAGTTAAATATGTCGAAAGCATTCGACCGGGTTGAATGGTCCTTTTTATTATCAATTTTTCTCCAAATGGGTTTTCATGAAGATTGGATTTCTTTGATTGATCAGTGCATATCCACAACAAATATTTCTATACTTATCAATGGTACTCCTAGTTCTTCATTTTGTCCAACCCGCGGCTTACGCCAAGGAGACCCTTTGTCTCCTTATTTATTTTTGTTCATCATGGAATCGTTTTCTAGACTTTTACAACATAATGTTGATTCTGGTCTTCTCAATGGTATTAAAATTAACCAACATTGTCTTCCTATCAATCATCTGTTTTTTGCAGATGATTGTTTGTTATTCTTTCAAGCTAATTCTGATCAAATGAATCATCTTAGACATCTGATTCAATCTTTTGGACAAGCCTCAGGACAGGTTATTAACATGCAGAAGTCAACTTTGTTTTTTGGTAAGCACACTTCAATGGCTCACAAGTCTAGTATTTCTAGTATTCTTAATATGAAAGTTATGGGGTTGGGTGAAAAATATTTGGGCATTCCTCTTTTGATGCATAGATCAAGACAAAAAAATTGTAAAGGTATTCTTGATAACATGACTAACCGGTTACATGGCTGGCATAGTAAAATGGTTAACCAAGAAGGAAGAACAACTCAAGTGAATGCAGTGCTGAGTACGATGGGTATGTTTCAAATGCAGATCCTTAAACTGCCAGAAACAACAATTCATCAAATGGACAACATCCAAAGGCGTTACTGGTGGAATAATTTTACCACCGATCATCCACGACAACTTATTGGATAGAAAAAGGTATGTGCACCTAAAATATTTGGAGGTCTAGGTCTTAAAAATTTAACCAATTACAATTTAGCTCTTCTTGCGAAATTGGCCTGGCAATTATTACATAATCAAGATGCTATTTGGGCAAAATTGTTGAAAGGTAAATACTTTCCTCATAATGATCTACAATTCTTCCCTCCACCGGAAACTAACAATTCAAGTTGGGTATGGCAGAGTATATGTGATGGGCTTGAAATTGTTCTTAGAAATGCAAAATGGCAAGTAGGTAATGGTACTCGCATCGATATCTGGACTGCCAATTGGATTCCTTCCATGCAGACTGTAATTCAAGATTGGAGTGATCTGAATACAAGTAATATTCAATGGGTTTCGGAACTATTTGATCCTCTCACTCTGCAATGGAATATTCCGCTTCTTCGCCATTTATTTTCTGCAGACCAGGTGAACTCTATTCTCACTATTCATTTACAATTAGATCAGGAAGATAAGTTGGTCTGGCCTTTTACTAGTACTGGCATGTTTACAACTGCTTCAGCGTACAAGATGCTTTGTGAAAAGGATTTGCATATGGATATTTCAATGGGTTTATCTCAGCAATTTTGGTTAGCATTCTGGAAATTGAAAGTACCATACAAGTTTCAAATTTTTATGTGGAAAGGAATACATGATGTTATACCTGTGAAATCTCGCATCTTTAGGCATCTGAATGCTGATGATAAAATATGTGTTCTGTGTAGTATGAATCAAACTGAAGATCTGGACCATTTGCTACTTCATTGCTCCTTCTCTCAAGCTATATGGAAGACTTTTTTTCCTAATTAGTTCGTTTCCATTGTGCAGCATCCCTCGGTTCTCTCTTGGATTCAGACTTGGTAGCTTAAGGGTTCGAATATAACTATCAAACACACACCTCTAGTTGTACACTTAGCTCTCTGTATAATGCATTTCATTTGGAAACATAGATGTAGGGTTGTTTTCAGCAGTATAACACCCAATCATCGAACTGTCATACATCAGATAAACTCTTACAGGGACATCATTTAGATACCTCATTTGTTGCTCATGATCATTATCATTTACAGAACTACATCTTACATCTGCCTTGGGTTCCTCCTCCTGTGCAGTTCTTAAAGATAAATGTTGATGCTTCATATAATTCTGAATCTTTGTTTGCTGGTATTGGTATTATAACTAGAAATTCTGCAGGGGCCTATGTCATGGGAAGAGGAACATTGAAAAGAGCTATAAATGTTGAGCAAGCTGAAGCCTGGGCTATGTTAGAAGCTATGCAAATGGCAGCTTCAAATGGCTGGTCTAATGTCATTTTTTAGACAGACAATCTGAGTATCAGTAACTTTTTACAGCATCAAACTAGTCTTTGTCAGTGGCAGTGTTTACCTCTTCTTAGAAATTGTGTTAATATATGTAATAGTTATCATATGTGGTCTTGTGAGTTTGTTTACAGGTCTTGTAATAAAGCTGCAGATGCTTTAGCAAAGGCAGCTCAAAAACAGAATTTATGTGGGAAGTGGTGGGGTTATCCACCTGACTTAGTAATTCCTTACATAAATCATGATGTAAGTAATATGTTTATGTAATATAAAGTTTGTCTTTGGTTAAAAAAAAAAACTAAGACCGATAATTTTTTGACAACCCATTATTAGTGCCGCAATCGGAACCGGCATAAGTCATGTTGATGATTTTTCACTTCCTACGTCTGATAGACTACAAATTATATTCATTATGTGGGCTTCCAAACTAAACTCACAAGGAGAATTTAATAAAGAAAAAACAAAACATAAGGACTTAGCCTAGGTCTCTTACTTTTTCTTTTTAATAAGAAGAATTTAATAAGTCAAAATCTAAGCTTCTTATATAAATACACTAGAGAATTTAATAAGTCATGTTGAATAGCCCTGCCGATAAAAGAAGTTACCGAAAATCTGAAAATTGAGTTGCTGCCTCTCACAATTAAGGACTTAGGTTTCTTACTCCAGACTTAGCTAAGTTCTGGATTTCCGGATTGTCTTTGGACTTAATGTCCTTACATATGACTATATCAAAAGAGGACAAAAGAAGGAGCAGATGATCCATTCTGGAGTTGATTTTAATAAGGAGAATTTTTCACAGATAATAAGTCATGTTGATATAAATTCAAAACCTATGAGAATTTAATAAGTCATGTTTAACCTCGCGTTTTTAGGGGCCATTCGAAAGGATTTATGGGCCAACAATAAAACAAAAAAGGTCACCCAAAGGGAAAATGTAGCCAGCCCTTATCTCGCGTAACTCGTAATGGAGAAATTACCCTTATATATTCGGATGATATGATAACATTGTTATCCTCCGATTGCAATCGGAAGCCAAAATATTTCCCAGACTTCCGATTGTAGTCGGTGCAGTATTAGAATGATTTGTGTTCATTAATCGGGAGTGTACACAGCCAGCCATAACCACTTGGTTCGTGTTTTGGATGCAGCGTTAATCGGGAGTTAAATATATTACAAAACCTACCGATTATAAGTTGCCCCAAATTCAAATTTTGAAAGCTACCATAATCGGTAGATATGCTAAATACAATACCTATCGATTATTGGTTTCTCCACATTCAACTTTCGTCAAATTAGCCGTTGGAGTTTTTGGGAAAAACAAAAAGAGTCGTTGGACCCTAAACCTATATGAAGAAACTCATATCTATCACCCCAATTGCACCAAACTCTTTCCTCTCTTCAGTTTTAATTTTCATAACAAAAAACATGGATATTGCTTTTGCCGAAGAAGAAGATTGTGCTATTTATAGAGCGTGGGTTGTGGTAACTGCTCATGATCGTGTTCACAAGATCCACAAATCGGAATCCGAATAGCAGATATGGAACCGTATCTTAATGGTATTTGAGGCCTTATATGGTAATCGAATTCGAAGATCATCCAATGACATTAAGATGAGAAAGAATGCGCTCGATAAGGAGATTGACAAACTTGAAGATGAGGAACGGTTTGTTAGGAACGCTTTTCCTTGGTGGACGTATGAAAAATGAGTAAGTATCTCTGTAACTCCAACTCACATTAACAAAAGTTAGTACTAACTTGTTACTCATTCGTAATTTTAGAGAAATCTTGCGGATCGCCGGTATGTGGACCTCTACGGGAAACGATTTGAACATGAAGGATGCTACAAAATCAAGAGGGACAATTTCTATGGTCACTGGAAGTTATGATCTGTTTTAATACTTTTATGGTCAATTAGGAGTATGGATTTAGGTGCTTTTGACGAAATTGTAAGGTTAAGGCCGTTTGAACTTTATGTAATGGATGTAATCGGAGTATTATTAATATAAAAACTAGTCGATTATACGAAATCGGTAGATTATTTTGTTAAACAACCTACCGATTGTAATATTCGGTTATGTTATGAGTCAACTTTCTTTCCGATTATGGTGTTGTTTGGTTCCAGGAAACAGTTTTTTTTGTACTTGTAATATTCGGAGGATAATTTTTTGTAAAGTTCCGAATGTACGATGGCCCAAAAATCAGAATTTGGAAAAACTTATACTTTTCAAATTTTGTCTTTGAAATAATCCGAAGTTAAATTAGTTACCAAAACTTCTGAATATGGGATGTCTAACCTTCAATATTGGTCGTTGGAACCACATGGAGCCATGGCGTGGTTTGTTTTGAACTTGTAATATTCGGAGGATAATTTTTTTGTAAAGTTCCGAATGTACGATGGCCCAAAAATCAGAATTTGGAAAAACTTATACTTTTCAAATTTTGTCTTTGAAATAATCGGAAGTTAAATTAGTTACCAAAACTTCCGAATATGGGTTGTCTAACCTTCAATATTGGCCCTTGGAATGGCCTTTGGAACCACCTGGAGCCATGGCGTGGTTTGTTTTGAACTTGTAATATTCGGAGGATAGGTTTTTTGTAAAGTTCTGAATGTACGATGGCCCAAAAATCATAATTTGGAAAAACTTATACTTTTCAAATTTTGTCTTTGAAATAATCGGAAGTTAAATTAGTTACCAAAACTTCCGAATATGGGTTGTCTAACCTTCAATATTGGCCCTTGGAACCACCTGGAGCCATGGCGTGGTTTGTTTTGAACTTGTAATATTCGGAGGATAGGTTTTTTGTAAAGTTCCGAATGTATGATGGCCCAAAAATCAGAATTTGGAAAAACTTATACTTTTCAAATTTTGTCTTTGAAATAATCGGAAGTTAAATTAGTTACCAAAACTTCCGAATATGGGCTGTCTAACCTTCAATATTGGCCCTTGGAACCACCTGGAGCCATGGCGTGGTTTGTTTTGAACTTGTAATATTCGGAGGATAGGTTTTTTGTAAAGTTCCGAATGTACGATGGCCCAAAAATCAGAATTTGGAAAAACTTATACTTTTCAAATTTTGTCTTTGAAATAATCGGAAGTTAAATTAGTTACCAAAACTTCTGAATATACCACACAAATCATTGTCATTTGAACTTGTCTAACTTAGTTACCCAAACAAATTTCTGAATGTACAACAAAAATCATTGTCATTTATCTGCTCTTCTTTACTTTACGACCGTGACTACCTCCCAGTACTGCACGACCACGGGTTTGAGCACCTTCAGTTGGAGCAGCTTCAGCGCTCGATGAAGCTCGAGTTCTTTTACCCGTCTTTGATACTGCCACCTTGGGCTGATGCCTCTTCGTGACTTTCTCCCCAAACTGGGCAGCATAATCTTCGTTATCCATATTATCAACTAGATCTCTAGCCTCTTTGATCTTCTCAGCTGGCATGGGATCTCCGCTCTTCAGGCATGCAGTTAACATTTTGGAAACACGCTTGAACCTATTCACCTATTTTTTATACGTAACGACATAACATCAAACGGTAATTACCTAAGATTTATAGAAATAATATAAAATGAACAAAAATATAAGAACACGCACCAGTCTATCATAACCAGCTGGTTTGTCTTTGATGATACAATTATAACTTGAACCCGCCGCAGTAGTGTTGGATTTGATTTCACGGATAACCAAAGGATGTGATACCTTGTTATACCAACTCATATAGTCTGGAGAATTTTCATCACCTCGGGTGGTTCGTCTACCAGTGTCGATAATGAAGTCATTCCTCTTATCCAGTTATCAAGAACAGTAGGTGGGCCTGTGTTCCCGAATACAAAACATTCGGACGTAAGAATACACATACTGTTCCCGAATACAAAACAATCGAAATCTAACTAAACATATTTACAACCGAATATGCATCAATTGGAGTTCAGAAGCTCTAAATTTTTCATCCTACACAATCGGAAGACAAAGTACACAACTATAACCCGAATGAACAAATTCGGAAGTAAGAAGACACATATTTTTCCCGAATGAAAAACAATCGGAATATAACTAAACATGTTTACAACCGAATATTCATCAACTGGAGTTCAGAAACTCTAAAATTTTATCCTACACAATCGGAGGTATAAAACATTATATTGTCTTCCGAATAAATACTGACCCCAAAATGGGATTTTTTCTATATCAGAAATTTTGAGATTTTTTCAATATATATATATATTCGGTAGTGAGTGTACTCCTGAATACTGTGTGTCTACTTAAATATATTCGGGAGCCAAAAAATTCATTAAACTACCGATTATTACCAGTTTGTATCCAAGAAGATATGGCCAACAATATTCGGCCGATAACCATCAAATATTTCTCCCGAATACTGTCGATGTTCTTGAGAAATGAAGAACACGACTATATTCGGAAGTAAATAAGCATGAATATCTCCCGAATCTGGATAAATAACCGAAAACCCTAGAAAATTTTTTTCTCGATTCGTCGAATTAAAGCGAAATAAACCCCAAAAATGATAGATTCTTACCTAATTGGGGCCATTTGAAGTTGACGAAGTGTTTGACTATCGGAATCGCCACCACCGACTACATTTCCGGGTACTTGTTCTTCGCGTTCTTCGCGTTCTTCTTCATTTGCAGCAAGAATTTCTTTATTTCTTGCTAAAATCCCAATCTTTGGATCGATACCCCGAGCAACATTTTTGGTTCTAGGTCTGTGGGTTTCATTTACCTTATCCATTGTTTTATAAACGAATCGACGATGTTTTGATTTTACGATTCGCGGCGATGTTTCGATTGAACGAGGAAAGTTTTTTTTCTTCCACAATCGGAAGATATGAAACTGGAAGAAGAAGAGTTGAAATGAGTAGAATTTTTTTTGATTTGGTTTTTATACGGTTTTACAAGAAGGGCATTTATGTAACTTCAATATCATATAGGGTACCCCTTAACTAGAGTCTTTGGATGGGTAAAAATTGATGGCCCCTAAATCCTTTTGAGTGGCCCCTAAAAACGCGAGGATGTTTAATAAGGAGAATTTTTCTTTTTTCTTTTTTTTCGATAATATCTTTGCATCATAATACACTAGAGATAGCACACTATTCACGGATGCATGCAAAACCAACGAGCTTTACCAATACACGAGGAACCAATGAGATAGAATCTATTGTATGACTCTCTTGACACTGAATACTAGTATTGTCCAATTTCTTCGCAATGTCAACCAGTTCACTGATATCATCAGTCGAGGCATCCGTATTTACTACGGCCTCATTCTCGACATTACCATCTGTATTAACTTCATCATCAACCAGGATTTTCGCAGTTCTCGATCTGCCAACTGCATGAGGTTTTTCTTCTAAAAACTTAGAAAAAAAGGTATTTGTTTTCATGGATCAACTAATCTAGCAGCACTAGTATTCTTTCTCAAATGAAATAATAGCATTCTTCTCACATCTTTTTTTACGTTCACCCAATGGCATGTCATGTAACACGTGCATGACAATTCTTGCTATAAAAAGGTAATATTTCATACATTATCGGGGTAAGGCACGTGAAACCGTCTCTCTCATCTAATATTTGCTCGTGCAGATTCCCGTCTAGATCAACCTCAATTAGAACATGAGCAAAATAACTAAATTGTTTCATCAGCATGGAGTCGTCTACTTTCATGGAAGCACCAACAACGCTGACAATATTATACCTGAGACATATATTAGTTATGATTTTTATGATCAAATTTAGGAATCCCAAGATCGATGAATGGTTCCTGGTTTTAAATGTACTTCCTTAGCTGAGGGAATGTGGATAACATCAACATCATTCTGTTAACTTGAATTGGATTACATAATGTTTGAATTTCCAAAGTTTTTTTTATTTTTACTATAATGTTTGAATTTAAATATACACGTAATTTTCTCATGTAATCTAATAAGTTTTTTTTATTAACCTTTAAATAAAGGTAAATGTAGGATTTGAAAAATGCATGATTTATAAAAGGGAATATATGATTCCATATGAAAAAACGAATTCCTGACCCTTAGATTTCTGGATTGGTATCCTCTCAAGGATATGTATCCGCTTTATAAATCGTAGAAAAATGGTGTGGACCTATAAAGATTTCCAATAAAAATCATAGCAAAAATTGTAAAAGTCCCTATGATGACAAAAAACGATAGATATCTTGGAACTCCTCTCTTTTTCGATAAAAACAGGAAAGAAAAATTTGAACCCCTCCTCCAAAAATGTTATGTTACCCTTTAAGGTTGGAAATGCAAATTTCCTTCACATGCAAGTCGAACATTGGTAATAGATCTATTCTCCAAGCCTTCTCAATTTACCAAATGCAAGTTCTTGATCTAAATGAAGAAACTCATCGCATCCAAAGAGACTTTTGGTTGAACAAAGACAGGTCCAAAGGTAAAAGAGGATACGTAAAATATTGGGTCAGTATTTCCAAGCATATATCTCAAGGAGGCCTAGGAATTAAAGACGCACACCAATTCAATATAACTCTCCTCACAAATCATTCCAGTAGACTAATATCATATCATGATCAACTATGGGCCCAACTCCTAAAATTTAAATACTTTTCGCATTCCCATTCTCTTGAATTTTCTAGATCCCCTAATCTATCTTGGATCTGGATGAGTATCCAAAAAGGTTTATACCTTATTAAAGATAAAAAAAAATGGCAAGTCAAAAACGAAGCTTCTACAAAAATATGGGAGGATATATGGATTCCTAATGTAGAAATAATCACCACACCCATGAATATATTAGAACCGATACCACAAATAGTTCAAGAGTTGATAACCGTTGAACATGAATTTGGATCAAAAGAAAATAGACAACTACTTCTCTCCAAACGTGGAAGCAAAAATTCAAGCAATATCGTCATAAAGTAAAGACCAATACAAAATTAGATGGAAATACCAGTACCCATCCAGAATCTTCTCAGGTAAGAATATCTATAATTTTCTTATTAATCAAAAATAAGTGATAGACACATTTATGTGTCTAATATGTCTCAATTATATGTATTGTTAGTGCTCGATTTTGTATTTATTGTGTTATTTTATGTCTTTGTAGGAAATTTTAGAGAAATAAGCCATTGCGGTGAAATGGGCTTAAAAAGTGGTGTTTTACACCCCAGGATAAAGTGTTAAAGGCACCCCAGAAATGCGCTAAAAGCACCCGGAGGAGTTGTTAAAAACACCCAGAAAAATTACTGTTTCAGCCCCTAAAATTACTATTTTCGCCCCAATTGCTAAAGGGACCCCAGGAACGGATAAAGGGGAGGTCCCTTTCTTCCAAAAATTTGAAATCAGAAAAAGGCGGGGAAAATGATGCATGCAACTCGCAGAAGTTTGATCGGACATTTGGACGTGATTTTGTGTGATTCAATCGCTGAAACTTTGTGGAAAGATGTGATATATCATAATAAAGATGGTATGGGTGTTTGGTTCGACCATAATTGGCTTGAATTGGCTAGGCAATCCACGAGCTGGAAAAAGGGGAATACGTGCAGGGAAGAGTTGTTCACGGGATTCAGCGTGTTTGTACGTGTTTGGATGGAATTGGGATGCTGTAGAAACTTGTTTGGAGTGTGTTCCACATCAATAGAAGCGCGGAAGAGGAATTGAAGGAAAGAAAATCCCGTATTTCTTTGAAAAATGAAAGAAAATATCCCGATTAAAATAAGATTATTTGGGATTAATGGAGGAGATTCAACGCGTGTTTTTGGTTTAAATAGGTTCCCTGGGAGTCCTAGAGGGGGTGTCGAGAGTTTGGGGTCGAGAGAAGGTCCAGAGAAGCAGAAATCAAGAGTTGATGAAACTATGTTTCTGCTACTGCTGATGATGAAGAACACTAAGAACACGAAGAACAGACTCGCAGGGATAGTGGTTTATCAACAGTGTCTAAGACGCACAGCCGTGGGTCGCAATGCAGTCCAAATATCAGCAACACTTGTGTTTTATCGTTCATTCTGTGACGCTTTTTGTGCGTCGCAGATTACAGTTTTACACCATTTTCTCCTTTTCTCTCCATTGTAAACACCATTTGAGCTATAAAAATATATTTTGAGCGTGTTTTCATTATGAGGAGCTAAAACCCAACACTGGGACGACGGAGGAGGCTGAATTTCATCCTTGGGGTAATTTATTTTATTCTTTTTTATGACTTTTGCATTAATCTAAAATTGAAATATGATTTGAATTAATTGGTTGTTATTTAATTTGATGATACAATGCTTAGCTTAGGTGTTTTGATACATCATGCTTAGAGCAACTGCAGTGGTGCGATCAAAACCAAAGATCAAAGATCAAAAAAAAGATCAAATTTTGGGTTTAGTCCGTGTTGTCACGTAACGGTGGCGATTAAAATTTGGTCGCGCGTAATTTAAAGATCCGCCCCAAAAAAATTTCATCTGGCGTATCTCAAATGTCCGCCCAATCAATCACCAGGCGGACTTTAAGTTTACGCCTGTCAACAGGCGTACTTTAAGTTTACGCCTCATTTTTTTTTTTTTTTTTTAATTTGAATTTTCATCGGGCGTAATTTAAATCTCCGCCCGTTAACAAGCGTACTTTAAATTTACGCCCAGCAACAAGCGTACTTTAAATTTACGCCCGACTATATTAGGATTTGGTATTTGGTCGCGACCAAATATGGTCTGGAATTTGATCTTTGGCTGGGATTTGATCTTTACTCCGTCCCACTGCGTCACGATCTCATCCCAAATTTTTGGTTATACTCGCCCACTGTGGATGCTCTTAGGACTTACAATCGATGTTTTGAGAATCTATCTTGGCAAAATCAGAGTCCATGTTAATTTTATTGAGTTTTATTTGTCAAAGAATATATGAATGAACCCTGTGTAGTGAATTCAGCCAAATCCTTAGTCCCAGTACCTCTCGCCTATTGTTAATATTATTGTATATATTTATTTTTTTATTAAGTCTAAATAATTTATCCTTCACAAGTCCGAGAGTTTGAACCTCATTACTACAACATCATCAAAAACTTTCATCATTTTGATGGTTCCATCTAATCAGATTGGTTCCTCAACTCCTATAACCAAGATGTTCCCATCCACTTAGATAGGTTAGTGCAAACCTTAATAGGCATAAATTTCTAGTCTCTGGAGTTTAATAATTGCAACTAAAAAGTTTCTCCCAATAAGGAAACGATAACTCAATTGATTCTCTTGCCAGAAGATACGGAAAATTCAAGCTATCCCAAGAATTTGATTATTCACTTGGAAATTATCTCAGAAAGCTCTACATACCTCAGTCAGACTTGGGGCTCATATCTCCGTTATTTCTTTGGAATGTCCGATGTGCAAATCCCAAGCGCATGAAACTGAACAACACCATTTCAGATTTTTCCCTTTTACAAGAGTTATCTGGTTCAGTTTTTCTTAGAAGCAATTAATTCAAGAATTTTAACGAAATCAATAAGTACATGGATAAGAAGCTGGATCACAGACCCTGATTCTGTGCAATGGTGATCAAAGATTGTAGGTGTGTTGTGTTTTCTGCGTAAGAAAGTTCTGAATGATTGAATTTACTCAGTTGAGAGTGATTACTCAGACGATGAGTTCGTATAGACGAAAGATTGTCTGTATGAACTTGTCGAGAAATTCTTGTGTAGACGAATGATGTCCTTTCAATCATGATTCAGAGTCCTTTTATATGCTGAATTGAAAACACCATGATCCCATGAAGTGTGACAATTGCCGGAGTCAAAGAGTGGGGAAGTGGGAAATCATGTTAAAACCAGTTGCTCATCGTGCAGAGACTTGGTTAATTTTCCACCCACTACTTTGATAACTCCTCCAACTGATTGCACGACTTGCTCACATTCTCGTCGTGTGTATGACCACACGTTCCATACACCGCCAGACCAAAACCCTAGTTAATATCCCCCATGTGACACGATTGACATCTCGTGATTGTGGGGTCAGTTGCTGACTTTATGGGACGATGAGTCCTTGTATTGTTGAGTTGAACATGATTTGCAAATGTTTAAGAGAATTGAACATGTTTGTTGAGACAAAGGTTTCATTATCGAATAAATGTTGATAACCTAAGACGAGCAAACTGTGTTGCTGAATTGTTGAATATTGATAGTTGAACCAATATTCCTTAGTCTGAGCAAATTTTGCTAGTCTGAGCAAATATTGCTCATCTGATGAATTGTTGGTGGCAGGACCAAATAAAATATTAATTTAAAATATTGGCGGCTAGGCCGAGCAAAATAATAATAAAGGTGTTGATCACGAGAGCAACATAAAATTATTAGTGTTTGAATCTGCTCAGAATTATGTTGTTGCTGAGCTCAGGATTCGAAACCCTAATTTTGATCAATTGATGATTTATTGACAATTGATCACAGAGTGGAGGAGGGACCGGCTACATGGGATGACGAGTCGACCATGTAACCCCCAGATACTCGGTTGAGAAAAATACCAAAGTCTCCTGAAGACCAGTTGGTGAAAGGATGATTAAATGCTGGTTTAATCATTTATCATAATAATGCTCGTGTGAGCGTTAGGTAGAAAAACATGATTATGGAGAGATGAGGGACCGACCAAGGGGTCATGGGACCGGCTCTTGGTGGTCGTGGGACCAGCTGATGGTCGTTTGAGCAAACTCCCAGTTGTTTGAGAAGAGTTTGGACCCAATATGAGCAATTGAGCAAATTAGGTCAAAATTATTAAAACATATGGGATCGGATATTGGCAAGCCTTAGGGCCGGCCTTGGTCGGTCAAGGATACATGCTTGTGTCACCATAATGTCATTGTCTCAGTCCTGAGAGTTTCGATATTTTCGGATGCGCATTTGAGCAATATTTCGAGAAAATATGAAGGATTCAGG
The DNA here is from genome assembly GCF_003573695.1 of Papaver somniferum. NCBI lineage: Eukaryota > Viridiplantae > Streptophyta > Magnoliopsida > Ranunculales > Papaveraceae > Papaver > Papaver somniferum. The sequence continues at coordinate 41,833,454 of NC_039364.1, forward strand.
GTTTTGCTGAAACTAGGAAAAATTCATGAGATGATGAAAATAATTAATAAAATAAGGGATTGCAAGGTGTGGGACCGGACATGGCTAGGGCATGGCCGGCCAGCTAGCAAGCTCAGTCCCACAACACCTTTCCCAATTTTATATAATTTTATGTATTTTTCCTGATGTGAGAGAAATATCATGAAACTGATGAATTTCATGAAGTTAGGGAATTTCCATGAGATCACGGAAATAATAATAAAATAATAGGGAGTCATGAAGTGTGGGACCGGCTATGTCAAAGGCATGGCCAGCCGGCCAAAGGGACCCGTCCCAAGGCACTTTTCCCTAATTTTATATTATTTTTCACGGGTTTAGGAAAATATCATGAAATCAGGAAGTTTTCATGAAACGAAGGATATTTGCTCAAATGAAGAGATTTTCATGAAATCAAGGAAAATAATGAAAATATGATAAAATGTAAAATTGAGCGTGGGACTGGCCAGGACACGACCGGCCGGCCGGTGGGCTCAGTCCCCTAGCGCCTCAATTAATATTTTAATATTTATTATTTTCTTCCTATTTTTCATAGGTTCATCATTCCTTCGTGTTTTGGAATGCTCGTTTGCGCATTCAGGTGCTCGTTTGTGCATTATTGCTGAGTACACTTGCACCATTTTAGTCAGGGCTTACTCGATAGCTGCTCAGATGCCTTTAAGTTGAATATTTATTACTAACCCATGGAATTCTGCTGGGAAGAACCACAAATCGAAGTGATGAAATATTATGAAGAATCGTAGAATATTGTTGAATATTCAGTTAAAAATTATAGATAATTAACTGATGGCTATATACTAGCAGGCATGCTGTCTAGGAGCATTAATTATCTGAATATTGAGAGATATGAGCTTGTTGAAACGTCATGTCTCTCCTATATAGTCAGGGAAAACATCCTGAAGACGTTGTTGCTCTATACTAGCAGGCATGTTGTCTAGGAGCCGTCCAATCTTTCGATTATATATATATATATATAAATAATTACTGACATTGCTCAGTACTCATGAGATGTGTTGTTACCTCAGCTGAGAGACTACACATCTACATATACTCTGAGAGACAGCCTTCTCAGTCAGAGATTTTATGCATGAACTTTCATGTTTGAATGAGAGACATGAGCCTCAATACTCATCTGAATGCCGGATCAGGAGCATGTATAATTATGGTTTTACGATTTTAACCCTTGTCGAAAATCCACCATCTATAGTTTCCCACTTCTAGCATTTACTCTTTCTCGTTTCTCGGGATGGTTTTTCTTTTTCATTAATTGCGGTTATAAATAGATGAGAGAATCCGGCATAATAACTCTTTATTTTGTTTTCATTTTTAATTCTCTTCTCATTCTCTTTTATGTTTTCTTTCTCTTCTCTGAGAAACCCAGTTCTTTTGTTTTTTTGATCTTAACTTCTACTGCTACTGATTCCTTCAACCACTTCCCCCAAATTCATTCTGAGAGAATATTCTCTGTCTCTCGTGGACTGCTCTTTGATCAGTTATTACAGACGCCCATTGATTGTCTGTTGAACGTCTTCCTTCTCTATCTCCGCCATAATTACTGGTATGTGGTTCTTCATCGTTGTGTTCGTGATATTGCTTAATATCTTATGCTTCTTGTTTGATGATCCTGAATTTTGTGATGAAGAACAATTTATACGAAAGTATATATACTTGCCCATGTTCTTTATCACAAAATCTGGGGTCAATTGATCTGTTCGTTTTCGGTCTTTTGTGTTGTTTATGATGCTTATGATGATATGATGGTGTTTTATGATGATACTGGATGTAAACTAATGACCTTGGATCCGTTTTTCGGCCTCCATTAAACCTGTTGTTTAACCTGCGTTTTCTTTCCATGCCCCTTGCAGATATGGTCGATCGTAATCGGGTCCCTTATAAAACTCCTCCGACAAGTCCTTACATATCTCCTTCATCTAGGAGTCCCGATGTATCTCCGTCGAGGGGTGGTCCGTCTAGATCTTCCCAACCGGATTCTCGTACTCTTAGGACTTCCTCTTCGTCTGGTCCTAGGGTTTCTTCTCAGAAGAAGGGGGATCCACCGAAGGGTTCTTGATATGCAGTTAATCGTCCTTTGAATAGGCCTTCTCCTCAGCGCTCAGAACCTGTGAATGTTCAACCCCTTCGTTCTATAGCTCCTTCTGCGGCGACGCCTTCACAGAGACCTAAGACTTTGCAAACCACTGCTTTGGTGAAGGACCCTTCTTCGAAAACTGGTATGCCGAAAGTGGATTTTCCAAGGAATCCCCCGACCTAGAGAAAGGCTTTGGATATGAGTCCTCCGAAGAAGCCGTCGTCAGGTAAACTGTATCTTCTGAGGTTGCCCCTGTTGTACGAAGTGTTCCGGCTTCGAAGAAAGAAAAAAAAAGTCTCTTTCAAGCACATCGATCTTGAAGAATTTAAGGCAAAACATGGTCTCGAGGCCTTTGATGTTCGATTTTATAATCAAGGGGACGATCTTACTTATGATATGATCATGAAATATAAGTATGATGCTTTCCATATGCTGACAACCGTGGGGGCTTTCCGGTCTAATGTTGCCTTTGTACAAGTCAGGAGATTTTTTCTACTACGACGCCTTGGAAAACCGTGAGGGTTCCACTTCTCATACCCACTGCCGCTCAGTAGTTCAGTTGAGTGGGAACTATCTTCGGACACTTAAAGAGTGTTATCTTCAGAGCAAAGGTGGGACGATGATGCCCTGCTACACTCCTAACCCTGTGGGGAAGGATTGGTATACCCCTGAGAATTTCAATGCTTCCTTTGGAGATTACGTCAATGGTAGGAACTGAAAGCCGTGGAGCGTTGGTCTTCGTATGATTGTCGCTTCCCATGGTGAGATTTGTGTTTTAGGTGAGGTGAGTGATTCGAAGCTTCGGTTTTTCCCTGGTACCGAAGGAACTGAAAATCCAGAACTTTTTCCCTCTAAGGAGCGTCTCAAACGTGACCATGATTATGAGTGGCATACCACTCCTCTCGAAGTCATTGGTCCTTGGGTTCACGGTTGGGTGCCCGATCCACATGGATGGCGTGCTATTGCTGATAGCCAGCCTCGTGATGGTGCTTCGTCTTGCTATGGTGACTTCTGTCCTTGGCAACTAAATTTTGCTGGTATGAACTTTGACTATGCTGTTGATGTTTCCGATGCTGATGAAGAAGAGAGTTCTGATGTAGTTCTTCCTTCGAAGGGTGCTGCCACTGTCAATGTATGATTCCTTATAATAATGCATGGTATGTGTATGTTTTCCCCTGAAATCAGAAGTTGATCATGTGATTGTTTCAGGCTTCAAGGGAGAAAAAGATTGGTCTCATTCAGTCTTCTACTGCTGGTGTAGAGGAGATGGAGATTCCCGAGGTCACCAGCCCGGTAAATGAAGAAGAGAATTCTGAAGAAGAGTCTACCGATGAGGAGGAACGTCTTGATACTTCCCCGCATGATCACGAAGATGATGAAGACGTTGGTGACAAGAATGATGGAGAAAAAATCGTTTCTGAGGCTCAAATAAACGATTCTGCAACCGAGCCTGCACATGTTCAGAGGAACGAGGATGATGATCTTCAATCAACGAACCCCGAGCCACTAAAATTTTCAGATCCCAACCAAGAATTCTCCTTCGGGAAGATCTACTCCGCTGGAGGTCAAGATGATATTGGCGCCGCTTTGGGAATAGCTTCAGACTTATCTCTGCTTTCTCCAAACGATGATTGGGATATTGTTGCTGAGGACCATGGTGAAAAGGCTGCTGAAGGAGAAGAAAGTTCCGACGATGAGGATGCCGAAGCTCGTGTTGTTAAATAGGCCGAAGGTAAGAAAACCTCTGATGGTGAGGGGACCGCTGCTTGTGAAGAGGCCGTTGCTGGTGTATCTTCTGAAGGCTTTATAAAGGCTGTGATGCGCGAAAGGGATGACGTAACCTACGACTGGTTGATGAAGAAAGGTCTGATGTGTGTACCTCATCCCGCTACCATGGTTCCTGGTTAGAGGGATTTTGATGCTTTCATGCGCCAGAGAATGCAGTTATCGTCCCGTGATGATGTCGCGGAAATCTGGGAAAAGGATTTGGGGGATACGTCCAGTCTTCTGGTTAATCCACCTTCTTCCATCTCTGATATGATGGCCATAGATGATGGATATCAATACGGTTTCCCTCAACAGCGCATTCTTGAGGTAAGTCGTTGTAGATTTTCCTAAGCTGAGTGGTGCAATGTCCTGTTATTGGTGATCTTTATTTGCTTATTATCAACGCAGGTGGTGAGGAGTGAGCACTGCAACTATACCTTATACCAGTTCTTTAGGGCGAATGCCCTTAAGCTAGAGGCGAACATGCGTCAGAGGGAAGACGAGCTGAATTCTGCTGAGGAAGTCCTTGCAGCTAAGGATAAGGAGATATTAGAGCTGAAGGAACAGTTGAAGGGGAAGAATCAGTTCGGTGCTACGGAAGGAGAGCTTCGTCAGGAGGTGGATTCTCTTAAGGTTGAAGTGGAGAAGACTCGGACAGAAGCGTCGTATGCTGGTGCATCGTCCAAAGGTTTGTTTCTTCGCTTTTTCTCCTTCTTCGCCTTTTTAGTGTTCGTTCTGAGTTGGACGGCCTTGTCTTCAGCGGGCGATGCCAGAGAATTAATATGGCTTCGTGGTGAGAAGAATCACCAAGCTTCCCGGATTAAAGAGTTGGTTGCAAAGATCATAAAGGAAGCATATAAGTGGAATAGTCGCGTCGCTCAGCATAACAAGATGTTGGCGGATGTGCGCAAGCAGAGGGATTATATGATATAATTGCAAAATTCTCTGTCTGAAGCTCGTACTCAGTACGAAGGTTTCTGGAATGGACTCGTCAATATTTGCATGAGGATAGGGATGAGGTTTCCAGTCTGGAGGCGAAGGTGACAAATCTAGAAGTGGAACTTCGTCAAGCCCGATCATCTCATGGTCCTGATGTCCGGGAATATATACAACGGTTAGTTCGGGAGAGATACGATGCTAGGGCAGAGGCACATGCTCTTAGTAAAGCCTTGTCTGCTTCTCGCGCTGATATGGCTTGATTGGTAGATTCGGAGAAAGACCTGGAAGTTAACATGTATAGGCTTACCAAAGGGATAGAGGAAATGAGTAACGAATTTAATCGTCTTCATCATTTAGACTCTATGAAGCAGGTAGAGTTGGATGAGCGTCAATTTACTCTCAAAAATCTTCAAATGGACTATAAGAAAATTTCCGACGAATATGATTTCCTTGACGAAGCTCGAGATGTTGTAGTTAATGAGTTTGGGATAGCTTCGGCTAATGTCGAAGGTATACGTTCGCTTGGTCGTGGATAACTTTGCAATTCTTTTCTTCTAACCATTTTGCTTCTTCTGTTCCAGAGCTCTAGGGACAGCTTGGCCTTGCAAATGAGAAGCTTAAAGAGACTCAATCTGACTTAGTGCAGCAGCAAGGACAAACTAAGTACCTTGAAGCGTTGGCTTGGTCTCGGGACGTAGCAGCAAAGGAGGCAACCAAGGAGGTTGGGCAGTTGAAGTCTTCGTTATCACAGTATGAGCTCAAGGCTGTCGTTCTCAGCTTTCCGAGGAGGTTAACAAGACCTTAACCAAGATAGAGTAAGGCCTTCTGATAGACGCATTTATGTGTCTATTTTCATCTCTATTGTGTATATTGTTAGTACCCATTTTTGTACTTATTTCGGTATTTTATCTCTTTGTAGGTGTTTTTGGAGAAATAAGCTTTTGCGGCGAAATTGGCTCGAAAAGTTGTCAAAGGCACCTGGGAGGACATTTTGTATTCGGACTCTCGCTTTGGATAAGAGGTAACCCATTTTTAGGCATGTGCTAAAGGGACACCGGAACTGGATAGGGGGACACCTTTCTTCTTCACGTTTAAAACGAGTTTTGGCGGGAAAAGAGACTTCACGTCTGCAGATCTTGGACGTGAAGCTTTGGGAAGTTTTAAAGTGATTCAACACTGGAAATCGATTGGGCTGGACTTGATAGAGCAAAACAGGTTTAATACATGCGTTTTTATCGATCTAATTTGGCTGGAATGGCCGGAAAAAGGAAACAGAGCAAATAAGGAAACACGGTCCTGTTGGGTTTGTTTATGGATATTCAAAGAGATTAAAGGCAAGAAATTCGTTCCAAAGGTACATATTCTATCTAAGGAAGAGTTTGAGATAAGTGGGAAGGCTCAGAAACGCGTGGAACAATTTATGGAAGGAAATATTATCGTGACTGCCAAGGAAGGAAAAAAGAATTTTGATGCGATTTGGGAAAGATTCAATGACCCTTTTCTGTATAAATAGGATGCTTAGGTCACCTAGAACAAAAGTCGAGAGTTTTGGGGTCGAAAGGAGAGCTCAGGAGGAGAGAATCGGAGATTACAGGAAGCCCGTCTCTGTTGCTGCTGCTGCTACACGAAGATCCTGAAGAACACGAAGAGCAGACTTCCACAGACAGTCGTTCTTCTACAGTGACAAGGACAGACGCTTGGAAGTCTTAAAACAACAGCAACAGAAGCACTTCAGTTTTATCGTTCTTTTCTAGACGCCTTCTGTGGGTCGCAGATTCATTGATTTTATTCTTTTCACTCTTTTAATCAACTTTTTGGCTATAAACATGTATTTTGAGCAAGTGATTAATATGAGGACCTAAACCCCATCATGGGACGACGGAGGAAGCCTTATTTCACAATTGTTTGGTAATTATAATTGATTCTTCATGACTTTTGCACTTGTTTTAAATTTATTTATGATTTTTACTAATTATTTGTGATTTTGTTTGATGTCGTATGCTTAGACTTAGAGCTTTGATGCGTCATGCTTGTGATTTACAATTAATGTTGTATAAAATCTACCTTTGGAAAAGAAATAGAGTCTATAAAAGATCTAGAATTGTTTTGAGTCATTATTTGAACCAAGTGATTGTGATTAGTGGTGAAATCCTAAGTCTCAGTACCTCTCGATATTCGTGACAACCTTGTGAATATATTTTTATTATTTTTATTCTTAGTTCTTAAATCAAACCTTTACAAAATCCGAGTTGAACGAATCTTATTACCACTTTTTCTACAACAATTAAAATCACATCAATTTTTGGCGCCGCCGACGCGGATTTGTATTAGGTTTTAGGTTTTAGATTTATTTTATTTCTTTTAGAATTTTTGTTCTTTTTTATGCTTTTGGTATTTTTTTTTTATTCTTTTCAGATTTGGAGCGAAGCTACAAGGAAAAAAAAAAGTGTTATAAAAGGAAAGCATCGCCAAAGAAGGAAAGAAAAGAGGAATCCAAAAGGAGTGAAGAAGAATATTTTGTATATAGTTATTTTGTTTTATTTTTAGAAACTGTAAATAGGGTTTTAGTTTTTGTAATTTTTCTTTTTATTTTTGGACACTTTTTGGACTTTATTTTTGGACTGGACATTATTTTTTAAAACCCTACGGAAGGGTTAAGATTAAATATAAACTGTTTGCAGGGAAGGACGACAGTTACGATACTGTCTCGGCCACTCGGGTTCGTACACTGACATAGGAGTCGGTGGCCTGAGTCGACTTCAACGGTTCATCGACCGTCTGGTACGGGAGGTAAGACTCTATCCACCCACGAATCCCCTGTCAGTGGATTTTATTTTGTGTGACAACTCACACCCCTGCAATAGAATGTCGAATTGGTATTACGATATCCAATACAACGAATATCCGACTGAGTTTCAAAATGGACGTTACTACTTTGACCATAATGAGAATAGTGGTTGGGAACATCAGCCTTTTCAAGGTTATGGCTCATACCTTGATGAGCCCAATTACTATCCACACACGCACCGGTCATACGAGCAAAATTCTTATATTTCTCCTTTAGAAGAGTCCCTCAGGAAATTAGAGGAGTCGACACGTAAGTTCGCTGAGATGAATAACTTAGTTTATGACGAAAGAGAACTTTCTATAGAGGAATCCTTCAAGCTGATAGCTGAGACGAATGAAAGAATTGCTCGAAATAATCTTAATTTCCAATACAGTGTTTCCAATAATACCCTTGAAACTGAGGATAGTAATTTTCATAATCAAGATGACGAGGATAAAATTGGTAACAATACTTTTTTAGATGAGGTTCAAACATTTTCATGTTATTATAATGCTGATTATGATGAGGATAGTGTTGATGAAGAATTTGAAATAAGTAGGCATAGCGATCAGGAATTTGTTACTCCAGTTGAGCTTAATAATAATATTATTTCTAGTTCAAATCCAAATAATTTTAATAATTATTCACCTATTCAAAAGGACGAGGATTTGATTAGAGATACTCCCGTTTTAGACGATGTAGTATTTCCTTATGATTACGAAGCCAACAATGGTTTAGAGGAATGAGTTTTTTCTGAGAATATTGTTTTAGAGTCTAGCGATTTAGAAACATTATTCTTAGACAAAGAAAGTGAACTCGTAGAGATGAGTGAGGATGAACCATACTTAGAAGAATCAATTGACCATTTTCAGGAATCTAATGACCTTGAAATTAGGGAAGTTGTGACTAGTCTTTCTAGAGACACTGAAAACTCTAAGTTTGGGGGTGATTATCATTCTCCATGTACTTTAACTATTAGAAAGGTCCCTCACTTGGGACTTGACATATGTGCCTCAACCATTTTACAAGATTATCTTCACACACGTTTTCCTGAACCTAGTGATGTCCATAAGGAAGTTCAGTTGTTAGAAACCCATCCTCTGGTTGATGAGGTTAGACCAGGCTATGATACCAAGATCGACTTTGTTTTCCCACCAAATATTTTTCAACCAATTGTGGGAACGTATAAATTTCAGATGTGTCAATTATTTAGTTTTGAGACTAAACCTAATTACTTTAAGAGATTAGGGTCGATACATTTGCTTAAGATAGACCACCACTCTCATTATGGTCAGCTGTGTGAGTCAAAACTGATTGACTTTAAGGATCCTCAATTATTCAGGTTATTATTATGTGCTTTTAAATTTTTACTTGAGTTTCTTCAGACTCTAATACCTGAACCGGATCTTAGCTTTGAAGAATTCCAACCCATGAAAATATTTTATTTGGACCCAGTTATAGAACCTGAACCTGAACCTGAACCGCAGCTAGATGTAGTTGTCATAAACAGGAAACTAGACAAGGGTGCGCTTTATTTGTTAATTTTCTTGGCAGGTTGCAGATTCCTTTTATTTGTGATAGCTCTATTTGGTTTTGATGACCCACAGAAATTTCGGCTATTACTTTATTCTATGAGGTGACTAATCCTTTCTTAGTCTGGCTGAAGACTTTAAACTTAGCACTTCTTGGGAGGTAACCCAACATTCATGCGACACGGTAATATCTTTCCTTATCTCTTTTGCTTCAAATGGTAACAGTTTCTCCTTGTTCATGCTTCTAATTTCATCTTTAAAACATTGAGGACAATGTTAGATTTAAGTTTGGGGGTATGGGAGAAACTTTTTAGTTGCAGTATGAATAAATAAACTCCAGAGCTTAGAAATTTATGCCTATTTAGGATTGCACTAACTAATCTAAATGGATGGAAGCATTTTGATTGTAGGAGTTGAGGAACCAATCTGATTAGATGACAACATCTAGAAGAGTCTATTCATAAAAGCACAGAGCTCAGGTGTTACAAATAACATGATAGTTTCACCATATCTCGTTGAGTCCTTTTCACTTCTATTTTTATTTTTATTTTTTTTTAAACTATGTTTCTCTAAGTGATAGGTGGGGCCCACGATTCAAGTTGTTACCAATGCTAGGGTGAATTAGAGTGATTGAGATACCATGAAAGAGAAGAAAAAAAGTTGAAAAAGGAAAAGAGAAAAAAAAAAAAAAAAAGAGATGAAAAAAAAATGGTAGTTACCAAAAAGTTGAAAAAAAAATTGAGACCAGACCATTTGACCAAAAGGAATAAATTCAATAAAGTCGACCACTGGTATCCTTGTATATGCCAGTTGTGTTGACCTAGAGTTAGGTTATCGACCACTGGTTCCCTTGTATATGCCAGTGTGTTGATATTAGTCAGACTAATATCTCAATCCATTAGGATAGGTTCATTTTAGCGGAGGCCTTCAGACAGATATGGGAAACGCCGTTCACTTAGTAAACATCAAAACCATCTATGTTTTTCTATATCCATCTTCTTGATCTATCCATGTGATTATTTTTGACTCCGAATATGATGTCCATATTGCAACTATCTGAGTAGAAGTGAAAAGGACTCAACGAGATATGGTGAAACTATCATGTTATTTGTAACACCTGAGCTCTGTGCTTTTATGAATAGACTCTTCTAGATGTTGTCATCTAATCAGATTGGTTCCTCAACTCCTACAATCAAAATGCTTCCATCCATTTAGATTAGTTAGTGCAATCCTAAATAGGCATAAATTTCTAAGCTCTGGAGTTTATTTATTCATACTGCAACTAAAAAGTTTCTCCCATACCCCCAAACTTAAATCTAACATTGTCCTCAATGTTCTAAAGATAAAATTAAAAGCATGAACAAGGAGAAATTGTTACTACTTGAAGCAAAAGAGTCAAGGAAAGATATTACTGTGTTGCATGAATATTGGGTTACCTCCCAAGAAGTGCTAATTTTAAAGTCTTCAACCAGACATTGGAAGAATTAGTCACCTCGTAGAATCATAAAGAAGTAGCCGGAATAACTGTGGGTCATCTGGATCAAAAAGTGTTACCCACAAGAAGAGGAAAGTGCAACAGACCAAAAAGATACCGAACATACCCTTGCTTAAGACAACTACATCTAGTTGTGGTTCAGGTTCAGGCTCTATAAAAGGGTCTAAATAATAAGTTTTCCTGGAATGGATTTCCTCAAAGGAATTCTGAAGATCAGGTTGAAGAGTCTGGAAATACTCAAGTAGGAACTTAGAAGCGCATAACAAAAGCCTGAATAACTTGGGATCCTCTAAGTCAATCATATTTGACTCACCCAGCTGACCACAATGAAAGAGGTGGTCTTCCTTAAGAAAATGTGTCGACCCTAATATCCTAAAGTAATTAGGTTTTGTCTCGAAACTTAATAACCGACACATCTGAAAATCGTAAGTTCCCACAATTGGAAGAAAAGTTTTTGGTGGGAAAACAAAGTCAATCTTGATATCATAGCCTGGGTTAACCACATCAACCAGAGGATGGGTTTCTAACAACTGAGCTCTCTTATGAACACAACTAGGTTCAGGAAAGAGTGTATGGAGATAATTTTGTAAAATGGTTGAGGCATAAATGTCAAGTCCTACACGAGGGAACTTAAGAGTTAAAGGTAAGGCACCGGGAAAGTGATAATCACCCCCAAACTTAGAGTTTTCTGTGTCTCTAGATAGACTAGTCACAGTCTCCCTAATTTCTAGGTCATCAGATTCCTGGAAATGATCAATTAATTCTTCTAAGTCTGGTTCATCCTCACTCATATCTACGAGTTTGTGGTCTTCTAAGATTAGTGTTTCTAAATCGCTAGACTCGAAAACATTATTCTCAGAGTAAACTTTTTCCTCTAAACCATCATCACAATCATATAAAGGATTATCAGCGAAAGTTTCTAGTAAAGGCTCATTAACTAAGGTGTTAATCATGGTTACTCCCTCCGATTCACTGATAGGCACATCAAATAATGGATTATCCAACACACTGCAGGCTAAAGGATCATGAACTACATCGTCTAAAATGGTGGTATCTCTAGTCAAATCCTCATCCTTTTGAATAGGTGAATAATTATTAAAATTATTTGGATTTGTACTAGAAACAACACTATCATTATAAATCTCAATCGGAGTAACAAATTCCTGATCACTATTCCTACATATTTCATGTTCTTCATCAATATTATCCTCATCATAATCATCTTTATAATAACATGAAAAAGATCGAACCTCATCAAAACAGGTAGTGTTACCAATTATAACCTCGTCATCTCGATTATGTGAATAAAAACTATCCTTATTTTCAAGGGTGGTATTGGGAATACTATACTGGAATTTAAGACTATCCTGAGCAAGTTTTTCCACAATCCTGTTTGTACTCTCAGTAAATTGCTTGAGGGTCTCTTCTAGAGATAACTTAGTTGACCGCTCTACGGACTCTTCTGGGAGAAGGATATTATAAGTCTCTTTCATAAATAACTTCCGTGTTGACTCATTGAAACTCCTGAGAGACTCATCTAGAGAAATAGAAAGATTGTTTTGCTTGTATGACCTGTGGGTATGTGGATAGTAATTGGGCTCACAATGGTATGGACCATAACCTTCAAAAGTTTCGCGTTCCCAATCACTATTCACACTATGGTCATAAAAAGGATAATGTCCAAGCTTCTCAGTCGGATACTCATTGTATTGGCTATTATAATACCAGTTCGACATCCTAACTGCAAGGGAATTCTAAACAAACACAAAGAAGGCTGACTCGACCACAATAAGCCTATTTTATCTAGCAAACAAAAAGCATGATGGCTCTACTTAGATTGTTTCTATACCAGCTTTTAATCCTTCGAAAGGGAATTCGTTACAATTTAAGCAAACCCCTCTGGAATCAATATGAGTCAAAGTAAGTTGAATAGAGGCGAGGGAAGCTACGTGGAGCTTTGATACCAAAGGCCTCACCGCATTACAAGGCGGCACAGTCATGCATTCAACTCACAGAAACCATCATGAAATTTTTAAAAGAGTAACCAATATTTTTCGAATGACTTTCCTATTAAGCTCGTTAGCCTATCGGTCTCGTTCTAGTCAAAATTTTAGGCTTAGGTTCGCGTAGGTTACGTGTTCCTAAGGCAGGCAAGAAGGAAACGGTGATGAAATCCGAGTCCTTATCTTAATTTGGCCAGGCCTTGCCCTTTACTAGAAAATTAAATCCGATTCCAGGTCCTCAACATATAAGCATACAAAATCATCCAGTAAAACCGCTGACAGGGGATTCACGGGTGTTTAGAATTCTTACCTCCCGTTCCAGACGGGGGATGAACCGTTGAAGTCGACTCTAGCCACCGACTCCAATGTCAGTGTACGAACCCGAGGGGCCGAGACTATATCGTAATCGTCGTCCTTCTCTGCACACAGTTTATATTTAAAACTACCCTTCCTTAGGGTTTTAAAAATAATATCCAAAAGAATGTCCCAAAAATAAAGTCCAAAAAGTACAAAAATAAAAAGAAAAAAAAATTACAAAAACAAAATCCTATATACAGTTTCTAAAAAAAAAATAAAAAAAAAATTAACTATATACAAAATCTTCTTCTTTACTCCTTTTGGATCCCTTTTTTTGTTTCCTTATTCAGCTTTGCTTTTTATTTTCAACATTTTCTCTTTTTTTCTTTAGCTTAGCTCCAAATCTGAAAGCAAATAAGAAATACCAAAAGACGTAAAAAGGAACAAAAATAATAAAAAATAAAAATAAAACCTAAAAACAAATCTATAAATAAATCCGCGTCGGCGGCGCCAAAAATTGATGGTATTTTTCAATGATGTTGTAGTAAGATGATTCGTTCACTCAGATCTGTTGAGAATTTGTTTTAAGACTTAATAAAGAAAATAAGGAAAAATATATATACACAATTTGTCAAAAGATGAAGAGACGCTGAGACGCGGGATTCCACTACTTTTCATATTGTTATGGTTCAGTCATTAACTCTAGACAATATAGCTCAAACAAAAGAAGTTGTGACTCTAGTTCTTTGCCAAAAATAGATTTCGTAAAATATTATTTGTAAGTTAAAAGCATGACGCATCTGAAGTATTTAGAACTAAGCATGCGGCATCTAACAAAATAACAAATAATTAATAGAAATCATAAAACAATTAAATCTATGCAAAAAGTCAATAAAAGAATTAATTCATTTACCACAATCATGAAAAGTTGCTTCCTCCGTTGTCCCAGTGATGGGGTCTAGCTCCGCATGGTGAAAACACACTCAAACGAATTTTTCATTGCTCAAAAAGGTGTTTACAAGGAGAAAAGGTATAAAACAGGGCCTTTGTAACAGTTATAATTGTTACAGATACAACAATAAACTGTTACTGACGTTGTAGCTTCTACGACTGTCACTATGTGTCGCAACCACTGTAGATATACGACCCACGGCTAAACGTTGTCACTGTTGGAAAACGACTGTCTTTGGCAGTCTGTTCTTCGTGTTCTACAGCAGCAGAAAAATATTCTCTGCAACTCGTCCAATCTCTTCTCTGTAGCTCTCTATTCTCTTCCCCAACTCTACATCCTCCTCTCTGGTGCCCGAGAACCTATTTTATACTCAACAGGGTCATCCAATCTCTGCATTAACTCCGGAAATCTCTTCATAACTCGCCAGTGAAAAAAATATTCTCGAGAATATTTTCTTCCCTATTTTACCTCCTCACGCGTTGATTCTCTGCCAGCACACTCTGAACAGGTCAATACACGTTCCAGAATGTTGATCGAGTCATCAGAACATGTTCAAACTCTTCAAAACCCGTGAAATATTCTTCCCGAGAAAGTGTTGCTCTGTTTACTTCTACGCGAGAATCCAGCCAATTTTAATCGATCAAATCACTAATGATAGTTTTGTTGGGACATATCACAACTACCCAACAAATTTCAGCCCTTTAGCCTACCTAGAACTCCTTCAAACTTCGATCGAAAGTCACAAAGTTATGTTCTTCATTTTCCCGCCAAAATGAAATTTTGAATTTGTTAAAGAAGATCACCCCTTATCCAGTGGTCGCCCCTTATCCGTTGATGGAGTCTGAATAACATGTCCTCCGGGGTGCCTTTAACAACTTTTTGAGCCGAATTTTCCATCAATATTTATTTCCAAAAAAATACCTACAAACACACAAAACACCATAATAAGTACGAAATCGAGTACTAACAATACGAAACATTGAGGACAAATTAGACATATAAATGCGTCTATCAGTCTCTGATCCTGGCTAGAGCTTCGGCTTCCACCCATTTGCTAAATTAGTCCGTGTCCACGATCAAGAATCGTCCTTTCCCCGTTCCTTCGACCAGGGGTCCGACGATATCTATACCCTATTTTGCGAATGGCCAGGGACTATCTACTGAGTTCAACTTTGTTGTCGGGGTATGGATTCTTTTGGTGACTGCTGACACTCTTCGCATCTTCTAGACATCCTGGCAGCGTCACGTATCATATGTGGCCATTAGTATCCTTGCATCTTAGCCTTGTCGGCCAATGATCTCATCCCGCTGTGGTTGCCTGCGTCTCCATGGTGGATGTCCTTCAGGATACGATGACCTTCCTCTCTGGATAAGCAGCGTAACAGGGGACCGAGGAAAGATTTCTTGTATAGAACTCCGTCACGAAGGTCGTACCTTTTCCGCCTTTGATTGTATTTTTCGAGCTTGCTTCAAATCCGTGGGTGATGCCCTTTCTTTAAGAAAAAGGTGGATTTCGGTTCTCCAATCCAATTTATTACGGAAGTCTTCATCCTCATTCGCTTTTGATAAAATCATCGAAGTCTTCGGCAATATCTTCTCATATGTCGTCGTCAACAATATCCTCCCTTACATCGTCTTCACGATGTGTAACGAAGATTTGTTGTGGAGTAATCGAAGGATCGTATACTCTTGATATCTTGATAGCTTCAATGTTCTTGTCTTTCAACATGGATGAAATGTAGGCTAAGGCGTCGACATGTCTTAGATCTTTCCTGCATAGATGTCGGAATTTGATGTTTGGTATTTGCGATGCTACGGTTTGAACCAGGTCCATGTACGCTGATAGAGTCTCGTCGTAAGTGTTATACTCCAACTCTATTTGTTGAATGACAAGCTGTGAATCGCTTGTTAGCCGTACGTCGGTTATTCCCATTTCTAAGATCAGTCGAAGTGCATGCACCACGGCTTCGTATTCCACGATGTTGTTGGTGTGCCCCTCAAATTGCAATCTAAGTGCATGCACGATTCTGTCCCCGGCGGGTATCGTGATTACGATCCCTATGCCTGCACCTTCCCTATTCCTGGATCCATCGACGAAGACTTCCCATTTCCTTTGGCTTGAGGGCTCGAGAACATCCTTCGGATCTTTTCCATCTTCTTCAACTCCTGGTATGTCCTTCACTTCTTTGCCGTTATCCAGAGGTAAGTCTGCTAAGAAATCTACCAAAACCTGTGACTTTTGCGCGGTTTCGATCTCGTGGATGATGTTGAATTGTTCCAATTGCGTATTCCATTTTGCTATTCTTCCTACTTTTCCAGCATTTTTTAGAACAACTTCTAGTGGGGCTTTGCACGGTACACGAACATAATGAGTCATAAAGTAAGTTCTCAACTTCTGGGTTGCCCACACTAATGCCAATATGAGTTGTTCGATATTCGTGCAGTTTCTTTCAGCTGTGTTGAGAGTCTTACTGACGTAATAGATCAGTTATTCAACCTTCGTGTTGGTCTTCACCAGCACTGCGCTGACTGCGTCTTCTGTAGCTGTTATATATAGATCCAACACTTCATCGGGATCGGGCTTCTGGAGGATAGGGATCGTCGCTAGGTATTCTTTAATCTTCTGGAAGGATTTTTCGCACTCTGCGGTCCAGGAAAACTTGGTTCCTTTCTTGAGAATGTTGAAAAAATGTTTGCACTTGCCCGATGATCTAGCAATGAACCTTCCTAGTGCCGCTATGGAACCGTTGGGTTTCTGAACCTCTTTCAAATTTCTTGGGGATGGCATTTCTACGATCGCTTGGATTTTTTCGGGATCGACTTCGATGCCCCTCTTCGTTATTAGGTATCCGAGGAACTTTCCTGATGTAACACCAAAGGTGCACTTTTCTGGATTTACCTTCATGTCATGTTTTCTCATAGCTCCGAAGATATCTCTCAAGTCCTGATGGTGATCCTTGTGCAATTTTCTTTTGACTAGCATATCGTCAACATAAACTTCTAGAGTTTTTCCGATCCATGTCTTGAAAATAGCATCCACCATCCTCTGGTATGTTGCCCCTGCATTCCTCAATCCGAAGGGCATTCGGGTATAACAGTATAGGCCGTGCGGAGTGAAGAATGTTGTGTGTTGTTGATCCTCTTCTGCCGTAGCTATATGGTTGTATCCATAATATCCATCCATAAATGATAATTTTTCATATCCTTCTACAGCTTCGACTAGTTGATCGATGCTTGGGAGTGGGTAATTATCCTTCGGGCATGCTTTATTGAGGTTGGTGAAGTCGATGCATATCCTTACCCCGCCGTTCTTTTTTGGTACGATGACCATGTTCGAGATCCACGTGGGGTATCTTACTTCCCTTATAAATCCTGCCTCCATCAGCTTGTGAAGCTCCTTCTCAACTGTTTGGTGATATTCCGGTGCTATCTTGCGCAATTTCTGTCTGAAGGGGTTAGTGTCTGTCTTTATCCGAAGTTCGTGTTGTATTATTTTGGGATCGATCCCTGGCATATCCCCCAGCTTCCACGCGAAGATATCCGCGTATTCCTTGAAGAAATTGAT
Source organism: Papaver somniferum (assembly GCF_003573695.1). Lineage (NCBI taxonomy): Eukaryota > Viridiplantae > Streptophyta > Magnoliopsida > Ranunculales > Papaveraceae > Papaver > Papaver somniferum. The sequence continues at coordinate 41,850,956 of NC_039364.1, forward strand.
CAATGATTCTTCTCGATCTTTTTCCATCACAGTTCCTATCTTGATCATCTTGGGATGTTCTTCTATTCCTATGTTGATTTCCTTCGTGGGTTCTACTGGCATGAAGGTAGGCTTTGGTTCCCTCGGGAGAGGGACGTTCTTTGATTGTTATTTGGTAGGCTCCTCGGTCCTTTTTGCCCCTGAGACGCCTTCTTCAGTAGTTATGACGGTGCTATCCTTCGTCAAGCTTTTCCCTGATATTTCTTCGAGATAAAGGTTGATTGTTTTGTCTTTAGCGACCGCTTTGTTTCGGCTTCTTCGGGTTTTATGTTGCTCTTCTTATTCGTTGTTAAGCTACTTTTGTAAAACTTGACATTCCCGCGCGGTGACCTGATCGCCTTTAATTTCCATTACCCCTTTGGATGTTGGGAATCTAAGGTATTGGTGATACGTTGCCGCAAATCCTTTGAGTTTTTGCACCCATCTTCGGCCGATGATGGTGTTATAGGGATAAGGAACGTCCACTACGCTGAATCGGGTACTGAATTTCATCGGTGCTGCCTTGACTTCTAACACAATATATCCTAGACGCTTCGTTGGAGCACCGTTGAATCCATAGATGGTGTAGTAAGAAGACATCACCTGCTCATCATTCAATTCCATTCGTTTGAACGTGTCATAAAATAGAACATTGGCTGAGCTACCTCTGTCAATCAAAATCTTCTTCACGTTGCACCCTGCCACTGGTAGCGTGAGAACTAAGGGATCGTTGTGATCCTCCATATCTTCTTCAACATCTTCGGCATCAAATGTCATCGGTGCGTTCATCCACTGTTCGTGTTCGTCAACTTCGACTCCATCGATCTTGTACAGCTCGCAATAGTCCTCAAATTTTTTCCTGAATCTTTTTCCTATCTGGGCAGCCAGTGAGGGACCATTGGGTTCCGAACATGAAATTGTATTGAGCGTTCGATTGCCCTCAGGTAGCTGGACTTGCTTGCTTCGTTTGGACCTGTCATCGGTCTCTGCCTTCTGGAGATGTTGCTTAAGGTCACCCGCATCAATCAACTTCTGGATCATTATCTTGAGGTTCTTGCACTTCTCCGTCTGATGTCCATTGAAGCAATAGTACTCGTAGTAATCCCTGGATTTCTATGTTCTTGGTGGTTGTTTCCCCTTGGACCATGGCCACTCGAGGTTAGTTCGATCTTTGATTTCTCTCAGGATGCGAGTATAGCTGGTGTTGAGCTTCGTATAGACTTGATCTTCGAACTTCTTATCGTTGCGTCGATGATCATCTCTTCTCCCTCCTTTATCTCCATTGAAATTTTCGGTCGAACTAGTCTTCTTTAATACGCTGGCTTGCACTATTGAATTGGCTCGATGAGATTTTTGCACTTGGGCCCGGGGGTTATCACGATGTATTTCCTCCAGTCTGGCGTGCTTTTCGATGATTACTCGAAGGTCTCCTTCTGTCGTGGGGACACTTCCGTGAATCTCAACAAACAGTAGGCTCATCCTATCCAATCCCCACTTGTAGAAATTGATACTGACCACCGGATCCACGTTTCTTATTGCTTGACAGATTTTGTGCCCCCTATCAGTATATTCCCTGATTGTCTCCTTGTAAGCGACTGCTAGCGAGAAGAGCTTGTCCATTCCTGCATTGACGGCTTTGTTGTACATGTAAGTTCCTAAAAATTTCTCAGTAAGCTGGTTGTAGGAGTCGATGGAATTTGGTGGAAGGTTATCGAACCAAGATAGAGTTGATCCTTTCAAGCTTGAAGGGAAGTATCTGAAGAGGACCACGTCATCTTGGTCCCATTGGGCCAAAGTACGATTGTAATATCGAAGATGGACCGCGGGGTCGCTGGATCCATCGTAACATTTGAACGCTGGGATGGGACACTTCTGGGGAATAAGATCTTTGGCCAAATGTGGAGTCAGCAGTGTGGTGGAGGCTTCTCTCATCACTTCCTCTAGTCTTCCTCCCCCTTTCCTTGCTTTCAGTTGCTTGATTTCAACTATCATTTCAGCACGAAGGTTCTCCATTGCAAGATGATGGTCCTCTCTCACTGTGGATCGTCCCGATCTTCGGTTCTCGCTATCGAAGTAATCTGAATCCTCGGGAACATAATATGGATCGGATAGTCTGTTTCCTCTGGATGCTCTTCGGTTTAATGGCTCTGGGTTGCTAATATTGGCCACTACCATCCTTCGGTCCTGATTTGGCGGCGGTGCCTTGGAATTGGCTTCATCGTGCTGATTCTCTACTTCGGCACTATGGGCGATTCAGTCTTTGAGCTCCTGGTTTTCTTGTGCGAGTAATGTCGTGGCGTCTGCATACACCTTCTGGTTCCTTTTCAACTCTTCGAGCTCTGCTATCATTTGGATGGAGTGATTCGATCCTTGGTTCGAAGTTCCACTTGTGCTTGTCCACCGGCGGCTACAGTGTGATCTTCATCAATAGTCTGTATTAAGGGGATCGGTGGATCGACAGGCGGGACTTGGAGCTCTATAGGTTGTTGTGTTGGTTGGTTCGCTATCGGAAGAGGTTGATTGGTTAATAGTGGTTGTTTCTGCTCGTTGGTGAGCGGCATCCCATAAAGGGGTTGTTGCATCGTTGACTCAGCCATCTCCTCTCGATGTTCGTTGGCTCGGGATATCGCTGCTACTTTGGAGGCACCTGCTTTGGCTGCTGCGGCTTTCAGAGCTGTTGCTGCTGTTGCGCTGGCATCCAATGGAGTCGTACATTCCGCTCCATCTTGCTTCTTGTTTGCGGTTTTAAGTTTTTCACCTTTTTGTTTGCTGCGTGTCATAACTGGTGTAGTCCTCGGTGTCTCTTTCGACGTTGCCTTGGTTTTTCATGTTTCCTTTGTCTTGTCCATCTTCGATTTTCCTCGATTTTCTGCACAAACAAGACATTGTCGAAGAAGCAGAATCCATATGGGTTTTGTTAGTAAAGTTAATTTAACGAAAAGGCATGAATCTTCGCGTAAATCCGAAGATTTTTAAGGAAAACATGGATCCGGAAACAGATCCGGAAACTTTTTCAAGGAAAAACATAGATCCAAAAATCATAAACATAGATCCACTCACGGGTCTAAAAGTATATTAGGAAAAAAGGCTTTTCAATGAAAAATGTAGATCCAAAAATCATAAACATAAATCCAATCACGGGTCTAAAAGTATTTAAATAAAAAAGGAAGATCCAACGGTTTTCATGCATGAAAACATAGATTTGGAGGATCCGAAGTTTATTTATAAGTAAGGGCACGAATGCAAGGATTTTTGTTAGTGAAAACATGGTATGAAGATTCTCTAATGATAATAAAGACCTGGGTAAAATGGTTTCGAAGGCATGTCACCTAAAATCTGTATTAAAGAACAATATTGAGTGACTAAAAATGTTCATAGGGTAAGATAAATCTTTTACCAGGACATAAGAGTCCCTGTTTCTAGCGCCGGAATGTGAACACGGAAATAACGATGGTATCAACATGTCCACAAACAATGTTCGCAGTATAGTAAAACTGACAAAGTGATAGAAATATATGAAAAGTAACACAAAGTAATGGAAAGAGAAACTCTGAGCCTTCGGGCTCATCCTCGTTTCACATCATAGGGGTTCCTATGATGGTACAAATGATGCATTAAAGTACGAAAGTTATAAGTGCATAATATAAATGAGACAATGATTTACCTGGCTTGGCATTAAGGCCTACATCCACGGGGTTGGTTTTTCACTATGTATTATAAGAGATTTACAACGGATAGTCAAATGATTCCGAGTAATGAACGAAGCTAAGTGGTTTATTGACAAGCTCATACTTACTCTCACACTTTCTCTCTCTTGAACTATAGTTCTTTCTTCCTCAAATTGGTCGACCCTTCTCCCTTAGTGGGTTGGGGTATTTATAGGCTTTTTCCGTGGGTCCCTCTCCTCTGATACAGTTGTCCCTTATCGTCTTGAGTACCGCGTCAACCCGATGCTATCTTCGTTTCAACCCGGTGTCTTCCAACAGTATTATGCAGGGACGATGGTGGACACGTACCCTATATCTAGGGTATTTAATGCGGGTGGTTGGGGCAGTCTGCATGTCTTTATCAGCTGTTGACGCGTGTGTCAGCTGCCTTTGCTCTTATCCGTTCGATTTGGATCTTCCTCGGGATGATGGAAAGTTATCTTTTAGATCATCTATGGTGTTTCGCGGTGGTTCCATCATCATGTACTCCTTATTTTATCATCGTTAGATTTGCACGAGGATGGGCACGTGGCAGATGAAGATGATGATTGGCCCTTAGGTGTTGCAATGTAGTATCATCATCTCGATGTTCTTCTACTTTATGTTGTACACGTGTCTTCTTCTTGACATGTGGTCCGTTATTGAGTATGTGTATACAACTCGAGAAAGAATTTACGTACAGTTGATCTACGATCGCGAAGAAGCAGAGCCATGTTCACAAAATCCATGAATTTGTTGATGTCTTAAGTAGTTGGTGTTCATGAATTTCCGTATAGTTGATTCATGGTCGCGAGGAAGCAGGGCTATTTCAAAAAAATCCACGAATATGATCTTCGAAATCAAGGACGGGGACACAAGCCAAATAAAATTCCATCTTTTGGATAAAATCCAAGTACTAGCCAATAAGCTTCATAAGAAGAAAAGAGAGGATAATGAAGAAGTGAGTCGGATGGCTTGTTGATCCCGTCTTTTGCCTCACTCATGTTGTGAGGGATAAATATCTGGTGTATACGTGTAAGACATCCGAGATGGGAGCAAGACAATAAAATATATCCGCGACAGTATAAATACGTACCACCAACGTGCTTGCTTCCATCGAGATATCTACCAAAGAAAGAAAAAACAACAACACGTTAAATGTAAGATGAAGATTAACTGAGAAGATCAAAGGAAGAGTTGAAAGCATTTAATGTTGAGACAGAGTGAATAGTCAGCTATGAGAAGATAAAGTAGCTAAGTAACGTGGCAAAAGGAGACATGCCACGTCGGGTTGGATAAGCTATACACCTGGGTTCGAACCTGAGGTGGACGTGGGAAGTGATACTCGATAAATATCAAGCTCGGGGATCACCTTTGTGTTATAAATAGAGATCATTTTTTGTATGTTTAAGGTAGATTAAAGTAAGTAAATATCTTGTATTAGAAAGTAATATTAGGCAATAACAGAGAGATTACATACACAAGAGTAGAAAAATACCATCTTTGCAACCTCATAAACATTATTACTATAAGTTTGTGGATGTAGGTTTCATTACCTACCGAACTACGTAAAGCTCATGTGCCTCATTTATTTATTATGTCTGATTTATGTTGCATTCATCTTTATTAGCATTATATTCTTCTTCTTTTTTTGTTTGATACGAAGAAAATTTTATTAATTAGAAAGATACCCCCTCTATGTCAAGGAGGAGTTGATCTGAGATATATCTAGGTGGATTATCATACAATCCCTTTGTTAGCTTCTCAGTACGAACTACTCTAGAAAGGATGTCTGCCATTTTATTCCGTTCCTTAGGAACATAATAATATTTCCTGTTCTTGAATTTCTTAAAATATAAGATGATGTCTCTAATAAAATTGTGAAACTGCCATTTAATATTGAAATGGCCTTTTATTAAAGCTTCAACTAAGATCATCGAATCAGTCTCAAATTTAACTGCATCCAACTTCAGTTGCTCAATCCACTTGAAAGCTTCCAATAAATCTAGTCCCTCCACATGTTCCGGACTCAATGCTTTGTCAACATAGCTGCATTTTGCTCTTCTTATAGTTACTGCAGAATTACGAAGGATTAGACCAATACCAGCATTTCTAGTAAAATGATCAAAAGAACCATCTATATTTAAAGTGGAAACACCATTTATAGAAGGAATCCATATTAAGTTAGCTCTGACTTCACTTGAGACTAACTTAAAGGATGGTCTCAAACTAGTAACAGTATGGTATATACTTAGAGTAGTTATTCTGTCGATAAGTTTCTGAGGATCCAAAAACTTGTTTTTCATAAACCTTAGAGCATATCTCTTTTCAAATGACCCGTGCAGTCACCATTCTTCTTATGATAATCCCAGAAGTAATATGTCGTTGCTTAAACTGAAGAATCCAGTTAGAACATTCTTAACTGATCATGCACGGAGAACCAAACTAAAACCCTGTACTTCCAAACCAAACATCCCTTGAATAACTATAACGCAAAATAATATGAGATGCACTTTCCTCAGCTAATCCACACATATGACAGCTTATATCAGTATTAGCAGAAAAAGAGAGGGTTTAAGCCTTTGTAGGAAGAATATCAAGAAGACGGTTCCAGGTGAAATGCTTGATCCTGGGGATAACAGGGAGTTGTCCATGGGTATCTAAATACAGTTTTTCGTAAGCATATTTCACCGTGAAAGAAGCATTATTTTCCAGTCTCTATATGAGTCTGTCTTCTTACAGAGGATGTATAAATAATCCAGAAATAGTACCTCCAAGCTCAGGAGAAAAGAGATCATAAAGTAGACCAAAATTCCACCAATTGGTCTCTTGATTGAATAACTCCTTAACTAACACATAAGAAGAAGGATTGACTGCATTAATCTTTGGTACTGGTGGAGATTGAAGACCATGTAAACATATATCCCTCCAAATCATGTTTAAAGATCCATTTCCAAGACTCGAGAAATTATTTTCTTTAATGAACTGAATTTGAGAACTAATGCTTCTCCAGGAATAATAAGAATCATCATTCATTGTGCAATCAAAAATATCTCCATTGGGATAAATTTGGCTCGCATAGCTTCAGACCAAATGTTCGAACCTATGGTACATAGTCTCCATGCAGACTTAACAAGAAGGGCTTTATTGAAGCATTCAAGATCTCTAAGTCCCAGTACCCCATCCTATGTATCCTTACTCAAGTTTTTCCAAGAAATAATAGCTCCTTTGTTAGAGTCCTTTCTTCTCCAGAATTTTCCTTGAAGAGAATTAAGATCTTTTATTGTTTGGTCAGGAAACTTGAAATAAATCATATGATGAACTGGTATTGCATTGAGAACATGTTTAACCATAACTATCCTCCTTGGTTCAGAAAGATTATAAGCATTCCATTTGGATAATCTTGATTCCATCTTCTCAACTAGAACTGAAAAAGGAACTTTCTTATTTCTACCATTGAAGAAATGAAGCACAAGATACTTCTCTTTAGGATCCATAATAGGGACTTGCAAAATACCAGCTAGTGTCTCACTGGAAGATAGACTGATATTATTGCTGAAGTAAACTGAAGACTTATTGAAGTTTATGACTTGACCTGAACATTTACTAAATTCCTCAATGACTTGTAGGAGAGTCCTAGTCTGATCAAGATTTTGCTTTAGAGAAAAGCAAACAATCATCTGCAAATAACACATGATTAATTTTTGGAGCTCTTCTTGCTATTTTAACACCAGTTATAGTTTTTGCTCACAGAATTCCAACTTTCTAGAGATAGATTCCATAGCAATAATAAAAAAAGATGGAGACAATGGATCTCTCTGTCTAATCCCTCTAGTAGGGTGAAAGGACTGACAGGGAGCCATTAAGAAGTACCTCAACTTGACTAGTGCTTATACACTGGTGAATTAAGTGACACTGTTTGTCACAAAAACCAAACTTCTTGAGAACCTGAAATAAGAAATCCCATTCTATCCTGTCAAATTCCTTTGACATGTCCATCTTCAGAGTCATAGAACCAACTCTACCAGATTGTCTCTTCATGCTATGAAGTATGAACCATTTATTGAACAAGAGAATATTTTCAGATATTGACCTCCCTGGAACATAAGCTGCTTGCATAGGAGAAATAATATTCCATATATGCTTTTTCATCCTTCTGGCTATTATTTTGGAAATTAATTTGTAAGAGGTATTTCGAAGGGCTATTCGCCTAAAATCTTCAGGTTTATGAGGTGTTGAAGTCTTAGGAATTAGACAAAAATCTTGTTTTGTTGAGTTGCTTGAGAATAAATCCAGATAGAAAGAAGTTTTGTATCATCTCAATAAGGTCAACCTTAATTGTGTTCCATTGAGTTTGATAAAATCCAGGAGGGAAACCATCTGGTCCTGGAGATGTCCAAGCTTCCATGGACATGAGAGTATCAAATATCTCAGCTTCTGAAGGAATTTGAAGTAGTTTTGTGTTGTCTTCATCTGAGATTCACTAAGGAATATGCTGCAAGAAGGAATATGAGTCTGTTGTTTCAACTGAAGTACTAATCTTCTGGAAATGGGAGGTTAATAAATTATCCAATGTATCTCTATCACTACACCAAGTACCATCAGGAGCTAAAAGGCTATCAATTCTGTTTCTTGACCTTCTCATATTTGTTCGTGTATGATATTTGGTATTCATATCCATTTCACCAAAAAGTTTATCTTTGCCTTGTTGTCTCCAAAAACTTGATTCAATTTCATCCCATTGAGCTATTACAACTTCAATTTGAAGAACCTTATTAGTATTTCTCCCATTAGAATCAGTTTTTTGAAGAGAAGTCAACTTATCTTTCAGATTAGTGATAGTTCTTTGAATGTGACCAAAGGTGTTCTTATTCCACAAAGATAACTGTTTTCTGGTATTAGTCAACTTATTCGCAAACAAAAAATCTGCAGAACCAGTTGCCTTAGTAGCCTAAGAATTTTTAATTTCAGTTGCACAACTAAAGTTATGCAACCAGTTTTTACCTTTAACAGATATATTATTATACAACTGAAGAAGTATAGGTGTATGGTCTGAACCATTTTGAGAAACATGAGATAAACTAGAGTCAGGGTATTTCAAAAACCATTCACTGTTAATTAAGGCCCTATCTAGTCTAATTTTGATTCTACCAGTTCCATGCTTATTACTAGTCCAGGTAAAAGGGTTTTCACTAAATCCTAAATATGAAAGATCTGCTTCTCTAAGTTTATGAGTAATACTACTACTACTCAAAGAGAAAGCATGATTTAATTTTTCATCAGGATTAAGAGTTATGTTTAGATCCCCTATAACCGCCCAAGGGATATTGACAACTTCACTAAGGTCTCTAATGTAGTCCCATTGCTCTTCTTGGTTCTCTTTATAAGGAGTATCATATAAATAGGTTAAGAACCATTCACCCTTACAGGGATCATTCATAATAATAACATTTATGATGTTAGGACTAGAATGCACAATATCAACCTTGAATCCATCTTTCCGTAAAAGGATTAAACCACCAGCTAATCCTACTGAAGGTACATAGCAGGAATTTGGAAAGAGGAGATTTTAATAAAGTTGAGAATTCTACCGCCATTAATTTTTGTTTCAGAGATAAAAATTAAGTCAGGGTTTTAGAGTTTATTAAGATGAAGAAGATGGTCTCTGGTAGGTTTCTAACAAAAACCTTGACAGTTCCAAGCTAAAATTTTCATTTTACTCAAAAAAGAAAAATATCTAAAAGATAAAAAAAAATATAAAAATTCGATTCAAAAAGTTTAAGAAAGAAGGAAGTTCTTGATACAGGACAGACATGATTTCCTTGATGTCCAAGAGTGGTGGATGCTGCTCCTTCACCATTTTTGTCCATCTCTATTTCATTGATGTTGTGTATACCAGTAGTTGAGTCATTATTATTAAAGGATAAGATAGGAAGGGTGACATGAATGTTATGTGGATTATTTGAGGGTTCATTGTTGAGCTCCGAGTTCCTCGTCCTTTTATTCTTCCTAGTGTCTTCACCAGTTTCCTCTTCTCCAGTTAAACCCTGGACTTTATCTGCTATAACATTTTATTCTTCATTCATATAGTTTTCATCATCTTCAGCATCAGATGGGTGTTCTAGATGGTGCTTATCATATTATTCTACAGTGGGTCTATCCAGGTACAGCTTATGGGATAATAACTCACAATTATCTTTTCTATGATCTATCACAAAACATTTAGGACATATATTGTGAGGTTGTAATAGCCAGTGATACCTAATCCACACTTGACCTTCTGCTTTTGTATTCCACCAACCTCCTCTGATTATTGGAAAGTTAAGATCAATCTGGACTCTTACAGTTATATCAGAACCATAATTTGGTCAACAATTCGTAGGATCTGTAGATACCTTAGTGCCAAAGAAAGCTTCATCTACCACAGCTACATTCAAGTGCTCAAGCTTCAGTTTTTTCAACCTTACAGTGAATTCCTACTGTTAGAGCATAGCTTGGTCAACCTCGCATGCGTTGCTATCTCAAGCATGTTTGTCAATGTTAGTGATCAAAACTACAAGTCTTGATTTCTAGCCTACATAGCTAAGTCTCGGACTAGGATAGAAAAGTGTAGTTGAGCTCAAGGACTTCATGGCGATTCATCATACAACGACGAAGATCTATACAAGGAACCGTGGAACTTCATCAACAAAAAGGTAGGTGGAGACTTGAACGTATCTATCACTCAAAAGTCTATCTCTTCTATCTCCTACTTCTTATGAGACAAAAGTCGTATGCTATATAGACTAGATCATACACATTTGACATTTCGAGCTGAGCATTCATTTCTTATCTTTTATCTCGAAATCATGTGTTGGAAAAGCGTTTCGCTTTGATCAAGTTTATCTTCACCTAGTGACGAAAGTCATGGAAAGTTTCAATCACTTTGAGAATTGCTCTGACGTGAATCGGTCTGTGAATAACGGTTATATAGCATCCTCTAAGAATGTCTCAATGATTGAAATGAGAGTTTAGATTACATAACCATGTATCCCTTGAACCGAAGTTTTCGAACTTTGTTAATCAAGAGAATCGGGAGGATTGTGGAATTGGCTTGCCAAGTCCGCGAACCCAGTCCACAGACTCAGTCCGCGAACTGTCAGAAGTTCTCGACCGAGAATTTCTGCTGGATTTTCCAAAACTCGTTTGTGTGCTAAGTCCGCGAACTGGCGGAAGTTCTCTTTCCGAAAATTTCTGCTGAGTTTGGAAAACTCAACCGATTAACTTAAGTACGCGAACTTGTTTGTGAACTTAAGAGGTTATGATCTAAAGATGTGCTCTGAACATGAAACATTAAATTACTAAGGAATGCTTTATGCAAACCGTGGCTATAATGTTCATGAGACGATTCAGTCGAATCGAATCATCTTTGTTTCAATTGTGTCTTGTTTAGTTACATAAGATCTCATAGCAATTGAACAACTCTTTAACTAGTTCATTTGAGTCAATTGAACTAGTTATGGTGAAGAAGAACAAGGTTAATATGAAATGCTCATATGGTTAACCTTTTGGGTTACTATGTTGAACCAACATACACGTACACGTTTGGGCATGGTTTTCACGAACCCAGTAAACGTCTATCCAAGTGTGTGTGACAAGCTAAGTTTTTGATCTAACGGTTGAGAAATATTAGCTTGAATCTAAATCAGGTTTTCATCTAACAGTGAATAAGGATTGCTTTGTACCTAAGGCAAAACCCTGATTTGAAGGCTATATAAAGGAGACATCTAGCATTGTGCAAAACTAATCCCCACACGTATGTGTGCTACTAGTGCGCCCGCTAGAGTCGATCTCCATTAACCTTTGATTTTCTTCTCTAAAATCATGTTAACGACTTAAAGACTTCATTGGGATTGTGAAGCCAGACCGATACTACTTTATCGTAGTTGTGTGATCTGATCTTGCATCTTCTATCGTACGACTACAATCGATTGACTGGCTTGAGATCGTGAGAGTTCTCCGATAGGCAAGATAAGAAGTCACAAACATCTTCGTCTCACTGTTTGTGATTCCTCGACAATCCGCTTGTGTAGTCAGGAAGGATTGTAGAGAGGTGATTGATTATCTAGGTTGTTCTTCGGGAATATAAGACCGGATTATCAATTGGTTCCTGTTCACCTTGATTTTATATCAAAAGACGGAACAAAACCTAGGGTTTATCTGTGGGAGACAGATTTATCCTTTGATTGACTTTTCTGTGTGAAACAGATCTGTTTATTATCAAGTCTGTGATTTTGGGTTGCAACAACTCTTGGTTGTGGGTGAGATCAGCTAACGGAATCAAGTGCGCAGTATCCTGCTGGGATCAGAGGCGTAGGAGTACAACTGTACCTTGGATCGGTGGGAGACTGATTGGGGTTCAACTATAGTACATTCCGAAGTTAGTTTGCAGTAGGCTAATGTCTGTAGCGGCTTAATACAGTGTGTATTCAATCTGGACTAGGTCCCGGGGGTTTTCTGCATTTGTGGTTTCCTCGTTAACAAAATTTCTGGTGTGTGTTATTTCTTTTCCGTACTATATTTTATATAATTGAAATAATACAGATTGTGCGTTCGTGATTATCAGTTGGAGGTTGGATGTTGATTTTTATTGATTGATCCTTGGACATTGGTCTTTGGTACCGTCCAAGTATTCCTTGCATTTGATAAAGACTCGCTATTGATTTTAGCTTGAGTAAAAATCAAATCAAGAGAGAGATATTAACTCCTTGAGATACTTTTATCTAGATTGAGTCTGACTGTCTAGTTGATTCTTTAGCAAAGTATTTCGGAGTTAGTCCATACAGATTGCTAAGCGAAATATTGGGTGGTGTTGTTAGACCCCAGCTTTTTCAATTGGTATCAGAGCAGGCAAACACGTTTAAGACCTCATCAATCTGTGTTTGTAGCGATCTGACTCTATGGGCAAGAGTACTATCTCTGATAACGCAACATCAGTTCAGGGTTATTCAGATAAGCTTCAGAGATCTGAAACCTTTGAGAAAAACTCCTCCTCGTCTCCTTCTGCCGAATATGCATTCAACTGGAAAAAATCTCTTGATAAGCAGTTGGATGATCTTTCAGATGATAGTGATTCAGAAGAAGAACAGAGCGTTGATGAGGAAGTTTCTCAATACATCATGTTATTTAATCGTGAATTAAAAGAAACAAAGACAACTGCTTCCCTGAGAAAATTCATGGGTCCTCTCTGTCAAGAAAACAGAAAATTGAGAAAACTCTTCAAGGGTTATGATGGTAGATACAAACTATTACAATCTACCGTTAAGGATCATGAAGAAGAGGTTCGCTCAAAAAAAACTGAATGTGATAATCTTCTTCGTAACCTCGGTGTGTTAAAAGAAAGGCTTGACGAAACTGAAGCAAGATATAAATCTCAGCGTAAATGGTTCAAGGACAAAGAACATCAGTTTCTTACCAAAGAAAAATCCTTGAAAACTGAACTTGCGGCTGCTCTTGAGAAGGTAAAATCTCTGGAGGAAAATCTGAAGAGATTCAACACTAGCTCTACAAAGTTATCATCTATGTTTGGAGCATGTAAAGAACATCGTGATACACGTGGTTTGGGCTATAAAGGTATAGACACTCCAAGCACAGGTAAGATCAACTTTGTTAGAGCCGTTAATAATTCTACATGTGAAAGACCTGTGTCATCTTGCAAGAACAAGGATTCTACTCCAACAAAGTCTGCTAGTAAGAGAACCACTGAATATAAATCCTTTCACTGCTATTTCTGCGGGAACAAAGGACACTCTGAGCAAAGGTGTCGTCTTCGGAAAAGGAATGAAAAACTTCGTAACATTCTTACATGGATGTCTAAAGAAGTTGTTAAACCTGTATCACAGATTGGCAGAATTAAGGACTTTTGCTATCAAGGGATGAAGTGTGATAAAGTTGATCCTTGCCATGTTCCTTCGAAGGATTTCTACAAAGGAATAAAAAATAATGGCAAAAGTTTAACGGATCTGCTAAATCAGTCTGAAAAGAGAAAAGGGAACAGAAGGAAGAAAAGGTCAGGTTCCTCTAATTCTCTCAAAAAGGACTGTGAATCCAAGACTTCCAATTCAGACTTCTTACATGTCAACAATCGAGTCTCTGATCTGAAGATTCACATAAACAAACTAAGACGGAATATCAAGAAAACATGGAATGTTGTTAACCAGGTACTTCTAAATCTTCTCTTGATAATGCTTCTTCAATTTAACCAGGTAGTTTTCTAAATACCGATAAAAAGGAAAAATAAGAAGTGAATAATGATGAGCAACATGCTCATCTTATTATTCCCTAACATGTTCATAATTGCATCTATTTTTTATGATGATTTTTTAAAAAGGGATGCTCATGATTCTCAGGATTTTCATCTTAAGAAAACTGTCAGGATTGTACTGCATTCGATGTTACTTGTTCCGTTTGCTCCTCAACATCTACTTCTCCTTATCTTTGGGTTTCTTTGGTCTTTCATAGGCCCGTCTCTCTAGTACACGCACCAACCCTCACGAACGTCTTGTTTCCTAAGGTTTGATGGAATCCCTTATTTTTATAATGTGTTCCAGAGGTGCAAAAAGATTTTCTATAAAGTCTTTGTGGTGCAAAATAGAGGGAAGCAACAAGGCTGATGATGTTGAGCTATGTCCTATTGATATTTCCTGCTTTCATGCTCTTGATCATGAAAACGAAGACAAACTGCCAGTTCAGATTTCTTGACAACTGGTAGGAAATCTTCTTTGAGACTTCAAGGTCGTTTGCGAACAACTTGGTATCGCAACACGGAATCTAGACTACCTAAAAGACGAACTAAGGAAGGCAACTGAAGAACTCGCTCTTGTTCAAACCCTGGTTGCATGCAGGATTTAGTTTTTTTCGTCTGATCTTGGTTCTAGTTGTTTGCATAGTAAGTCTTCTTTTTGGATTAGTTGGAAGAATAACTAGTGCTTTGAATAGCGATGATTGTGACTACACATAGCTATTTTTATTTTCATATTCTTATGTTATTTTTTAGGTTTATTGAAATTCTAAAAATATTTGGAGGATGATGTTTATTGCAGTATTTTAATGGTTTGTGATATTGCAATATTTTTATGGGATATGTATTGTTTACGTACGTGAACTTGAAGGTCCCATATTGCATTCAAAAGTAAAGTCGTTCATGAATCGGTATTCGTATTGATAAAAGGACGAATGGAATTTTGACATATACAAAAGTTATGCCTATGCAATCATGTATTTGATGGAAAATAGGACAAAATCTTTTGTTCAACAAGGATAAAGTCTATTATGTCATTATGATGGAAAATAGAATAGATCCTTGTATGTTATCCACGGTATTGATCTTCATTGATCCATTTTATTATGTTTTACCGTGAAGGATCCATTGTGTGTCTTATGTTGAGCACCTTACAACTAAGTCGATTTACCTTGGCTTTGTTGGTTGTTCCATAAGATGCTATATCTCGAGCATTAGGAACTAAATTAATCAACTAGTTTGGTTATTTAGTTAGTACTCCATAAGTCTTCTTTCTTATGTTGAGTACATGTACGGTTAAGGTTGTCATATTCTATGATGAACTTAGTCGGGGTTCCATAAGTTCTCTTATGTTGAGCCCAAAATAATTAAATTAATTACTTCGGTGATTAGTTTGGTTGTTTGTATTCCGATTAGATTAATTATAGGTTCTCTTGTAATTAATCTAGTTGAGTTTTCATATATTCCACAAGTTCTTGTGTTGGGTATATGAAAGGATACACTATCATGTTCTTTGGTTAATGTAGTCATATATTCCGTAAGGTTTTCCTTATATTGAGTATTTGAACGGTTAAGTTAGTCATCTCCGTGTGATTGACTTAGTCGTAGCTCCGTGAGTTTACTTATGTTGGGCACTTTCAATTAAATTGATCACTTTTGTGGTTTGATTTAGTTGCATATTCCAATTGAATTAATCATGGGTTTACTTGTGGTTAATTTGGTTGAGCTTTGGATATAGAAAATCATTCCTATGGTTTTTGGTGTCCAATAAAAAATCCTTCTTTTCTTTCGAAATTAAGGTCGCTCTTGTTGTTCTCTTGAGAATGACATCAAATGGGGGAGAGTTCTTTTGAACTTGTGCTTAATGGTAATATCTTGCGGGGAGTGCGGCTGTGGAATTTTATAGGGGTTATCTTGTATCTTAAAACTCTTTGATGAATGTTGTTAGCTTCGGCTATTAGATTGCATCTAAATTAAGTTGGTATGTATTTTTCTTTTGGTCATGAAATGTCTCTTGTGGAAATTTCATTATTGATCCCATTCTTGTACCTTTGCCAATTTTATTGACAAAAAGGGGGAGAAATATTGTAGTTCACACTACAAATACGTATGGTTTTCGGATCATTGTGTAAGGGTGAGTGGTCTCCATGATCGAGATGGAGTATTGACTAAGGGGGAGTGATACATATCACCGCATTATTATTGTTAAAGTCGTGATACAATTGTCCTTTGATGTTATATAATAATACTATGACACTGTATAATAATGATCGATAATCTCGATTTCTCTCATTGTTATAGGTACGGATCTTCAACAACGATGGTGCTAAACTTACAACCTTTGGGATCATTGGAGTACTTGGAAGGACGAAGATTTCAAGGAACGTTGAAGATTAGACTATGGAATAGGAGCCACTAAAGTTTATCTTTTTTGTATTCCATATGTATTAATAGTTTTGTCACTAAAATTGACAAGGGGGGAGATTGTTAGAGCATAGCTCGGTCAACCTCGCATGCGTTGCTATCTCAAGCATTCTTGTCAATGTTAGTGATCAAAACTACAAGTCTTGATTTCTAACCTACATAGCTAAGTCTCGGACTAAGATAGAAAAATGTAGTTGAGCTCAAGGACTTCATGGCGATTCATCATACAACGACGAAGATCTATACAAGGAACCGTGGAACTTCATCAACAAAAAGGTATGTGGAGACTTGAACTTATCTATCACTCAAAAGTCTATCTCTTCTATCTCCTACTTCTTATGAGACAAAATTCGTATGCTATATAGACTAGGTTATACACATTTGACATTTCGAGCTGAGCATTCATTGCTTATCTTGTATCTCGAAATCATGTATTGGTAAAGCGTTTCGCTTTGATCAAGTTTATCTTCACTTAGTGACGAAAGTCATGAAAAGTTTCAATCACTTTGATAATTGCTCTGACGTGAATCGGTCTGTGAATAACGGCTACATAGCATCCTCTGAGAATGTCTCAATGATTGAAATGAGAGTTTAGATTACATAACCATGTATTCCTTGAACCGAAGTTTTCGAACTTTGTTGATCAAGAGAATCGGGAGGATTGTGGAATTGGCTTGCCAAGTCCGCGAACCCAGTCCGCAGTCTCAGTCCGCGAACTGTCGGAAGTTGTCGACCGAGAATTTCTGCTGGATTTTCCAAAACTCGTTTGTGTGCTAAGTCCGCGAACTGGCAGAAGTTCTCTTTCCGAGAATTTCTGTTGAGTTTGGAAAACTCAACCGATTAACTTAAGTCCGCGAACTTGTTTGCGAACTTAAGAGGTTATGATCTAAAGATGTGCTCTGAACATGAAACATTAAATTACTAAGGAATCCTTTATGAAAACCGTGGCTATAATGTTCATGAGACGATTCAATCGAATCGAATCATCTTTGTTTCAATTGTGTCTTGTTTAGTTACATAAGATCTCATAGCAATTGAACAAACTCTTTAACTAGTTCATTTGAGTCAATTGAACTAGTTATGGTGAAGAAGAACAAGGTTAATATGAAATGCTCATATGGTTAACCTTTTGGGTTACTATGTTGAACCAACATACACGTACACGTTTGGGCATGGTTTTCACGAACCCAGTAAACGTCTACCCAAGTGTGTGTGACAAGCTAAGTTTTCGATCTAACAGTTGAGAAATATTAGCTTGAATCTAAATCAGGTTTTCATCTAACAGTGAATAAGGATTGCTTTGTACCTAAGGAAAAACCCTGATTTGAAGGTTATATAAAGGAGACATCTAGCATTGTGCAAAACTAATCCCCACACATCTGTGTGCTACTAGTGCCCTCGCTAGAGTCAATCTCCATTAACCTTTGATTTTCTTCTCTAAAATCAGGTTAATGACTTAAAGGCTTCATTGGGATTGTGAAGCCAGACCGATACTAATTTATCGTAGTTGTGTGATATGATCTTGCATCTTCTATCGTACGAGTACAATCGATTGATTGGCTTGAGATCGTGAGAGTTCTCCGATAGGCAAGATAAAGAAGTCACAAACATCTTCGTCTCATTGTTTGTGATTCCTCGACAATCCGCTTGTGTAGTCAGGAAGGATTGTAGAGAGGTGATTGATTAATCTAGGCTGTTCTTCGGGAATATAAGACCGGATTATCAATTGGTTCCTGTTCACCTTGATTTTATATCAAAAGACGGAACAAAACCTAGGGTTTATCTGTGGGAGATAGATTTATCCTTTGATTGACTTTTCTGTGTGAGACAGATCTGTTTATTATCAAGTCTGTGATTTTGGGTTGCGGAAACTCTTGGTTGTGGGTGAGATCAGCTAAGGGAATCAAGTGCGCAGTATCCTGCTGGGATCAGAGGCGTAGGAGTACAACTGTACCTTGGATCGGTGGGAGACTGATTGGGGTTCAACTATAGTCCATTCTGAAGTTAGTTTGCAGTAGGCTAGTGTCTGTAGCGGCTTAATACAGTGTGTGTATTCAATCTGGACTAGGTCCCGGGGTTTTTCTGCATTTGCGGTTTCCTCGTTAACAAAATTGCTGGTGTCTGTGTTATTTCTTTTCCGCATTATATTTTATATAATTGAAATAATACAGGTTGTGCGTTCGTGATCATCAATTGGAGGTTGGATGTTGATTGATATTGATTGATCCTTGGACATTGGTCTTTGGTACCGTCCAAGTATTCCTTGCATTTGATAAAGACTCGCTATTGATTTTAGCTTGAGTAAAAATCAAATCAAGAGAGAGATATTAACTCCTTGAGATACTTTTATCTAGATTGAGTCTGACTGTCTAGTTGATTTTTAGCAAAGTATTTCGGAGTTAGTCCATACAGATTGCTAAGCGAAATATTGGGTGGTGTTGTTAGACCCCCGTTTTTTCACCTACACAAAAAAATCATGCACCTCTGGTTTTTTCTTCGTATCATATTTTTGAATAGAAAATAAAGCATCATATATAATCCATGGACCTCTTTTGATGACATCATTTTGCTCTTCCTCATTATTAAGTTTAATAACAAAAAAATTACGACCCATCACCTTCATCTCCTTGTTTTTGTATCTTTTCCAAAGCTTGTTGATCTCAGTTCTTACTAGCTTCAATTCCATCTTGTCCTTATCAAATGTCTTACCCAATATGATATTGGTCCACTCTTCTGCAACTTCATTAATCAACTTCGTAGAACCAACAACTCTATGTTGTAGCATATATTTCTAGGAGATGGAAGTTTTCTTCAGTTGTTTGCAATCATAGTGGCTTGAGTTTCAGAACTGGAAGCCTTATTACCTAAAGAGTATAAGGTTCCGGAACTGAGAAATCTTTTTTCCGTAAAAACAAAACCTTTAGGGTTTCTGCTTTGATTGAGATAGTAGCTAATATGGTAGTTATGGGTGATAACCAGAAAGGAATGAAAGTTCCAGCAACTGAGGGGAATTCTTATAATAGAGATATTTTCGGCAGAAAAATAAATCTCTTTTGGTTGAGTCAAAAAAAGAAATTGCCAACTATTAATTGAGCTGGAATTACGGTAACAGAGATTCACTGACATGGGAGGCAAAACTAGATTTCGAATTTTTATGGTTTCATGATAGTGAAGGTTTTCAAGATGAATGATAGTGATGATGAAAAAGGAAACTGAAACCATAGAAAGGTTCCTAGGAATAAAAAGAGACTTCAACATACTGATAGGAATCATCACGAGGAGATGATTAGCACTACTTGCTAAAAAACAATATTGTTTGACTGATTTGGAAGCAAGTTCCAAATAACCCTACTGGTTATACCACTCAAAGAACAAAAGGAATAGCTTTTCATTAGATAGTGTTGGAATTTTTAGTGAAAAATAAAAATGTGAGTGAAAATCAGTTTTCAAGTTTTAAACTCCAAGAGATGTGTTTGGGTTATGCCTTTTCACCATAAGACACCTAGTCATGAATAGGTGTTATGGAGAGTCACCATTGGCCATGGAGAGTCACCTATTGGTGAAAAGACACCTTGTAGAGTCACCATTGACTCTATATAAACCAATCTCTTAGTTTTGTTTTATATGGATTTTACAAGTTTTTGAGAAGAAGAAAAACAAGTTTCCAAGTCATGAGTCAGAGTCATTTAAGAGCACAATAATTATCAACATTCGCTGGCCTAAAAGTATTTGTAGTGCTACATCGTAGAACCGTGAGCACCATATGCCGGGATGAATTGTCTTTAAGGAAAGAGGATTACCTTGCCTCGATCAACCAAACCGATAAGTCTTTGTAACTCTCTTTTTATTAGTATTTTGTTTGTGCATGAATATGATTTCCGAGAAACCGAAACCGCATCACATTTCCAACAGATAGTTTACCCAAAAAAAGTAAGAGCTATTATAATTGAAAAAACTGAAACTATCACCAAAGACGTCTCAAAAAGAAAAAGCCAATAACATATCAAAAATGGAGGGAATAAAATAAACATGTTTAAACAGATTAGCAAGAGTCAATAGATCAAGGTTGCAGCATAATAATATCAGGATCAGGAAAGATCAAAGAAAATAAAAGATAAAAAAGGGAAAAAATTTAAAAATTTTGAATGAGTTGAATCAGCAGTCACGGATTTGCAGAGTTTCTCTTTCTCCTAACCCTCGTATTAAGTGGTTAGATTAACATCTTATGGGCTGTAGGATTTTATGCAGTTACACATTTTTAATCTTCTTGATCTTTCAGCCATCATCATCAGTAGCAGCAACAATCGGATCGAAAAACACAAAAATAAAATAAATAAATAAATAAATAAGTGATTATCTAGTTCCATTTTACCTCCAATGAAGATATAAGCGGTATATTGATCAATGGAATCCATTTCTTCTCGGGGAAGATCTTGCTCATCACCCAAATTGGTACTGGCAAAATAGCTCCAACGAGGTACAACCACACCAAGTTTTGATATATTCCACCAGCTCCGAATAATCTGCTTGGTCCAATTAGACCCCATATAACAGAAGCATTGAAGGTGACTTTGTATTTTGGACAAGTCCATGGATTATCTGGATGTAGAGCATCATTTACACATATGTTTTCGATATTATCAAGCATCCACCAACAAACTCCAAGGTTGACTACACCAGCTATAATTGTTCCAGCAAGCTTCATCATAGAAAGACATCTTTAGTAAGTAAGTATACCTTTTATATTTTGCACAAAAATATAACATTGCTTTATTTCTGAGATGTTTTGAGTTTCATACCTGCGCGGTGTACATGCACTTTGGTGGGATTTTCATGTAGTGACCAAGTTTAAGATCCGACAAAAACGAGAGTGCAAACAAAGTTTCCTGCAAATTAGGAAATATATCTAGCCCAGGACTGCATGGTGTGCTGAAGTGAAATTTAAGAGAATATTAGAGAGTGCGAGGGGATACGGCGCACAACTGCATGGGTGGCAAAAGAAAGGCTGCCTTTTTCTCCAACCGGTTTACTGGATTGATCATGGTCTACATTCCTACACAATTTGTTTTAACATGGAATATATTCATGTCCCGACTATTCAATATATTAACTGGGTGAACTCAAACTTATATATTAGATATAAATAGTAGAACGCTTGTTTAAACGAAATTCTAATTCATGCCTTCCAAAGAAACAAGGTACAAACAGTTCTACAATGGCAATTTTTCAGTAACAAGTTAATAAGATCTCTAAATATTACTTTCTAGTTTCTACACTACAGGAACCCTTCCTCATTTCTTTTCAACCTAACATTTTTCCATCTAATTTCTGTCAAAAACTTCTTCTAGCGACTGTGATCTGATCCACAAGCAAAGCAAGTCTTTCACTTGCTTGGATGAGTAGCATCAGAGAAGTCATAGGTTCAATCCCGTCACTACTGCACATCTGTATACGAACTCATGCATGACTACTCTTCTTCACATTCGCCTGCCAGTTACCTATTCAAAAAGAACCAGAGCGAAATATAACATGGGAAATCAGTTAAACTTGTTTTTCCATTTGGAAATTTTCATGCCTCTCCAGAAGGCAAAAAAAAGAAAGCAACAAATGCTGAGAAAAAGGTGATGGAAGTATTTGAAAGCACCTGATTAAATTTCTCAAGGTTTACTGCAGTTTTGAACCATTTGACGTTTTTCTGTATTCCGTCATTTCTTTTCGAAATCTTTCTTTGTCTCTTAACCCTCTCTCTCTGTACACCTGCAAGTTAGAAGAGGGTAATAAGAAACTCAGCTAGCCAAGCTACGCAAAACGAATAAAAATTACATATGAGCCAAGGGTAGCCATTTAGTAGGAGGATGCCGTACCAAACTGGCTACACTCATCAAACAATTAATTACCTGTTTTTCAGCCTCTGAGAGTTTGCCCCACAAGTTTCCCATCTTGGTGCTAATGGTTAGTTCTTCACCTTCAGTATGGACGGCCTTCAGTGTGGCATAATGCTCAGAAAAGAAGAAATTATAACCACTCCTTTTAGGTTTGGGATAAGATGGGTCCATAGCTGCAAGACGGTTTCTGTTCCTTTTTCGTTTACGGGGTACAAGTGATGAATTATTACTATTGGTATTACGGGAAACTTGTGCGTCATGCGGAACATGGTAGAGAACACCTTTCAGCTGCTCTGAGCCAAAACTAACCGTAACGAGATATCCATTATCAAATTTTCCATCAATGGATCCAGTCACCCATTGACCTGGCCATTTCTGAGGATTCACTGAACAAAAACATTTATACACGTAAAAAAGAAGATACTGCGACAAAAGCACGAAAGAAAAATAACCTAAGTAGATGCTCAACTGAAGATTCAACTGATTCTCCTATTGCCAGGGAATTTTCCAGTCTAGTAATAACAAGCAATACAGAAGACAGATAACTTACACAGAACATCTGCATAAAAGAATGATAGATTTGACAGGAAAAAAATTAAAAAAGACGCAACAGTGTCACAAATAATTGGCAATAGTTACCAAGGAAGGAAAGTTATGCTTTCCCCAGAAAAGCCAATTGAAGGAATATAGAAAGGCTTAACTACTATGACAGTTTCGATAGTTGATTAACTAGATTCTCGATACTTATTATTAATAAGGTACATTAGATTTTCTCTTTTAAGATATATGGATATGACGTATACATACTGGTTGGTAACAACGATAGCCAAACCAGACGGATAAACAAATCAACCTCCCAACTGTTGAAATAGGATTAATCTTGCAAACCTAAATTAGCATTTTAAGATGCTACAGCTAATCATCAAAAAAGAAAAAGAAAAAGAAAAGATGGTACTGTCATTTCAAATGATTTATAGAAGAAGTGCTCGCAGACCTCGGGTCATAATTCGTTCGCCATTAATTGCTAGAGCATATTGTTCGAGCAGCACGACTGACTAGACAGGACACCTAAGATCATGACTTTTTGCTTCAACTATGACACGGGAAGTTCTTAATGCAGGGTATCACAACTAAGTTGACACCGGAAAAATCTTGTACTTTAGCCAGAACTAATGCCACCACAATTTCATGTAAATAATTATACCATATATGCTTTTTAGAGAAGAGGTAGTCTCAGCAAATAAGAGGTGAATGTTACGGATCTCACCTGGCTGACTAGAACTGGTGCCGTTATCATTAGTTCTTGCTCCTTCAATCTGCATGGGTGCTGATTCATTCACAGGACTGCTACCCACGTCTGTGAAATAGTGAATACATCTTGCATGATTTAATGGTTCGACATAAACTAAAATAGCAATAAAATAAACTGTCTTCTTTGTCTCAAAAATCGACAAGAAAAGGTGGAAAAAAATGCATTTTAGCCATAGATTTACAAAACTGAGTTGAG
Source organism: Papaver somniferum (assembly GCF_003573695.1). Classification (NCBI taxonomy): domain Eukaryota; kingdom Viridiplantae; phylum Streptophyta; class Magnoliopsida; order Ranunculales; family Papaveraceae; genus Papaver; species Papaver somniferum. The sequence continues at coordinate 41,874,755 of NC_039364.1, forward strand.
GACATACAAGTGATCGAGAATTGCTGAGGTTGTTTACGAAAATAGTACACTTGCTCATAATGATGAAGCAAAGACATATAGTATTTCCGCAAGACAAAAGATGCATTCGTAATTGTTGCAGGGAAACTGAAGACAGCGATTATTTCCCTCCATTTACGGGTTTGGATGACCTATAACCGACACACAAGGAAAGACGAACCAGCCAATTAAGAATAGAGTGAGGAGGCATCTAAAAAGAATTGTCGAAATAAGTTGAAAATTGATACCTTTTCAAGACCTCCACGAGCAGTGACCTCCACAAAAAGCAGGTGCAGATCAAGAGCCTTTCCTCCAATGATAGGCACCCTTAAAAATTTAAAGCAAGATTAGAATTTATAGAAACACAGGGATGTTCAGTTGCAGCGCACATGATAGACGGGTTGTTCCCTATGTCATACCCATTACGAGGTACAGCGATCCTGTGATGTGAGCTACCTATATGGCTATATATTTTCCCTACAATTTTAATATACATAGTAGAATAACGTAAAGACCCTAGTACTCGTGAAACTGTCATGAAAAACAGTGTTTAGGAAGCACGTAGAATTTATGTAGGTTCTTTATGCATATCAGACCACAAAAAAACAGCAGACACCATAGTCAAGCAAAGAAATAAAAGCAGTTAATAGATAACAAATATACGCAATTCACATTACGCTAACAAACTGAGAAATAATTTAAACAACAGACAAGGTAAATAGCTCCAGCAACGCACTGAGACATACCCGCGCAGAAATATATAGGCTGACTGAGAAAGAGACTTAAGTACTCTATGGCAATTAGTGTAATTTATGGATTCTGTAAACTAAAGCCAATAAGTACATGGTGACCAGGAGAGGCATAAAACTAATGAGAAGCGCAAAACCAAACATCGTTACATGGAATGAAGCAACGTACCCAAAGATGCCAAGATGCAAGATTACAAGCTATCCTAATTAAAACCAAAAGAGCAGAACGAATAAGAAAAACTCTAAACAGTATATAAATGCTAGAACTCAATCAATCCTACATCCTAGAGGGTACCAAGAAATCAATTCCCTAGCATATATCCAAAGAGAAGGTTTCAGATTGAGCCGAGATATTAATCAACTACACTAAAGAAAATCAGGTATTCCTACCATAGCCCTTTCAGAAAAATCATGAGATTTCCCACAACTCCCTACCTTCTGAACATAAGTTCACATGTTGGCCCCAGAGAAGTTAAAACTATTAAATACAGGTATCAGAGAGGTGAAACCTTGAACCCCCACGGCCACATGCAAAAGTACTACAAATCTACTAGGAAGAAGAAGAAGACTACATCTTCCAACGGCATACATAAAATAAACCAGTGCATAATAAATAAACCATCTTAATCAAAAACCTAATAACACAAAAACCCTAATCTAATAACATAATAAAGCCCATATTTATCAAACAAAAAGACATAAACCAGCTGAAGTAAGTGGTGATGTTTCAAAAATCCTAGAGCAAAATCTCAAAGTAAAACCCTAGTTAAAATGCATAATAATAATAAGAAGAAAAGAAAAGAAAAGAAAAAAACCCACTTACATAAACTTAGTACCAAGTGATTCATGAAGATCTTTGAGTGTTTTATTAAATAAATCAACATTCTGAACCACTTGTTCATATGTTGTAACTGAACCAGGATAAGAAGCTTCATTACTAAGAGCAGCAGCAGCTACTGATAAATCTCTTATTCCTCCTTTTTTATCAGCAACAACTATTGCAGTAGAAATGGGTGTTGCTGTTGTTGTTGTTTGGAGATGAGGTGGTTGTGTAGACATTTTTTTGGTAGTCAAAGGAAAAAAAAATTTAAAAAAGAATTAGAGATGATATGAGAACTTTTGGTAGAAATATAAGTTTTTGACAAAAACCAAATAGATAGAAATTTCTTGGCCAAAATAATAAAAAGTGAAGATTTAAAAGAGAGATTAAGGACCTGAAAATTTTGATGATTGGGGTGTTATTATTAGGTGTTGGGTTTAGATGGAAAGAAATAGAGGAAGGTGAAAAAGAGAAGAGAGAAATAAATTAAAGTTAGGGTAAGAGTAAAGTAAAGTTTGGTGTTTTTGGTACAAATTTAAATAATTTTTTGTACTTATTTTTTTGATTTTATTTATTTTTTTTTGTTTGCTTGGATCAAAGGGATAAGGAGAGGCTAGAGACATGAGATAAAGTTATTTAATGTGTTTAACCTTTTCTTTTAGGGCAAACAGCACAGGTTTAAATTTTGAATTGGACCATCTCAAATAGGAAAATTAGTTAACCATCCCTAAACATAATGCTGGGCCGTTTGGAGATAAATACTGGATGCCTAATCTACCCTAGGCTCAGCTTTATTTATGCTTTTTATTTTACTTTTTACATTGAACGGGGGTAAATACTAGGGAAGGGTAGGTGTGCATGTTGGATATTCCCTGCTACACTCCTGATCATGTCTCTCGTTATTTTTATTTTTATCTGGACAAGATCGGGCAACTGTTTTCGACTTCAGTTCAAACTGCATGCTTGAAGTCCCCGTGGCTCGCAAAGCAGAAGACCTTTTGTAATGCATAGCTCAAGCAGGTTACAAATGCCTTCTAACTTTTTTTTTTCTTCTTTTTTTCCTGGCAACAAAAATAAAATCTTGACAAAATTGAAGCCTGGAGAAATTATTTGATGCCTATCGATTTTACTCCGAACTAGAGATAGGGGATATTGAGTGTGTAAATGTTATGATTTATGAAGGTAGTACAGTTGAGAGTGACAATTCATAAATATAAAACTTGCAGCCACACTGGACTGTCTTCTCTCTATTTCTTTTCTTATCTTCTTACAGTGATGAAGCGATAATAAATACTACTCAAACCCTAGTTGAGAGGGACTACTCATCGTCTCCTTACACGTGGGTTTGACAGAGCCATTGATCCCAAAATTAACTTAAGCCTAAAGTAAACAAATTAACAGAATTCAAACTAATAACTGATGTAATTAATGCCCATGCTGTCTCTCTTTCGATAAGGGCAACCACATTGTCACAGGCATGTGAGAATACCCTCATCTGCAGAACATCCTTATCCTCAAGGATGGAATTTAGGGAAATGAGCTTTCACATTTGCGACGTCCTCCCATGTAGCGTCAGCAGCTGTGGTGTGAGGATTATCATTTGAGGGACAGTGAGGCGACCTCGAGAGATTTCTCTAGTATCCAGTACGGCGATAGGCTTGAGAATTATTTCTCCTGCAGCATCAGTCTGTGGAAGTGTTGGAGCAGTAACAGCAGCATCTCCAATGCACTTCTTCAGCTGAGATACGTGAAACACAGGGTGTATCTGAGAAGAGGAGGGGAGTTGGAGCTTGTATGCAACAGTACCCACCTTAGCAATCACAGGGAATGGGCCGTAGTAACGAGCTGAGAGCTTGAAATTTATGCGCAATGCAATAGAGGATTGCATGTAAGGTTGGAGTTTAAGAAACACTAAGCCACCAACTTCAAAGGTTCTATCAGTTCTCTTCTTATCTGCATATAACTTCATCCTCTCTTGGGCCTTATGGAGAGAATCTTGTAGAAGCTCCAGCATGGCATCTCTTTGTTGGATGTACTCTTCTATAGCAGCAACAGAGGTGAGTACCTCATTTGGGAAAGCAAGATGAGGTGGATAGTAACCATACAGAGCCTTAAAATGAGTCATGTTTAGGCCAGTGTGATGGTTAGTATTGTAATTCAGCTAGTGTCAGCCACTTGAACCACTTCTTTGGATGATGGCCTGTCATACACCTAAGATTGTTCTCCAAACAGGCATTCACTCTTTCAGTTTTCCCATCAGACTGAGGTTGGTAGGCAGAGCTCATGTGCAAGTTGGTACCCATTGCCTTGAAGAGTTCTTGCCAAAAATTTCTTGTAAAGATCTTGTCCCTATCTGATACAATGGAAGAGGGAAGGCCATGAAGCTTGAAGACATGTGAGAGAAACTCTTGAGCCACAATAGTAGATGTAAATGGGTGAGTCAGTGCTATGAAGTGGTTGTATTTTGTAAGCCTGTCAACTATCACCAGGATGACATCTTTTTTGTTGGAGAGGGGTAAACCTTCTATGAAATCCATAGTAATATGCTGCCAAGCTTGAGTACGAATTGGAAGTGGTTGTAACAGGCCAGCAGGCAATGTGTGTTCACCTTTATTTCTTTGGCACATATCACAATGGCTGACCAGGAGGAGCATTTCTTTCTTTAAACCCTTTCAATAAAAATAGCTTTTTACTTTAATGTAGCTCCCTTGCATGCCAAAATGTCCCCCAACAGCAGAAGAGTGCATAGACTTTAAGATAGAATATCTGAGGTTGTTGTTGGTTCCCGCATAAATTCTCCCTTTGTACCTTAAGATGCCCTCAGAATAAGTGTAATGTGGAACATATTGTGGAGCTATAAGTAGTTGAGGAATGAGCTGAGTTTCCTAAGCATCTTTTTCATAACTTGAAATAATTTCTTGAGCCCAAGTTGGAGTGGAGATAGATATAGCATTGCATTGGGTGGAGGAAGAGGGGAGTCTTGATAGAGCATCAACAGCTTTGTTCTCAAGGCCCTTCTTATAGTGAATAGTGTAATTAAACCCAAGCAGCTTCATAAGCCATCTTTGTTGGAGAACGTTTGTGATCTTTTGCTCCATGAAGTATTTAATACTCTGTTGGTTTGTGTGGATGATGAAATGATGGACATAAAGGTAATGCCTCCACTTAGTGACTGCCATGACTACAGTTAAGAGCTCCTTCTCATAAGTGGATAAACCAAGTGACTTAGGACCAAGTGGTTTGGTGCAGAAACTAATAATTTTTCCCTCTTGCATTAATACAACTCCTACTCCAACAGAACATGCATCAGTTTCAACCACAAATGATTTGCTAAAATCAGGTAACACTAAAACTAGTATAGTGCACATTGCGTGTTTGAGTGCTTGAAAGGCTTCCTCTGCAGTATGGGACCAATTGAAGGCATTCTTTTTGAGGAGGTCTGTAAGAGGCTTACTGATGAGGCCATAATTTTTTACAAACTTTCTATAGTACCCAGTGAGGCCCAAAAACCCTCTCAACTGCTTGAGACAAGTTGGTGTAGGCCATTGCTTCACGCAGGAAATCTTCTCTGGGTCAGCTGCTACTCCCTCAGCAGTAATGATGTGGCCCAAGTAAACCAGAGATGACTGAGCAAAGCAGCATTTGGAAAATTTAGCATACAACTGGTGTGTTCTAAGAAGTTCTAAAACAATTTTGAGGTGTGTGATATGATCTTCTAAAGATTTACTATAGATGAGAATGTCATCAAAGAAAACTAGGACAACTTTTCTTAAATAAGGGACAAAAACTGAATTCATAAGAGCTTGAAATGTAGCAGGGGCATTAGTAAGGCCAAATGGCATTACTTTGAACTCAAAATGCCCATGATGTGTTCTAAAAGCAGTCTTATGTATATCAGCTGCAAATAATCTGATTTGGTGATAACCAGATCTTAAGTCTAGCTTGGTGAAGAAGATAGAGCATGTAATTCATCTAAAAGTTCATCAATGATTGGAATTGGGTACTTATCTTTGATTGTAATCTCATTCAGTTTCCTATAATCAACACAGAACCTCCATGTGTTGTCTTTTTTCTTGACCAGAAGTATTGGAGAAGCAAATGGGTTGTTGATGTCTTGAATAAGTCCAGTATCAAGCATTTCTTGCACCAAGGATTCCACCACTGACTTATGAATGTGAGGACATTTGTAGGGTCTTAAGTTTACAGGTTGAACATCTGGTTTGAGAGGTATTTTATGATCCAAGGCTCTTGGTGGTGTAGGTTCCTCAAAAACATAAGAGAATTGGTGTAACACTTCTTGAATAGGTGGTGGTATAGGAGTGAGAGAAGGTTCAGTGGAAATGGCAAAAAATTGGCCAACCAAAACATGACTGTGTTTTTTGATAAATTGTTGAACAACTTTTCCACTCATCATCATGAAGGAAGTAGGAGAAGTATTCCCTTGTAGTGTTAACTTGGTACCAAGATGATTGAAAGACATAGATAGCTTTGAAAAATTGAACATAACATCACCCAATGTTCTAAGCCAGTCAGCTCCAAGTACAATGTCATACCCTCCTAAAGGCAGTACATGTAGATCATCTTCAAAGAGGTGGCCTTGCATTTGCCACAGTAATTTAGAACAAACCCCGGTGTTTGTTGTTCTCTCACCATTTGCAATAGTAACCAGCATGTGTGATGTGTGTTGGATATCACAACAAAGTTTTTTGGATAAAGCAGCATCAATGAAGCTATGAGTGCTACTTGTGTCCACCAAAATGGTAACTGGTTGTTTCTTGAGCATCCCTGTAAGGCGTATACTGTCACCATTATGTTGGCCAGTGAGAGCATTGAGAGAAATCTACATATCAGTCTCCACAATGTTGGGTGATTGGTCTGACTCTGGTGGAGTGAATTGGCTCTCCTGTGAAGCATCATCCTCAACTGATACCATGTATAGTTGTTCAGATTTGCATTTATTCCCATATACATACTTTTCATCACAGTTATAACATAAGTTTTTAGCTCGTCTTTGAGCTAACTGTTCTTGGGTGAGGCGTTTAATAGGCGGGATATAAGGAGTTTTAGGAGGTATGGTTGTTGGTGAAGTAGCAGGTGGTGGTGTGGTAGTCTTGTGGGTGGTGGGTGGTTTGAGGAAGTAAGAAAAAGTAGTTGGTTGTTTAGTGAGGAGGGTTTTAGATGGTTGATTAAGAGTTTGTTCTTGTAATCTGGCTAAGAAAAACGCCTGAGATAGGGATGTGGGGTTATGCATTCTAACTGAGTTGCTAATTTCTGGTTTGAGTCCACTAATGAAGCTCATAACAAAGTATTCCTCATCTAAGCCAGAGTTTTTTGCAATCATTAGAGCCTTAAGTTGCTCAAAAGTTTGAAAGAGTACTCCTCTACCGTAGTGATTTGGGTGAGTTTGTTAAAACAACCAACATAGTTATCATTTGCTAGATCTTCAAAACGGCGACATAAATGATTTGAAATTCATACCAAAGAACAGAGGTTTTACTAGAAAAATAGTCAAAGGACCAAGAATCGGCTCTCCCATCCATGTACATAGCAGCAAATTCAGTTTTTTGAACATCTTCCATGGGATGCATCTGGAAGAAACGATCACACTTGCGTAGCCAACTTCTAGGATTTTCACCATCAAATCTAAGAAAGTCTAGTTTTGCAGGTTTGAGTACATTAGGTGAAGGTACTGTAGAGTGGGGAGTCTCACCAGTGATGGGATTTCTTTGGTTGTTGTTTAGATCTGATGAACTGGGCTGGTTTTGAAGATGTTTCAGTGTATCTTCTGAGATTTGTACGAGCCTGTTCATTAAGATCTGTTGAGCCTTAGCATCTGCTTCACGTTTTGCTTCAGCTTTAATCTAAGAATCAGCGAGAAGTGTTATCAATCTGTTGATTTCTCGTGTTTTGTAGTCAACATCTTTAATTGTAGGACCTCCAGTCATTGCAGAAGCACACCAAAGATCTTCTGGGTGATACCAAATGTTATGATTTATGAAGGTAGAATAGTTGAGAGTGACGATTCATAAACATAAAACCTGCAGCCACACTGTACTGTCTTCTCTCTATTTCTTTTCTTATCTTCTTATGGTGATGAAGCGATGATAAATACTACTCAAACCCTAGTTGAGAGGGACTACTCATCGCCTCCTTACACTTTGGTTTGACAGAGCCACTGATCCCAAAATTAACTTAAGCCTAAAGTAAACAAATTAACAAAATTCAAACTAATAACTGTTGTAATTAATTCCCATGCAGTCTCTCTTTCGATAAGGGCAGCCACATTGTCACAGGCATGTGATAGTAAATGATGTCAAAGTACTAAGTTACCCTTACTAGTTAAAATTGTATACTAAAATTTTCAATCTTCGTCCATTTCTATCAAAACAAGTTAAAGGATGGAAATTTTTCCACTTCAAACCAAAGTAAATATCGAATTAAATTTTTTGAGAAAAAAAATTAAAATTTTCTGAATTCAATAACAATCGGTCAACGTGGACATACACGACAACATTAATCTTGTTGTTCTTTATGAAGAACATAAACACAAAATTAACCAATGTGTAAATTCATATCGGCCGATTGTAACTTTGAACAAATGCTCTTTTTTTTGTGGGGTTTTTTTATGTTACAATCGGCAGAGATGAATTCTCACATTCATCGATTTTTGACGTTCATATGGAATACCATAGTCGATCTGAGAATGAGTATCATTTTTTACCCATTCTAAAACCGAGTATGATACATACGAGTATGAAATCATACTCATTCTTATATCGGATATGGATCACATAGAACGAGAATGATTTCATATTCATTTTCAAATGGATTATGGATTTGAATGGGTATTATTGAGGAGTGGTTAAATTTAGAATCGGCCAATGTGGACATACACATGGTCAACTGTTGTTGATATTCTTCAACTTCTAACACATAATCGATCGATATGGAGATTCACATGGACCGATTCTGATTAAGAGCAAATTTTTATTTTCCGATGTTGGTTTTCTAGCCTACAATCATACCAATCGATTATGAAATCTGTGATTTTTTATAATGTGATAAGTTACGAAATATATATATATATATACACCGCTCGAAGCTTCCATTATTCTTGAAAATAATGAACCATAATTCGTTGATAAGATGGCACATGTACGTTGGTTGTTTTTAATGTTCTTCAAAAAACGAAAAACATCAAGAATAATCGGTTGGTATTGAGTGACCCATTTGCTGATTATTATTGATGTTCTTCTAGAAACCCTAATTATATAACGTTATAACTCTAACTATCAATCTTAAAATATAAACTAACTTAACAATTAATTAAATTAACTAACATTGATTAATCAAAGGTAATTAGTCATTGACAAAAATAATCGAGTAAGAGGGTTTTCAAATTACTTCAGAATGACACTATTTTGTCTTTTCTGGTATGCCTCGAATAATTTTGTAGGCCTCAATTTAGCCAGGTAAAATATTGGATTGCAGGATCCATCGTCACTAGTTGTGTCACTCATATATAAAAAATTACAACGCAATCCAGTTTTGAATTCAGGTCCGAATATCCAACGCGACACACATAATTTTTTTTTATCATTACAACAAAGAAAAGAAAAGAACAACGAAAAAAAATATTAAAAGAATGTCAAATCCTGGTTAAAAACTCCGCAAATTGTTATGAAAAGGAGACGTTAAGTACACCACCAGCTTTTTCTTTCGGACCTATAAGATAAAACCTAACACTATCAACAAGTAACAAGTAGATCTTCACAAAATATCCTTGTATATGATTGTGTATACAATTTTCTTACTTGCATAATCAATAGATACATCAAATATATGTGTGCCTGATTGAGTACAAGACTCTTGGACGATCTCAAAAATCAATATCCAAGATCAACCTAGTGTGTACCGGAACTGTACACAAACTGAATTCTAACAAGAACAAGTCTTGTAATTTATATTTAAAGATACTAATTCAGAAGAACTAGTCTGGTAGGTTCTATACAGTTTGAGTTAATCTGTCTAGGTTGATTAACGAATCACTTGCTACTACTTTAATTATATCGATCACAAAATAATACAGAAGTAAAAAGTAAAGCAAGACACATAGAGTTTTGTTAATGGGAAAAACTCTGATACCTCGTCCAAGTTGAATACCACACTGTGTTAAACCGGTACAGACACTAGCCTACTATCAAACTTCCGACTAAAATGTAGTTAAGACCGAATTAAACCTCCAAGCAATTCCTTACGCCTCTTGAACCTTACAAGATCTTCACACTTTATTTTCTTATGCAGCGTCCTTTACACCCTAAGAATTGCTTCAACCTCAGTGAATACTTTTGATACAAATTTGCCTCTAACAAACAAGATTATCTGATTTTTCAATCTAGGTTTGGAAATCTGTTTGCAGTAGACAAAGTCCAACAAACCTCAAGAATCTGGAACACTTATACTAAGTTATCTGAGAAACCTGGATTGCTAACCATCTCTCAAGAACAATCCAAACAAATCAAAGAAGAGTTTAGATATCTATCTTGAAGAATCACAAATTCTGAGACAAAAAAGATATTTGTGTTTTCTATTTATCTCGTTCCTGATCTGAGATTACTGAAAACCTTAAAGATCAATAAGAACAAGATCCGGATACAAGAATTATCAGCCAAACGATAACCTGATTATGTTTCTCAGAAGAAACCTAGGTTATAGAGGACGACTCTATCTTAGTAACTAGGACACAAGAGTGTCATGGATTAAGAAATCCCTAGTTGCAATAGTCATTCTATTTATAGATTTTCAAGGTTCTAGGTAGCTTTGAATTTAAGCTAAGATGACTCGAGATCCAAATAAACAGTTTCCCAGTTTAGATGAAATTGTTATTAGGAATTCATGTAAGCATGTGAAAATTATGCCTTGAAACTATACATAATAATATGCATTATGGTCTAGGATTCTGGGACCGTGCACAATGATGGTTCATAGCGGCTTAGTAGCCTTTGAAATTACAGGCATATAGTGATGTTTAATAACATTCAAGACTCAATAAATGATCCACAAAGACAAAGTGATTTAGTGAATAAAGTTGTCTTAGAAGTGTCTATGAGAATCATAGCAAAGTCGAACATAAATATATAGAATAGTTCGTATACTTCTGCTAGGATGAAACTCTATAGGTTTGCAAATCAATTGACAGTTCAAAAATAAGGCCACAAGAGTTTTCAAACCTTGGAAGTTCGTAAAAGTCATGTCACAAGGGTTTGTAAACCTTGCCAGTTCGTGAAAGTCATATGGTAGGGGTTTGCGAACCTACCTAATTTCTGAAGTCTGCGAAATTCATACTGACTTTGGTAACATATACAAGTATGTTTACCTATCACCAAGTAGGTCTTTTTGTCACATAAATTATTTGAAACGTTCCCAATATACATATGATGTATGCATTATGCTTGAGCAATATATATATGCTCACATAAATAATTTGAAGTGCTGGGAGAATCAAGGAGTAGTAAAAAGCGCAACGCGAAAAACACTTGGTGGTCGTCTCCAGACGTACAACAGGCGATAAGGGAAAAGAAAAACTGCTTCAAGGAGCTCCAGGCTCTCGAAAGCGAAGAAAACATCCAGAATTATAAGGTGGCAAAAAAGCATGCTAAACGGATGGTGTCCGAGGCGAAAGGCAAGGCTTTCGAGGACTTCTACCGAAAACTAGGCACGGAGGAGGGAGATAAGAAAATCTACAAGATTACCCACACGCGGGACAATAAGACTCGAGACTTACCCCAAGTCAAATGTATTAAAGCTGCTGACGATCGGGTCCTGGTGGACGACGCAAATATTAAGGTACAATGAAAAGAATACTTCGACGAACTCTTCAATGCGGGGGGAGACACCCCCACCCCCAACCCCCCAGTCAATCTTGTAGGCTCTGGCGAACCAGCGGACCCTTCCGAAGAAGCCAGTTGTAGCATCCTTGCAAACGAAGTAAAAGAGGCCCTAAGAGGAACTAAAAGAGGGAAGGCGCTGGGACCGGATACAATCCCTATTGAAGTGTGGAAGTGCCTGGGAGAGAAAGGTATAACTTGGTTGACCAAGCTTTTTAATAGTATCTTCCAGACAAACCGGATGGCGGATGAATGGCGAAGAAGCGTCATTGTGTTGATTTATAAGAACAAAGGGGATATCCAGAACAGTACAAACTACATGGGCATCAAACTAATGAGCCATACAATGAAGTTGTTGGAACGTATAATTGACCATCAACTACGAGAGGAAATTTGTGTCACGAAAAATCAGTTTGGTTTTATGCCTGGAAGGTCGACTACTGAAGTGATCTTCCTGGTTAGACAACTAATGGAACGCTACAGGGAGCATATGCGGGACTTGCACATGGTATTCATCGACCTAGAGAAATCCTATGACAAGGTCCCGCGAGTGGTGATGTGGTGGGCGCTCGAACAGAAGAGGGTATCTCCAAAGTATATAACCTTAATCAAGGATACGAGGGAGCTGCCACCGGTGTCCGGACGTGTGACGGAGTCTCGGACGATTTCCCCATCAACATTGGGCTACACCAGGGATCAACCCTGAGTCGTTATTCATTTGCGCTAATAATAGATCAAGTAACGAGGGACATATAGGGGGAGATCCATTGGTGTATGCTCTTTGCTGACGATGTGGCGCTAATTGGTAAACCTAAGAAAGAGGTAGACGAAAAATTTGAGTGGTGGAGGCACACCCTAGAATCGAAGGGATTCAACTCAGTAGGTCCAAGACATAATATCTAAGGTGCGACTTCGACGACACAAGGCCTGATGTTGAAGACGTTCTGCTTGACGGACAGATAGTCCCAAAGAGAGAATCCTTCCATTATCTGGGATCTATGATCCAAAATGATGGTGATATCGATGAGGACATTCGACATAGAACCCAATCAGGATGGGCGAAATGGAGAACGGCGACAGGAGTCATTTGCGATTGTAAGGTCCCTGCTAAATTGAAAGTAAAGTTATATAAAATGGCGATACGACCCGCGATGTTGTATGGAACAGAATGCTGGGAGGCTAAAACCCCACACATAAGATCACTACATGCAACTGAGATGCGAATGCTGAGGTGGGCCCGTGGTCATATGAGACACGATAAAATCAGAAATGAACTTATTTGAAACAAACTGGGGGTAGCACTAATCGAGGATATGCTCACCCAACATCGACTTCGTCGGTTTGTTCCAGCGAAGACCGTACGATGATCCGGTTAGCATAGGACACATCATGCGCCCGGAAGGAAAGATGAGACGTAGAGGACGACCGAAGCTTACGTGGGATGAATCGATTAAACTGGACCTGGGCCGGAAGATCCTACCTAAAGAACTGACGCTGGACAGAAATGCGTGGAGAGCAGCGATCCATGTGACTGAGGCATGTACTCGAGGTACGTAAACTGAACCTCTCATCTTTAACTGTCTTTTTTGTAGGACCAGGTAGAATCTAGTACCGGTTAATTAGGACCTCATCTGGCGGGACTTATAGAAAGAGCTAGCGTCCGACTGAATGGAATGGAGAGCAAGAGACCCTTTGAAATGAGGTACGTGCACGAGGTACGTGAACTGACTCTCAAACTGTCGACTTTTTTCTCTAATTGGTTCGTGCAAACCGCGAACTTGTAAATCGACATGGCAGAATTGTGAAAGAGGGACTCCCCCTGTAGCTTTGCAGGTGACAAGATCATGAAGGGGGGTATCCCCCCGTAGCCCTACAGCAGGAACATGGTGTGTGCAGACACGCTACTTCGATGGTCGCGAATGCGTAATCCAACCGGAGTGGTGACTACCTCACCCGTTGTACCAAAAAGAACAAGGCACTAAATGTACCAAGGATTGTTCCTGCCTTATGGTGGGTTGTGTTTAGGCAGGCAAGCCGGCGTAAAAACTTTTGCCACACTTTTATGAGACGATTTTTCACAAGATAGTCTATAGCCCTACCCAGGACTTGTTCCTGGACAAAAGTGTTTTTGGTTTTGGTTTTGAACATGTGAATATAATTTGCAACACAAGATAGATTGATATGGACCCTAACAAAAAATTGACCATCTACGGTTAAATCAACATACAATAAACTTGTAGATCTCAAGAGTAATTCCAACTTAATAGATGACGAAGTATTAGCCGAGTTTTGGAAGAGGAATATAAAAACTCTCCCAAGAATCAAATACTTCATCTGGAAGTGTGTTCAAGATATTGTGACATCAATGAGCACTTAGCAAGAGTAATGAGGTATACCGGAGATACATGTAAGATATGTGAACATGGAATAGAGACTACAAAATACATTCTCTGTAAATGTATTTTATCTAGAGTTGTTTGGGTTTAAATTACAGGTGAAAGACGAAGCATATGAAGTACAAATATACATGTACATGATTGGATCAAAATATGGTTTGAAAATGATCTTTGCAAGCTTGATGAAGACTGTATTGTTAAGATGGAAAACACTAAATGGGAAATCTGAAATGCAAGATGTCGATGCACTTTGCATAACATTAAGCCAGACCCGGTTGGAGTTATTTGAATGATGCATCTTTTGAACAACACTACTGCTAGTATAACGGTGAAAAAAATAGAGTATTAGCACCTGCAATACTTTGGTTCAAGGGTCTTAGTCTAGTTGGAGTCCACCAACTAGCCATTTTTATTTGATATGTTGTGATTTTTTTTTATCAGTCAAATAGATTAATTTGTGGGTTTAATCTACTTCGTACAAAGTTTTAGCTGGCAGCCGAGCGACAAACTGGGTACCGACCCCTTTTTGAATAGTAACTTCCAGTCTATGAAAAATAAAATTACCTAGACCACTACCAGCATCATTATTAACTAAACAATTCTTCAAACGCTTAAAAAAACAGTATCCTCACTAAGCTCCCACAAAGTAGTGAAATCCAAAACACCCAAACCATAACCATGCGAAACACACTCATCCAAGTATTTAGTACGTTTACGCAACATTGCTTTCGAAATGGCCTGGTCTGGAATAAAAGAACGAACCCCCTCTCTAGTGAAGGGTGAGACACATGTGACATCCATACACACATCTCGGCCATTTTCCCAGTTGAGATATGTCCACTTGACGTAAATCCTTTTCATTATCTGACAGAAATACCAGAGTAACTTCTTTGCCCGCAGGTACACCAGCTTTGTAAAAAATATATGCAATTACATCACGAACCAAGTCGTGACGAAACTTAATACCAACATCTTTAGCACAATGGAGCGCATGATCACCAAAAATATACATAGGTCTACTACAGCAAGAGCACAAACCATCTTCAATAAATAATGGGATACCAAGGCGATAGCAAACTACCGCTCTGAACTGTCTGGGATCAAGGCATTGATCTAAATCACTTACGGGGACAACCAAAAGATAATCTTGTGCATGTTTGACTTGGTTACATTTCCACAGAATGAAGTCTCTTGCAGATAAGGAAAATTGGACAGGGATTTGCTTCTTAACTGCATCAAAATAAGTGAATGCCAGGGAGTGTATAGAATGGGGGCAGTATCATCGACGCAATAATTGGAAGGCAAATCACATACCTGAATGAAGTTCTGAATAGCCAACTGATAGGCAAAACCATTGTCTGTTGAGAATGAGCTACCAAGTATCAACTTCCGCACTGAAGTAGTCTGACTTTGAGAGGCAAGATAACAATAGGAGCGAGTGTTAGCCATAGTGTATATACCAAGACCACCATATTTGATAGGAAGTGTAGCCAGTCGTTGTTGCAAAGGCCCAAAACCAGCTCCATCACCCGTGATTAAAAGTTTCGGATACTTGATGATATAGTTTTTACAATGGTAAATAGAAGGTTCGTTTCTCGGACTTGGGAAGGTATTAATTTTATACTTAATGAAAGAAAATACTAAAACTAGAAAATAAAATAAAAGAGAATGACAATATTGAGAGATTACTGGGAATCAGGATTCCACCAAGCTCATGTTTTATGGTTCATATATTAATTCTCACACAATTATAGCTCCAAAAATAATAACTATTGACTCTAAATCTTTGTCAAGGTAGATTTTATAAAACATTAATTGCAAATGGTAAGCATGGATTATCAAAACACCTAAGCTAAGGATAACCCATCAAACTAAATCACAACTAATTAATTTAAAATTATAATTCAAATTATATTAATGCAAAAGTCATAAAAAGAATTTAATAAAATTACCATAGTGTTGAGAATTGGCTTCCTCCGTCATCCCAGTGATGGGGTTTAGCTCCTCATGTTGTAAATGAACGCTATAGAAAAAATAGGTAGCATCATATTTATTGATTCAATGTGAAAAGGCTACAAAATTTATTGATTCCCACTCACTAATAGCATTGCTCGATTACAAGAAATATGAAATAATACTCTCACTATTTTTCTCAATCTCTCCTAAAGAAAAGCTCTCCAAAGATGATTCCATACAACTCCTTTTATAGTGGGGATTCCGAAATCCTTCCATAATTTTCTACATGAAATGATGTCATTTTTTATTTTCTGGCCAACGGAGTGGCGCCATGTGTCAAGACAATACCAAATCCTCCAATAAAAATATGCTAAGTGTCAAATACTGCAGTCAGAATATTCTTTATTTGGGAAATATATCATTTTTAATTAATTCCAACCATAAGGAATAATATCTTGATTTCCTTCTTTATTTTGCTTATTTTCTTCATTAAACCACATATGTTCAAATATTCTTTAATTATTAATATCTTGCACATGGACTCCACACTTTCACACATGATATGGCACACTTCTACACACTCTGTGGCTTGCATACCACACTCCCATATCCAAATGATTGCCCAATAATTCTTCATGTTTCCTTTTGGGCCTAGCCCACTTCATTTACTTCTTTTTGCGAGTAGAATTCCACATTTTGGTCCATCGAGCTTTATTTTCCAAAAATACCTACAAATACACAAAATAGAAAAATAAGCACAAAATCGAGTACTAACATTACAGAGAATTGATAACAAAATAGACACGTAAATGTGTCTATCACTTGAGTAAATGGTCATCAAAGAGGTCAGTGGCTTGTTGTATAGCTGCAGGATTGGTGGTATGCATTGCAAAATGTAATCTGGACACACCAGCACAGTTGCAAAGTAACAACATCTCACTTTGAGGGTCCTTGAGTTTTTTTGATAGCGGACATTAGCTGAATGGTCTTGTTCACCCTACCCAACACCATGTCACTCAAGAAATTCAAATCCAAACTCACGGGTCCACCCAAAAGATTAACACCATTACTATGCCTACCAATATCATTGGGGAAAACACCTTCAACAATGCTTCGCGGATCAACTGAAGGCCAAAAGACCTCAATTTTCTTAATATTGAGATGTAAACCCCTACTCGGTCCTTCAGATTCTATTATACACAAGGCTTTGGCGACCTCAAGTGTATCACCGATTATAGTGCCATCATCAAGGTACCAGGCGTGCAAATCAAGTTTACAACGAGAAGCAATGGACTTCACTAAAGGGTGAAAATAAAATTGAAAAAGCGGGGGTCTAACAACCACACCCAATATTTCGTTAGGCAAACTGTATGGACTAACTCAAATATAATTCCAAGAGAATCAACTAGACAGTCAGACTCAATCAAGGAAAATATATCCAAGAGTTGTATCTCTGTTTCTCAATGTAATCAGCAAATTGAACAGATAGAATCTGTGAACCTGATTATTATGAGAAACAACTTGAACGGTACCAAAGACCAATGTTCAAGTGTCAATCAATTTCAATCAACAACCAAAGGTTGGATTTACCAATTGATTTAACTATGCACAACCTGTGATATTTCAATTATATAAACAAATATAATGCAGAAAAGAAATAACACATACACCAGAATTTTTGTTAACGAGGAACCGCAAATGCAGAAAAATCCCGGGACCTAGTCCAGTTTTGAACACCATACTGTATTAAGCCGCTACAGACTCTGGCCCACTACAAGTTAACTTCAGACAGGAATGTAGTTGAGTCCTAACCAATCTCACACTGATTAAGGTACAGTCGCAATCCTTACGCCTCTGAATCCCAGCAGGACTCTACGTACTTGATTCCCTTAGCTGATCTCAACCATAACTAAGAGTTGCTACGACCCAAAGTCGAAGACTTGATAAGCAAATCTGTCTCCCATATTAAATTCTATTCTGATAGATAAATTTGTCTCCCACATATATACCTACGA
Organism: Papaver somniferum; assembly: GCF_003573695.1. Classification (NCBI taxonomy): domain Eukaryota; kingdom Viridiplantae; phylum Streptophyta; class Magnoliopsida; order Ranunculales; family Papaveraceae; genus Papaver; species Papaver somniferum. The sequence continues at coordinate 41,892,596 of NC_039364.1, forward strand.
AGTTTTTGTTCCATCTTTTGATAAACAAGGTGAACAGGAACCAATTGATAATCCGGTATTATATTCCTGAAGAACAGCCTAGAAATATCAATCACCTCACAGTAACTTAACTATATGGTATTAGAACAAGTTATTGTGGAATCACAAAGAATGAGACGAAGAGATTTGTGATTACTTTTTATATCTTACCTATTGGAGATAAATCTCGAGCAAATCTTAGAGAAGATAGTACTCAATACGATAGAACAAGTAAGATCAGAACACGCAATTACAGAGAAATAGTTGGGTCGGGCTTTAAAATCCCAATGAAGTCTTCAAGTAGTTAACCTATTATGGTTTTAGGAAAAACCTAGGTTAAAAGAGAATCGACTCTAGTCGCAATTAATATCACACATGAGGTGTGGGGATTAGGCTTCCCAGTTGCTAGAGTTCTCCCTTATATAATCTTCAAATCAGGGTTTGATAACTTTGGAACAAAGCAATCAATATTCACTGTTTGATGAAAACCTGATTTAAGATTCAATCTAATACCTCTCAACCATTATATGGTCTTAGCTTGTTACACACAAATGAAATATACCTTCATTTAGATATGGGTAACCGTACCTAAACGTGTATATTGAGTTGGCTCAATAACAGTTAATCGAAGCTAGCCATATGAACACTTTTGTCTTAACCATGTTCATCTTAACACTTCTAGATCAAATGATAATCAAATGAATCTAATTGTGTTACTCATAGAGTTGTTCAATTTTTTATATTCTCATAGAAGTACAGAAGACACAATTGAAGCAAAATCGGATTGATTCAAAAGAATCAATTCATGAACATTTTAGCCAAGGTTTGCAAAGATTGCATTCCTTAATACATAAATATATTTGTTCATGAGTATGAAATCATACTTAACCGATTTAGAACTTAACCACATAAGTTTGTAAACGGGTACAAACTTAAGTTCCGGACTTAATCTTCTCCGACAGTTCGCAAACAGGTACGCATACTGTCGTTCCAGACCGCATTCAGGTGAAACAGTTTGCAAACGGGTGAGCAAACTTAGTTCCCGGACTATCACAGTTAAAACCGTCCGCATACGGGTATGCATACTTGGTTCCCGGACCTGAATCATTCTTACAATAGTTTGCATACGGGTATGCATACTGTGTTATATCTAGAGAATGATTAATTGTTCTAAACTCCCATTTCAATAATTGAAACATTCTTAGAAGACGACAATAGTTGTCTCACACAAACTATTAGCTTATAAGAAATACTCAAGTGATCGAATGATCAATATGAAATATTCCGAGTCTACACCAAATGACTGTCTCATACAAATCATGTAAGATGTTACAAGGTGATTTTCACATGATCATCTTTTGACTTTCGTCAAGAATAATGATGAACGTAGTTAAAGCAAAAAGCTTTCCAACACATATTTCGAGAAAAATATAAGCGAGTTAAACTCAGCTTGAAATATCAAATGTGTATAATGTAAAGTCTATATAGCTATACGACTTAGTCTCAATAGGAGATAGAATAGACTTCTGAGTGATAGATGAGTTTAACTCTCTACATACCTTTTGTTGATGAAGTTCCTCCAAGCTCCCCTTAGTAGATCTTCGTCTTCAATCGATGAACGTTGTGAAGTCTAAAGCTCAACTACACATTCTATCCTAATCCGAGACATAGTTATAAGTAAACTAGAAATCAAGATTTATAGTTTTGACAACTAAACTTGACAAACAAGCTTGAGATAGCAACGCTTGCGAGTTCGACCGAGCAGTGCTATAACAAAAATAAAAGCCGGAATAAAAAAAATCAGGGTGAAGCAATCGCGAAAGGGAGCAAAAGAAAAAGAAAGGGAATCAAATCAAATCAAAAGAAAAACAAGGAGGTGAACAATCCAGTGAAAAACCCTGACTTTCAGTCACCAGAGTTAGTCGTCGGAGTTCCATATGTTGTGATGCTTTATCCAAAAAAAAAATCAATTTTGCTACTTACTCTGGATATGGAACTATAGAGGAAGTTGAATGTGTAGGAGTATTGCAAGCTATGCTTTGTGCAAGTGAGTCGGGAATTCAATTTGCATGCTTTGAAATGGGTGCAATACTAACGGTGGAGGCAGTCAATGGTAACTACTGGAAAGTGGCCTGCGAGAATCAATTACTTATTTTATATTTTATTATTAGGTTGAATAATCAGTCATCATGGACTCGTAAGTTCATTAGAATACATTATAATAAATCAGGAGATAAACTAACTAGGCATGCAAGAGTTTTCAAGATTTCAAAAGTTTGAATTTTTCATCCACTAACCTTAATGATCGGATAATTTGTTGTTGCCTGCCATGGCACAAATTCTCGATTCAAAGTAATTTACGTAAATATTTTCTTTTGTTGTAGTGACATGTGTCTGACCACTACCTACATGTGTCATAGTGCATGCACATGCCACCCCCTTCATGCTTAACACCTGTTGTCTTTTCTCTTCTTATTATTACACATGTAATGGGAATAGCTACCATCTCTTACTTTCCTACATGTATTTAATGAGAAGCACAATGAATGGGAAAGATATCTGATTCTCTTCCTTTTTTGACTCCTTTATGTTTTACTCTTTTGTCTCCCCCATGCAACAAACTTAAATACGTAATCAGCACTTTGTTCTTTGTTTCCACTTGAGCATTAATCCTTCACAAACAAAAGTTGTTGGTTATACCATTAATATCAAGAAGGAATTTCGAAAAGAAAGTACTCCTCAAGCTTTCTTTCTATACTTTTCTTAAAATGAAATACTCATAATAGTAATTATTTTGATTTTGCATGCATCTCCTTCTTATTTTGATGTAAATGCATGTTTATATCTCCCTTCTTTATTTAGAGACTTTATTCTTTATTTAAAGATTTTAAATAGGGTTTTAAAATATGTGTCCTTGTTTGCAAAAAAAGAAGAGAAAAACGTATTTCTTTTATATGCATGCATGCTTGTCCTCTTAAAAGAGACATATTTGATTATTTGCCTTAAAGTAATGAATGTTTATACTTTTTACCATAATTAATTTATTCATATGATAAACAAAAGTATCCCTGATTTTCTTTGAATTTATACCATATAAAGATGTACCCATATTATAATATATTGTCTTTACCTTTTGAGAAACATGATGCATGTATGTTGGAATTTTTTTATGCAAAAAAAATAAAATAAAAAAGAGATAATATTAAGATTTAAGTTGCACTACTTTTTAACAAGTAGTGTACTACAAATTTTTAACACTAGATATTTAGTATGGGTATATATGCATGTTTATTTGTACACCATGATTATTATTAAATATTTATACAAAGTTTATACCATGATTATTTTATCTTTTTCAAATCATGATATTATCCTGATTGCAACTAAAGTCATATACTACTATATATATTTATTTTATTTTTCACACTTGTTGTTTGTATATCTTTTTGATTGTCATATACTTGCAAATGGATAAGAACTTGAATCTTTATGAAATATGTGCATATTAAATATATGCTTGTAATCTATTTTTTTTTTTATAAAACACCCCCATTTTCGGTTGATCGTTTTGTTAACCATAAAGAAATTTGGTTAATTGGTCATTTTTTGTTGACGGGTTATGACCATAAATTGGACTATGACATATCCGTATTACCTATATAACCATAAAGAAACTTGGTTTATATATGGCCATAAAGATATTTGGTCATAAGAAATGGTATCGAAATTTGTCATATTTATGGACTCAAAAGGATTTGAGCACCATATTAATGTCCTTTACTTTGTCTATGTAGATGGACCCAATTCGACCGGAATTTGAACTTTTGGACTCAGCAAGACTTGAGTACCACCGTTGGGTCGCTGATGTGGAAACTACCTTCGTTGCAAAGGATTTCACCTCCACTATCAAGCCATCTGCCGACGCTACTCCGGAAACTGAGAAAGACAAAGCTAATGTGATGAGTGCTAAAAAGTGCATATTTCTATATATTTTTCTTGGCATTTAACTCATCTTTTGTGCATTAATTCTACATTTTATCCCATATTCTGTGTTCTCGTTGTTTTCAAGAATAAATACTTTTCTTAATTAATTTTGCATTTTTAGGTACTAAATAAAGTCTGGTTATCTCACGGAGCGAAAAGAGCAAAGAAACGGCAAAGACTCTCGCTAGGAGGAAGGGAAGAATGATGTTTGCAAGAGCCGGATCAACGAGAAGTGGGCTTGAAGAGGAAGAATTGTTCTTAAAGAAGTGGGCTTGGCATACCCAAGGCCCAAAACCCTCACCCAAACCCATTTTCTATAACCAAAACCGCCTCCATTTTCAGCCGTCAGATCGAAGCATTTCAGCATCCTACGGTCGCTCCATCATCGCACATCAAACTCTGAAGCCTCCGCTTTACATCGCAGCGCCCATCTCCATCTTGGGTCGTCCGTTTTGCTACATCCCTTCATCCGACGTTCGCTCCACGCTTACCTCCGTATCGCCGTTGGATCCACCTACCATCTTCCCATCCATCGCTCCTTGTCGCAGATCATCAAACCCCGCTGCACCTGACCAACACCTAAACATCAAATATCTTCACCTTCAGCCAAACACTTCCTTTCCCCAAAACTATCGTTCTCCCCGACCATTGCAGAGCTCTGCAACTCCATCTCTTCACCCATCACCCTCTGCGCCTCCATCTCCATACCCTGTCCATCACCAAAAACCCCATAAACCCATTCCCTAGTTGCCTCTCTTTCTCGTTCTTAGCACCCACACACCCTAGGTGCTACAATCAAGAGAGAGATGAAACTAGGGTTTCATCACAGTTGAAGAGGAGACCCAAATCGAGGAGTTGATCGAGCAGACAATAGCAGAAGAGAGATGGGTTCGACAGAGGAGACAAATTCAGGGCATGGGTAAGTTGAGTAACCCAAAAAAATTGTCTACTGCTACTTTTTGTGTAACCCTAATTTTTCTTTTGGGTATAAATTGAAGAACTGTAACAACTTTGAGTCATCTCTGGGCTAGCCAGTGAACAATATTTGCAATCTATTTTCATTTTCCAAATTCCATTTTAGCTACAGTTGATTGTGTGCAACCTGTGTTCATGTTGTATTTTAATTTAGCTTATTTGATGAATGCTGTTGTTATACACATGTTTAGCATGAGCTAAACTGCATTAGGCTGAGGCTCAGTTGAAGCCTTATGCACTGTCAAATGACAAGTTGCTAGGATAGTTAACTCCATGCCCTGTTTTGCTTGAGCAATGGGAAGAGATTGATGCTCATAGTGCCTGTGATTGATTGTTCTGTCAAAAGACAGTCAATGCTAGGGGTAAACTAGTGAGCAAATTAGTTTTCCTCCCATTCTATATGTATGCATAGGATATTCAACTCAACCTAGAAATATGTTGTTTGATTAGGACACAAGGTGGATCCTAAGCCTTGGCTTAACCACAAATCCTTTACAGTCACTTAAATTCAGTTCTGTTTTGCTTCCTGTTCAGTTTATCTCCTTGCCTGTTTTGCCTGTTTTTCTTGCATTTTGAAGCTGTTGTGCACTGAAATCAGTGCACAAACTCCCCATGCCCTTGGCTTACAGCCTTGGTTCCCTGCTATTGTTACTTTATATCCTCTGCCATTTAATCTTTGATGTGCTGCCATTGTGTGTTAACTGCTTTGCTTTGTTAACTGTTTTAGTTCTTTGCATCTGCCACTGTTACCTCATTGCTATTCACTGCCTTCATCCATCACTGCTCACTGCCATAGTGCCTTGTCTCCATTGCTAGCTTAGGAAAACTTCTTGTATGCTCCTACTCCCTGTGGACTAACCCCTACTCATCCCTATACTATAAAACTTGACCTTGTATACTTGCAAGTTTTGTGTGCAACCCCATTTCCACACTAAGTTTTTGGCGCCGCTGCCGGGGAGCTGGCTGCCATATTTTTGAAGTTTTCATTGATGTTCTGTGGCCTTGTTGTGCTTGAAGCTGTTGTGGCCTTGCTGTGCTTGAAGTTGTCTGAGATCATTGCAATCTTGTTCACTTGCAGGTGCTGTTGGAGCTGGTGCTAGGAGAATCTGCCTGACCCTGGTGCAGCTTCTGTTGCTGGAGCTGTGCTGTATTTTTGTTGTTGCTGTTGCTGTACTGAGTTGCTGCTGCTGTTGCTGGAGCTGGTGAACCAAGCCTGTTGCTGCCAAGCCAAAGCAACTGGGCTGCCAACTGAAGCTGCTGGGCTCTGCCTTCTACTGGTGGGCTTGTACTTCTCTGAACTGGGCTTCACCAACTCCAACTGAGGTGGGCTTCGTTGCTGTTGCTGCTGCTGGGCTCTGTTCCACCTGTTGTTGCTGGGCTTGAGCGTGAGCTGCTTAGGACGATCCTAAAGCCCAACTGGGCTGTGCAACTAAAAGGGGATCAAAAGCCTATTTTTGGGCTTCCCTCCAAAAATCAAGTAAGCCTAACCCATGAGTTAACCCACTTGGGCCTCATTAAATTCAAATTCGGGCTTGTAATTAATTTAATTATTTATTTGGGATTGTAATAATTTTTATTTTCCTTTTTTTCTTTTTTTTTTTTATTTGGGATTGTAATTATTTTTTGTCTTTATTTTTCTTTTATTTTTTTTTTTTCTTTTTCATTTTCTTTTATGGGCTTGTCTTAATTATTATTATTGTTTTTATTTTCTTTTATGGGTTGTGCTAATTTATGCTAGGTTTAGTTCAAAAATTTTCCAAAGCCCAACTTTAAACCAAAAAACCAAAATCCCTTGTTAGTCCAACACCATTCAAAACCAAATCTTAGTAACCCTTGTGGGCCAAATTGTTTCCGATTGCTCTGTCTGACCAACATGTTAGTTGAGGTACCTACAAGGACATGATTGTGACCTATAGAGACCAAACAAACAGACTTGTTAGAATTAATCAAGAAGAACCTATCGAAATTCTGAGTTCTGAGGTAGACACCCAGATCAACCGAAACAATGGGAGAACCCCGTACCCTCAAGGATTATATGTACCCAACTAGAGCCAGTCAACCTTCTTGTATTGTGCTACCCGAGGCTAATGGCCATTATGAGCTGAAATCAAGCACAATACAGATGCTTCCTATTTTTAGAGGTATTGAGAATGAAAACCCGTACCACCACGTGAGAGAATTCGAGGAAATTTGTGGAACTCTGCGTTTCACTCAAATGTCCGACGAAACCCTAAAGTTAAGGCTCTTTCCTTTCTCCCTGAAAGATAAGGCAAAGGCCTGGCTTTATGCTTTACAGCCTCAATCCATCATGACATGGGATGACCTCATAAAGGAGTTTTTCAAAAAGTTTTTCCCAAATCACAAGACTGCGACAATTCGTCAAAGTCTAAATAGCTTTGTACAATTAGAGGGTGAGACCTTAGCTAGATACCTGGAGAGATTCAATGAATTATTGCTCCAATGTCCCCATCATGGTTTTGAAAAATGGAGACTTGTGCAAATTTTGTATGAAGGTCTAGATGTGTCCACCCGAACAACGGTTGAGTCAATGTGTAATGGTCTATTCGTAGACAAAACTGCTGATGCGTCTTGGGACTTCTTGATTGAAGTAGCTGAAAAGACGCAACAGTGGGAATCCATCCGTGAACCCAGAAAGACTACATCAGAAGCTAAGGCTTTTAGGATTGATTTCGAGGGAAGAGCAAACATGGCATCAATAGTTAGGAGATTAGAAGAGTTAGAACTACATAAAAATTCAAAACCTTCCACCACTACTCTCCGAGAACATGTCGCTTCATCTGTATGTGCCGCTTGTAACGATCCCAACCATCAATTCCAAAATTGCCCTGATTTGCTTGCAGTCCAGGAATCTAGGCTTGAACAGGCACATGCCATGTTTCAAAAACAAGAGCATAACCCCTATTCACAGACCTACAATCCAGGATGGAGAAACCACCCAAACTTTTCATGGTCCAAAGGACCCACTCAGGGAGGACCATATCAACCCAATCAGAGCTATCAAAACAATCAGGGATCTCAGAACAATCAAGGTTATCAATATCCAAGGAACCCTCAACAACAATCAAACTCTCAACAACAATCATATCCTCAACACAATACCGACAAGAGATTATCCACCCTAGAGGAGATGGTCCAGAGTCTGGTGCAAGGTCAGAAAAATCTTGATCAAAAGATGAGTCAAATGTGCGATTCCATGAGCGAGAGAGAAAAGGGTACACTTCCTAGCCAACCCCAACAAAATCCAAAGAGGATATTTCAAGCAGGCACATCATCTTGCAATGAAACCTCACCCGATCAAGTCCATGCCATTACCACCCTCCGAAGTGGTAAGTCATCGAGAACAACGTGGGCGAACCTAATGAATCTGATACAAATTCCACGCTGTCTCCACAACCCCAGAAAACCAAGAATCTGAGCAAGTTGGAAAGCTGACAATTCTACTGCTGTGAATGTCCCTTTGCCAACTCATTCTCCTGTTGCCCCATTTCCTCAAAGATTGATCTATCAACAGAAAAGTACCCATTATAATGAGATGTTAGATCTGTTCAAGAGAGTCAATATCAACATTCCTTTTCTTGAGCAATAGCAAATCCCTGCATATGCCAAATTCCTCAAAGACTTGTGTACTCAAAAGCGCAAGCTTAATGTGCACAAACGTGCTTTCTTAGCTGAACAGGTGAGTTCCATCATTTGAACAAAACTCCACCCAAGTTTAGGGATCCAGGATGTCCAACAATTTCTTGCACTATAGGAGAACACACGGTCGATAAAGCATTATTAGACCTAGGTGCAAGTGTTAACCTTCTGCCATATTCTGTTTATGAGCAGTTAGGTCTTGGGGAGTTGAAACCAACATCTATCACTCTCTCACAAATGGCAGACCGATCTGTCAAGATTCCTCGTGGAGTGGTCGAAGACGTTTTGATCAAGGTTGACAAATTCTATTTTCCCGTAGACTTCATTGTCTTAGACACTCAACCTGTACAAAACCCAGACTGTCACATTCCTGTCATCTTAGGACGTCCTTTCTTGGCTACGTCCAACGCGATCATTAATTGTCGTAATGGAGTGTTGAAACTGTCTTTTGGCAACATGACGGTAGAATTGAATGTGTTCGATATTAGTCAACAACCTGTGAATCTTGATGATGATGATGTGCATGAAGTTAATATGATTGAAGGATTAATACAAGATTCGTTGACTAACATTCTATCCGTCGACCCCTTTCAAGCATGTATGGAGAACTTTAACTCTGATTCCTATGATGATGCATACTGTAGTGACGTCCTATCTCTGCTCGAATCTGTACCTCAAATGGACGTCACTGAAAGAAATATGAAGTGGAACCACCCTTACTCTCTGATTCCAAGCTTTTCCATCCATTGTTGAGCCACCCAAGCTTGAATTGAAAACATTGCCTAGTACGTTGAAGTACGCATTCCTAGGTTCTTCTGATACTTTACCTGTCATTATTTCATCATGTTTAGACACGGAACAGGAAAGTAAGCTTTTAGAAGTACTTAAGGAACACAAAGAGGCCTTAGGATGGACCATCTCAGACCTCAAAGGAATAAGCCCCACCATTTGCATGCACCACATTAACTCGAAGAGAATGCCAAACCATCTAGGGAAATGCAAAGGAGACTTAATCCTAACATGAGAGATGTAGTCAAAGGAGAAATCCTGAAACTACTTGATGCGGGTATCATATACCCAATACCGATAGCAAATGGGTTAGTCCCATTCAAGTTGTGCCTAAGAAGTCAGGCATTACTGTAGTTCAGAACGACAAGAATGAGTTAGTCCCTTCACGTACAACCACAGGATGGCGAGTATGTATCGACTACAGAAAGTTGAACACAGTAACTAGGAAGGATCACTTCCCGCTCCCTTTCATAGACCAAATGCTAGAACGTGTGTCTGGACACAGTCACTACTGTTTTCTAGATGGCTTTTCCGGTTATAACCAAATTCACATTGCACCAGAAGATCAGGAAAAAACTACGTTCACGTGTCCCTTTGGGACATTTGCTTATAGACGCATGCCCTTTGGGTTGTGTAATGCACCTGCTACTTTTCAGCGATGCATGATGAGCATTTTTTCTGACATGATAGATAGTTTTCTCGAGATCTTCATGGATGATTTCTCCGTGTTCGGTTCTTCGTTTGATAAATGTTTAAGACATCTTACCCTTGTGCTGTCCAGATGTAAGAAAAGGAACCTTGTTCTAAATTGGGAAAAGTGCCATTTTATGGTGAATTCAGGAATAGTTCTAGGACACATCATCTCGGAAAAAGGCATTGAAGTAGATAAAGCTAAAGTAGACCTCATCCGACATTTACCAAAACCCCGCTCTGTGTGAGGGAAATTCGATCATTTTTAGGTCATGCTGGTTTTTACCGGCGATTCATCAAAGACTTTAGCAAAATCTCAAGACCTCTGTGTAGTCTACTCGCCAAAGATGTTACCTTCAATTTCGATGATGCTTGTGTGAAAGCTTGGGAGGAATTAAAAACTCTTCTCACGCCGCTCCTATAGTCCGACCACCCAACTGGGAACTACCGTTTGAACTCATGTGTGATGCCTCTGATTATGCTGTTGGTGCTGTTTTAGGACAGCGTGTTGATAGACTACCATACGTGATATACTACGCTAGCAAAACCCTTAATGATACTCAACTCAATTACACAACTACCGAGAAGGAATTGCTTGCTGTCGTTTTCGCATTAGACAAGTTTAGATCTTATCTCATAGGATCTAAGATCATCATATACACTGACCATGCGGCTTTGAAGTATCTTCTTTCCAAGAAGGATGCTAAAGCTCGCCTTATTCGATGGATACTCTTATTACAGGAATTCGATCTCGAAATCCGTGATAAGAAAGGTTGTGAGAATGTGGTTGCTGATCATTTGTCTAGATTAACCATTGAGTCTATTGATGAGTCCATGCTAATTAGAGAATCATTCCTGATGAACAACTGATGTCTGTGTCAACCTTCCTTGGTTTGCCGACATCGTTAACTACCTTGCTGCAGGTAGGATGCCCTCACGTTGGTCGAGACAAGACCGCTATAAGTTCTTGGCTGAAGTTAAACATTTCCTTTGGGATGACCCATATTTGTTTAAGTACTGCCCACCAAATCATTAGGAGATGTGTCCCCAACACTGAACAGAAAGATGTGATATCTTTCTGTCATGACCAAGCATGTGGAGGCCATTTCAGTGCCAAGAAAACCGCTGCAAAGATCTTGCAGTGTGGATTCTATTGGCCATCATTGTTCAAGGATTGCCATGATTATTGTGTTGCTTGTGAACGCTGTCAAAAGCTAGGAAGCATTTCGAGGAGAAACATGATGCCATTGAACCCCATTTTGATTGTGGAGATTTTTGATGTTTGGGGGATCGACTTCATGGGTCCATTCCCTATTTCTGACGGTAGATTGTACATCCTAGTCGCAGTTGATTACGTTTCTAAGTGGGTAGAAGCCATAGCAACCAGAACAAATGACCACAAGGTGGTACTTTCATTTCTAAAGGAAAACATATTTGCACGTTTTGGTACCCCTAGAGCTATCATCAGTGACGGCGGTTCACATTTTCGTAACAAGTACTTTGAGTCTTTAGTACGCAAGTATGGCATAACTCACAAGGTTGCTACTCCGTACCACCCTCAGACGAGTGGACAAGTAGAAGTTTCTAATAGGGAAATTAAGCACATTCTGGAAGACGTTAACCCGTCTAGGAAAGATTGGTCATTAGATTGAATGATGCTTTGTGGGCCTATAGAACAGCTTATAAGACACCAATTGGCATGTCCCCCTATCGTCTAGTGTATGGAAAGCGTGCCATCTACCTGTGGAATTAGAACATCGTGCCTACTGGGCAATCAAAGAGCTGAACTTCTCTCTGGACGAAGCTGGAATTCAAAGGAAACTTCAACTCAACGAGTTGGAAGAATTGAGAAATGAGGCTTATGATAGTGCCAAGTTATATAAGCAGAAGATGAAGATGTTTCATGATAAGCGTATTCTGCGCAAATCCTTCACTCCTGGTCAGAAAGTTTGCTGTATGACTCCCGATTACATCTTTTTCCGGAAAACTGCGTTCCAGATGGAAGGGTCCGTTCCTAGTACGCACAGTTTACCCTCATGGAGCTGTGGAGCTAGAGATGTCTCCAACAAGAACATTTTCAAAGTCAATGGGCAGAGATTGAAGCCATTCCTTGAACCATTCCCACCCGACATTGAAACAACCAACCTGGAGGACCCGGTCTATGTGGACTAAACTGGTCCACTCTTTCCCTAAATAACCAAAAAGTTTTCCAAATGTTTCCCTAAAAACCAAAATTTTTCTTTTTCCCATCAAAACCAAATGTTTTTCTCCCATAAAAACCAAAGTTTTCCAAATGTTTCCCTAAAAACCAAAATTTTTCTTTTTCCCATCAAAACCAAATGTCTCCCGACAAAACCAAATTTTTCCCAAAAAGTCCAATCCCATTAAAAACCAAATTTTCTTGTAGATAATGTGTTAGTTAAATATTTTTTTTTTATATTTTTGCTATCCATATGACTCGGCTGAATATGTTGGATTTTTTGCCTTGAATAACGGAGTTTAATATTGCTTTCGCCGAAATCGGGTATTCTCTCTCCTTTTACTCTACTCAGCATGTTCCTCTTCATATGTTGTATTATAATTTTGTTCATATTTTGAAACATTGAGGACAATGTTTAGTTTAGGTTTGGGGGTGAAAAGTAGATACGATAATATGCCATAATTGAAAACAAAACTCCATCTTTTTGAAAAAATTGAAAAATTCCAAAAAAAAAAAAAAAAAAAAAATTAAAAATCAAAAAAATTAAAAAATAAAAAATCATAAAAATGGAGCTCATTTACCTTGAAATGTTGACTCTTGTGCAAATATGTAATTATTAGGAGTCTTAGTCTAGATATTTAGGCACCCTGATTCTAGCACAATTCACAGTGATAAGAAATTTGCACGCGCACGATCTACCAATACATGTATGGCCTCGATCTTCAAGGTGTTTGATAGGAAGTCACGATTGCCAATCACTTTAGAATACTGAACGAAACTTGACTAGCTTGTTCTTTGGTTGGTTGGGATAGAAGGTGGAGGTTACATTAAGAAAGACAACCATCGAATTTAACTGGGTGCATCAAAAAGGGCTACCTCTTGCAAAGTGTCATGTAATTTTTGTTTCCTTTTGTATATGTATCAAATGTTTCCTTTCAAAAAAAAAAAAAAACGATGTTATTCAGAAATAAAAAATTAAAAAAAAAAAAAAATCAAGTATTTATCAATTCCATCATCTCTTGTTCCAAAAATAAAAAGAGAGTAGTCAATGTAAATAAGAGTCATGTAAATAGTCATTTTGTTGTTTCATTGTAATAAGCAAGGAGGGTGTATGCCATTGATGTACAACGCGAGTAATTGTGAAATACCTCCAACTCATTCACAATTCTCGTAAAGTCCGGACAGCTAGCTAGATTTCGACCTTGGTTCTTAGCCTGAGAAACTATCTCTTGGTGATTAGTAGTCATAACTTCAGATATTTCTTTACACATGTGTAGATACACTTTACACTCTTATCACATGTCTTTTTTTGTTATCAGTGCTAGGATTGTGCCTTCGATAGCTAGATTGACATCTCCATTTTGCTGTGAGCTTAACTGACTTGCACATGTCACATTTGATGGAATCTGAGCTTATATTTTGACCTAGAACTTTGTAGGTACGTTCTAAGCAAACCTTCACGAGACTTCAACTCGTCCACTAGGGACACTTAGTGGTTTAAAAGGCTTAGTGCATACGCTAAATGCATTCGAGAGACCAGCGACAGTGGTATAGGTAGGATTTCCTTAGTTTTGTTTTACTTGAGGACAAGTAAAATTCAGGTTTGGGGGTATTTGATGAGTGCTAAAAAGTGCATATTTCAATATATTTTTCTTGGCATTTAACTCATCTTTTGTGCATTAATTCTACATTTTATCCCATATTCTGTGTTCTCGTTGTTTTCAAGAATAAATACTTTTCTTAATTAATTTTGCATTTTTAGGTACTAAATAAAGTCTGGTTATCTCACGGAGCGAAAAGAGCAAAGAAACGGCAAAGACTCTCGCTAGGAGAAAGGGAAGAATGATGTTTGCAAGAGCCGGATCAACGAGAAGTGGGCTTGAAGAGGAAGAATTGTTCTTAAAGAAGTGGGATTGGCATACCCAAGGCCCAAAACCCTCACCCAAACCCATTTTCTATAACCAAAACCGCCTCCATTTTCAGCCGTCAGATCGAAGCATTTCAGCATCCTACGGTCGCTCCATCATCGCACATCAAACTCCGAAGCCTCCGCTTTACATCGCAGCGCCCATCTCCATCTTGGGTCGTCCGTTTTGCTACATCCCTTCATCCGACGGTCGCTCCACGCTTACCTCCGTATCTCCGTTGGATCCACCTACCATCTTCCCATCCATCGCTCCTTGTCGCAGATCATCAAACCCCGCTGCACCTGACCAACACCTAAACATCAAATATCTTCACCTTCAGCCAAACACTTCCTTTCCCCAAAACTATCGTTCTCCCCGACCATTGCAGAGCTCTGCAACTCCATCTCTTCACCCATCACCCTCTGCGCCTCCATCTCCATACCCTGTCCATCACCAAAAACCCCATAAACCCATTCCCTAGTTGCCTCTCTTTCTCGTTCTTAGCACCCACACACCCTAGGTGCTACAATCAAGAGAGAGATGAAACTAGGGTTTCATCACAGTTGAAGAGGAGACCCAAATCGAGGAGTTGATCGAGCAGACAATAGCAGAAGAGAGATGGGTTCGACAGAGGAGACAAATTCAGGGCATGGGTAAGTTGAGTAACCCAAAAAAATTGTCTACTGCTACTTTTTGTGTAACCCTAATTTTTCTTTTGGGTATAAATTGAAGAACTGTAACAACTTTGAGTCATCTCTGGGCTAGCCAGTGAACAATATTTGCAATCTATTTTCATTTTCCAAATCCCATTTTAGCTACAGTTGATTGTGTGCAACCTGTGTTCATGTTGTATTTTAATTTAGCTTATTTGATGAATGCTGTTGTTATACACATGTTTAGCATGAGCTAAACTGCATTAGGCTGAGGCTCAGTTGAATCCTTATGCACTGTCAAATGACAAGTTGCTAGGATAGTTAACTCCATGCCCTGTTTTTCTTGAGCAATGGGAAGAGATTGATGCTCATAGTGCCTGTGATTGATTGTTCTGTCAAAAGACAGTCAATGCTAGGGGCAAACTAGTGAGCAAATTAGTTTTCCTCCCATTCTAGATGTATGCATAGGATATTCAACTCAACCTAGAAATATGTTGTTTGATTAGGACACAAGGTGGATCCTAAGCCTTGGCTTAACCACAAATCCTTTACAGTCACTTAAATTCAGTTCTGTTTTGCTTCCTGTTCAGTTTATCTCCTTGCCTGTTTTGCCTGTTTTTCTTGCATTTTGAAGCTGTTGTGCACTGAAATCAGTGCACAAACTCCCCCTGCCCTTGGCTTACAGCCTTGGTTCCCTGCTATTGTTACTTTATATCCTCTGCCATTTAATCTTTGATGTGCTGCCATTGTGTGTTAACTGCTTTGCTTTGTTAACTGTTTTAGTTCTTTGCATCTGCCACTGTTACCTCATTGTTATTCACTACCTTCATCCATCACTGCTCACTGCCATAGTGCCTTGTCTCCATTGCTAGATTAGGAAAACTTCTTGTATGCTCCTACTCCCTGTGGACTAACCCCTACTCATCCCTATACTATAAAACTTGACCTTGTATACTTGCAAGTTTTGTGTGCAACCCCGTTTCCACACCATAATGCTCTCATGTTCCTCAAGAGGCATATCCATCCTAACCTGCGATGGGGTTATCATCACTTGAAGACACCAAAAGAACTATGGGATGCTCTCGATAGCCGGTTTGGTGACATTCATGATTCCTTAATACCACAATTGAACGTCTTGTGGAATGAAATCTGGTTTCCCGATTATGTAAAAGTGAATGATTTCCAAAAACACATGCTGCAAATTCAGGCACGTATGTACTTTTGTGGAAAGAAACTTACTGATGAGGAAATGATTCAGAAAACCCTATCGACCTTTCCTACCTCTTCCATGATACTAGCAAACCAGTATCGTTTAGAGGTAGATAACAAAAGAATCACCACATTCAGTAGGTTGATAAACTTACTGCAAGTGGCCGAAAGGCACAATGAGATTTTTGTCAACAACAATGCCATAGCTGTCGGGAAAAAGAAAGTTCCCGAAGCCAATCATGGAAAGGTCAACAAAGGGAAGGGCCCCAAAGGAAATAGGGCTCGACATTCTGATTCAGATCCGTATCCACGTGGAGATAACACCTCTCGTGGAAGATGACGTAAGGGACATAATTGAGGTCGAGGGATAAATGGTCATTCTAATGTTTGGCATAGAGAAGGAACTTCTGGCCATAGTGGTAGCGATCCTAAGTTCGAGAAAACCCCTATGAATCCCGCCACTAAAAAGGCTGCAGATGGAAGTGCGCCTTGTTTTAAGTGTGGATTCACCAGACATTGGTACAAGCTACGAGCTACAAAAAGTACCGGGAAGCTATCGAACAGGAGGCCAACTACACAGAAGAAAATATTGTTACCCCTAATGCTAACCTCACAATCTCAGATTTCCTGGGAAACGAGGACTTTTCCCCAACAATGGATGTGCCTGACTTTTCCTGGGCCTAAACCTTTAGTTTCTTGTTTCATGGCTTGCTAGACTCTGTTGTTTTAATAGGTTGTTATTTGCTTTGAAGTACTTTATGTTTTCTTAGTCTACCGTTTGTTTAATGGTTTGAGTAGGTGGTGTTGTTGCTAAACATGTTCTTAGCATCTTTATGTTATATGCATGGATTATCTATGAGTACTTATTTTCTATCATGTTATATAGAATTTTACTTAGTCTGTATATTGTTTAGCATGTATATTAGAATGGTAAGGATGTCATTCTAGTAGAACGGGTTTCTCTAAAGAAAATGAGATAAACTTTTCATCTTTATAACCTTCCTGCCTAATGTACTTGTAGGAATGTCTCAAGGAGAAATTGAATGTATAACTGATAGTGCTACCACCCACACTATCCTACGAAATAGAAAATTATTTGTTGATTTTACTCCTTATAATACATCTGTGACCACGATGATTGGATCATCACAAGTAATCATTGGGCGAGGTACTGCTCAATTTTTGTTGCCAAACGGCACAATGATTAAAGTCACAGAAGCTCTATATGCACCAAGAGCTAGCCGCACTTTGTTGAGTTTCAAGGATATCCGTGCAAATGGTTATCACTTGGAAACTCACTGTGAAAATGGAATTGAGTACATATACATAACCTCTAGTGAATGCGGAAGGAAGCGCATCTTAGAGAAATTAATGAGTCAATCTAGTGGATTGTACATCACCACTATTAGGATTATTGAATCCCATGTTGTTACCAACGATGAACTATTGTCCAGTGACTTATATAAGCTTTGGCACGATCGACTAGGGCACCCAGGTCGTGATATGATGATCCGTATTTTGAAGAACTCACACGGACATCCTTTCTTTCGAATAAAGAAGAAAATGGGACAAAATATTGTTACAATGCAGAGTAACAATGTGCATTCTAAAGTAAATGATGCAAATTTTATGCCTTCTAAAGTAAGAGAAGCGCAACCTTCGTCTTCCAATGTAATTGAAGAGCACCCCCAGTCTCATTCTTCTTCGTTGTCCTTATCGAAGGCACATCGCTCATTCTGCAAAGCTTGTTCGTTAGCAAAAACATGATCAAGACCATCCTATGCTAAAGATACCAAACAAAATATTCCATTTTTACAAAGAATACAAGGTGATATTTGTGGACCTATACATCCAGAATGCGGACCATTCAGGTATTTTATGGTTCTGGTTGATGCTTCGACCCGTTGGTCACATGTGGCATTGTTGTCCACAAGAAATGCTGCATTTTCAAAGCTCCTAGCACAAATTATACGACTAAGGGCCCACCACCCTGATCATCCAATCAAGTCTGTCAGACTTGATAATGCTGGAGAATTTACATCTAAATGATTTGATGATTTCTGTATGTCTAATGGAATTGACGTAGAGCATCCTGTACCCCATGTGCACACTCAAAATGGTCTCGCAGAAGCCACCATCAAAAGGTTACAGATGATAGATAGTGCATTGGTTATGAGTTCCAACCTGCCTATTACTGCCTGGGGATACGCCATATTGCATGCAACATTACTTATTCGCTTTAGACCCACTGATACCCAACCATTTTCTGCGTACCAGTTGGTAACCGGATATGAGCCTGATATTTCACATTTACGCATTTTTGGTTGTGTCGTATACGTGCCTATTACGCCCCCACAACGTACTAATATGGGTCCACAAAGACGAGTAGGTATTTATGTTGGATATGAATCTCCAACAATTATCCGCTACTTAGAACCTTTGACATGCGATCTCTTTACCGCTAGATTTGCGGATTGTCACTTTGATGAGACAACCTTCCTGTCGTTAGGGGGAGGTATGGAAAAGGACTTCCAAAGGGAACGACAGGAATTGTCGTGGTGTGTTCCCACATTGTCTCATCTTGATCCCCGCACTCCACAATGTGAAAGTGAAGTGAAAAGAATTATAGATCTTCAGAATGTGGCAAATTCAATTCCTGGTGCATTTACTGATATCGCTAAAGTGACGAGATCACATATACCAGCTGCAAACGTGCCTGCAAGGTTAGAAATTCCCGACAAGGGAAAAGGTACCATAAATATAGGTACCAAGGTTGCACTCGGTGGAAGTGTAGCTGAGGTTTTGGACCCCAAAAGGAAGAGGGGGAGACCACTTGGTTCGATCGATACTCAGCCAAGGAAGAAAAGGGCGAGTAAGGCACAAACTGATCCATATATCATCAATACAGATAATCTATCTCATGAGGTTATCTCTGATTACAGTTATGTCCATGAATCATTACTGGGGGACGCCCCGAAGTTTGAATTGATTCCAGAGAACAAAGAAATATCTATGGATTGTGAAAGTTCATACGTGTTGATGGAAAGATCCTCCACGCATATTGATGATATATTCGCATATACTGTTGCTCTAGAGATTATAGAGCACGATGATATCGAACCACGCTCTATTGCAGAATGCCAAAAGAGAGCAGATTGGACTCAATGGAGAGATGCAATCCGTGTTGAATTAAATTCACTGGCAAAAATACAGGTATTTGGTACTGTAGTGCTAACCCCACCAGGAGTAAAGCCTGTAGGACATAAATGGGTATTTGTCAGAAAGCGAAATGAGAAGAACGAAGTCATAAGATATAAGGCTCGCCTTGTGGCGCAAGGTTTCTCACAACGCCCTGGGATTGATTACGAAGAAACGTACTCTCCTGTAATGGACGTCATAACGTTCCATTACTTAGTCAGCTTAGTTGTTTCAGAAGGACTTGAAATGCAACTTATGGATGTGGTTACCGCATATCTCTATGGGGATCTTGATACAGAGATATTCATGAAAGTTCCAGATGGACTTCCATTTCCCAAATCAAGTAACTCTAAACCACGGAGTGCGTTTGCAATACAGTTGAAACACTCACTTTACGGATTAAATCAATCCGGACGGATGTGATATACCCGTCTAAGTGATTATTTGATTGGAAAGGGATATACAAATAATGAATTGTGCCCCTGCGTGTTCATAAAAAAAACAAGTTCCGGATTTGCAATTATAGATGTCTATGTCGACGACATGAACATAGTAGGTACTCTTGATGAAATAAGAGAAACCGCAAGTTATATGAAATCCGAATTTGAGATGAAAGATCTTGGGAAAACTCGGATGTGTCTAGGACTTGAAATAGATCATCGAGCCTGTGGAATATTAATCCGCCAGTCTGCATATGTCCAACAGATACTAAGGCAATTTAATATGGACAAAGTGCACCCTACTAGCACTCCCATGGTTGGTCGAACTTTAGATGTACATAAGGACCCATTTCGTCCAAAGGAAGATGGCGAAGATGTATTGGGAGCTGAATATCCCTATCTAAGTGCAATAGGTGCATTATTGTACTTAGCACAATGTACTCGACCAGATATCTCGTTCTCAGTGAAATTATTAGCTAGATATAGCTCAGCGCCAACGCAGCGTCATTGGAATGGTATAAAGAATATCTTTAGATACCTAAAGGGAACCATTGACTTGGGTTTGTTTTATCCCTACGAAGACGAAAGGAGAAATGCTAATGTAATTGACTCCTTACACCAAGACCCCAAATAATGTTTTGGTTGGTTTTGCTGATGTTGGGTACCTCTCAGACCCGCACAAAGGTCGATCACAAACTGGATATGTGTTCACTATCGGGAATACAACGATATCCTGGAGATCGACAAAGCAAACCCTTGTGGCTACCTCCACGAACCACTCTGAGATCATTGCCCTACATGAGGCGGTTCATGAGTGTATATGGTTAAGGTATATCATTACACATATTTGAGGGACATGTGGTTTGAGTTCTACTACTGAAGAGCCACCTTGCATTTACGAAGATAATGCAGCTTGCATCGAACAAATGAAGCAAGGGTATATCAAGGGTGATAATACGAAACATATATCACCGAAGTTCTTATACAATCAGCAACAACAATGTCTTCTAAACATTCAGGTCAGTAAAGTAAAATCTGACGAAAATGTGGCAGATTTATTTACTAAGTCATTACCTAAGGCCACATTTGAAAAAAATGTGAGAAGTATAGGACTAAAGAGACTGTCCGAACTTCCCATGACCCCATAGGACTAAAGGAACCGTCCACTCCCATGAATGTATTTGACTAAAGAAATTGTCCTGCATCAGGGGGAGCACCCGATGGTATGTTGAACTCTTTTCGTTCACCGAGGTCACTTTTTCCCACTGGGTTTTATTATCCGGAAAGGTTTTTAATGAGACAACAATAATACCATAATACAAATCATGGGAGATGTCGATATCAGGGGGAGCATATAACAATGTGATGTTGATGTAAAGGTGTGTTGCACTCTTTTCCTTCACCGAGGTTATTTTTCCCACAGGGTTTTATTATCCGGAAAGGTTTTTAATGAGACAACAATATCACTAGAAATATAACTTCTCGGTTGAGGTTATTCTTATCCTTGTACGTGTTCGGGTTTTTCTGCCAAATATTTTTCCTGACACATTTCTACAAAGAAGAAAAGTCTTGAAAGTTGACACCATTCTAAAATCTCAAATATCGTCTTTCTCCTTCGACCAGTTTTTACCTCGAAGAATTTTTCTGGCAAGGTTTTGACAACGCAATGAGTCTGTAATGGTGGTCATCCAAGGGGGAGTGTTTTAGTGACATGTGTCTGACCACTACCTACATGTGTCATAGTGCATGCACATGACCCCCTTCATGCTTAACACCTGTTGTCTTTTCTCTTCTTATTATTACACATGTAATGGGAATAATTACCCTCTCTTACTTTCCTACATGTATTTAATGAGAAGCACAATGAATGAGAAAGATATCTGATTCTCTTCCTCTTTTGATTCCTTTATGTTTTACTCTTTTGTCTCTCCCATGCAACAAACTTAAATATCTTTAACGAAATATATAATTTTGGGGCCCGTTAAGGGGTTTACCACTGGCGGACCCATCAAGGGGCTAAGTAAGGTTATAGCCCGGGTCAAATGCGTAGAAGAATAGCTTTATGTAGATCTCACTATTTTTTTAGCCCACTCATAATTTGACATGTGTCCAAAATTATAAAAACTTGTTATACTTTGGTCATAATCTACTATTTTTCTCTTCATATTTAGCAGAAAGTTTTCACTTATTCCCCTAAATCACTTGTATGCAATATTTTCCCCGTATAATTTATAACACCCTAAAAAATTTCCACGGCCCTCGTCTGCTTAGTAATGAATGATTTTTTAGGGACCATGGTTTTTTTGAGGGGACCATGGTTTTATTAGGTCACCTTCCCTATAGTGATAAGGGGTGTCCTAAAACGTTGAAATGACTAACCTACCCTTAACCTAATTTAATTTAAAACCAACCTAATAACCACCTATATATATATATAACCACCACCTCCTCCCACCACCACCGCCCACCACCGCCGATTACCACCACCACCACCTCCGATTATCACCACCACCAACCACCGATTACCACCACCACCTCCTCCCACCACCACCACCACGACTTATTTAAGAAATGTAACAACATCAATGCAATCACAATTAAATTCTGTTACATGATAATTTTATCGAGTATAAAAGACGCCAGCCGCAGCCTGATTCTGCCATGGGACCACTCCGGAGGTATTTTCCAACAAACCCTTCACTTTAATTTGATTTTGATTGCTTCAATCGAATAGAAATCATCAAAATAGGGTTTTAGTAGGAGTTACAAAGCCATGTTCGGTTAGGCCTATTTTCCAAAAAACCCTAGTTTACTAACCGAACTTCTTGAAAATGAAGAACATGAAGAACAGTTCGGTTCTATTGGATTTAAAACTAAGTCACCGAACTCTATGTTCGGTTGTTTCGCAAAAAAATTTAAAACTACAAAGTAACCGAACTCCACCCTTAGAACCGGAAAAAAAAAACAAATTCAGTCTAACCGAACTGTGTTGTTGTGGCCACTATGTTGAGTTCCAAAATAACCGAACTTAGCCAATAGAGTTCGGTTTTTCGCAAAATTTTTTAAAACTACAAAGTAACCGAACTTAGCCAATAGACGTTGGAACTTCACATTTTTTTTGTTTGTTAAGTTCGGTAACTTCACAATTTTATCGCAGAAACCGAACTCAAAGTTCGGTTGGTTAGCTGTTAGGTTCAAGTTTGCGAAAGAACCGAACTTTGTAAACTTATATACTCTTATATTACGTAAAGTTCAGTTAGATCAAAAGTGCATGCAGTTTGCGAACCAACCGAACTTTGTACACCAAAGTTCGGTTAGTTGAGAACCAACCGAACATAACGTTGTAACTCCTAGAAATTCTATTATTAGAGAGTTCGGTAACCTGCGTGTTTGGAACAAGTAACCGAACTACACTTTCAGATGAGTTCGGTTACTTGTTCATCTCACGGGGCAACCCAACTACAACTTCAGATGAGTTCGGTTACTTGTTCTTCATATAAGGTAACCGAACTGTTCAAAATCCAGTTCAAATCCGGATCATTTTGAAGATTAACAAATATTCTAGGAGAGGATGGAGATGAAGAATCAGATGAGTTTTCATCATTTGAATACTCAAACTTAGTGAATTGGAAAAAAATCTATTTTCCATGTTTTTCTCCTTCATCTTCTCTAACTCTACTCTCTCAATAATTCTACTCAACTAATAATAAACCCATCTTTTAATTTAATCTCACTAATTATTTTTAACTAAATCATTCACTAATCATCACCCAAAATTAATCAGGAGGGTAATTTAGGTATTAATATAAATATCTAGATAAGGGGTGACCTAGATTTACTTCTAATGTCTTTACCCAAAATAAAACCATGGTCCCCCAAAAAAACATGATCCCCAAAAAATCGTTCTTAGTAATTGCCTTACCTTATGAACTAGCCCTACCCAATGGATGATCTTGGGCCCGTCCCTGGTGGATACTTACCCATGATGCACGTCTGATACCCATGGTTTAGCTGGAAACAATGGTTGTTCTTGGCTACAATGTGACCACTAAACCAAGCAAAAGAGCACCTTAGTGCTTGCTCTAAACGACATTCCTAGCATCATTCCATACACCTCTTTGGAGGGATTATCATTGCATTCGTAGTAATTGGTTAATTTTCATTTAATTCATCGATATTTATTTTCTGACCAACACCTTGTTTGTTTGCAACTGTCTCGGCGTCTGTGTCTGAGTCAACTCATGACTCGTGTTGAGTCAGCAGTCATACTGTTTGTTTTCTACTTTGAGTCAGATCTGACTCGACCTCTGACTCAGACCTAACCTCTGACTCGGACCCGTTTGAATCAGATAATAAAATGCCCGTGACTCATGGAACCAAACTATTAACTCACATATTTTTGAGTTAGTTGAGTCAAATCTGACTCAAAACAAGCATATTGAGTCAGATCTGACTCAAATCAGGTGATTTCACTCAGATCCAGACGACTAAGATGAGTCAGTAGTAAACAAACAAAGTGTAACCGACTAATTGTCTCCAAATTGGTTTGTTTGTTCCTTCGGCTTAGTCAGTCGGGTTTTGTTATCTTGTGCACCAATGCACAAGATAACACCCAATCATTACATCGGGAAGGTGCAAAACCAATTAAAAAAATAAGAGAGATAGTGTGACTTGCATTGAAGATTGTAAAATTTCACTCTTGATAAATGCATGTTTAGTAAATCTATGTTAATTTTGCATTCTTCAATGTAAGTCACACCATCTCTCTTATTTTTTTAATTGATTTTGTACCTTCCCAATGCAATGATTGGGTGTTATCTTAGTGCATGGGTGCACAAGATAACAAAACCCCAGTCATTAACCTCGAATTTTATGGTTACCATTTGGAGAAAAATTACTCACAACTTCACATTCCCATAAGTAAAACAAAATGGCAAACACATAATCGAAGAAGAATACATTAATGAAAACTATTTGAAACACAATAATAAGAGTAAGGACTTCTCCAACTGTACAAAATAAGTAAATGACCGTTGGATTTCTTTTTAACCAAAAAACTTAGGGTCATAACCGTTGCTGGAGGTAGCTAAGATGTAGTAAGCTACAATATGCCCGAT
The DNA here is from genome assembly GCF_003573695.1 of Papaver somniferum. NCBI lineage: Eukaryota > Viridiplantae > Streptophyta > Magnoliopsida > Ranunculales > Papaveraceae > Papaver > Papaver somniferum. Next base: position 41,917,433 of record NC_039364.1, read on the forward strand.
AGAACCCCAAGCAAGAACATCAACAATGTTGAAACCAACTGGATCATTTGATTTCAACAAACTAACATATTCTTTAGCTCTAGAGTCACCGGCTTCAAAATGAGTCATTCCATTTTGTTCTGGTACTTGCTTTGCAGAATTTTCACGTTGGAAGTTGAAGAAAACGAACCTACCCAAGAACAAAGATAAACCAGTACTCAAACTGATAACCAAAGATGGGCTCAACTCAGACTTGATTACACCAACTCTGGATGCGGGTTTCCTTGATTTGATGGAGATTCTGGCGCTGGAGATTTTTGTGGAGAATGAATCAGTGGGTTTGAATGGTCTAAGACCTTGGAATGACTGTGGAGTCTTTTGAATGGTTGCTGGAGTTGAGAATAAGGCTGAAGCCATTGTATTCTGATTAGTACTAGTTCTTCTCTCTAGCTGTTGATATTTTAAGTTAGGTTTTCTGAGGAAATGAATGGAAAATAAATGTATAGACTTGGTGGGAAGTGGAGATCGAAGAGAGCACACAAAGATGATGTTGTGAGGTAGAGAATGCAGGTTAAAAGATTTTGATTGGTTTTCAGTGGATGGTGTTTGGATAACAGATTTTGGGATTTGCTCACGTGGCAATTGTTTTCAAAATCAGAAAAATATACTCGGTTAACATGGAAAATAACAAAATGGTGCATTTCAGGGCCATCAGAAGGTTATGTGCTCGGAATGACTGATACCCACAAATTAAAGAGTAAGCAGAATGACCGATACCCACAAATTAAAGTAAAATTTATATGCATTTTATATCTTATTGTTCGGGCAAAATGACTTTTTGGATAAAAATCACCAAACCATGTTTTTACTATGGTCAAAAATCAACACAATTGCCAACATTTCCTACATTAATGTCACAAACCATAATCCCATCAGATTCACATTTTTCAGCTTCCGATTGTAAGAAAAAATACACTAATAGAATGGAAAATTATAAAGGACCCAGTGACCTGTGATTTGAGTCAAGAGATTCGCCAATATTGAAGTAAGAATATTAGGCACGCACAAGTTTTTCAACTTCATTTTTACAAGGCAACTTCGAGTTTTCATCAACATACGGTTCTGGAGCTTTTGGCACCCATCTCTTTACATTAATGTAATGGAGGTAGTATTAAGTATCAATGAGGTCAATATTAATAGGTTTACGTCTTTATCACTATAGGTTCAGATGCCCCAAATTACATCAGCTGCAGAGACAATTTCAGTGTTCATCCTTCCACTCTGTTTTCATTGTAGTACTCTAAACGCAAAACGGGAGCTAAAGGCTCCAGAAGTTCCAACTTCCAATAAACACAACCACGGTGAAGATGAAAAAAAGAACCCCATTTTGGCTCCTGTTGATTCTCAGCGACCTTGCTTCATTAATCAAGATTGTCTCTATACAACAAGTAATTGCCCATCCTAGTCATACTTTTACGGAACCGAATGTTCACGAACACAACAGAATTACTCGACATGATACACTTGTAAGACATCTGCTTAACATATAAAAATGGAATAAAACTGTGGTAGCATCACTTTTACGGTACCAAATGTTACATAACAAATAACCGGGAAAGAAGGAACATAACCACTGCATCCATGAGATATGGTACCCGAACAATCGCAAGCAAAACATTCAACAGAAAAAGTACATCACATTACACCAACAGCCGAAGCTAAACCATTCAGCATGGTCTCCCTGCACTGCAAGAAAACGAGCTGCTTTCTTCTTTGCTCAAACCTTTCTAGTTCTAATCTTCACCTCACCAATTTATATAGTTTCTCTGTACATAACCCCCCTCGCCATTTATACATCATTGTAGATAATAGTTACCGATGCACACACCCTTCTCCCTATGCTAATATCTGGCATTATTAAGACGTTGGAAAAACCAAGAAACAACCAGTACTAGTCCAGAAACATCTATCATCTATCATCTACTAGCTAACATAAGATGTGATTATCCCGTGCCAAGTATTTTGCCATTGGACTTGCAACATCGTTCATATTAAAGAGTCGAGATATGAATAATCACGGTACCGGCTGTATTCAAGAAGGCTACCATATGTGCGATCCCAGACGCCAATGAAGAGTGATTCAGTATCCGGGCTGAAGGATATTCCAGAAATTTCGCCAAAAAAGTCGATTTCCTGCTGCTTCTCATACCCATTTGAGACATCATACACATGCACAAAATCTGCAGGCTCTGCTGTTGCCATAAACTTCCCATCAGACGTGAAACGAATTGATCGAGCAGCTCCAAGGTTGCCTTTAAGGACGCAAACCGATTTGGAAAGGTTTCGGGTGTCCCACACACGACAAGTTTTATCTTGGTTTCCAGTGGCGAAGGTTCGACCATCTGGGTGCCATGCCGATGCAAATGAATAATCCAAGTGCCCACGAAGGTCACTAATAGTCTGCATAAGGGAATACAAACAAGGGACTTCTAAAATTCATTTTTTCTTGGAGATCGATTCCAGATCATGAAAAGCTGCAGGTCCATGCAGGAGTCTGAAGTTTATGATTATCATCCAAAAAACAAAACAAAAAAAAAAGTGGGAAGAGAGAATAAAACCTTTCCACTTCGAGAATCCACCAGTAAACCCTCTGGGTTGTCCCCAACAATGACAAGTTGCTTGCCATCTGGTCCTAGTGACGTATGCTGCAAGCAGATAAAACAGTCACCACTATATTAGCTCTGCATCGAAAGTTGTGTTGGCAATAGCCCTAAACACCAAAAAAAATAATTGGTGTTTCTGAAACATATGTTGAGTAATCCAGATAAAAAAAAATATTGCATTTGACAACTACGAAAACGTGGAGAATCAATTTAGCCCCAAAACCAAGTAAAAGAAATGAAAGAAACCTACTGCGGCACTACCAATCGTTCCCTGATCAAGATACAAAGGATGATAACAACTCAAACAACTTACATTTACTGGCCAAGGAAAGCGGAAATGCTTAGAAAGCTGGAATTTTTCCATATCAAAGTCTCTAACTCCACAGTCATTGTTTGAAGCTGTAAAGTGAACAGCACCACTAAACAAAAAAAATGTTCAAGTTAGCTCAAATGAAGAGGGAAGAGTCGCATAACAGTGGAGTGGAACAACCACCATACCTAGTACTATCATAAATCTCAACAGCATTAGTGATCGCGTTATCATCATAAGTTGTTCTGGAACAAAAGCTGACTCCTGGTCTATCTAAATACTGCAAACAACAAAGAAGGTTGTTTAGCTTTGTTCTTGTAATATTGATTAAAACAAATAAATAAATGAAGTTACCTTGCATATGAGTTCCCCTTGAAATCCCCCAGCCACCAGCAAATTATCTTTTACGGCCAACGTGCTAACTTGGGTCTGAGTAAATCCTTCTAACAAGCTTCCTGGATGTTTCTGTAGCAGAATGGACAAATGTAAGTACACTTCGCCAAGAAGGGATATTTTGAGAGAGTTCACAGGAATTAACTAAAAAAATATAAGGGTAAATAATGAACCTCGCATGGAACCACGTGTCCTGAAACGTCCAAGGCATCTGTTTTAGTGAGAGTTAAGGAAGACCAATGAATAACTTGAAAGTTTGACATAAGGTAAACATCGTGCTTCGATGTAGCCCAGACCAAATTCCTTAACTGCATGTACCAGTCAGGTTACAAAAGTTAGTTGCACAATATTCACATTTAAGCTGCAAGTGCTAAAAAGAGCAAAAGAAATTATTGCCTCCCCCGATATGATGGTGAAATGATCCCAGTAAACAACCCTAACAGAGAAGTGGCAATTTTATTGAAGACCAAAGAAGATTGATAATTATTAGCATTTAGAAGAGTCGCCCACAGCCATATGTATGTCTACCACAAGCGTCAGTAAACCAGATGAAAATGGAAGGGCCCCATATCTATCTGCAACCAATCCTAATCATGTAGCGTAAAGCCAACTCAAAAATTCAGCAACAAGTCTTAGTCCATGGCTAAGTAATGGTTTGACCTCAACTCAAACATCTGTTAATAATATTCAGGAGCTCTCCTTGCACGCTGTATAATAGTCATTTAAGATCGAGAGGACTAATGAGAAAAAAAAAACTTGATTTAAGCACTGAAAGAGAAGTATCTGGAGACGGAGGTCAATAACACTGACCCTATTTTTAAACTTTACAGAGTGTTAGCCTGCCAAGCATAACCCCAGTGTACATAAATATGAGTAGAAACTTCGAAGGCCGTAAATCGCTTTTCTCCATGCCACATGCACGTCTATTCAGCAATGTTTTAAGAAAGCCAACCTAGGGTAACACTTATACTCGAGATAAAGATAATGTAAAACAGAAGTGTGGATCTAAGGAAAGTATCACAAATCACAAATAAAAAAGAAAAGATCTCGTAGAATACATCTCTATCAACAAAAAACCATTCTATTAACTAAAATCAGAAAACCACTCCTGACACCTAACAGCTCACCAAACCATTCTATATGATTTATTTTTCATCGCATTTGTATTTGATCTACACTTTATCCAAATAAAAGAGAGATCTCAGGAGCAGCTAAAGCTCCAGACTTCGAGAACAAGAACAGCTGCTTGGTATACATGTTAGCCAAACATGTTACCTTCCTACTATCTTTCACAAATTTTGAAAACACCTAGCTTTTACCAATTCGAGATCTCCTTCAATTAGGTTGCAAGGGCCAGGCCTTCTATCTACAATCTTCTACTATTTGCGTTCATTTCTTAAAGCTCCTGCTTGGTATATCTGTTAGCCAAACATGACCGCTTCCTACCATCTTTTCTACAAATTACCTTTCATCCATTTGAATCACCAAGCTTTTACCATTTCGAGATATCATTCAATTAGGTTGCAAGGAACGGGCCATCAATTCATAATTTGCTACTATTTGCATATTGCATTCATTTCTTAAACTTCCTAAAGGAACGGGGCATCAATTTATAATTTATAACGGTACATCCGATTGACAAATTTTTTGGATTCACCTTCACTATGTAATTTCAGTATTGCACGAGATAAGGAGTCACACAATATGATGCAGCTTAATGTTTAATCAGAGATGCAAATCATTTTTAAGCATCCAAAAAATTCACGATTAAGCAATTAAGTGATTAATACAATTAATAAATCCTATTACTCAAGAGTTCTTGGCATTCACGAAATTGAAAGTTTAACTCAAGGAAAGCAGAAAGAGTGGTAATCTATAAAGAGAGTTTTGAAAACTTCACATACAATACAATACTATAGATAACACCTTCATAGCTAATTAATGTGTACAGTTGAAAATTTGCTGACCTGAAAATGAAGAATTGTTGATTTTACAGATCTTGTATTACGCCGGAACTCATAATACTTTGCATCTTTCTCTGTGGGTTTGCATTCCTAAACAACAGCAAATGGAAATAGCTATCACCATTTATGCTAGCATTGCTGGCTTTTTATCGCCACACAGAGAAGAAGAAAAATAACAAACTTACCTTTTCACAACCCTCTCCTGAATTCGGGATATTCTCATAATTTTTGTACTGTTCTAATCTAGTTTGTCTGTACTTCTCTCGAGTAATGCTTAATCTCTCCCAAGGAATTCCCTGGATATCTTTTCCTTTCCTTGCTTGGGCAGCCGAAGTATCCGTTATTTTATTAGTCTGCATAGAATCCGAATAAAATCATATATCAAGTAATTAAAGCCAATGCCGTAAATTCAACAAAACTAGAGAGTGAGTTAAAAAAAACAAACCAATTGGTCATCCTCATCCTCATCAGACTCGGAATCACCCAAACCTCTACCGTGGAATTCTTCATCCATGTCATCTTCTGCATCAGCCATTTCGTAATCATCTCCCACGTAGTCCATATCGTCGTACTGGGACATGTTATCCTCCACAACCTGCGAAAATCATCAAAACAAACTTCATAATTAACACGAATCAAGCCAATCGGAATCAAATTCAACTTCTGTAATCATGCGAAACAAAAATCAGATCTTTGAATTCTCGACCATAAATCAGTACCAAACACTTCAAAAGATAATTTAAAAAAATAAAACAATCATAATTGAACATAAACCCTAGCTAGGTTAAACAAAAACTAATTACATAAATAAAACCAACTTATTTAGCTATCAAAATCAAAACTAATTAATAAATCAAAAACACCACCGTCATAAACGAACAGTCAAGAAGAGATAAAAAGGAGAATCCCTGACCTTAGAAGAAATCAAAATTCAGTGATGGCGAGATTAAATAAGAGAAGATCTAAGAGTACAGATTTGAGATTTGATGATTTCAGAGACAAGATCTAATGAAAAAGAAAACCTAATTTATGAGCCAAACTGAACCTATGAGAGGGGAGAGACGGTGGTCATATACATCTAAATAAATTACGTCGTGGATTTTTTTTCTTTTTTTTCCCCTTTTTCTTCTCTGTGATTTTATTTTCTCCGACCAAAAAATTATTTAGGAAAATTTATATCGAAACAGTAAGGAAGGATAAAAATGATCGAGTAAGTTGACGATTAAACCCTTTCTATTTTTAGATAATACAAACGTAGCCTTCCTTTTTCTTTTCTTTTGCTGAAAAGAAAAGAAAACAAGTCAAACAGTATGGGATCAGTTCCCCTTTAGCAGATCACAAACTGGAAAAGTAGCGTCTCTGTTGATAAGTAAAATACATACAGCATCTCATCTTTAAATCTTTTTTAATCGATAAAAACAGGTAAAATTTTCAAAAGCGATGCACTGAAACAACTGCGAAATCAATCAACTGGCAGCCCAAGAAATGGTGGATATCTCTGGGAGGATGGTTTCTCGCTGAAAACAATGCCGTCACTTTTTCTGTCCATTTAATGTACTGTAATAAAGACCTTTTTGCAGTCTGGAAGCAAAGTCCATTTTGGACATGGACATCGAATACAGACTGCTGGTACATCTTACCATGGGTCACTCTGTCGACCCTGATAATTCTGTGCTGACGGATCAAATATCGTTTTATCAGAGAACGCCACGACCCAAAAAGTTTGTGGGATGAGAGAAGAAAGAGGATGAATAAAAGTTTGCCGGGCTTGGATTCCAACCAAGCACCCGTGGCCTAATGAATAAGACGTCTGACTTCTAATCAGGCGATTGTGGGTTCGAGTACCACCGGGTGTGTGCTTTGCTTCAATTTTTTTTTTAATACTAATTTTCTTTTAGAAGCAAAATTTTAGGCAGCATGCAAGTTGCTTGCAGCTTGCGGATCACGCCGTCATGGCTGAGCAATCGACTCAGATAGTGTCTAGCGATGCGATTTCGAGTATGACCAAGCAATATTTTGTTTTATATGTTGCATGATACAAGATATATAACATAAACTAGCATTACACCATTAGGTTAAGAAGAGAAGAAGAGATCGATGAATGTGCTTAAGATAGGTCTTGGCGATAGCAGGCCAAAGATGACCATTAGGTTCTTCGGTTAATTGGAAAAACAAGGATTAACAAGAAAAGATCTTTGATTACGATGAAAAGAAACACTCTCAAATAGACTGAGATCCAACTACGGGTCATTTCTTGGTGAACATAATTTGTCATCATTTCTTCGATTCCTGCATTTATGTGTCAGAATAAAGAGAGGTTCAGTAGTGAAATGAAAGAGACGAGAATCAATGGAAGTAGGGGTTAGTCGACTTCAAGGGTGGGTTTGAGGACTCACTCGTGACTACGAAGTGATGGCACATAATTGGATGATGTTATGCTTTGTAAACTCCCACTTACTTGTTAAAGTAAGGGAGGAACTCACTTTCTTGTCCTACAAGTAGGTCCGGAGATTCGAAAGAGCTCGACCGTAGAGGCCTCTCCTTTTAGTCGAGTAAGAGAAATCTACTTAACCCACCTAGATTGTTTACTTACTTGTTATACGTATAGATTCATCCCCTCTTCGAGCTTGAATTGCTCAAGCTTTTCCTTCATCTTCATATAAAAATAGAGTTTGAAGCACAAAAAAACAAACGAAAAGATAATACAAAAACAGAATTTGAAAGAAGGCCTAACTGGACCTCTTTACATATTGGCACACCCATCTGGTAACATATGTTCGTAATTGTGTCACACACTGAATTATGTCAAAATTTAAGTCATACTTCATGGGCGCAATGTAGAGCGTGGTCACCGAAAACGTCCATTTCCCTATCACAACTAAAACATGAGTCTCCTTACGTGAACATACGAATACCAAGTCTATAACATAAAATGGATCTAAACTGACGAGAGCCAATATTTTGGTTAAGCCCATCAATGGGAATGGCCATGAGGTAATCTTGCACATGGGGAAGCTTATTGCATTGTTGAAAAGTTGCATCACGTGCGGATGTCGGGTACATGGTAGGGATATTCTTCATTACAGCGTCGAAAGCAAGCTTTTGTCAAGCAAAAGCTTCCTACTAATCTTATTAAGAGGGTTTTCACACCACATATTCTTTCAAGCAAACTTGGGCCAACATGTCAGTTGGTTTATTACACACTCTATTTACAAAGGAAACCATACAAGAATGAACAGAAGATAACAAAGCTCTAATATGTGAAAAGATATTGATATCTTCTTTTCTACAAATGAAAACAACTACAACCACACCTTTATAATCAATTTGTACAAGTACTTTATTACATTTTAATTGTTGTGCCATTGCAAACTCTCCAAAACTGCTAAACTTGGTCAGTATTTAATGTTGTGGTTGAGATAACTTTAGCAGTTCATAACTCTCATGTCTCATTACGAATTACAATACCCAAACCACTGAAGTTATTACTAGTAAACATTGATGCATTAATAGTGATGGAAATCAAGCAAGGAGAAAAAAAGTCAAAATTTTCTCTTTTACTTGAATGTTCGGTTTTAGTTATGTTTTTAAAAAATCAAAATATTGTTAATTTAATCGCATTTAGTATCTTTGAGATTTATTTTAGCATTTTTACTTATCAATCTATATCTTTTCAATTTTGTATTGATAATCTGACTTTCTCTCCCTTATTACTATCCCTTCAATCCTTTGTTTCTTTTAATTTTTTAATCTTCTGATTTCTAGTCGTTGTTTTTTTTCTTACGGGTAGTTAATTTTTTGTTTGTTTGCAGCATTCCTTCTAACCATTTAAGCTTGTGATTACCAGTTGTTGAATTGTTTTAGCATATAGTTGTTATTGAAATTAATTTTTTTATTGCAATTATGTTATCCTAACAGTTGTGTTTTACGTTATATCTAGCTCTGTTAGCTTTAAAGATTAATTCGAGGTTGCTCTTTCTATTTGTTTAGTTCGGTTTTCTATTTTCTGAATCACAAGTTGTTTTTCTGTTAAAACCGTCATTATAAACCAATTCAATCCCTTATATATGACTCACTTGTTCAATCATGGTTGTCATTGAAAAGACGAGGGTACCCAAATACACCGCAATCTTTAAATTATCCACTTATAAGTCATTTTACTGAAAGTGATTGTCTATAGACAAAGTCGAGACAATACTGCAAATTGGTATTCACACTTTGTGTGATCTTTTATGGATACGAGATCGAGACAATACAACAATCAAAGTGTGATTACTTGATAATAGGTTCAGACCTAACCAAACTCTATATGATCACTATCAAGTAATACGGAGTATAGTTTATATATGGACTTCGTAGAATCGACATAACACTAATTGGTAGTTATTATTTAGTGTGTTGAATTCCCGTTGAATCCATACCTTCGAATTAGATTTAATTACATAGTTTAAGGGAGTAGACTTGCAAAACTTATTTCATAGTTGAAGAGGTGATTCAAAGGATATGTACTAGGATGGATCCTAAGGATATCTACTAGGATCGATCCTTATATAGCCAATATTGTATTTTCGATTTGTCCACTTTCTTAGGTTTTCCATAGATATCTGAATGTAGTTTGGTTAGAAAAAAAGTTCAAAAAATGTCGACATAGTTATTGAACATGTACTAAACTCTTATTACATAATATTCAAGTGTTTTCCTTGATACTCGAGACATGATCCTGAAACCAACATATTTTATATCTTTTTAGATATTGAATTTATGTGCTTACCATATCATAGAGGTTTGCAAATATATAGATATTATATTAGTAAAATATATGTATGTATGTTATTTAATGTTAATTGTTAAGTAAGAGTGGTTTCGGTAAATTGGTTGGAATATATTTGGAATTTGTCAAAATCGAAAATATACATTTACTGCATATCTTAACGATTTTACGATTTGGTAACTCCTTGTTGTCCAAACAAGCCTTGGTCCTAACACTATAAATAATGCAGCTTGTATTCTTACAAATTCATCCCTCGACACACAAACTTAAGTGATTATGTGGGAAGCCTACTCGTCGATAGAGGAGAATAATCTAATTAGGTGAAATCTCTTGTGTGGCCTTCTTTTAAAGTCTTTTTTGAGATCAAGAAGCTTTTAGTCATACTGTTGGTGGGAAACTATATCGTATTTAATTTTTGATTAATTGATTTTTTTTCTTGTATCCATGCATTTTGGGAAATCCTTGATGAACTAAACCGTTGTTATTGTTTATAGATGTAGTCTGGAAATATGTTTTTTAATTGAAGTATTCATTCTCAAATGTTCATAATCTTTTTAGTATCGTTTATATTGTACCATAAATAACATCGTGTATGATTGATTGTTTGTTTATGTCGCGAATTAAATGAGTATGCATTCATAATTTTTTAACAATGGGATGTTGTCATTTATGTGTATAAGAGTAACCTATGTTAAATCCTTATGGCTCTTGCGCCGGATTGTTTAGTATAACATCAACCCAAAAACAACATTGCTTCGTTGGATTAAACTTGAGTGGCTCTTACACCGAGTTATTTAGTAAAAGGATTCAAAGTGCGGCTCCTTCGCCTTTGATAATAATATAAGTTTTTCCAGAGTGAGCCTGTAATATGATGCTTTAGATTTACTAATATTAAGAGAAAATGGGTTTTGAGTATGATTCGATTGGTAACATGTTGGGCGATGGAAGATATACCTTTAATCAATACTCTTTACCTTTGATAGTTCATAGGAAAACGGGGGTCTAACAAACACCCAATATTTCGCTTAGCAATCTGTATGGACTAACTCCAATATACTTTCAAGAGAATCAAATAGACAGTCAGATTCAATCTTAAGAAAAGTATATCAAAGAGTTATATCTCAATTTCCAAATTCAATCTGCAATCAAACAAATAGGAATTTACTGCCCGGTTGAATATAAAAAATAACTTGGACAGTATCAAAAACCAATATCCAAGTGTCAATCAATTTAATCAACAACCAAAGGTTGGTTCACAATTGATTGAACTTACGCATAACCTGTGATATTTAAATTATATAAATAAATATAATGCGAAAAATAAATAACACAGACACCAGAAGTTTTGTTAACGAGGAAATCGCAAATGCAGAAAAACCCCGGAACCTAACTAGTCCAGATTTGAATACCATATTGTATTAAGCCGCTACAGACACTAGCCTACTCCAAGTTAACTTCGGACAAGAATGTATTTGAGCCCTAACCACACTGATCAAGGTACAGTTACGCTCCTTACGTCTCTGAATCACAGCAGGACTCTACGCACTTGATTCCCTTAGCTGATCCCCCCTACAACTAAGACTTGCTACGACCCAAAGTCGAAGACTTGATAAACCAATTTGTCTCACACAAAAAAGTCTACTGAATAGATAAATCTGTCTCCCACGGATAAACCTATGAGTTTTGTTTCGTCTTTTGATAGATCAATGTGAACAAGAACCAATTGATATACCGGACTTATATTCCCGAAGAACAGCCTAGAAATATCAATCACCTCACAATAATCTTAATCGTATGGTAGCGAAACAAGATATTGTGGAATCACAAACGATGAGACGAAGATGTTTGTGACTACTTTTTATCTTGCCTATCAGAAATTAAATCTCGAGCAAATCTTATAGAAGATAGTACTCAATCACGATAGAAAACAGCAAGATCAGAACACGTAACTACAGAGAAAATAATTGGGTCTGCCTTCATAATCCCAATGAAGTCTTCACGTCGTTAACCTACAGGGTTTTAGAAAAACCTAAGGTTAAAGGAGAATCGACTCTAGTCGCAACTAATATCACACAGGAGGTGTGGGGATTAGGTTTCCCACTTGATAGAGTTCTCCTTTATATAGTCTTCAAATCAGGGTTTGCAATCAATGTTACCTTGGTAACAAAGCATTCAATATTCACCGTTAGATGAAAACCTGATTAGACTCAAGTTAGTATCTTTCAACCGTTAGATCGAACTTAGCTTGTTACACACAAATGAAAAGTGACTTCATTTGGATATGAGTAACCGTACCTAAACGTGTAAACCTTTGTTGGCTCAACAATAGTTAACCGAAGTTAGCCATATGAACACTTTCATAACCTCATTCATCTTAACCATAACTAGTTCAAATGACTCAAATGAAACTAGTTCTAGAGTTGTTCAATTGTTTATATTCTTATAGAAGTATACAAGACACAATTGAAGCAAAATCGATTTTGATTCTGTCATGAACAGACTTACAGATTCAATTACTAGCAGTAACTTACTCTCTTAACTTAAGGAAGAGCCTGATATTTCTTGATTAATTCCAACTTAGAGTTCTTACACAAATACCTGGCCAATAAATAGCCGCAATACCAAAAAATTCACCCATTGGGTGGTAACAGAACTACTAAGTCACCCATTGGGTGGTAACAGACAAATCAGGTGCCCTAATAAAAGAAATAAGCTAAATGGGTAAAACTAATGTTAATGGGTCTATAAGGTCTACGGGCCCATAAAAGAATTCATTACTAATGACCCATTCAGTTACATGACAATACCACCCCCCCACCCCCCACCCCCCTCTCTTTGGCACATCCTTGTCCTCCAGGATGAAATCATGGAAGTGAGAATGAATGTGACTTGCTTCCTCGCAAGTTGCATCTTCTGGCGGAGAGCTAGCCCATTGAACAAGCACCTGCAACACAGTGGTGTCCCCTCTGAGAATGTGTCTGGAGTCCAATACAGCTACTAGTAGTACTATGAAAGCACCAGAAGAATCCACCAATGGCAAGTTGGTAGCTGGAGTGAGATGTTGGCCAATCTTCTTCTTCAATTGGGAGACATGGAAGACAGGGTGTATCCTAGAACCCACTGGCGGTCGAAGTTTATAAGCTACAACACCAATTTTCTCCAAAATTTCAAAAGGGCCAAAATATCTTGCAGAAAGTTTAAAATTAGTCCTCAAAGCCACATATGATTGTGTATGGATGTAACTTCAAGAACACTCCCCAACTAAGAAAGACCTGTCAGTTATATGAGCATCTGCAAACTGTTTCATTCTGTGTTGAGCCTTTTCAGGTCTTTCTTCAAAAGTTTAAGCATGTTATCCCTAGCTTGCAGGTAGTCTTGCACAGCAGCAACTGAAGTAGTAGCTTGCACAAGGAATGCCAAGTGTGGTGGAGTATAACCATATAAAGCCTGGAAAGGAGTCATCTTGAGGCTTGTGTGATAGTTGGTGTTAAACCACCACTCAGCCAATGCCAATTAATCCATAGTTTAGGAGGAAAACTAGTCATGCATCTCAAATATTGTTCCAAACATGCATTGGTTCTCTTAGTCTGACCATATGTTTGAGGATGGTAAGAGGTGCTAAGGTTCAACTGAGTTCCTAGTGACTTAAACAAGTGCTGCCAAAAGGTGCTGAGAAATACCTTATCCCTGTCTGAGACTATAGAAGTTGGCATGCCATGTAGTTTGAATATGTGGCGCATAAATTCCTTGGCTACAAAGATGGCATTGAATGGATGAATTAATGCAATGAAGTGGTTGTACTTGGTCAGCCTGTAAACCACCGCCAAGATGACATTCTTCCTAAAAGACATGGGCAGGCCTTCAATGAAGTCCATAGAAATATGCTGCCATGTTGTATCTGGAACAGGGAGAGGTTGGAGTAGTCCAGCAGGAGAAGAAAGTTCATTCCTGTTGCATTGGTAGATATCACACTCAGCTACAAACTGGAAAATGTCTTCTTTCATCTTGGGACAATAAAAGTAGGATTTAGCTCTGTTGTAAGTGCCCAGCATGCCAGAATGACCTTCAACAGCTGAGGAGTGTACATAGTGCATAATCTGGTTCCTAATATGGCTGCTTGAACCAACATATAATCTTGTCTTATACCTCATAATTCCTTGCTTCAAACAATAAAGGGAATCAAATAGAGAAATAAGTAATAGCGACAGAAGCTATTGAGCATGGGCATCTTCAATGTAGCTAGAGATAATATCTTGAGTCCATTGTGGTTGAGCTACTGATAAGAAGTGACAAGCTGGGTCAGAGTGAGGAATTCTGGACAATGCATCAGCTGCTTTATTTTCCAAACCCTTATTGTATTTAATCACATAGTTCAAGCCCAATAATTTCATGAGTCACTTGTGCTGCAAAACAGTAGCAATTATTTGTTCCATTAAGTATTTAAGACTCTGATGGTCAGTGTGGATAATGAACTGATGTTGAGATAAATAATGCTTCCATTTTTGAACAGCCATGACAATGGCTAGTAACCCTTTTTTCATATGTAGATAAAGCCAGAGCTTGAGGGCCTACCGGTTTACTGTAAAATGCGATTGGATTGTCTTCTTGCATTAAAACTGCACCCACACCTGTAGAACATGCATAAGTTTCCAAAACATTTGGAAAAATCTGGCAAGGCCAACACTATAGCAGTGGTCATTGCAGATTTAAGAGCCAAGAAGGCTTGTAGTGTTGATAGTGACCATGAAAAAGAATCTTTCTTAAGCATATCAGTTAAAGGCTTGCTGATATTACCATAGCCTTTAATAAACCTCCTATAGTATCCAGTTAATCCCAAAAAAAACCTTAGTTGTTTAAGAGTAGTTGGTTGGGGCCAATTCTGCATGGCTACAATCTTGTAAGGGTCAGCAGCAACACCCTCAGAAGTGATCAAGTGTCCCAAATAAGAGAGTCTTGGTTGAGCAAAGTAACATTTGTTCTTGTTGGCAAAGAGAGAATGGTGTCTTAAAAATGTTAGGGCCTGTGAAATACGGACAACATGCTCTTCAATGGACTTACTATAAACCATGATATCATAAAAAAAACAAGGATGAACTTCCTTAAAAATGGTTTGAAAATAGTGTTCATCAAAGACTAAAAAGTGGCAGGAGCATTGGTTAAACCAAATGGCGTAACCTTGAATTCATAATGTCCTTGATGGGTTCTGAAAGCAGTTTTATGAATGTCAGTTATATCCATCAAGATTTGATAATAACCAGATTTCAAGTCAATTTTAGAAAAAATGATTGCACCATTTAACTCATCTAACAGATCATCTATCAAAGGAATAGGGAACTTATCTTTGATTGTCATGTCATTTACTTTCCTGTAATCAACGCAAAACCTCCATGAGCCATCTTTTTTCTTGATTAATAAAATAGGTGATGCAAAAAGGATGTGACTCTCTTGTATAAAGCTTGCATCCAACAGCTCTTGTACCAACTGCTCCACCACTGTCTTTTGCAAGTGAGGACATCTATATGGTCTTTGAGAGGTTCAGAATTGGGCTTTAATGGTATTTTGTGATCTAATACCCTTTGTGGTGGTAAAGATGTAGGGGAATAAAAAACATCTGAGAAAGACTCTACAACAGTAGCAATGCCAGGATGAATTAATTCAAGAGGTACAGCTGATATAGAAAAGAATTGACCAATAAATGCAGGGGTGTTGTCCTTGAGAAACTGCAAAAAATTATTACCACTAATCATATTGCAAGTGGGTAAAGAAGAACTCCCCTGAAGAGTTATGTGTTGGCCCTGATAAAAGAAGGAAATCCCGAGCTCAGCTAAATTGAATATAATATCACCAAGCTGATTCAGCCAATCGACTCCAAAAACCATGTCGCAGCCTCCAAGTGGTAAAATGCGTAAATCACTGACAAAGTCGTATCCCTGCATATTCCAGGCTAGATTAGGACAAAAATATTTGTTGATGGTAGTATCACCATTAGCCACCGTCACCAGCATGTGACCAGTAGGGGAAACTGGCAGTTGTTGTTGCTCAGCCAACTCGGCATCCACAAAACTCTGGGTACTACCAGTATCGATCAAAATGAAGATATCTCGAGACTGTAAATGACCAGGCACTATAATTGTATTATGCGTAACCAACCCTGTTAAAGCATGGAGCGAAATCTCCATAGGAGAATCCAAAGACGATGATGGTGGAGAAGCATTATCATCTTCAAGCTCCTCTACCGATGATGGAGAACTATTATCTTTCGAAGCAACTAACATAAACAATTTCTGAGTCTTGCAAATGTGGACATGTTTATAAAATTCATCGCAGTTGTAACATAATACTTTCTCTTTTCTAACCTTCATTTGAGCTGGGGTAAGTCGTTTAATAGGAGGAAGTGAGTTTTCTAATTTAGTGGGTGTTGGTGGAAGGGTAACAAATGGTTTAGAATTGGAGAAAGGTGGTTTTGGAGGGGTAGTAAGTGGAGACAGAACATGCCTGGTAGAATGGGAAGTTGAGGAATAAGTTGTATTGGAAGGTTGAAATGATTTAGAAAATGGTCGAGAACGAGTAGATTGAAATTCGACTGAAGCCTATTGCATTCTAGCCAAATAAAAGGCACCTGTATCTGTAGAGGGTTTAAACATTTGAATAGGTTGTCTAATTTCATATTTGAGGCTACTGATAAAACTCATGGTGAAATAATCTTCAGATAAACTTGGATTATGAGATTTCATTAAACCTGCAATGATTCATATCTATCAAAATACTCTTCTACAGTTGTGAGCTGAGATAATTTGTTAAAACTTCCTACATAGTTATCAGAAGCTATGTCTTCAAAATGAAAACAAATATCAGAAGCAAATCGAGACCATTCTAATATAGGTTTACCTTCTTGATAGTCTAAAAACCATGAATCAGCTCTACCATCAAGGTGAATTGAGGCTAAATCAACTTTATGAGTATCAACAACCATATTCAACTGAAAATATCTTTCACATTTACGAATCCAACCCCTTGGGTTATTGCCATCAAATCGAGGAAAATCAATCTTAGAATGTCGAGAGAATTTACCAGATTGAGAAATCAGAGCAGTAAGCTCAGGAGGAACTGCCTCAGCACCGGATGAATCTGCTATGGTCTCAGAAATTGGATTGGTGGGAATACCCATTCTTTGACACAACAAAATGATAGTGGATAGGGATTCCTTAAACATGAATCATATCAGCAGATAGAGAACGAAACTCAGAAGTGAGGGTCTTAACCGATTCTTCCAATGTTGATCTGAATGAGCTTGCAACTGAGTTGCGGCTTCTTTTACCGTAGTAATCTTCTCTCCTCCTCCGGTCATCACTAAGGTAATCAGGATCGTTAATGGCTGATACCAATTCTCATGAACAGACTTACAGATTCAATTACTAGCAGTAACCTACTCTCCTAACTTAAGGAAGAGCCATATATTTCTTGATTAATTTCAACTTAGAGTTCTTACACAAATATCTGGCCAATAAATAGCTGCAATACCAAATAATTCACCCATTGGGTGGTAACAGAACTACTAAGTCACCCATTGGGTGGTAACAGACAAATCAGGTGCCCTAATAAAAGAAATAAACTAAATGGGTAAAAGTAATGTTAATGGGTTTATAAGGTCTACAGGCCCATAACAAAATTCACCATTAATGACCCATTCAGTTACATGACAATAACCCCCCCCCCCCCCCCCCGGCACATCCTTATATTATATAACAAAATATAATACGGAAAAGAAATAACACAGACACCAGAATTTTGTTAATGAGGAAACCGCAAATGCAGAAAAACCCCGAGAGCTAGTCCAGATTGAACACCACACTGTATTAAGTCGCTACAGACTCTATCATACTACCAATTAACTTCGGACTGGACTGTAGTTGAACCCTAATCAATCTCACACTGATTCAAGGTACGGTTGCGTTCCTTACGCCTCTGATCCCAGCAGGATAATACGCACTTGATTCCCTTAGTTGATCTCACCCACAACCAAGAGTTGCTACGACCCAAAGTCGAAGACTTGATAAACAAATCTGTCTCACACAGAAAAGTCTATAGATTGAATAAATCTATCTCCCACAGAAATACCCAAGAGTTTTTGTTCCGTATTTTGATAAATCAAGGTGAACATGAACCAATTGATAAACCAGACTTATATCCCCAAGAACAACCTAGTATTATCAATCACCTCACAATAATCTTAATCAACCAGCGAAACAAGATATTGTGGAATCACAAACGATGAAATAAAGATGTTTGTGATTACTTTTATCTTGCCTATCGAAGAAATTATTCTCGAGCCAATTATTTCAATTTTAGTCAATACGATAGAATCAGGCAAGATCAGAACACGCAACTACCACTACAAAATTAATCATCTTTAGCCATGATATATGTCCGTGGCTATAGCCCAAAAATCCGTGGCAAGAGATAAATTTCCACGACAACTCTGTCGTAACAAATTGTCCAGTGGCTAATAGTTTTTTCCACGACTCTAGCCACGGTTTTCGCTGCATGGCTATTGGTTCCAGATTATTTGCCACGCATTAGCTGTGGCTAGTTAGGAGATTCATATTCACACGTTTTCATCAATTAACCACGTAAATATACGTGTCTATTGGTTCAACTAGTTTCTACGGTACTCTTAACATAAGTCTATTTGTTCTCTTTATTTTAACTAGTTTCAAATGGAGCTAAAAGACAGTTTAGAACTACAAGAAATTCCAAAACACCATTCATTCAAACAAATATTTATAAGGTCATAATTCATACATCCAAACAACAGGAAAAGCTAAATAAAAATAAAAATGTAAGTCTAATGTTGACTTGTTGAGTTCGCATCGAAAAATCTAATTTTACATTAAAACATAAAATTAAAATGAGTAAACCAATGGATGATGTAGCATTCCTTCTCTTCTAATGTCCATCAACAAGTATCTTCCGACATAGAATTCACTTCCAATGCCAATGATGTAGCATTCCTTCGCTTCCAATGTCCATCAACAAGTATCTTCTGACACAGAATTCACTTCCAACGCCATTTAGCAAAACCTACAGCATAAAATACATACAGTTACACATCAATGTAAACTCAACACAAACACAAGATACACATAAACCTTATCTCTTCAACACTGCCAAGAAACCATGCACATATTGGTGTACATACGAAGTTCACCACGTAGATGATCAAGTCTAAAACTTTATAATAATGGTTGACGAGGTAAATAATAGCTACAGAGTTATTTTTAACTATTGCAATGACATTCTATAACAATAATATATTATTAGATGAAAACCAAGTAGAAGAGGCATCAGAAATGAAGCTCCAATTTGGGTAATTGACCCTTTTGGTAGCCATATGTGAAAAATATTCTGTTTCATTGAATTCACATCCTGCAACTCTTAGGATGACCTCTTTCTGTATTGTAATACAGATTCCATAACTTTAATCCTACACCAAATATACATATGTGATCGGTTCATATTATGCATTAACTAATAACCAACAACTGAGGTGTTTTCTATAAGTTAAGCCCTGTCAATAGTTATATTTGTGTTTCAGATGTAATAAACAATAGCTAAGTGTGTAATAAATATGGATCCATAAAATAAATACAAGAGTAATATGCACTTTGAATCCATGAAGTCCACCACAGCATACCTTAATAATTTGTGAAAGCACAGCCTGCACTACATGCTGAAAACGAAAATCCAGAAGGAGATAAGTGATGTCACTGGAAAAATAACAACTCCAATGTAATGAATAGAGTGACAGGAAATTTAAGAAAACCAAATATACAATCGAATTACGAGAGACTGAAATGGATACAAAATTTAACCCTTTCCTTCAACAAAATCTTGGGTGCCATTGTTTACCACTTCACATCCAATAGCTTTGGAAAAATTTAGACAACATATATGATTTTTATTCCTTCCCAACGGTGTGGTACCATTTTAGCATCGATTCATCGATAGTCCCAGGGATTTCCACATTGATAATTTAACCACGCTAAAAAGTATTAGACCATTGAACACTACTAATTTCATTGGCACGAAAAAAATATATATCTCTAAATTTTAGCATATGAAATGGCTAGATAGAAAAAGAATATCATAAAAAATCTCCATCTTTTCGAAAAGATCATAAGTCAAAGATCTACAGGAAGGCAATTCTCTATAAATATATCTTAGACGAGGTAACTGTTGATATGAGCAACATAGATGACTTTTCAAATTCACCAAGTGTATACAATAACCTCCTAGCCATCCTAGAGAAAGGTAGATAAGTTCTTTACACACCAACACCTGCCCTAGTATTTGTATCGGCTAGCTTGCATTTTCAAATACACCTAAAAAATGATGATTAACCAATTTTAATTTCATTTACTAAAAGAGAAAATTTTGAAAAAAAGAAAAGAATAATTCATCAGCAACCTCATAGTAGAACCTTTAAACCTCCGTGGATATACATACCAGTCTCGTTTTGGAATCCTCGAATCTCAATTTCTACCTGATGTTCACCTTGTACCAAACTAATATCTACCTGTAAATTAAAGGTAAAACTTAGATGGCTACAAACTAAGCAAATCGATTGAATTGGAATCTCAATAAAAAATCAGTACAAAATAGAAATCCCAATAAATGAGTTCCTCCGAAAAATTGATGATTGAATTCAATTAAACCACGAGGAATTTCAATTTTATCACCTTTGGAAAGATTTCAAAATCAACTTCTTCATTCAATCTCCCATTAGATTCACCCAAAAACGAGGTTATCTTCATCAATAAGATTTTCACAAACAGTTTCGACACCAGTAAATTTTCTAACCTTGCATTTCCCTGATCTCTTACAGCAAATGAAGAAATTATTTGATTTCTTTACCTCGAACCTGTACGAATATCAAAGACACAGTTTAAATTGAAGAAGATAAACTAAAATACTGCTACAAAACCCTAAGTTCAGAAAATCAAAACAAAGAACTAAAATCTACACAAACCCTAACTTAATTGTAAGATTTCCTTTTACCTGTAGAGATATTTGACTCTTTTTATCTGAGACATGGTCGAAGAACAAGAGGAAGAAAAGAGTTGAGAGGAACTGCAGAGTGGGGAGTTACAATGGGTTGTTCGTAATTTATGGAAAACGTGGGTTGTTCGTGTGAACTTGGATTAGCTACGACGATACCTTTCATGCCGTAACAAAATGTCCATAATACCCACGGACCCACTTGGTCGTGACTAGAGGCCATTCAATAGATTCATCCCTTATAAAACTGGACTCGTGGGAAATTATCACTAGGTCGTGGCAAATGAGATATCTATTTTCCACGAGTACCAATTAGGTGTGGCAATATGTGATCAATAGCCATGGATCCTTAAATTTGTGGCAATAGGGTCGTGGCAAAAACTCAGTAATTTTGTAGTGTACAAATAAAGTAGTTGGGTCTGGCTTCACAATCCCAATGAAGTTTTTGAAGTCGTTAACCTACATGGTCTCGATAGAAACCTAAGGTTAAAGGAGAATCGACTCTAGTTATGCAACCAGTAAACACATGAGGTGTGGGGTTTAGGTTTCCCAGTTGCTAGAGTTCTCCTTTATATAGTTTTCAAATCAGGGTTCGCAATCCAAGTTACCTTGGTAACAAAGCATTCAATATTCACTGTTAGATGAAAAACCTGATTCAAGCAAGCTAATATCTTTCAACCGTTAGATCGAACTTAGCTTGTTACACACAAATGAAATGTACCCCTCATTTAGGTTTATGTAATCGTACCTAAACGTGTACACCATGTTGGTTCACTAATAAGTGCATAATTCACATGATTTTAGTGATTATTCCATGTTTTTTTAGTTAGATTTCTTGCATATTATCCTTGTATTACTCTTGTTTTCCATTTTATTTGTTTATTTAGGTGAATCATGCAAAGTCAATGGAAAAGGCTGCAAAAGAGATATAAAGTGAAGTTCTCCAAAGATCCAAGTGTTTAAAGCCAAAAGAAGTTATGAAGAGAACGGCGAAAGAATGAGGTCATTCCGAGTTCGGACGAAGAAGTTACAACCAAAACAGTCGAGACGTAAAACTGCAATCTACAGCACCACTTTCGGCATTGCTAAAGCAATACCAAAAGTGACCATATTTCGGGCAGAGAAGGTGCATTTTCGACCCCAACTTTCGGCATTGCTTTGGGGTATTCGACAATGCCGACTGAGACAAACCTATGGGGTCCCTTTTGACGTATTTTGACTTCCAAATCAAGGAAACTTGGTCCCGGATGGATTCTAATACCTAGATCTCATGAAAACTATATAAGAGGACTTCCACAACAATTAGAGGGGATCTCTACATATCACATCTCATATTATACTTTCGTTTTTCGTTAAAAACCTAGGGTTTACCCCTTTGGGAGAAACCGGGTAATTGTGTAATCATGAGTTGCTAAACCTTTGTTGATTAAGGATGAATTCAATATTCTAGACCTGAAGTCTGATTTGTTAATACAAGTTTGTTTGAAGTTTTAATTATCATCGATCGTCTTTTCAATATCTAGGGTTTATGAATGATTCTTATATTGGTTTGGGTGCACAAATAGATTAGTCTATTGATTATTCTATTGCTAGTAGAAGTTATGAGATAAGTAATCGTCGATTGACTCTCTACACAAGTAGAAATCGTGAGACCTTGCGTAGGTATTCCGTGGAGCAACTGCGAGTGAAGACATCAGCAAGTGGACCTTGATCTAAGAGTTCAACTACTGGGATCAACCTAAATTCACAAAGCTTAAAGCATTCGGTTGGATTACACCTTGAGTGATCTACTACTTGGTGGTTCGTTGAATAGAATCTGGTAGTCGAGAACTTCCATATCCAGTGATAGAAGGAGTTTTGGGGATAACACTGATCTAGCTGTTATTCTACGGTTGGTGATGAATGATTCTGATAGAAGATAGATAAGTATACTGATCCGATTAACGCTTGGTAACGGCGAAGGATTCCTTGATTATCTCTTTCATCTTATTCTCGTTTTATTCTTTTTATTTACTTTAAACCGAAACCCCTTTGTGTTTTCCTTTCTTTTTCTAATATAAATAACCTATCAATTACACAGCTCTCTGTGGGAACGATCTCTTACTACCGCTATATTACCAGTTAATTAGTGGGAAATATCTTGATTAATTTGTTGTGGTTACGACACGCATCATTCACAAATAGTTAACTGAGGTTAGCTATATGATTACTCTCATATCAACCTTATTCATCTTAACGTGTCCAACTCAGCATCTTCATCACGACTCGAAAACTTCGTCACTTCCAAGTACTCCACGATTCTAAACGTGCCCAACTCAGCATCATAGTTGTTGAAGATCCGTACCGATAACAATGAGAAAACAAATGCTCTCAATCATTGTTATACAGTGTCATAGTATTACTCCCTACGTTTCTAAAAAATAGGCAGGTTTCCTTTTTTGGATATGTCAAACAAATAGGCTTGTTTTCATATGTGGAAAGTTAAATGTTATGATTTTACTACTATACCCATAGAGGGACCACTTCTCTCTCTCCATTTTCTCTCCTAATACAAAAAGGGGACCACTTCTCTCTCCTCTTTCTCTAATAACAAATAAGTGGGGACCAAATGATAGATTAGGAAAAAACATGGAAAAGTGGCTCCAATGATTAGTTTTCTTAATTTTTGTGAAAACCAAACAAGCCTATATTTTAGAAACGGATGGAGTATTATACAACATCAAAGTTAAATTGTATCACAACTTTGACAATAATACTATGGTGATATGTATCACTCCCCCTTAGTCAATACTTCATCTCAACATGAAAACCACTCCCCCTTACATAATGATCCGTAAACCATATGTATTTGTAGTATGAAACTACACATTAATTCTCCCCATTTTTGTCAATATAAATTGGCAAAGGTACGAAAACTAGTGGGATCCTCATGAAATTTTCATAGAGATACTTCATGACCAAAAGAGAATAGCATACCACCTAATTTAGATGCAATCATAAAGCCGAATCTAAATGCATTCATCAAGGAGTTTATAAAGATACAAGATAACCCCTACAATATTCCACAACCGCACTCCCCACAAAGATTTGGCAATTAAGCACAAGTTCAAAAAGAACTCTCCCCCATAAAATGTCATTCCCAAAAGAACAACAAAGGCAACCTTGCTTTTACAAGAAAAGAAGGATTTCTAAAGAACACTAGGATACTTGACAAAAACACATCTACTAGAAACAAATGCAAACATGAAGCAACACCTCTCCGGGAATTCCAAACTCAATTGCCCAACAGAATGAGATAAAAGCAGGGGCAAGAGTTATAAAGAACTAATGAACTAGAACAACACCAATAGACTGCCGTAGGTGTTGAAATGTGGCAGTGTCTAATGGTTTGGCGAGAATATCATCCAACTGTTATTCAGAAGGCACAAATTTCATAGTAATGATACCATTTTCATAAAGATCTCAAATAAAATGGTACCTTATGTCTATGTGCTTAGTCCTTAAGTGCTCAACAGAATTCTCAGTGATGCGAATCGCACTTGAGTTATCACAAACGATCTTCATTATTCCGGAATCAATTCCATAATCATCAAGTATTTGTTTCATCCATAGGAGTTGAGTACAACATGAACCGGCAGCAATGTATTCTGCTTCACATGTTGAGATAGATTGTGAATTTTGTTTCTTGTTATGCCAAGCTACAAGATTCATACCTACATAGTAGAACCCCCCTGATATACTTTTTTTGTCTTCCATACATCATGCCCAATCAACATCTGAATAGGCAGTAAGGTCAGTGTTAGTATCAAAAGTGTAGGAAAGACCATACCCGACAGTGTGATTAATATAGGGTATGATCCTCTTTGTGGCGACAAGATGAGATTCCTTCGGATTTTCCTGAAACCTAGCACAACAACCAACACTAAAATCAATGTCAGGTCTTGTGGTAGTGAGATACAATAGACTTCCAATGATAGATCGGTAAATTTTTTGATCCATATTTACACCTTTCTCATCTCTATGTAGTTTACCCGTGGTAGGCATAGGAGTAAGTTTTGAAGTTGACTTATCAAGACTGAATCTTGAAACAAGATTTTTTTGCATATTTCTCTTGAGATAAGTAAATTCCATCCTTGTGTTGTTGAATTTGTACACCCAAAAAGAATTTTAATTCACCAACATTACTCATCTCAAACTCCTTGCCAAGAGAGACTTGAAAATCTTTTGCAAGTTTCTCCGATGTTGATCCATAGATGATATCATCTACATAAACTTGAGCAATTACAACATCTTTCCCACACCATTTTGTAAACAATGTTTTATCAGCTCCACCTCTTGAAAAACCTTTCCTAAGAAGGGAAGTACTTAGTTTTTCAAACCAGGCACGAGGTGCTTATTTTAACCCGTACAATGCCTTGTTGAGCTTAAGGACATGATCGGGAAAATCAGGTTTTTCAAATCCCTTAGGTTGAGCGACATAGAATTCTTCCTTTAAGTTTCCATTTAGGAAAGCAGATTTAATGCCCATTTGAAACAGCTTAACCTTAAGAAAAAAGCATGAGCTAATAATAATCGAATGGACTCAAGGCGTGCCACAGGAGCAAAGGTTTCGTCAAAGTCGATTCCTTCAATCTGTGAATATCCCTGAGCGACAAGTCTATCTTTGTTTCTGACAATGGTGCCAAATTCATCAGACTTGTTCTTAAATATCCATTTGGTACAAACAATATTTATATTGGGGGGACAAGCTAAGAGTTTCCATATATCTTGTCTTTGGAATTGATTTAACTCTTCATGCATTGCATTTAACCAAAAGGGATCATTAAGAGATCCATTATACTCCTAAGCTCCACTTATGATAGGTAACAACCAAAATTGCAAATATTTTGAAGTTGACCTCTCGTCTTAGCAGTAGAATCCCTATCTCCAATGATATTGTTAGTATCATGATTCCTTTGAACCCAAAGATGTCGTGGAGTGACACATTATTGTTCAAAAGGAATATCCTGACTAGAGATTTTCTCCTCATCACTAGAGACATCAGGATCAACAACTGGTGGAACAACTTCTTCTGATTCCCACGTTTCTTTGATTTTCTCAATTGTCTCGATTGGAGGAAATTCAGCAGGAGAGTCATCATGATAGAAATTACTTAGATCATCAATGATAACATTTGCATATTCCATCATGATTGGGTTCTGAGATTAAAGACTCGGAAACCACGATTGTCAGATACATAGCCAAGAAAAATACCCTCATCGCTTTTCGAATCAAACTTCCCTTTCTTTTCATGATCCTTTAAAATTTAGCACTTACTTCTGGATACTCTGAGATAGTGTAAGTTGGGTTTCTTACCGTACCACAACTCATAGGGGGTGTTTAAGGTCTTTGACCGTAAGTAAACACGATTGATCAAATAGCAAGCCGTAAAAACAGCCTCACCCCGAAACCTTAACGGTAAGTTTTTGTTATGGAGAATTACCCTTGCCATTTCCTGAATGTTTTTATTCTTCCTTTCTGCAACTCCATTTGCTTGCGGAGTGATAGGTGGAGAGTATTGTTGAATAATTCCGAGAAAGTCACAGTATTCAAATACTTTGGTGTCTTTGAATTTTGTGCCACGATCACTCCTAATTTTCTTTAGTTTGCGACCTTGTTCATTATGGATTCTATTAACAATAATCTTGAACTCACTGAGTGTTTCATTCTTGTGAGCCAAAAACCACCCAGGTGAATCTGGTGTAATCATCCACCATAACCAAAGCATGCTTCTTCCCAGCCACTGTAGATTGTTGAATTGTGCCGAAAAGATCCATATGATATGAGTTAAATCAAGTGGAGATTTGGTGAGAATATTTCGAGATGATTTGCGTGGAACTTTCGTTTGTTTACCCTTTTGACAGGCACCACGTACACCTTTAACCTTAGCATTGATTTTCGGAACGCCTCTAACAGGTTCGTTGTTAATGATATTAGTTAGAAGACGATAATTGATGTGACCAAACCGCTCATGCCAAAGGTGTGTAGATTCTATCTTAGTCAAATTGCGACAATTACTGAACTGAGTATCTAGAAGATAAAAATTATTTTTGCCATGTGATCCTTGAAAAATCACTTTTCCAGATTTGTCTATAATGTCACATCCTTTGTCATTGAATACAACTTTATGGCCTTTGTCACAGATTTGACTAATAGAAAGAAGATTAACAGTCATATCTTTAACGTATACGACGTCATGAATTTTAGGAACGCCAGGCAACTTGATCGTCCCCTTCTTGCTTATGTAGCAGAAACTTCCATCTCCAAAAGTTACTGGTCCACCATCAAAATCGCTTGAGTTGATAAACCATGAGAGATCTCCAGTCATGTGTCTGCTACACCCACTATCAAGGAACCATTGAAAGGGTGATGTTGACTTCATAGCAAAAGCTCCTATACTATCACTGCTAACCACTTTAGGCTTTCTTGTTAGTATTGAATGTCTTTTAAGGGATGAAAAAAGTTGAATAGCTTTCTTATGATGTTCACCAACAACCTTTAGTCTTCTCTTGAAAGAAAAACACACATGCTGACAGTGATTATGAGAACCACCAAAACAAGCATGTACCAACATCATAAACCTTGTTCGAAGAGTTCTGAGCACTGTCAGGTTTCACAAAGCCTAGACCTTGCTTATCACCTGACTTACGGAAATTCTTCAAAGAAGAATTAGAGACGTCATTTAAAACCTTTGAAAAAGACTTTACAGACTTCAAATCCTTAAGCTTTGCAATTTCTGCAGCAAGATCAGAATTGATCTGGATTTGTTTATCCAACTTTTTCTGGAGGTCAACAACCTCTTCAGAGCGCTCTCGAGGTTTAGGTTTTCAGATATAAACTTCGCAATGAGAACCATCAATTTCCCGTATGCATCGAAGTTTTTAGAGACACAAGAAATTGATGAGTTTTTTTAAGTCAGGATTCTCAACCTTGTCGATGGTTTCTATAACACTCTCGATGTTGAGTTTATCCATTTCCGGTGAAGCATTTTCAGAGACAATATTATCCATCATCAGGTCGCTACAAACACAGACTTATGAGGTCTTTAATATGTTTGCCTGCTCAGATACCAATTAAAAAGGGGGTCTAACAACCACACCCAACAATTCGTTTGGAAATTTGAGAGGACTTAATCCAATATACTTTCTAGAGAATCAAATAGACAGTCAGACTCAATCTAGAAAAAAGTATATCAAAGAGCTTAATATCTCTCACTCTTAATTCCATCCGCAATCAACAAATAGAAATCTGCGAGCCCGATTGAATATAACAGAAGTTACATGAACGGTACCAAAGACCAATGTTCAAGTGTAAATCAATGTAAATCAACAACCAAAGGTTGGATATTCTAATTGATTGATCTTAACGCACAACTGTGATATTTCAATTATATAACAAAATATAATGCGGAAAAGAAATAACACAGACACCAGAATTTTGTTAACGAGGAAACCGCAAATGCAGAAAAACCCCGGTACCTAGTCCAGATTGAATACCACACTGTATTAAGCCGTTACAAACTCTAGCTTACTACCAATTAACTTCGGATTGGACTGTATTTGAACCCTAATCAATATCACACTGATTCAAGGTACAGTTGCGTTCCTTAAGTCTCTGATCCCAGCAGGATACTACACACTTGATTCCCTTAATTGATCTCACCCACAACCAAGAGTTTCTACGACCCAAAGTCGGAGACTTGATAAACAAATCTGTCTCACACAGAAAAGTCTATGGATTGAATAAATCTGTCTCCCACAAAAATACCCAAGAATGTTTGTTCCGTCTTTTGATAAATCAAGGTGAACATGAACCAATTGATAAACCAGACTTGTCAAGATCTTCATCTGGTGAATCAATCTCAGAAGGATCATCTTTAGAGATGCCAACACTTTTACTTTTATCAAGTAATTTAATGTTCTTTTGTTCTTTGAAAGCAATATCCTTTCCAGATTTGGATACATCATGATCAAAGATCTTTAACTTCCCAGCGAGAGTATTTTTGGAAAGCACATCAAGGTTATTTCCTTCAACGATGGCATGTTTCTTAGAATCATATCTAGATGACAATGATCTGAGAATTTTCATCACAATGTCCTTTTCAGGAATAGTCTTACCTAACGCAAAAGATGCATTAACAATTTCAGATACTTTGTGATTATACTCATCAAATGAATCTTCATCTGCCATACGAAGGTTTTCCCAATCAGAATTTATGTTTTGAAGCTTAGCTTCTTTTTCACAGGTATTCCTGATAGACAAATTTTTGTGTCCGAATTGTCCTCAGTGTCTCTATTGTTAGTGCTTGATTTTGTACTTATTATGGTGCTTTTATGTTTGTGTAGGTGTTTTTGGAGAAATACACTGGTGTGGAAAAAGTTGCTCAAAAAAGTGCTATTTGGACCCCCGGAGAAAAGTATTAAAGGCACACTCACTTTGGATAAGGGCACCCAGGCACCCCAGCTGTTAAAGGTGCCCCTGTTTTAGATCGGGGCACTTCATCCTCTCCATTTCAAATTCTGGAATTTGGCGGTAATTTTTGTTCTTCACCAGCAGAGATTAGGGTTCGTGTTTTAGAAGAGTTTTAAGTAGACTCAATGGCTGAAACTGCATGGTTCGACTTGATTGATCTTAACAGGCATGGTACGATCAATGTTTTGGGTTAGAATTGGATGGAATCTCATATTACGCAATTCAGGGAGTTACGTAAGAAAACCCGATATGGCTGTTTTGGTTTTGGACGTTTTCTAGGGAGATTAAATCACTACAATCACTTGGATAGGGCCTGTTACACTCGAACGGGACTGCTATGTCCATCGGAACCAGTAAAATTGGGCTACATCATCGAAAAGAAGAAATCATGGAGTTCGTTTACGGAGGAGATAGTCAAGGGATTACAACGAGTTTAGACATGTGCTTCACGTGTTTGGGTGGAATCTGGTCGATGGAGAAGCGTGAAGAAGTTAAACATGGATAGTATGCACGTAACTGACTACTGCAGATACGTGCAGGAGACTAAAAAGGAAAGAAAATATATTTTCTTTACTGCCGAGTGATGACAGGATTTCTTGGAGTTATTACTGTGATTTTGAGGCCCCGTCGACTATATATAGAGTGTTGAGGAGTTGTAGGACGGCTAAGGAGAGTTAGGGGACGAAAAAGGGTGAGAAATCAAAGTTGTTGAGCTTGTCTCTGCTGCTGCCATTGAAGAAGAGAATGAAGAACTTTAAACCAACTAGGCCTGTCCTTCTTAACCGTCACATTTTGTATCTTTAAACGATAGTTCTTCTCCGACCCCAAGAAGCAATAGTTCTTTGTAACAGTTGTGACAGTGAGTCTGTAACAGTCTGTCGGCGTTGCAAACTCGCTGCTTTTTATCCTTTTCACCTTTGTAACACCTTTTTGAGCTATGAATCCATATTTTGATTGTGTTTCCAACCTAATGAGCTAAAACCCAACATTGGGACAATAGAGGAAGCTGGATTTCACCATTGGGGTAACTAAATTGATTGTTTATTCACTATTTGCTTTGATTTTTAATGAATTATGTTTTTTATTAATTACTCGTGACTTTGTTTGATGGAGCATGCTTAGTTCTAGGTAATTTTGATGCGCCATGCTTATGACCTACGCGTAATATTTTATGAAATCTACTTTGGCAATGAATAGAGTTGGTATTTCCTTTGTGTTGAGCTATAAATGTCTACAATTAATTTCTGAACCCCATGAACATGAAAAACAGTGAAATCCTGAGTCCCAATAAATTCTTCATCCCGTGACATTTTTTGTATATAGTTTTCTTTTATTTTAATTTATTAATTCTTAAAATCAATCTCATCAAGTCTGAGTGAACGACAACCTTCTTACCACTATATAAAATTCGATCAATTTTTGGCGCCGCCGACGCGGACTTGTGTATAGATTTGTTTTTAGTTTTATTTTTATTATTTTTGTTCTTTTTACGCCTTTTGGTATTTCTTGTATGTTTTCAGATTTTCAATTGAGCTAAAGAAAAAGGGAGAAAGTGCTGAAAACAAAAGCGAAGCCAAAGAAGGAAAGAAAAGAGGAATCCAAAAGGAGTGAAGAAGGAGATTTTTGTATATAG
This sequence comes from Papaver somniferum, assembly GCF_003573695.1. Classification (NCBI taxonomy): domain Eukaryota; kingdom Viridiplantae; phylum Streptophyta; class Magnoliopsida; order Ranunculales; family Papaveraceae; genus Papaver; species Papaver somniferum. The sequence goes on from NC_039364.1 coordinate 41,948,715, forward strand.
ATATTTTATTTTTAGAAACTGTAAATAGGGAATTATTTTTTGTAATTTTTTTTTTTGGACCTTTTGAACTTTATTTTTGGACATTGGACATTATTATTTTTAAAAACCCTACGAAAGGGTTCATTTAAATAAAACTGCTGCAGGGAAGGACGACGGTTATGATACCGTCTCGACCCCTCGGGTTCGTACACTGACATCGGAGTCGGTGGCCTGAGTCGACTTCAGCGGTTCATCCCCCGTATGGTACGGGAGGTAAGGTTTTCTGAACACCTGTGAATCCCCTGTCAGTGGGTTTATTTTTAGAATGTCAAACTTGTACAATAGACAATACAACGAATATCCAACTGAACAAAATGGACATTACTACTTTGACCATAGTGTGAATAGTGGTTGGGAACATCCACCTTTTGAAGGTTATGGCTCATACCATGATGATCCTAATTACTATTCGCACACCCACATGTCATACGAGCAAAACAATCCTCCTATTTTTCTAGAAGAGTCTCTCAACAGTTTCAATGAGTCAACACAGAAGTTTCACTTATTTATGAAAGAGAATTATAATATTCCGCTTCCAGAAGAGTCCGTAGAGCAGCAGTCAACTAATATGTCTCTAGAAGAGTCCCCCAAGCAATTTAATGAGAGTACAAATAGGATTGTGGAATTTTTTTCTCAAGATAGTCTTAACTTCCAATATAGTGTTCCCAATACCACCCTTGAAAATAAGGATAATTTTTATTCACATAATCAAGATGTCGAGGTTAGAATTGGTAACACTACTTGTTTAGATAAGGTTCAACCATTTTCATATTATTATAATGATTATGATGAGGATAATGTTGATGAAGAATCATACATATGTAGGCATAATGATCAGGAAATTGTTACTCCACTTGAGCTTCATAATGATAGCACTATTTCTGGTTCAAATTCCGATAATTTTAATAATTATTCACCTATTCAAAAGGACGAGGATTTGATTAGAAATATCCCTGTTTTAGACGATGTAGTATTTCCTTTTCACGAAGCCAACGAAGGTTTAGAGGAACGAGTTTATTTTGAGTCTAACGACTTAGAAACAATAGTCTTAGACAAAGAAAGTGTACTTGTAGAGATGGGTGAGGATCAACCTGACTTAGAAGAATCAATTGACCATTTCCAGGTATTTGATGACCTATAAATTAGGGAAGTTGTGACTAGTCTTCCTAGAGACACTGAAACTCTAAGTTTGGGGGTGATTATCATTTTCCATGTGCTTTAACTCTTAGGAAGGTCCCTCACTTGGGACTTGACATATGTGCCTCAACCATTTTACAAGACTATCTTTATACACGTTTCCCTGAACCTAATGATGTCCAGAAAGAAGTTCAGTTGTTAGAAACCCATCCTCTGGTTGATGTGGTTAACCCAGGCTACGATACCTTGATTGACTTTGTTTTCCCACCAAAATCTTTTTCTCTAATTGTGGGAACTTATGAAATTCAAATGTGTCAGATATTAAGTTTCGAGACTAAATCTAATTACTTTAAGAGATTAGGGTCGACATATTTGTTTAAGGAAGACCACCACTCTCTTTGTGGTCAGTTGTGTAAGTCAAATTTGTTTGACTTTAAGGATCCACAATTATTTAGGTTATTATAATGTGCTTCTAAGTTTTTATTTGAGTTTTTCCAGACTCTAGAACCTGAACATTCGTATCTAACTTTTGAGGAAATGCAACCCATGAAAATATGTTATCTTGAACCAGTTATAGAACCTGAACCTGAGCCTGAACCACAACTAGATGTAGTTGTCTTAAACAGGAAACTAGACAAGGGTGTGCTTTATTTGCTAATTTTCTTGGGATGTTGCAGATTCCTTTTACTCGTGATAGCCCTATTTGGTTTTGGTGATCCGCAGTTATTCCGGCTATTACTTTATGATTCTATGAGGTGATTAATTCCTTATGATGTTTGGCTGAAGACTTAAAACTTATCACTTCTTGGGAGGTAACCCATGCTCATGCAACACGGTAATATCTTTCCTTAACTCGTTTGCTTCAAGTGGTAACAATTTCTCCTTGTTCATATTTTTAATTTTATCTTTAGAACATTGAGGGCAATGTTTTAAGTTTGGGGGTATGGGATAAATTTTTTAGTTGCAGTATAAATGAATAAACTCCAGAGTCTAGAAATTTATGTTTATTAAGGTTGGCACTAACCAATCTAAGTGGATGGGAACATCTTGGTTGTAGGAGTTGAGGAACCAATCTGATTAGATGGAAACATCTAAAGAGTCTATTCATAAAAGCACAAAGCTCAGGTGTTAGAATTAAAAAAAAAAACATGGTAGTTTCGCCATATCTCGTTGAATCCTAATCCTTCGGTTTTTATTTTTTTTAAGTGATTTGGTGGGGCACATGATTCAAGTTGTTACCATTACTAGGGTGAAATAGAGTGATTGAGATACCAAAAAAAAAAAAGAAAAAAGAGAGAAAATAAATAATAATAATAAAAATAATATATATATATATACCAGACCATCAGACCAACCGGAATAAATTCAATAAAGTCGACCACTGGTGCCCTTGCATATGCCAGTTGTGTTGACCTAAAGTTAGGTTTATCGACCACTGGTCCCCTTGTATATGCCAGTTATGTTGATATTAGTCAGACCGGTATCTCAGTCCATTAGGATAAGTTCATCTTGGCAGAGGCCTTCAGACAAATATGGGAAACACCGTTCACTGTAAACCATCCATTTTTTTCTCTTTATCCATATTCTTAATCTTTCCATGTGATTGGTTGACTCCGGTTATGATGTCCAGAAACTATCTGAGTAGAGCTCTGTCACCTTATATGAATTTTAGTATGCTTGAGTGCAAACTCGTGTACAATAATTGGAATTTCGCATCAGGGTACTTCCTCCTGTAGTCAATGAGAGTATGCCAACCAAGGATATTCTTTAGTGCCTTCCAAGGTTTTGCGTAGATAGCTGAGGTCTGGAGTAAAGATTTTGTGGGTGCACCTCTGGTAAACCCTTCGGAGACAACATTCCGCCGCTAGGACCACCTAGCGGTTTAACGGCTTGTTGCACGTGCTAAGTGTAGTCATTTTTATTTTTCTAGATTAGATTTGCTCGAGGACTAGCAAATAATAAGTTTGGGGGTATTTGATAGACACATTTTTGTGTCTGAACTGTCCTCAGTGTCTCTATTGTTAGTGCTTGATTTTGTACTTATTATGGTGTTTTTATGTTTGTGTAGGTGTTTTTGGAGAAATACACTTGTGTGAAAAAAGTTGCTCAAAAAAGTGCTATTTGGACCCCCGGAGAAAAAAAATACTAAAGGCACACTCAATTTAGATAAGGGCACCCCAGCTGTTAAAGGCGCCCTGTTTTGGATCGGGGCACTTCATCCTTTCCATTTCAAATTCTGGAATTTGGTGGTAATTTTTGTTCTTCACCAGCAGAGATTAGGGTTCGTGTTTTAGAAGAGTTTTAAGTAGACTCAATGGCTGAAACTGCATGGTTCGACTTGATTGATCTTAACAGGCATGGTACGATCAATGTTTTGGGTTAAAATTGGTTGGAATCTCATATTACACAATTCAGGGAGTTACGTATTTAAAAAAAAACCGATATGGTTGTTTTGGTTTTGGACGACTTCTAGGGAGATTAAATCACTACAATCAGTTGGATAGGGCTTGTTACACTCGAACATGACTGGTATGTCCATCAGAAGCGGTAAAATTGGGCTACATCATCGAAGAGAAGAAATCAGGGAGTTCGTGTATGGAGGAGATAGTCAAGGGATTACAGCGAGTTTAGACATGTGCTGCACGTGTTTGGGTGGAATCTGGTCGATGGAGAAGCGTGAAGAAGTTAAACATGGATAGTATGCACGTAATTGACTACTGCAGATACGTGCAGGAGACTAAAAAGGAAAGAAAATATATTTTCTTTACTGTCGAGTGATGACAGGATTTCTTGGAGTTATTACTGTGATTTTCAGGCCATGTCAACTATATATAGAGTGTTGAGGAGTTGTAGGACGGCTAAGGAGAGTTAGGGGACGAAAAAGGGTGAGAAATCAAAGTTGCAGAGCTTGTCTCTGCTACTGCCATTGAAGAAGAGAACGAAGAACTTTAAACCAACTAGGACTGTCCTTCTTAACCGTCACATTTTGTATCTTTAAACGATAGTTCTTCTCCGACCCCAAGAAGCAATAGTTCTTTGTAACAGTTGTGACAGTGAGTCTGCAACAGTCTATCGGCGTTGCAAACTCGCTGCTTTTTATCCTTTTCACCTTTGTAACACCTTTTTGAGCTATGAATCCATATTTTGAGTGTGTTTCCAACCTAATGAGCTAAAACCCAACATTGGGACAACAGAGGAAGCTGGATTTCACCATTGGGATAACTAAATTGATTGTTTATTCACTATTTGCTTTGATTTTTAATGAATTATGTTTTCTATTAATTACTCGTGACTTTGTTTGATGGAGCATGCTTAGTTCTAGGTAATTTTGATGCGCCATGCTTGTGACCTACGCGTAATATTTTATGAAATCTACTTTGGCAATGAATAGAGTTGGTATTTCCTTTGTGTTGAGCTATAAATGTCTACAATTAATTTCTGAACCCCATGAACATGAAAAACAGTGAAATCCTGAGTCCCAATAAATTCTTCATCCCGTGACATTTTTTGTATATAGTTTTCTTTTATTTTAATTTATTAATTCTTAAAATCAATCTCATCAAGTCTGAGTGAACGACAACCTTCTTACCACTATATAAAATTCGATCAATTTTTGGCGCCGCCGACGCGGACTTGTGTATAGATTTGTTTTTAGTTTTATTTTTATTATTTTTGTTCTTTTTACGCCTTTTGGTATTTCTTGTATGTTTTCAGATTTTCAATTGAGCTAAAGAAAAAGGGAGAAAGTGCTGAAAACAAAAGCGAAGCCAAAGAAGGAAAGAAAAGAGGAATCCAAAAGGAGTGAAGAAGGAGATTTTTGTATATAGATATTTTATTTTTAGAAACTGTAAATAGGGAATTATTTTTTGTAATTTTTTTTTTGGACCTTTTGAACTTTATTTTTGGACATTGGACATTATTATTTTTAAAAACCCTACGAAAGGGTTCATTTAAATAAAACTGCTGCAGGGAAGGACGACGGTTATGATACCGTCTCGACCCCTCGGGTTCGTACACTGACATCGGAGTCGGTGGCCTGAGTCGACTTCAGCGGTTCATCCCCCGTATGGTACGGGAGGTAAGGTTTTCTGAACACCCGTGAATCCCCTGTCAGTGGGTTTATTTTTAGAATGTCAAACTTGTACAATAGACAATACAACGAATATCCAACTGAACAAAATGGACATTACTACTTTGACCATAGTGTGAATAGTGGTTGGGAACATCCACCTTTTAAAGGTTATGGCTCATACCATGATGATCCTAATTACTATTCGCACACCCACAGGTCATACGAGCAAAAAAATCCTCCTATTTTTCTAGAAGAGTCTCTCAAGAGTTTCAATGAGTCCACACAGAAGTTTCACTTATTTATGAAAGAGAATTATAATATTCCGCTTCCAGAAGAGTCCGTAGAGCAGCAGTCAACTAAGATGTCTCTAGAAGAGTCCCTCAAGCAATTTAATGAGAGTACAAATAGGATTGTGGAAATTTTTTCTCAAGATAGTCTTAACTTCCAATATAGTGTTCCCAATACCACCCTTGAAAATAAGGATAGTTTTTATTCACATAATCAAGATGTCGAGGTTAGAATTGGTAACACTACTTGTTTAGATAAGGTTCAACCATTTTCATATTATTATAATGATTATGATGAGGATAGTGTTGATGAAGAATCATACATATGTAGGCATAGTGATCAGGAAATTGTTACTCCACTTGAGCTTCATAATGATAGCACTATTTCTGGTTCAAATTCCGATAATTTTAATTCCGAACAGGTACGCATACCACCAAACTCAGTAAAGTCCCGGAACTTGAACCTCACGCCACGCGTACCGGTATGCGTACTTAGTTCCCAGACCTCTACTAAACCAATTAGTACGCATACGGGTATGCATACCACGGTTCTCGGACTTGGATTACACATATGCAAGTACGCATACTGTGCTTATTCCAATTGTTCTAAACTCTTATTTCAACTATTGAAACATTCTTGGAAGACGACAATAGTTGTCTCACACAAACTATTAGCTTCAAAGCAATTTTCAAGTGATCGAATGATCAATACGAAACATTCTGAGTCTACATTAAATGACTGTCTCACACAAATCATGTAAGATATTACCAGGCGATTTTCACATGATCATCTTTTAACTTTCGTCAAGAATATGAGATGAACTTGGTTAAAGCGAAAGCTTACCAACACACAACTCAACTCGAAATATCAAATGTGCATAATTGAAGTCTATATAGATATACGACTTTTGTCTCAAATAGGAGATATAGTAGATAGACTTTTGAGTGATAGATGAGTTCAAGTCTCCACATACCTTTTGTTGATGAAGTTCCACAATCTCCCCTTAGTAGTTCTTCGTCTTCAATCGATGAACGCCGCGAAGTCTATTGCTCAACTACACTTTCTATCATAATCTGAGACTTAGCTATAAGTAGACTAGAAATCAAGACTTATAGTTTTGGAAATTAAACTTGACAAACAAGCTTGATATAGCAACGTTTTCGAGTTCGACCTAGCAGTGCTCTACCATTTCATATCAATTTACTTGCTTTAGTTGTAATAATCAATCAAAATCCCCATGTTTCCCTAAGTTTTAATACCCTGATTCAGCAGGTAGGGTTCGCTGATTGGATTATAGTTAATGATTTTCTTTCTTTCCTAACACTGAGGCCTGATGGGTACAGCTGATTGGGTTGTGTGAAAAACTTCTCAGTTAAGTGTTTTTGGTCAGTAGTAATCCAGGGATGGGTGATCTTCTGGGAAGCTGTTGTTGGATGACCGCAATAGTGTCGTTAAAAATCCCACACTGTTGGATAAACACGGTGGATAAGTGGGAAAGAAATTTTTGATTGTTGGGATACAACTAGGGACAGGTCGCTTGTACATGAACGAGAGAGTATATGGGGCGGTTATGCCAAATATTGGTCTCACAAGAGGCAATGAGCGTCTACATTATACCAAGGCCTTTTCGGAACAATTAGCTCCAGAGTTGGCATAAAAAATCTGCAGTTAAATGTGCTCGGGCGGGAGTAATCCAGGGACCGCTGACCTCCCGGGAAGTTGTTGCTGGATGAACGCAACGAAGCCCGTTGAAAACCCCACACTGTCGGAAAACTGCAGTGACTCAGTGGGGAAAATATCGGTGGGGGTCGGATCATTACATTAGTAATCAAAAGTAATTGACAGTCACCTTTCTCTACGTGGAAACGAACTTGTTCTTTCTACTTTACTTTAATCTATATTAGTGAAGTAAGAACTCGAATCAATATTACTTGGTTGACAACCGACCACCTTCTCTTCAACGCAAAATAACCATCTCACTAACCTTTATTGATGTAGTAGCTAACCTCATGGTACACGTGTTAGCATATTCCACCAAATTTTTTTCCCCTTCACTTCACTTAATGCACAGAAGACCTCATTAATTCTTCAAGAAAAAAATTTGCTTTCCCATTCTAAACAATTTTTGTGAATGACGGTGATACAAAAAAGGGTATTATGATTAGAATTCATAAAGCATTGCTCGGTTGAATGCAACAAACGTTGGTATGTCAAGTCTGCTTTTCAAATTTAGTTCCAAAATTCGAAGTCGCTTGATTTGATTACTAGAGTCAACTTGGTTAGATCAGACTAAAAACATAGAAATGTTGAAAGTTTCTCTTGTTACTCACGAAGAACCTGAAGATGTATCGACAATAACGAAGATGTAATTCTTCATTTAGAGGTTAGTAACAATAAACTTGATTTTTTTCACTTTTATCATATGTGTGTTTATCAGTTCCTAATATGATGACTCTGGATAAGATTGAGCTTTTAACTGCTGATTTTGAAGATTTCAATCTCAAAAATGTATCCTCCATGATCAGATCTATCAAAATCAGTGGAAAAAATTTTAGCATAAAAGAAATTTTCAAGTCTAGATCTAAAAATCTTCTAGATTCCTAATATTTTCTTGTTTAAAACTTTACTTGATTCATGACCTTTTAAGAGCAGAAATCTCAGATTTAGATAGGACATATATTTTGATGAAATCGAAATACAATTACAGTGATGAATAATCGTCTTCAGACGCATAAAATTAAATCTAACTATAGCATGATGATATGATGTATGTTTACTCAGATATACGTTCTTGATCTAGAATCGCATGTTTACAAGTTGTTTAAGCTGCAAAACTCAATTATTGTTAAGTTTTCACCAGAAAAATATTTGATGATAAACTCTTCTGAATATAATAAGCATGAAACGTATGATAGTTGTTAATTTCAGTCAATATAAATTCTAGATTTACTTAAATTTTGAGATCCTTCTATTCAAAGAATGAGAAGATATGCTAATTAGCTTTCTAATCACAAATTTTAGTAGTTGATTTATGATAATGACTCTACTACATAACAGTTAAGCAATGCTTAATTAATGATTACCAAGTCATGAAATAAACCGAATCAGAAAAAAAAAATTGCCGCTAAAATAAAAGGCAGTGATCTTTCAAAAATCAGATCTAGTCAATGATTTTCACCTTGATTAAAAATGCTCAATTCACAAATATTCATTTTACCTTATCCGTGATTGTGGAACCATGGAATGCCAACAAAGACGTTTACCACTTAGAATTGGTATAACCTCACCGTTGCGACGAACACCGGTGGATCACCCCCTGACGTGCCAACTATGAGCTTGATACCCTCAGGCACACTAATACAAGCTGGGAACACATCAACAACTACACCAGCAACAATAGTTATTCCATCAACAATCACAACTTCAACAGTTGTGGCAAGTGGTTAACCCCAAGTTGTTCTAATAGCTATAGATGTAATACCTGAGCAACACAGGAGGCCACCAAGACTACCAACTCTTACAAAAACTCATGTAGTACAAATTTCAGGTGACATGCTCCAAGACACTGAAGTCAATTAGTAACTTAGCTGAAAAAAGTAATCAACTAACATCTCCCCCAACTCAGCATATTACCACACCAGTTGCACAACTACAGAGTGCGTTGCTGGAATAACCTGACTTACATCTAAACATACCACCTCTGCCAGCTCAGTCATCTATGTTGAACCAATTGCCAAGTCAACAACATGGGGATCCGAGGCAAGAGCTTAGAAATTATAGATCGTTATTTAATCAACTGCAAAATCTGAGAAACATAATTTATGAACCCTCACAAGCAGTCACAGTCGACTTGGTCCATGAGTCTATAGATTCAAAGATTGACAAAATTATGAAAGCTTAAGAGGAAAGGATAAAATTCATGGTTAGCAAACCAAAATCCTACCCAACATACATATTCAGGGAAAGTACATTATCACAGGAGATCCATGATTGTCGATTACCAGAAAAGTTTTGTTTGTCGACTTTTAGAGGTTTCGAGGGAGATTCAGACCCGAATAAACATATATTTCATTTCGAGCAACTGATGGCTTTATACATGGACGATACCTGGATAATGGAAAGATTTTTTCCAAGCAGTCTACAAGAAGACGCTCTGATATGGTTCAGATGTCTCCCTTCGAATTCAATCAAAATACTTGAGGAGTTAAAATCATTGTTTAACTACTCCTGCAACATCAAACAAGGAGATGTTGTAAATGATATTTCCAAAATCAGTCAAGGAAGTGATGAAAATTTCATCGAGTTTCTAAAATGATTCAAGGTAGCATCATCCCCAGTTGATGAAGCGCATGAAAAAGTTTTATGCAGATTATTCAGAAATGCTCTTCTTCAAGGAGAAATTCTGGATTACTTCGTAGGTCATATTCTCGCGTCTTTAGACGAAGTCTATACCAGAGCTGGGAAGTTCGTCATAAAAGAAAAAGACAACTTGATATTTCCTAGATCATGCCATAAAGTATACTCAGCTGGGAACATCTCATAAGAAAATAAAGCTCTCTCATCTAAGTCGTCAAACCAGCAGTCATAGAAGAAAAACTTCAGAGAAGAGTCTAAGCTAAAATGAAAACAATAGTAAAAAAACTTCTTAAAGATAAATGCCACACCCGAGGTAATACGTCAATACATGAAAGATAAGACATTATTTTTGCAACCAAGAAAGTTGATGGTAGATGGGAAAGTAAAATCTTATTGGTCTTATCATGAAACAAAAAAATATCTCACTAACAACTGCAAAAAATTAATTAGATACACAGAAACCATCACACAAGAAGGACGTCTGAGAGAGTTCATACTCCAAGAGCAAGGAAATACTGGAAAGTCCCCAGCAATGCAAGTCAAAAGGTGAATAAATATGATACACTCAACACCCAGAACTGAGACAGAAGTACCATCCGACCCTAAAGACATAAAACATAATTATCTGGAGGTAAACGTCACCGGTCTTCATCCAAGCTGTGAAAGATTTTTTTTACCACTAGATGACATACGATTCACCAAGAAGGATCTAGCTAGGGTCACTTTTCCGCATTCTGATGCACCGGTGGTCGAGCTCATCATAGACAACTGGGATTGTCGTAAGATCCTGATTGATCATAGATCCACATGTGACATCATTTATCTCCAAGCAGCAGTGCAAATGAAGCTGACGTGAGATGTCGTTCTAAAAAGTAACGACTTTGCTGTTGTGGGCTTCAATGGCTCAAAGACATACCCAATAAGAGAGTTAACTCTTACAGTCGAAGCTGGCCCAATCAAAACCAATGTGGCTTTCCTGGTTCTCAATACCAAGTTACCATACAATGTTATTCTGGGAAGAGATTGGATCCACCCTATGCAGGCCGTACCCTCACCATACCATCAGAAGATAAAGTTTATGACAAACAAAGGCGAGTACGTCGTCAAAGGCAACCAAGTTGTGTCAAAACAGTTAGTTGTTCTTTTCCTCATCTAGCAGCAAGACCCGCATAGAGGATTTACCTGCCAGGGAAAATGTTAAAGCTCCTAAAAGCCGAAGTAGAACTCAATTACCCGGCAGCCAATTAACAGTACAACCAACAGATTTTGACAGTGAAGCCTGAAGCACAGAAGGATCTTGTCAGTTTGCCATATAGAGAATTAAAAGATGAAGTATTTGAACTACTGGAAGAAGCAAACCTGGGTTCATATGACGAACTAAAAATAACCTATCTGGGAAAAGATCTCGTGGCTGAAGAAAATAGGGGTTTACAACAATTCTTAAAAGAAAATATAGACCTCTTTTCCTAGAAAATGTCAGACATGTGGATATTGATCCAAGTATCGCCTGCCATTTAGTGAACATCAGTCCAGACATCAAGCCAGTGAAACGAAAGAAAAGAAAAATCAAGGATAAGTTGTATGACGTGGTACAAGCATACATTCAAAGAATGCTAGAAGCAAAGGTCATAAGAGAATGAAAATATCCAGAATGGATTTCGAATATTGTGTCCGTAATGAAAAAGAAAGGTAAAGTAAGAATCTGTATGAACTGTACAAACTTGAATAAAGCATGCCCCAAACAACTTCCCTATATGGATAGAATGGTGGAAGCTATCTTACGGTATGGAAGATTATCTTTCATGGATGGATATTCACGGTATAATCAGATACCAATTAATCGAAAGGATGAGAAGCATACTTCCTTCATCACAAATAATGGACTATATCGTTTTAAGACAATGGCATTTGATCTAAAGAATACAGGATCAACTTATCAGAGGCTGGTTAACATCATGTTTAAATACCTTATCGGTCACGAACTTAAACTATGTACCAAGTTACATCCTGTTGAAGTAATTATTTGGCTATTATTGTTTTTGTAGAACTGCAAAAGGTTTCTCTGTATAGGTTGATATCGAAAATATTGTGGTTTACTTGGTACCCTCATTATTTTAAGTATGAACTAAATTTAAAATCAAATAGACAAAATGATCATAAAAAACAGGAGCATTTGATCAGATACCATTTTGATGTGTTTTTCCAAATTTCGATATTTCTTGGACCTAAAGAAGCTGCTACATTAGTAGAGTGTAAGAAAGTGGATGTACAGGTAACAAAATTTTTCAACATTTTTTCAAACATTACCTTAATGCTCACACAAGTGGGAACTCGACATAAATGAATTTGATGCAACTACAAGTCACGTAATAATGATTTGAAATGCGTCAAGCTGCGATAACAACAAAACCAAGCACCAATTGACGTTGATACCAAAAAAGATGAGGAGGAAGATAACAACATGATTCAAAAGTCACTGACTAATTCTAGTTACAAGTACTGGTTAGTTAGTTTTTATTGATTGTAATGGTTTGTTTTTATGTAAACTGAAAACTGTTCCTATTTGGTTGAATTTGGGGAATGTTCCACTTTATATGTGGAATACTAAGGGTCTAAGTATCATAGCTAGAAATGTGAGAGTTTCTATTATGACGGGTAAACATACCCTGCATATGACTAGAATGAGACTTGGAAGAGTTTTTTTTTGAAGTTAACTTGGACTGTGACTTTCCTTCTACCATTCCACTTTTGATTGATGGAAAGGAAACTATTGCCATTCAGGTGGAATATACATGGAAACCACCTAAATGTATGGAGTGTCAGGTCTTTGATCACTTTACTGTGAAATGCCCAAAGAAACATATTCAACCTATCAAAGTGGTTGAAAAGTGGGTACCTAAGAAGAGTATTGTATGTGTGGATGTGGATGGATGGATTACTAAAACAAATAAGAGAGGTAGAGATCCAAAGGAAACTGTCTCCTTTACTCACGAAGAGGATGTAGGGAATCTTAAGAAGGAGAATATAAATACCGATGTTATGGATGCTGGTACAAATAGTATTTTTGTTAATTTGGACAGTAATTTGCTCAAGGGTGCACCTGTTGTTCAGGTGAAAGAACAAACTAAGATTTTGGCTAATAACAAGTTTATAATTCTATATAAACTCATTGAGATGAGTCAGGTAATTGGTAAAGACAAGAACAAGGAGAATTAAATCTTGTTTCTGCAAATTCTCATGATAGTGGAGTGCAAACTGGGGAGAAAGGTCATGTTCATAACAAGGATTTTCTTATCAATTTGGCCACCTCCAATCTCCTTTCAAAGTTTGATGATTCCAAGAAATCGACTAGAGGTACCTCATTTTCTTCTAATTTAAATAATGTTTAAAGTAGGTAGTTAGAAAATTAGAGGTCTAAATGATCCTCTTAAGAAGTATGAAATAAAGAGTATAATTAGGAATAATCCCATTTCTTTGATTGAGATTCTTGAAACTCATGTTCAAGAAATTAATAAATATAAAATTAGGAATAATATAAATCCTTCTTGGAACTTCTTAGATAATGATAGTGTTTCCAGTGGTGCAGTATATGGGTTGGTTGGGACCCAAATGTGGTGAATATTTCCTTACTTCATATTTCTTCTCAAGCTATTTTCCTACAGGTCTCCACTTTTGTTAATTTGAATTTTGTGGTGATCTTTGTGTATGGTGATAATTATTACCTTACTAGAAACTATCTTTGGTATTCTCTAGTGGCCTTTGCTAGTGTTAATACTAAACCTTAAATGGTTTTAGGGGATTTTAATTTTATTCTGCATCCTTTTAAAAAAGTGGGAGGAGCTGAGATTTTACCCATCACTATATTGTCTTTTCAGATTGTACTCAGCTTGCTCACTTGTTTGATCTTCAATCTTTAGGTTGTTTTTATACTTGGAACAACTATCAACTTGAGGGTAGTATTAATCGATAAAAACTTGATAGAGTGCTTGTTACTTTAGATTGGATCAATCATTTTATCTTGTCTACTGCTAAATTTCTGCCTCCTGGTATTTCTAACCATTCCCCATGTATTGTTTCTATATTTAAAAAAAAGTGACATGGCCCCCCTCCATTTAGGTTCTATAATTATCTGTCTGAAGAGCCTGATTTATTAAATATTTTCAAATTTGTTTGGGATACTTATGTTAGAGGTAATCCTATATTTAGATTGGTTTATAAATTTAAGTTAGTTTAGCATGAGTTAATCAAGTGAAAGAAAATTCGTTTCAAGAATATCTCTGATTTCGTGCTGAAAGCAAAAGATGATATGGAAAGTGCTCAATTTTTACTTTAGGAGAATCCTTTAGATCATGAGCTTGATAAAAGGGAGAGAGAGTATGTTCATGAATATGCTAAACTTGTTAAGTATGTTGAGTCTGAGGCTAAGCAAAAGTCTAGGATTTCTTGACTCAACTTTGGAGATTTTAATACTTCCTTTTTCATAATTCCTTGAAGGAACGTAGATCTAGAAATAACAATTTATTGATGCATACTGATGATGGGAGTAAACTGGAGGAGGATTTGGATGTTGCTAATGAATGTATTAGATTTTATTATTTTTTATTCAACTCCAATGGTGATGATGATTTTGATGAAGAGTGTTTTAAGGGGGTGGATTTTAATAACTGTATTCAATATTGTGATTGCCCTGACTTAATCAAACTTGTTATTAGAGAAGAAGTTGTTATTGCTTTAGCTTCTATTAGTTCTAGTAAAGCTCCAGGCCCAAATGGTTTTTCTAGTCATTTCTTTAAGACTTGTTGGGAGGTTATTGGGGATGATTTTGTTGCAGCTGTGCAATTTTTTTCCATAGTTCTAAGCTTTTGAAAGAAGTGAACAATACTTTTGTTACTAAAAAGAAGAATCCCACTTACGTTGCTGATTACAGACGTATTTCTTGTTGTAATGTGGTTTAAAAATGTATTACTAAAATTATATATTTAAGAATGAAGGTGATTCTTCGAGGTTTGATCATCCCAAATCAATCTGCTTTTATTTCTGGTAGGACTATTCAAGATAATATCATGCTAGCTCATGAGCTTATTAGGAATTATCATAGATCAAATGGTACTGCTAGGTGTGCTCTGAAGATTGACCTAAAGATTGCTTATGATACGGTATCCTGGAAAGTTGTTCTGTTTGTGTTGAAGAAGATGGGGTTTCTTGATTTTTTTATTGGCTGGATTACTCAATGTATTACTACTGCTGAATTCTTCATTCTTATTAATGGTTCCCCTTATGTGGTCATTTTTCTGCTAAGAGAGGATTGAGACAAGGATGCCCTTTCACCCCTTATTTGTTTGTCATTGTTATGGAAATTCTTAGTACCACTATGATGCAACAAGTTTATTTGAAGAAGTATGAGTTTCATCCAAGGTGCAAACTTGCTAGTTTAACTCATCTTTGT
Organism: Papaver somniferum; assembly: GCF_003573695.1. Classification (NCBI taxonomy): domain Eukaryota; kingdom Viridiplantae; phylum Streptophyta; class Magnoliopsida; order Ranunculales; family Papaveraceae; genus Papaver; species Papaver somniferum. The sequence goes on from NC_039364.1 coordinate 41,964,053, forward strand.
TTTGCTAATGATGTGTTAGTTTTTTTTCCCCAAAGGTGATGTTGTTGCTGCTTCTCGCTTAAAGACTACTAAAGATTTTTTTAGTAAGTGCTCCGGTCTTCAAATGAACCCACAAAAGACAACTCTTTTTTATTATGCAGTTGATAATGATACTTTGAACCAGATTATTCAAGTTTTGATTGCTCCATTGGTGATTTTCCTATAAGATACTTGAGTGTTCCCTTACTTTCTTATAAACTTTCTTATAGAGATTACATGCCACTTCTTGAAAAGATAGCTGCTAGAATTCATTCTTAAAAAACTAAAAATTTATCTTTTGCTGGTAGACTTCTTCTAATCAAGTATGTTCTTAATGGCATTGTGTAATTTTGGCTATCATGTTTTGTGCTTCCTAAGAAGGCAATAAAGGAAATAACTTATAAATTAAAAAGGTTATTATGGAGTGGTGATGATATGGGTAGGAAATTTTGTCCTGTGAGATGGGACTATTTGTGTCATTCTTTAGATGAGGGAGGATTGAATATCAGGGGGTTTAGAGATTACTAATATAGCTGCAAATCTGAGACATATTTGGACCCTGATAGCAGATGAAGATACAATTTGGATTGTCTGGGTAAAAGTGAACTTGATAAAAGGACAAGACTTTTGGAGTCTTAAAGTGCCTCATGACTCTTCAATGTGTTAGAAAAGAATTTTAGAACAAATAGACCTTGCTAAACAATTTCTGGGGGTGGTTCTTCCACAAAATTTATAAATGATAATTGACATCCTAAAAGGAGATTCGTTGATTGGGTTGATTTTGATAATGTTTCTGCTATTGGTGCTACTACCTATTCAGTTGTGGCTGATTTTATTTCTAATAGTAGTTGGAATTCACCCGATTTGATGGATGAGAATTCTAAGGAAACTATTTCCCAACTTACCTTTGTTGAGTTAAATGATAGTGAGAGAGATCTTATAGTTTGGACTCTTTCTTCCTCTGGTAAGTCCACTCTGAAGGATACTTACAATGCTTTATTTACTCATAATCTTGAGGTTAATTGGTATTCCTTAATTTGGTTTACTCGGCATATTCCTAGGAAGTCTTTTATAGCCTGGCTTGTTGTCAAAAAGAGACTAAAGACCAGAAGGAAATTACTTACTTGGGGAGTTATACAAGATACCTCTTGTATTCTGTGCAGTGGTCAGATTGATGATGAAGACCATCTTTTTCATGCCTGCATTTTTTTTATGGCAGTATGGAAGAGTATTATTTGAAAACTAAGGTTTACCAGAGAAATGAAGTTGAACTGGGATGCTAAAATTGAATGGTGTGTCAATAATTTTAAAGTTAATGCTTGCCACAATTAAGAAGCTTGCTTTCTCTGATTTTATTTATCATATATGGAGGGAAAGAAATGGCAGAATTTTTAGATCTCAATTTAACTCCGAAGAAAATATGAGTCTCCTTATTTATGAAAATGTCAGATATAAAATGGTTGTTGGTGATCATAAAGTGGGCAATAGGTGGAAAATGAATTGTAAATTTCTTCCTGCTGAGGTAATTCAGTGTTCTTGGCTCCCCCTGCATTTGATGAGGTTATAATTAATACATATGGGTCTCTAAAGGAGTTTGGTGGTTTGGTGCCATTATAAGAGATCATATTGGTGATCTGATTGATGTTGCTTATGGAAGTTGTCCCCCTGTATATGTTCTAACTCATGATATGCAAGGTGCATAAATGGATCTTCAGTTAGCTGTTGGGGAAAATTGTGAAAGAGTGCATATCGCAACTGACTCTATGTCTATGTACAAAATCTTGTCAAATTTAAATGCTAACCCTCCTTGGAAGGTTCTTCAAATTTGGAGAAGGATTAAGAAGCTTAGACCGAGATTTCAACACTGGAGACTTTCTCATTGTTGCAGAGAAACTAATAGAGCAGCTGGATTACTTTGCATGATGGCAGGCTCTGAGCATTTGAGAAGATGCCAAGATTGAAGACTTCTCTCCTATTTCAAGGAGATTTTACGACAGATAAAAATTTAGTTTTTTTTGTTAGGAGATGCAAACTTCGTGTTAGCTAATGAGTTTCTTTTACATAATAACCTCAAAAATACCAGATTGATACTCTTTGAGTTACAAACACACCATCCATATTATTTGGGCCAAATAAAAACCGTATCCAATGAAAATGGAACAAAAACCCCATTTCAATTCAAAATAATTAAATTTTAACTGATTTTCTTTTTTCCCAATTTACCCTGACCCTGTATCTACACGATCTTATAATGGAAATTTTGGCGGAAACTTACGGAGATCGGATTTACATAGAAGATTCGAGATATTCTCCACCGGAATCTTCCTGTATTTAGATTTTAGGGTTCCTATATATCATATTCACAATAATTTCATCGATTTTTTCGATTCACAAACCATACTTATCTCTTTCTACGATTCAATTTCATATTTGATCATCTCAGAAACGAATTTTCATAGTTCTTGTTCGCTTCAGTTTAGTTGAATTACAGAGGATATCGTGGAATTCAATCTTAGATCGAGATTGATTTGTATTGTTGAAGAAATTAAAGAGATTCTGTTTTCCATTCTCGTCATCTTTTCATCTTAATTTGAAGAAAATAAGAGAACATTTATTCATCAGAAACGCAAATTCGAATTGTCATGTTAAGTCGATCATCTTCAGATTGAGTAATAGAACCATATTCATCAGAAAGGCAAATTCGATTTCAGGTATTTTTGCAGATTTTTTTTCTTTTTGAATTTTCTAGTTGATTTCATTAGAGAAGCTACAATAATGTTACACTTTTTCTTTGCTGTTCGTATTGAAATCATTTGCTCATGTGTGATTATTTTGTTGCTGCTGCTCTTCATATTGAATTGAGTCGACATGAATGTGATTTTTTTGTTTCCACGTTTAAATTGAGTGAAACCTTTTTTGGTTTCATACTTTGCTTGCAGATATGGACTCTGTTATTGCAGCTGTATGCCACAATGGAGCTTCATTGTCCTTTGGTATTGGTTTGCGATCAACTCTTATGGATTTAAAGGATAACATCTGTTTAAACTGGGTTCAATTATCACCATTCTCTATTGATATCATTTACAAATCTGGTGAGCAACAAAAGGTTCTTCAGTCTGATTATGATCTCCAATCAGCGACTGTTTTTTCTCTGTTTCATAAGTTCCACAGTTGAAAAGCCTGCGACAATTTCACCCAAGTCTGTTGTTCATGGACCTAAGGTTTTGCCACAGTCAGGTCGTCCAAGTAATGGGAAAAGGATTCCCAATATAGGTTCAATTCCCAAAAAGAAGATGAGAACTTGCGGTGGCTGCAATGAATTGACTACTCATAATCGAAGGACATGCCCTACGAAGAAGATGTGAACTCTTTTGAGACTGATTCACTTTAAATTTAGTTCATAATCAGACTTTTTCTATTCTAATAGACTGATTTACTTTTCGTCAACTTTGAGTATTAGCTTTAGTTTAGACTACAATATGCTTTAGTCTACATTTTTAGAACATAAAATTCACTTCTTTGTATTTTTTTTACTATTATTGTTCATTTATCTTCTTGTCTACATTTTGTTACGGTTAAACATGTTTATTTCATGCTGGTGTTTCATTTAGATTAATTCTTCGTTTTATGTTTCACCTGCAATATGTTGAAACCCTTTTTGGTTTCATCATTTCTACTATTTTTCCTTTTAGGTTTCACCTGCAATATGTTGAAACCCTTTTTGGTTTCATCATTTCTTCTCTTATTTTGTAACCAAAATAGATCAATGCTTTTGGAACTGTGTATTGTTGATTTGTAACTGTGCATTGTTGAGTTTTCCAAGTATGTTGGAATTGGCTTGGATTTTTTCCTTTTAACTTTGATGTGTTATGAATTATTGCCATGACTTGTTACCATTATGTCAATTGTCGGACGCTAAGCTATCCTTGGTGTGTTCTCTGTTATAGTTTAATACTTCGATGTAATTAGACTTCTTCCATTGGTATTAAAAATATTAAAAATTGGCTTATAAACCAAGCCGTTATACGACCCTTTTTCCTTTTGGTTTCACCTTTAGTATGGTGGACCCTTTTTGGTTTCATCATTTTACTGCTACAATGGAACCAAAATATGTTGGAACCCTTTTTGGTTTCATCAAAAAACAGACTTTCCATAACATTCTGCGCCAATATGAAACAGACTTGCATAACATTCTGCGCCAATATGGTTTCGCTTAAACATAATTGAAACCATTAAAAACATTGTTTACAGGTAGTTGAGAGTAAGTCTAATTGAAACCATTCATACACCATGATACACCATGATAAACATTGTTTACAGGTCACTATAAAAGTTACAGAAAAGTGCTCGGGAATGGTCTGCAATGTCAGCTTCTTCATTCTTTTCAGCTTGAAACAATCTGGTACTAAACGTGGAGTTTGCTTATCAAATGTTCTTAAGACAATCTTCACGACTTCCATTTTCTTCTTCAATTCCTCTTCCTTCATCACACCGTCAAAGAATAGTCTGTAGAAATTCCAAAATGGGCATGCTCTAAGGGCCTTCATGTGCTCTCTTTTATTCTCTATCAAAGCCTTTATCTTAGGACTCTCCACACACAAATGTGTCAATGAACACCTAAATGTATCGTCACGTTTTTTTCTTGCAAAACGAAACTGAAATTAACCAAAAATACAATAAACACCACCAAACCAGTATTGGTGGAACCAAATTCGACAAAGTGAGAAATGATGAAACTTTTTTTGGTTTCATCAGGAGAACCAAAATTAATCAACACCACATAATAAATCAACACCACCAAACCTATACTGGTAGAATTCGACAAAGGGAAGAATGATGAAACCCAAAATGGTTTCATCAAAATGACCAGATTTCACCAACACCACCAACACAATACTGATGCAACCATATATGACATAGTGAAGAATTGAGAAACCATTTTTGGTTTCATCAAAATGATCAGAAATTAGCAACAACATAATTCAAACTAACTTATGAAACCTAACAATTTAATCTACACATCAACAGAATTTTGGAACCAAATTTGTCAAAATTGAAAACAATGGAACCAACAATGGTTTCATCAAAATAAGCAAAAACAAACTACACATCAACATAATTTTGGTGTAACCAAATCTGTCAAAATAAAATCTGAGCATACTGCAACCAAATTCTACTAGAGTTATTACAAACTTTCTATACACATGAGTTCAAGAAATTGCAAACCCATTCTAATCTAGTTTACGAAGAACAAATACAAAAAGGATGAAACGAAACAAATAAAACTTCGATCCATTTCAATTCAAACGTTTAATAAATTAAGAAGAACATGAAACAAAAGATTTAATTTACCTTTTGGAATATTTTTGATTGTTTTACGGAGCAATTCATCTTTCTTCTTCTCTTGTTCTTCATTTTCCTTCACCATTTTTACTAGTTTTTCTGATTTGGTTTCCACTCTTTTGATTTTAGGTCATTATTTGTGTCAATTTTGATTTGGTTTCACTTGTCTATCACTTGATTTCACAGATCTTTTGATTTGGTTTCTGAGTAGCAGAGTAAAGAGAAAAAAATAAAAGGGGAAACGATGAGATCGAGGCTTTGTCAGTTTTTTAACTGAAAAAGGAAAGGTTATTTTGGACAGTTCTAGTATTTTGGGGTTTATTTAACTAATTTGTTTTGTTGGTCCTATTTTACACCGACAGTGACAGGCCTGGGGTTCTAACGCGCGCGTTATTTATTTTATTGTTTCTTTTTGTTTAGGGTTGGGTTCCCTTAACCTAGCTTATGTTGTCAAAACAAAGTCTTAATCTTCGGTCTATCTGACCCAAATGTAAATGACCCGTTTTTCCCGTAATGCTATTGGGTTTGGGTTTTATCGGGCGGTGATTAGCCGTAGGTGGGCGGTGAGTTAAGCCGCCATGGTAAGACCGTGAGTGCCGCAGACCGAAGTCCCGCCGGACGTGGCCAGACCGCCGTAGCGCCCAAGGCGGACCAAGGGGGACACTCTTCACTCAACCAACGCTACCGTTGGTAGCCACCTTGGTGGCGTAGCCTTTCGGCATCCGTCTCGTTTCTCCGCTTATTAGGTTTAATCTGCTTCCCAATGCATCTCTGTCATGTATATCCCGCCCGACCGATGATGTCCAATCCGGGACAGCCGCCCCGGTTAAATCCAACGAACGACTGTTCGGGCCCGACCACCAACGGTAACCGACTAGTCGTGTTCTTCGTTGGGGACAAGCTGACCCGCCAACAAGGGATTGACCGCCCTTGCTTGCAAAAGTCTATCCCCATAAAATGGCAACATCACCACCCTCCTCTGCGGGGGATCAGGGGAGAACACGGTACAGCCACAGCAAAATAATCCACGGTCTCAATTCTTCGGTCTATCTATCCCATGGTCAATGAAATTGACGACAGTATCCATCACGTCCTCTACCGCAAAATCTTCGTCATACACGCGTTAACCGGCTACCAGTTCTTCATTTACCTCTTCACTTCACTTTGATGATGACACATGGAAACCTCACTTAAAAAAAGAAAAAAATAAATAAAAAACCCTGATTTCGAACGATTTTCGTGAATGGCGATGATATGGAGAAGGGTATTAGGATTAGTATTAACTAAATCAAAATCAAAATTGAAAAGTCAAAATTTTAATCAATTATCATCATCAACAGGAGCATTTGATAGAATACCATTTTTTGTGTTTTTCCAAATTCTGATATTTCTTGGACCTAAAGAAGCTGCTAGGTTAAGCGTGGTTTGTAAGTCGTGGAAATTTGTGGTTTCTGATAATCGACTATGGATACTGTTCCTTCATAACTTACAGGAGGAATCTTGGGAAAATATTGATTTTTCTGAGTCTTGTTTAAGATCAGGAATAGGCCACCCTCTTCTTCGGTTTGTTCTTAGTTTAAAAGAATAATATTGATTTTCAATTGTAATTTTCTATTTTCTTATGTTTATTTATATGTTAAATGAATTGTGATTGCAGGTCATTATCTGATCAATCAACCTTATTACCTTACATGCATATCTATGGCCAACGTGCACAGCACAGGGGTGCTGTTCTTATTGACGGTAAGGGTTTGCAACTTCATTTCAACTTACTTTATAGCATGTTTGGTTCAAGTAACTGAATTCCACATAATCAAATTACAGGATAAGATTATTTCCATGGATGGATTAATGGCGGAAAGTACAAATTTCATTTCTTAAGTAAACTAACGGAGTCCATAATTCAATTGTTTGGAATTGGATTTAGTTGAACCAAAACATGCTATTTATCTATCTGAGGCTGGATCAAACGATCAAATGATCAATAATTAACTATGAACCTTGTGCTCACCTACATATATGTTTATAATGTTCAAAGGGGGTTCGGGCTATTCCAAGTTTGGATGGAGCAAAGATTCTAGTCCATCTGGGTATTCTGCAACATTTATGGTGAGCTGCTTTATTTGTTGGCAGCTTCTATTTGGTCTTGAATGACGTCTTGTGTTTTTGAAATAGTATGCATAGTTTCTTAATTCTGTATATTTGAGGATGCAGGAATTTGGGGACTTGGAATCTCCTATGTACTCCAGGCTTCGTCATTTTTTCGTAACAATATACGACAGGTTTGTCTGTTTTTGTTTTTCTTTACATGTACACTAAACATGTATGCTTAATTGACTTGATTCATTGAGAGATTTGTTCCGGCAGATACATAGATGATGGAACTGTGATTATAGGCATTTTTTTGTTGTTGTTGTTGGCGTACATTTTTGATTCAAGACACTTACTGCAAACATTCTTGCAGGATGAAGAGGAAACCCTCTACCCAGCCAGTTGTTGTGGCCTTTCCGATTTGCCATTATTATGGCTAGCTTTCTATTTCATTTATCAGTGCTTTTAAGAGAATGCTTACATTTGGTTAGCTAGTTTTTCCCTAGAGTTACTTTGTTTATGAACATATAGTCAATATTTTTTGCGCTGTATTATAAAAAATCAGAACTAACAAGATTGGGTTTCCAGCTGTTTCATATGATCCACTCATTACCTGGAAAATAGGGTTATAGAATAGTAAGAAATGAAATCATATTTATAAAATACGAGTTTGTCACATTTTTTTTAGACCACCTGAGTGAAAGTGTGTGTAGTTCATCATGTGTACAGAAACTACCGTATCCTTATCAAAGAACAATATCACCATGGGACATAGCTGTCTCTAGTGCTTCACTGTAGTAGGAGGCACACCCTGACTTTTGACTATAATTAGGGGAAAGTTAAGGTTGACTTGAGTGTCTTTGTTTGCTCCATTTCCTTAAATTTTAATGTAAGTTATGAAGACAGCCTGGGTAGCAAGTCCTATGGATCTCAATTAAACTGATGTTACTTAATTTCAGATACCGAATCTTCTAGAGCAGCTAGGAGACAATTGGAAGAGGCCATCTACAGAGTCTTGTTTGACATGAATGTTCCTGCTGTTTGTTCCATTAATCAAGTATGATAAGTCACCCCTTGGAATTTCTTGGTTAACTATACTATTAAAAGTTTGAATACCATATTCTTTCAAAAATAGGCACTTAGGCTTGGTCTTCAGCAGATTTGAGTTAGTTGATTTTTGTGTTGCTTAAAAGATTACAACCATGAAATGAGTTTACGGTCTTCTTTTACACAATGATTCACTGCTAAATTCGTGGGCGGCACTGGCAAGCCTCTCTATACTGGCAAAGCTTCTGTCGGTATTCATTGAGTAGAAGTAGAGCCACAAGTTTTAGACCTGAATGAAATTGACCAGTTTCTCTAGTACATGAAATAATTTTGTTTTCCCATATCCTACTAATATAGTTCACTGAAAAATAATGTAGGCAATTTTAGCTTTATATGCAGCAAGGAGAACTTCTGGGATTGTTGTAAATATTGGCTTTCGTGTCACTTCCATTGTGCCCAGTAAGTCATTTGGTTTCTTTCTATTTTATTTTATTTTCAATTGGTGATTTTAGTACTGATTGATTTTATGTGAACATTTAGGTTTAGTTTTTACGTTTCCGGCTTCAATATTATGCGTGTCATGAGTATAGATCTCTTTAATTAGCAAGGGCAAGCTCAAGGTAGAGATGGACCCTATTAATGATATTTCTAATAATATATTTTATCTATATACTATCCATCTCCCCTCAAAGTGAAGAACAACAAAATACTCTCAAGCGCTGCCATATTTTATCCTTCTGGCAGATGTGACAATTTATGATTACTGATTTTAATTTTCTTGCAAACTAGGACAGATAATTACAAATCCCCGTTGTAAAAATTCACTCAGGCTTTCTCTTGTTCTGTTGATAGTTTTACAAGGTAAAGTGATGCACCAAGTAGGTATTGAAGTTGTTGGCCAGGGAGCTCTAACACTTACCATGTTTCTAAAAGAGCTGATGGAAAGAAGAATATGCTCGCTGGATCGCTCTACACGATCCGCACACTGAAAGAGGTTAGCATAGTCCTGATTATGGTACACATTGGTTAGGTTATAACTCATATTTTCCTACCATACGCAAACAACACTAAGCATCATGAGTGACCATCAGTTACCCTATCCTACTCCCAGATTGCCTAACATTATCACAGCCTAATTGTTTTACAGAATCTCTGCTATGTTGCTTCTGATTATGGAAGTGAGCTATCTAAAGATACAAATGCATCATATGAAGTCACAGGAGAAGGTCAGTTTACTCTCTCGGAAGAGCGGTTTCAGACAGGAGAGATCCTATTCCGACCACGATTGGGTGGATTGTAATTCCTTATCCTCTCATTTTCTGTTGACTAAATGCGTTATTTTATTTTATACTCGTGTTTTTGATGCTGTTTCTCTGTATCTTTTCAAGATTGTCTTTAACATTATCTTATTAATGGTAAACCATGCTAAAGTCCTCCTATGTGCATCTGTTCATCTCTGCTTCAGCAGTGATAGTCTGTTACATCCTGCCAAAACTTAAACCACTCAAAATTCCATACTGATCCTCTAAGTCGAACATCCCTGTCCCTGGTCTTGCACAATCTTTGCAAGGATATTATAGTTGCACACTTAATCTCTTCTTGTCTACAAGAGGATATACTTTTTTTCATCAATATAGATATCCTGTACGTTCTGCGGTCTTTATGCGGTCACATGTTTCTTTATGGTTCTCTGTTGTCCAGTCCATGCTATCATTAGAAAGTGAGAAACCGTTATTCAAGGTTGCAATCAAGATTGGACTTGTCAATTAGTTCACTACAAATATATTGGCCAGAGAAGATGCATGCTGTGACTGATAACCTATCAGTAAAAGCTAGTTTGACATAGTGCGCCACAGAAATGATGAAGTCCTACCCACATAATTATTAATTCAACATGCTTAAGATATTCATTTTAGGTCAGGCCTTCCACCACTGGTTGCTTCTCTATAATGTCGTGTACAGATAGATGGATGAAATATATCATTTGATTTAGTTTAATTTGTACAGGCGCATGATGGGTTTGCATCAGGCCGTCGCACTTTGCATGGACCATTGTCAAGCTGCAAAAGAAACAGAAGAAAATGACAGATGGTTCAAGACTGTAGTTTTAGCTGGTGGGACTGCATGCTTACCTGGCCTACCAGGTACTTCTCATACATTAAAACTTCTCATCCGTGCTTCTAACATTTTACTCGTATTGTTTCTTTTTTCCTGCATGTCCAACAAGTGGGAGGGTAGACCATAAGGAACGGTTAGAATTTTAATTAAGGATCATCGTCCATTGAAAAATGAGAAGGAAAAGATAAAAGTAAGTAGGGTGGGATTAGTCACATGATTTAGTCCTTGTCAAAACTCACAAGTAAATAGGGGGAGTAGAATGAAAAAGCATTTATTTTTGGTAGAAGCCCTGACTTTAATATGAATTTCATCTACAGAGAGATTAGCTAAGGAGCTAAGTGGACTTGTTTCTGCATCAATGTTCAATGATGTCGAAGTTTTACCCCCTCCTCATGGTGCAAACTCTGCATGGTTTGGGGCAAAGCTTGTCAGTAATGTAAGTTGATGCACTTCTCAGAAGTTGCTTATATTTAGATGCAAAAAACCGAAAAACAACATATTTTTGCTTATATTTCACACACTCATTTTTGTTGTTGGCCCTAGTGTTTTTGTTACCTGTTTTTGACTTTTTTCTTTCTGCATCAGAAATCAATTCATTTGCGATCCAAACAAATTGTTTTGCGAGGCTAATTAGTAATAAACAAAGTGCTCTATTTTTATATCAAATATAGGTACCTTTTGATACGAATCTGATAATATCATCTTTTTTTGTCTTGACTTTGCTTTTACATCCCTGCTTCAACTTCAGTAACAAACCTATAATTCGCTAGTTGACATGAATTTAATACCTACAAAATAATATTAATCATAAGCTAAACCTGATTTCTGTTCTTGATTGAAGTCTTATTAAGATATACACTGGAAACTGATGTGATAATAACACTAGACGCCTGAATCTCGAATTCACTTTTTCTTTTTACTCCTATTGCAATGGACTCAGTAACCTTTGTTAGTTGTTCCCCAGTTCATTTGAAGAAAGCAATTCGGAGCAAGCAATATTTTGTGGGTTTGTTGTACACACTAAGAGTGGAAAACTCCCACACCATCTGATTGTGTTTCTGTCCAAATATGTTTGTGTTTGTACAGGTGAGTACTTTTAGTGAGGCTTGGTGCATGACGAAGAAGCAGTTTCGCGCCAACTATGGACACCATTCATCAACTCGTGGCAAATAGATTCTACATTTCTGACTCATACGTCTTCTGTTTTGAATCACAAGATAGGTACTGTCAACTTTGTGAATGCAATCATGCATTTAAGAAGCTTATTGTTCCTAAATTGCATTCCTTTACTTGATAGTTGATACATCATAATTCAAACCATTAGGTTGTATCTGCATCCATATCTAGCTATAGCACTTCATGGCTGAAAAGAGAAGTTGCTATTGAGCACTCTTTGTCTTAGTTGTCTACGGAGGCATGCTGCTGTATAGAACTTTATTCAAGTTGTATAATGTACTATTCGTCTATGTAGTATAGTAAAGTGTATATAGTATTGTATCTATTGTAATAACTGTTGAGGTGAAAGAAGTAATAACTGTCGAGGTGAAAGAACTATTTGTTAATTTTATTTTATTTTTTGATGCCAAAGAAATTTTATTGAACTAAGAAAGCGATTCAATGTCAGATAACAGATAACTCTCTATGACTCTAGGTGGCTAAGTATGCCACTCTTTAGTAATACTATTCTTCCTGCTGAACTTAGCTAGTTTGTCAGCTGGTTTATTACAGACTCTGGACACAAACTTACAGTGGGATGTTTCTTAATGTATCAATGGCATCTAGCAGGATGTCTTCGTCTTCCCATGAGATAACTGGTGTGGAGCAGTTGATATACTTGTCTATTCCTTGCAGATCTGTTTGGAATTCGATGTGTGTATACCGTAACTGAACTCCCCATCTTGTCGCATCAAGAAAAGCCAGGCATTCTGCTTGTTCCGATCCCCTTACTCCTGCATAGCATTTGCATTTGGAGCCGCGCCATCTACCTGTAAAATCACGCAAAATAATAGAAATGCCAGTTAGCCCAGTTTTTGCATCGTATGAAGCATCACAGTTTATAACATAGAATGGATAAACTGGTGGTTTCCACTTTGGTGTTATTCCCCTAAGTGGCATGTCTGTTCTAATAGGTACTGAGATACTAGCATGAAGTTTTCCTATATAAGTAGCAAAAGAAAGGGCCTTATTAGCAGTCACAATAGGATCTGCCGTCTTTTTCTGAAAATGGACATCGCATCTCTCATTCCAGATGGTCCAGGCAACGATCGTGGCAGTGTTGAGATCCACTGTGTTGTTTGGCTGATGCTGAGGTTTGTCCAGCCAACTCTCGAATAAGGCAGCAATGCGTGTATGATTCCCTGTCAGAACGCTAGCTCCACCCGGGATTTGCATCCAACTGCCCCAGAGAAAGGGCAGTTAAATAATATATGCATAAGAGATTCATCAACCTGATTGCACAGAGGACACATGCAATTGATGTAAGAAACGTTTCTTGAGAGCCTGACTTTGGTTGGGAGTGAGTCTGAGAGACATTTCCACCAAAAATGCTTCACTCTTGGCCAAGTCTTTATCTCCCAAAATCTTTTCCATCTTAGATTGGTGTTCTGTATTCTATCTGATACTTGTAGATTGCCTAGACTTATCTCATGTAACTTGTTGTACGCCGATTTCAGTGAGAAAACCCCGTTGTGTGTTAAGCTCCAGATTAGCTTATCTTCAGCCACTGTTGGTATCCGCATTCTCGTAATTAGCTCCACAGTGATGCAATAATTCACGATTCCAGTCCTTGCTATCTTGAGTAAAAAGATCTTTCACCCATATGTACTGTTCACTATCCATTGCATCGTGTTTTGGTACTGGTGGAATGTTCAAGCCAGTGATCCACACATCTAGCCATATTTTTATTGTTGTACCCTTCCCTAATCTCCACATGTTATGCTGCTTTATGAAACTGAGTTGTTTTTGAATGCCTCTCCATGCCCATGAACAATTGCTTTTGAGAGATGCATGAAGGAGACTGGTACCTGGAAAATATTTGGACTGTAATGCTTTAACCCACTGTTCCTCAGAATGTATGCAGATTCATAGACAATAATGATGCACAACCCATTATTCCTCAGAATGTATCAGCCCCCATTAATGCTGGTATCAGCCTTTATAAATCATGCAGAGTTGGCCCAACTCAAACAATGAATTAAGGATGCAAGATAAGTCATGAGATGGCCAATGCATTGGTCAAAAGCTCGGACGAAATCCGGGAAAATGCGTGCAAGCTAGTGATACAGGTTGTGCATCATTATTGTCTATTACTTTTAACTCTGCAGTGTTCTTCATATTCCTCTTCTGTCGTGGCTCTTTCTTTCAGTTGTTCAGCCACAATAACTAAATGAAGAATAGTTCTTTGTGCTATGTCACAGCTTGTCGAATCCGACCACAATCTGTTGAATTATTGGTCAATTTATGAATATAATAGTAATAGTTGTAAAATGGACAAACAAATCAAAGATACTCGCAGCTTTTACCGTGGGGATTATTATCTTCTACTGCTCTAGTTTTACAATATCCGTAGACGATCTTCTGTCGATTTCTCAAAAGATGTAAAATGCAATAATGCGTTAAACTCGTTAATAAGTAGGCTCATTGTTGATAAAGTTGTTTCACAATTCACATGCACTTTTCCGCTATATGTTAACTTCTTTTTTGTCATGAACCCACGAATCATCACACAGATTATTTTGATCTTTCACTGTCTGCACCGTAGTGGAGTGTTGCAATCTGGCTTTTTCTAATTGGGTGCAAAGTAGGTTAATCCTACTTTTATACGACTCTAGTCTTAAAGATAAGTTTTGCTTCCCTTAATTAAGAAAAACAACATCATTTTCAGTTGAAGATTCCTCTGACTTTTCACTTCAGTCAACTTATTTCCTACTCAAGATACTCACAACTCACAACAATACTTCAAACATCTCAGATAGTGTTTTTTTTTCAGAATCATTTCTGTTTCATTGGATTATCTTCATAATTGTCAAAGGTTAGGTTTTGAATCTACTACTATTTGCTTGAAAAATTGCCAATTGTTGATTGTATACAGAATTGCTTATTCCTTGTTATTGTAATCTGAAAATTTTGAATTTCTGTTACTTATGAGTTGGATAAAGTGAAAAAGAAGAGAGTTTAGGGTTCAAATATGATTTTTGAATTCATGTTTATGTATTATCAAGTTTCTTAGGGTTATAATTTACTGTGTGCTTTGAAAATCCAAGATTGATAGCTAAGAACTTTGTGGTTAAAGGAATTCATTAACATGGAAATGAACTAACAGATTATGAACTTCAGGAGTGCTTGGAAGTTGGGAGAAACTTTCACTAGATACCTAGCTCTTACAATTGTACTACCCCAGACATTTTGGATGGAATTCCCTTGAGAATTTGCTGAACTGAGTCTAATAGACACAGGCTCTGAAATCACGCTGAGATCACTAGTATTATCCAGTGCAACTACTTCATCCATGAGCTTGGATAAAACCTTGATTCTAATTGTGCACGATTTCACCACTGCATGACTATCACCTGTGTGTTATTAGTTTTACACTTTCTCTTGAATTCATTTTGTGATGTATGTTCAACATTCTGTTTTTTCTTTTTTTTCATAGCCTATCTCTCAATACCTGACTGTCCTTCAATTTTGTTTTTTCTGTCTTTGGTGTTAGGCTCACCGAGTTCAGGAAAGGATGGTTGCGTTTGGGAAGAAGTTAAAGGACAGACAAATTCAAGAATGGCAGGGGTATGTCAAGTTTGTGTTATGCGAAGCGATACTTATGCTACTTACTGGTGCAATGATTTAAGTATTAATTTGGATAGATCTTAGTGAGCAATTTTCAATTGTTAGACTTTGGCGAGAATCTGTTATTTCAGTTTTTACAAATTCTTGCTTCTTTGTATATATCTTATCTAAGCTTATATAAATGGTTGTTGTTTTGATGTCTTTAGATATTACATTAACTATAAGTTAATGAAAAAGAAAGTTAGACAGTATGCTCAACAAATTGAGGTTGGAGCGCAAGATCGTCGTCATATTCTCAAGGAATTTTCAAGGATGCTGGATAAACAGGTATATAAAATATTTCTGTGGCTTTCTGCACATAGGCACCCCAACCTAATTGCTGAACATTTTGGGATTGGGTTGGTCAGATCTATGTATCATGTGTCAAAGGATATCAGGAATTCCACTAATTGTGAACAGCTGTCCGTAATGGTTAACGTAAATTCAAAGCCATCATATTAGATTGTCGACTGTATACTACACGCAACATGGTACAAGTATGTGAGAGTAGAAATAATAATCTCATGGAATTGTTCGTCAAAAGGTTTTGAAGAAAAAAGAAGAATCTGATGCAGTATTTTTAGCAGGTTGATTTTGATGTCTGTTACCATTCTTCATTTAGTTGAGGATAATTGGAGTTTTACCATGGTGAGCATAGCAGAAAACAAGATAATGGACGATAAAACGACACATGAATGTGTTGGAGTATGTGGCTCGATAAACACCACATATGTATAGCTAGGATAGTCCCACATGGAATAAGAGGAGTACATGTGGCGCTTAATAAGCTTGGGCATCTCCTTACATAGCACCGAGGCCTTTTAGATTAAAACCCCACACCTGCTCCAACAGGTGGTCAAGTGGGGACAATATCGGTGCTGTGGTCGGGCCCAGAAGTAGGGTCCGGCGATCCGTGAAGATCCTAACAGAATGTATTTGTGAATATGTAGGTCCTTTGCGCTCTTTAGTTATTGATCAAGAAAATAATGTCTCTGCCTTTTCTGGAAAGAATATGTTATCAAGTGTTGTCCACAGTGGTCTGTTACTTCTTTGTATTGATTATAAAATGAATGGCCTCGTTTTCCTGTTTATTTTCAGATTGAAAAAATTGTCTTGTTTCTTTTGGAACAACAAGGCTTACTTGCAAGCAGGATAGCGAAGCTTGGAGAGCAGCATGAATATCTTGTACATCAACAAGAGATATCCCAAATATCTGCACTACGCGAGGCGTATAGAGCAGCAGGACAAGATCTCTTGAAGCTGCTCTTTTTTGTTGAGGTCAATGCAATTGGCCTGCGAAAGATACTGAAGAAGTTTGATAAGCGCTTTCACTACAAATTCACCGATTACTATGTCACAACACGTGCAAATCACCCATATTCCCAGCTACGACAAGTGTTCAAGCATGTGGTATATTTCCAAACCAACATCGAGTCTTTACGGAAATTTATCAAAGAAAATGTTAGGCATCTAGCAGTTCCTTTTCTAATATCCTAGTTTGGTTAAAGAATAAAAACTCTACAGTGCTGGAACATATGTTGTATGTTTCTGAAAAGGTCCTGCGTAATATGTTGATGGATGTTGTGGCTGACCATTTGACACCTTCAGGGGATCTGGGCCGTAGTAGGAGCCATTTCTCGCAATCTTGCGGATCTTCAGGATCGCCAGGGGAGCTACTTGTCCATTTATGATCAGCCATCTCTTCCAATACAGGTTTACATTTATTTCTGTTATGGTTATACTGATTTATTAATTTTAGCTATGTTCACTATTTAATTTCTTGCTCCTTGTTACTACTTAATAAGGTCCGGATTTTTCGATCATTTGGTTTTATGTCAAGGGATTCAGTGTAAAAAATGGTTTCTTGTGCAGGAGCCTGTTATCGATTCAATTAAAACAGCTATAGACAGGTTATCTCGCTCAACAAACTTCCTCAACTTTCTAGGTCAGCATGCACTGATTGTGCAAGAAGAAGAGTTACCATCTGCAGTTGATGATCACGCTGATGAGGAGAACTATGCTTTTATGTCGCTTCTATTGAACTTGGTGAACACATTTCTCTATATGGTCAACACCTATATCATTGTACCCACAGCAGACGACTACTCTACAAGCCTTGGAGCCGCACCAACAGTCTGTGGGGTTGTGATTGGGGCGATGGCTGTTGCTCAAGTGTTTTCTTCAGTTTACTTTAGCGCATGGTCAAACAAATCATACTTCAGACCTCTTATATTTAGCAGTATTGTTCTGTTTTTCGGGAATGCCATGTATGCGTTGGCATTTGATCTCGACTCCATAGCAGTCCTTCTAATCGGTCGTCTATTATGTGGGTGAGTAATTTGACTTTTGCATCCACGAGTTAGACTCAGACTTCTAATTGTCTTCCCCATTTTGGGATACATAGCCTCAATACCTTTTTGACACTGAACAAGGAATTAGCTATGAGTTGTTCAGACTAGTCTTATCCAGTGAATATAACATTGAGGAGCTATATAATTAGTTGAATTACCACAATTAATTGAAGTTAATTAACTATTGGCAGAGTTCTTAGTTTGTCTTAGAATTGTTCTAAAAGATTGCTCATTTGCACATACAGACCTTTTCATTGAGAGATCGTAAATCGTAACTATGTTACTTTATATCTTCTGACTTGAGGAAGTTTATCAATGTTTCAGATTTGGATCTGCAAGAGCTGTTAACAGGCGTTATATCAGTGATTGTGTGCCTCTAAAGATAAGAATGCAAGCTTCTGCAGGATTTGTTAGTGCTAGTGCTTTAGGGATGGCATGCGGTCCTGCTCTTGCTGGCTTACTTCAGACAAACTTCAAGATTTACAGGATCACATTTAATGCAAACACATTACCAGGCTGGGTTATGGCTCTGGCGTGGCTAGTCTATCTTGTGTGGTTGTGGATTTCATTTAAGGAGCCTATTCGTCAAAATGAAGGAAATGATACTGCTGAGGAAGCTAATCCTGGTAAAGTTTCTTCCGATTATTACACATATTGGTTATATGCCTAATATTTCAGAAGCAGTTTTCTTTTTTTTTTTAAAATTTTGTTTTGTTCTTTCTAAAAAAACCGAAGAGCAGAGTCTAGCAAAATAATGTTGTACTTCCGGAAAGAGTGAGATTAGAATGTCGTTCTCAAAGGAAATGATACAGAAAAAGTTAAAACAAAGTTGTGAAAGAGATGCTAATATTCGTATTCTTGCATCCTGTTTTTTTATTACTGAAATTTGGGGGGATTTTGTAAAGTAAAACAGCATTATATTAAAATAGAGGCTGTTAAATAGTTTTGTTCATTTGCAGGAGTAGGAAATGGCGAGCTAGAAAGCCGACTGACAGAACGCTTACTCTTAACTTCAGAAGATAAGCAACAAGATGAAGATGATGATGATAGTGAAGAAGCTTCTGAGGAATCTCGGAAGCCAGCTAGTTCAATTCGAGAAGCCTATAGATTGCTTACACCGTCTGTCAAGGTTTGATTTTTATTTACATAAGCGTTAGCAGTCAAATATCTACTTTCTAAAAAAAAGTAAATGATAGCTTTTAGATGGTTAGTTCCAGTAGGATAAATATTTGGTTCTGATTTTTCTAGGCTGTCAAGTTGACCTAACCTTTGGCCAATTCAAACACCCATTCTCATGTAAGAAACCATGTTGTGCTCCAAGTTTTCTTTTGTCGTGTGAGAATGGTCGAACACAGGTTATATTGCTTTTGTCGGAATTCTGAATGCTTCTTTTGGGGTGTCTCCTTCTTTCCGCAGTTAGAGCGTTTAGTTGAAACCTGGTGGCTTATATTTACTTACTAGCGGAACTTTCCCAATTGGTTCAACTTCTATAACTTTAACAAGGAAACAATTTCTAATCTAGTTTTCCAAATCCTATCAAGATTGCTTTAGTTTATTAAAAATGCCAGATGAGTTTCTGCACATTTATTATGTTTCTTTATATTATGGTTCATAGTTCCGCCATTATGGTTCCTCACTTTTGTTTTGTCAAACTTTCAGGTCCAGTTGTTGATTTATTTTATGCTCAAATATGCAATGGAAATTTTACTTTCTGAATCTAGTGTAGTCACTACATACTACTTCAGTTGGTCCACTAGTTCAGTAGCAATTTTTCTTGCTTGCCTGGGGATAACTGTTCTCCCCGTAAACATTTTCGTAGGAAGCTACATCAGCAACATGTTCGAAGACAGGTGTGCCTTCAGAACTCATAAAATCTCTTTTATTTTCTTAATCTGGTTGTGAACATCATTCTCTGTTAGTGGTTTAATATGGCTTGACAATGGTTTACCACCGCTGCCTATCAATGTATTCTTTCAGGCAAATTTTATTGGCATCTGAAATTATGGTATGCATTGGAATACTCTCAAGTTTCCATATCATAAGCCCATATTCTGTGCCTCAATACGTCTGCTCAGCATTTATCACATTCGTATTTGCTGAAGTTCTTGAAGGTAAGTCATATTCCTGCTGTCTTTTTAGGAAAAGTGATACTTTTTGCTTTCGATTGGCTTCTCAATGTTTCTGCTTGTTCTGCGCTCATGCAGGTGTCAATCTAGCACTTCTATCTCGAGTGATGTCATCAAGGCTAGCTCGTGGAACTTACAATGGTGGATTGCTGTCAACAGAAGCTGGAACTTTGGCTAGGGTGATTGCAGATGTGACAATAACACTGGCTGGCTACTTAGGTCAGAGTAGTCTCTTGAATATAACCCTGCTTCCGTCACTTATTATATGTTGCGGTTCCATTGTTGCCACCCTTTACACCTACAATTCTCTCTACTGATTCATTTTTGTCAACATGACCTAATCGTATTCTCAATTTATCTTTCCCTTCTTCAGTCTCTCTTGCCCGCAGTTATCTCTTTTCATCCACTCTTTTTCTGTTTCCCTTCATTTCTAAGTATTTCTATTTTTGCGGGTAATGTGAAATAAAACTAGCTCAATTTCCTTGATTTCATGGGAAGTCATGTATTTGCCAAGTGCTCAGCTGATTCCTTTTAGTATGTGGAAGGAAGGCCGTGTCAATGTATTCTACAATAGATATCATATCATAGCGGGGGATTAGATTTCAGGTGATGAGACGTGAAATCAGTTATTTTGAAATGCATCACAAGAATGTATGCGAGGCAATATCAAATGATGCTAGAAATTGCATGCACCGGAGAATCCACATTCCACCTTCTTTTGGATGAACTAAAAGACTTCCGTTGCGGATTTTTACAAGCCCAATTTTGGAGGACCGGTAGTGGCCATTTTCCTTTAGAAGGAACATGCCAATGGCTAAGAGAGACTGGGAGAGGGCAAATGGGCAAATTTACCCATTCCCTCTCCACAATGGACAAGCATTTGCGCATCGCATCCGTGCGATCAAACTTGACCGAGCAAGCTTTAGGCGCTGAGCGTCTAATCCTTTGTTGTTCTGTCGAGCCTACGCCGCTAACGGGTAGTTGAGCCAATGACCATAGACCCGCCCCTGTATATACCATTCTTCCCCTTTTCAAAAGCATACCTTCCACTCTCATAAGCTCCAGCAAATCTCTTCTAATTTCAATTTTTTTTGGCTTCATTGAAATTTTTTCTGTAATTAGCCTAAATCTGAAGGAAAAAAAAAACAGAAAAAAAATGACAGGTTAACCAAAAAAATGTTTGAACAAGAGTTTGCAGTCCTAAGTTTAGACGGGAAGAAGATGCTGCTATCTGCAAAAAAAACTATGTAGCTTTAGAATTGATCCTATCAACGGTGTTCAACAGTAACATCTTAGGCAGAAACTCTTGATCCCAAATTTCGTGATGCTTTAGGGTTGTTAAGTCATTTTAGTGAAATCAACAAAGACATGAACAATTAGGTATGCAAAATGTAGTTGAATTTTTTCAATTGGTATTTAAAATATGTTATGTCTGTTATATTATAGTAACAAACTGATAACTTTTTCAACTTACAGTAGCGTAAAACTCGATCAAGAAGTTTGACATAAAAGAAACAATATTGGTTTCAAGTAAAAACTATGTTTCCACATCCTTTAGAAGCCGAATCGATTTAATCCTGATTTGTTGGACGGTTATACTTTACCGAATCACCATACTAGGTTTCACACCACCAATTTACGGTTTTTATTTTTTGGGTCATGATCGAAAATATTATAATTTAGTGAATTATTTTCGCCCACAAGTATTAAGCCCTTACATCCTTAGGCCTTTAGCAACAAAAGTCTTTCTTTCATTCCTTTCAATCTCTCAATACATCCCATACCGCATTTGAGGTTTACAATGCATCAATCCCACAAAAACAACAACATAACCAATAATTCAGCATTCTCATTTACTACATCAAAGGAAGATAAACAGAACATATGCCATCACTCTCTTAGTGATGCCCAACTCTCTCAAGGCCTAGCATATGCTATCCTAACTTAGCCTACCTATTTACAATATCTGTCATACTATTTGCATAGTAGTTACATGACCAAAACCGTGCACAACTAGATGCACAATCCTTGTGTAGCCAAGTGGCCAACGGGTAATTTCGAATCAAATAAAGCGATGCAAAACTGACCAGCTTTTTCTAATCGCACAAGTCATGCCACATTTGTGCCAAACGTTTTTGGGCACTCTAATTAGGTTATAAACTCACTTTATGTTTGTTCTCTCTTGTATCCCAACTCTGGCATACGTGTAAATCCAATGACTAGTGTAAAGCCAATGACGACCTGGTAACCACCATACTTGAGCCAATGTTGCATCATTGTGCACCTTCATGCCTTGGAATTGAGCTGCACTTTCTTGGACGCTTAAGATACAACAAACTCGTGACAAAATGATTCTCTATTGATGCCAATACTTCTTAATGCATCATATGCTCCATGTATCACAAACTTTTTCTTAGCCGAGTAATAGACAATAATGATGCACAACCTGTATCACTAGCTTGCACGCATTTTCCAGGATTTGGTCAGAGCTTTTGGTCAGAGCTTTTGACCAATGCATTGGCCATCTCATGACTTATCTTGCATTCTTAATTCATTGCTTGAGTTGGGCCAACTCTGCATGATTTATAAAGGCTGATACCAACATTACTGGGGGCTGATACCATTTAGCCGATCCAACGGCCAGGATCGCTTAAGATCTTGAGATGGTATCATCCCTTAGTAATGTTGGTATCAGCCTTTATAAATTGTGCAACTCTGGATTCTAGGACATGCACCATTTTGCCATTAATGTTGCATATATCAACAACCTTTCTGGTTAGTTACAATTCACTGATATGGGCAGCGCCTCTAGATCTAATTATTTTGGTGAGTTCTTGGCGTATGATTAAAATTCTTTGCGTCAAGCTCTTGTTCTTAAAGTTTTGCCAGTTGCAATTGCTTGGTCTATTTGGAAGGAACGTAACTTGAAAGCCTTTCAAGACAAGAGTAAGGAGGTGAAGGGGATTATCAAGCAAGTGAAGATAACAGTGGCTAAATGGCTGCATAGCCGGGGTGTCTTCACTAGTACCACCATCCCGCAATTTACAATTAGCCGGGAAGAAGTGATTTTTCAACCTCCTTGATTTGTTCTTGTCAGTGAAGCAGAGGGAGCTTTTTTGGTGTTTTTTCTTGTAACCATTAGCTTTCAAGCTTTAGTTTGTGTTTGGGGGTTGCATCATGTTTCTCCCTTTTCTTTCTTGATTCTTTTAGTTTAGAGAATATACTTCGGGTACTTCAATCTTGCATCTATGAAAATTTTAATTCAGTCATCAAAAAATTACATACTCAAAATGAAAATAGTAACCTTCATCCGCTTCACAGAGGTTTCATGCGCTCCAGGAGGTCCCAGGTTCGAGTCTTAGATGGCGCAATATTACAGAGTTTGACATGGACGGTAGAGCTTGCCCTCTTTGTGACGACCCATAGCCACACTATCCGCTTCGGATCCCTCGGTTGGTTCCTCATGAGGCTCGCTGGTAGGCTAGTACGACAACCTGTTCAACTATTGTAGTAGTACGCTGCTTGGAGCTTAACTTGTTAGGCTTCCAATTAGTTAAATATGTAATAATTTCAAATAAACATTAAAAAAAAATCTCAGCTTGTTGCTAGTTTACCAACCAAGGTTGTATGCCGATCTTAGTTGTATTTCTTAAAAAAAATATAAAAAATAAATAAAATAAAACAGGTAAGTTTGTCTAGCTAGATTGGGGTATACCCAGATTAATTGGGGTATACCCAATTTTAAAGGGGTTCATTTGTGTGTGTGTGGAAGGGGGTGTATTAAAATGGACAAAGTTACAAAAATACCCTTATGCATTATAATTCTTATTACCCTAATCAAATTTTATTTTTTTCATTTCATCTTCTTCCCTTCTTCTCCTCCTCCACCATACCATACCGGCTTCTCCATCACTCCACCATCGAAAACCCGTCGATTCGAAAATTCCGATTAATCTTCAAACATGGGACCGCCGCCTAGGATAGTCGTATGAAAAGAACAAATATAAAACCCAATCAATATAACCCTAGAATTGAAAATTTAGTTCAACAAAAACTGAGTAAAAAAAACCTTTGAAGAAGAAGAAATCAACGTCGCTCAAACCGAAGAAATGACGCGATTGAGAAAATAAGGGCCTACTTAAACTCACTCCAGTACTTCAATTTTATGTTTGCATGTTAAATTAGGTTAGAAAAATCAAAATTGTGAATCTGCAGTTATTCAGCCGACATGGTCTCTGATTCACGACCCTGCCGACTTTTCATAGTTAAGGTTAGTCGGCAAGCTCTTAGGTTAATTATCATGCCGGATGTTTAATATCTGTAACTGCTTTTACAGGATCGACAATGTATTCAACCTTAATACCTTGTCGGCGATATATGTTTTGTATTGTCGTTGGGTTATAATTTTTTACCCTGCCGACGATGTGTTTTGAAAAATGTTAGTGTCTCTTGATGCCTAAAGTCATAAGGTCAGCATGGTATTTGAACACTACCCCGCCGGCTGCATTTTAGCCAGCATTGTATGATTTATAGACCCTGCCAACTAATTGTGTGGAAAATTCTTGTATCTATTGTGTTCAGAGTTGTTATAAGCCGGCACGTTAGTTGAATATGACCCTGCCGACTATTGTTTAGCCGGCATGCGTTATAGTTTTCGATCCCGCCGACTGTTGATTTTTTTTTAAATTGTTCTTGTTTAGGTTGCAAAAGGGAAAGAATAAAAATGTTACTCCTCCTTCAAGACCTCCTCGTGTTGGTGAAAAACTCTTGACTACAACACATCGAAGGACATTAGTTGAGCCGGGAACGCTCAAGATCCGTGAAAAAAATGATTCTCAACCACCACCAGAACCCAGTGATTCAGATGAAACTCCAGATGAAGACCAATCAAATCCATCTGGCAGAAGAGGTAATGATCATGATGGTGTGAAAGAACTCCGGCTGCTAGAGGAGATGATGAGCATGATGATGATGATCAAGACATGCCACCTATTGGATGAGGTAATGGTGATGGTGATAACAATGATGGAGATAAAGATAAAGATAGACATGATGAAATTGTTGAAGAGGAAGAGGATAAAGAAGAGGAAGAAGAAGAAGGTGGAGAAGAAGCAAGTGATGATCAACAAACTGAAGCTACAACTACAACTGCAACTACAACCGCTAACGGGAGACCGAAGAGGGTTATCACTAAACCGGCTGATTCCCACATGCTTCCCCCTCACTTGAAGGTCACACTTAAACCAGGTCAGCCTCCATTAGGGACCCCAGTAGATGGTGGACATGTTCTTTTTGGGTACAAAGAAACATGGGCATGTGAAATCCATAATGCTATCGTAAGTAATCTCAATGAAACTCTGTTTTTATTTAAGTGCATCTATCTATCTTAAATTTTCTTCAAGTGTTTGTATTTCTTTTAATTTTGTGTTTTTGGTATTTAGGATCACAAGCGTGACATCCGTCTTTTAAGGCGCCAAGCTTCAAACACTATGATGAAGAAATGGCCACTTGAATGAGAATATGCCGAGGTGCAAGCGATTGTCAAGAACTTCGGGTTGTGGCCTGCGGTGGAGAGTTCGACTGTTAAGTATGACAGAGTTACCATATTTGCATTCTGTGAGAGGTTCTACGGAGAGACTGATACAATGTTATTCTCAGTCGGTGAGATGGCGGTAACTCTCGATGATGCTTATCAAATTTTAGGCCTCGAGGTTGAGAGAAAAGCAATCAGTGATGGCTACGAAGATGACATTTCTTGGGAGAAGATCTTCAAATTGACCAAAATCTTGTTCGGTTTGGATGAGAAGCAGTCAGATTCTTTGTTTGTGATGAAGGATGGTTATTTAAACAACAAGTTAAGTCTGAAGATGTTGAGGGATAATACTCCGAGACCCAAAAACCTTTAATAAGGAAGGAAGTGTGTCCATGGTGCAAATCAATTTCACCGCGTCAGCTTATTTTCTATACATCTTGGGCAATTGTATCTTCCCTGACAGTTCCGGAAGCTTGGTTGACGCCAAGTATCTTAAACTATTGCATCCCTTTCATGAGATGCATAAGTATTCTTGGGTTACCGTGGTGGTTGCCTTATTGAATGCAAAGTTGACAAAGGGTTCAAGGGCACTGACTAAACAAGTTAACGAAAATCTATGTCTCTTCCAGGTAATTCAATTATATAAATCATTTATACTTGCAAAATGCTTATATGATAAGATTCTTATTAAACTTTGTGTTTGCATAGGTTTGGGTATATGGGCACTTCCCTTCTTTGGTGAAAGCCAACCCCCACGTCAAAGTAAACACTAAACTTGCGAGTCACCTGCCAAGAGGACAACGATATAGTTTTACTGGTGCTCAGGATAAGGATATGCCACAACAACTTATCAACATGCGAGTCGCCTTGGACAAAATGACCGCGGATGAGGTAATATTTTGATCCGTATCGAGATGATAAAAAAGATAAGAAAATCGTAAGGAGAGATGATGTTGCATTGTACTACGGTCCCTTGTTTTACCCCCAAGGATTTTCAATGTACGATACAACTCTGGTAATGCGACAAGTGGGTTACGTCCAAGAAGAACCTCATCCCAGTGATAAACCTCACTTTAAAGTGGTAAGGAAGGAGTGCAGAACGTCCCAAAAAAGTATTGACGTCCATTACGCTCCAGCGTCAGAGATTTCTCGTTGGGACGAAAGACGTGACCATAAAATTGATACGAGTCTTTTGGACGAGGTGACTAAACGTCATGAAGCTCATGAGAATTACATGACGTGGTACTTGGGTTTTGCTCGTCTTACTGTGATTAGGGAAGAGAATGCTGAACAATCGGGTCGTAAGAGGAAGATGCCACTGAAAGACCCTACAACAAGTCTTAAGAACTTTGTAAGTATTTTAGAGTTGCTTTAAGATTACATTATCGAATCATTCTATTAATTGTTTGTTTTTTAATTGAAAATAGAAGGAGCATTTGAAGACCCTTGTGAAGATGATGTGTTGCGCGAGAGAAAGAGGAAAACCTTCGTCGATTGAAGAGCAAACTAAGCACATTGACTATGCTAGCAATGTTGATAATGAAGATGCCACCGAAATGTTCCATCAAGCTAATGTTGAACTAAAGAGGGGAGCACAAGCCAAGAGGAATACTGAACAAAAGAGGTCTCGTACTCGTGGTGGTGGTGGTGGTAGTGGTCGTGAAAATGCTAAATGGGGTCGTGGTCGTGAATGAAAGCATTTCTAGTTTATATCTTTATGTGTTAGACAAATGTTAAGGTTAATGGTTGGACAAATGTTTTTTTAAGGTTTATGAGACACATGTTTTCTTATTTTGGATAAATGTTGGATTTCTAGTTGTTGAATGAATGGTTTGCTTAGATATGTCATTCCGTCGGCATGGTTTTGAGTGAATGTTCTGTTAAGTTACTATGCCGACTAAACAAGGGTCATCAAGGTTGTGAATTGGCAGACTGCCGGCCCTGAAAGCAGGAATGGTGCAGTTACCAGGTTCGGAAAGGTAATAAAATAAATACACTGCCAACTATATGTTAGTCAGTAATGTAATGAACAAATTCCGTGCCGGCTTAAAACAGCAGAAAATGACCTTCTCCTGTGTATGAAAATTTTTATAGCCGACAGGGTAAGAAAGTTAAGACACTGCCGACGGTGTGTTAGTCGGCAATGTAATGAAAAAAATTTCTTGCCGGCTTAAAACACCAGAAAATGACATTCTCCTGTGGTTCAAAAATCATAACATCGGCAGGGTAATAAAATTATTTCCCTGCTGACTATGTTTTAGCCGACATTGTTTTAAAAAAATACATTGCCGACCATATGCAACAGAATATGACCTTTCCTGTGTATGAAAATTTTTATAGCCGGCAGGGTAAGAAAGTTATGACACTGCCGACGGTGTGTTAGTCGGCATACTGTGGAAACAGTGACCTAGCCGGCGGTTTCAAAATTCAAATTTTTGTAAGTACAACTGCATTGATTGACTACCCTAACGGCCAAATTTGGGAACCATCCTATAAATACACTAGTTTTCTCTACTAAACAACACACACCTATTTGCATATACTCTCCAAAGCTCATATCATAATCTAATCTTTCTAACTCTCCCAATACCTCTACATACAACAATGTCATCATTTGATTCGAATGAAGATCTATCCATCACCAAAGCATGGTACGCGGAAACTCGAGTTAGAAATCAGTCCTCCGTAAGGGTAGATGCCGAAACCTTTTGAGAAAAGGTATACAACAAATATAGGCAAGAGTTTGGGAATCCGAATGGAAGAAGTGTTCAACAAATCCATGATAGATACTAAGTCATCAAAAGTGCGATACTTGCTTATTTATCTACTCCAACATCGGATTTTGAACGCTAGCCACTTTAGCTTGTCCATTGAACAATTTGTAAGTGTTTTTGTGGTTTATTTTACGTGATCCATGTTGTTTTATCTCCCAATGAAACACCACTAACTAAGTAAGTTTGTGTTGTGTTGTGTTTTTGTAGCATGAAGTCGTGAAAGCGCGCTACTTGGAGGAAAAGGGGGAAGCATTCGCATTCGATGCAAGCTATCACTTCATCGTTTCTAAAATTCCGGAGTGTGCCACGGAGATGATGGTGGGTGAATCGGACTCGGATTCCTCCGACGAGGATTGATGGTTTTAGAAGTTTTTGTGTAGGTTTTGTGGGTAGATCTCTATGTAAACCCTCACGAGACTATAACTCGTCTACTAGGGTCGCCTAGGGGTTCAAAGGATTAATGCATGTGCGAAGTGCATCTGTTATTCCTGCGACAAGGAGTTAGATTTTGTGTTTTAATCAATGTAGTGACAAAAATTGCATGAATAAATACATGCCGACTCTAAGTTAGCCGACATAGTAAGAAATCAATAAGATGCCGACTACTGAAGCATTTACCACAGTCTCATGTGTGCCAAAATAAAAAAGTCGGTACTGTCAAGCATGCCGACCAATGTTAGTCGACATATTCTTCATTCGTCGATCTTGCCTGTTAGAGCATTTCTCGGTCGAACTCGCATGTGTTGCTATCTCAAGCATGTTTGTCAATGTTAGTGATCAAAACTATAAGTCTTGATTTCTAGCCTACATAGCTAAAGGTCTCGGACTAGGATAGAAAGTGTAGTTGAGCTCAAGAACTCCATGGAAATCATCATACAAGACGAATGACTATTCAAGGAACTTGTGGATCTTCATCGACTAAAAGGTATGTGGAGACTTGAACTTATCTATCACTCAAAAGTCTATCTACTCTATCTCCTATTTTGAGACAAAAGTCGGTTTGCTATATAGACTTTGGTTATACACATTTGCTATTTCGAGCCGAGTTTATCTCGCCTATCTATTTCTCGAAATATGTGTTGGTAAGATTTTGCTTTGGACAAGTTCATCTTTACCTAGTGACGAAAGTAATGACACGTTTCAATCACCTTGAAAATTGCTTACTTTGACGAAATGTCCTCTAAGAATGTTTGGTTGAAATGAGAGTTTAGATTAAATAACCAATGATGGATATAAGCATTGTGTGGCAACACATATATGTATAAGTCATTTTTCCTTGAACCAAAGTTTGCGAACTTTGTTGATCAAGAAAACCGGAACAAGATCCGTGAACTCAGTCCGCGAACTGGCGGACGTTCTCGACCCGATAAAATCTGCTGGAGTTTGAGAACTCCTTCCGGGAACTTAAATCCGCGAACTAAGTATGCGAACTTAAGCTGGTTATATCTAAAGACGATTGTTTGTGAACTTATTTATATTAACTAAGGAATGCTAAATGCAAACCGTGGCTATATAGTTCATGAACCGATTCGAGTGAATCAAATCGTTTTTGCTTCGATTGTGTCTTGTGTAGTTACATAAGATTTCCTTGCAATTGAACAACTCTCTAACTAGTTCATTTGAGTCATTTGAACTAGTTATGGTGAAGAAGAACATGGTTGATATGAAAGTGCTCATATGACTAACCATTGGTTAACTATTGTTGAACCAACAAATGTTCATGTTTGGTTACGGTTACATAAACCTAAAATAGTTCATTTCATTTGTGTGTAACAAACTAAGTTTTCGATCTAACGGTTGGAAGATATTAACTTGAATCTAATCAGGTTTTCATCTAACGGTGAATATTGAATGCTTTGTTACCAAGTTAACATTGATTGCAAACCCTGATTTGAAAGACTATATAAGGGAGAACTCTAGCAACTGGGAAACCTAATCCCCACACCTCCTGTGTGATACTAGTTGTATTATCTAGAGTCGATTCTCCTTTAACCTTAGGTTTCTTCTTGAAAACCAAGTTAACGACTTAAAGACTTCATTGGGATTGTGAAGCCAGACCGATACTACTTTCTCGTAGTTGTGTGATCTGATCTTGCTGATTCTATCGTTTTGAGTACAATCGTAAAGATTGGCTTGAGATTTATTTCTCCGATAGGCAAGATAGAAAAGTAGTCACAAACATCTTCGTCTCATCGTTTGTGATTCCACAATATCTTCTTTCGTCGCGTCGATTAAGATTATTGTGAGGTGATTGATAATACTAGGCTGTTCTTCGGGAATATAAGTCCGGGTTATCAATTGGTTCCTGTTCACCTTGATTTATCAAAAGACGGAACAAAACTCGTAGGTATTTCTGTGGGAGACAGATTTATCTATTATGTAGACTTTTCTGTGTGATACAATTTTTTTATTAAAGTCTTCGACTTTGGGTCGTAGAAACTCTTAGTTGTGGGTGAGATCAGCTAAGGGAATCAAGTACGTAGTATCCTACTGGGATCAGAGACGTAAGGAGCACAACTGTACCTTGAATCAGTGTGAGATTGATCGGGGTTCAAACCAAGGTAGTCAATATCGGTTGTACCGCCTGATATTATAGGTTTTTGTTAAGTATCGTAAAAAAACTGTACTATATCTAAAATATCGGCGATACAAGGATGGAACGATAAAAACGCTCGTATCGGCCGATACAAACCAATATATCGGGTTCACTTGTACATTGATAATATCAACAAGAGTAATTTGGTAGAATAAATTATTTATATATTAAAATTTATAAAGAGAACCTTTCCTCATAATTATATCCTTCCTCTATACCCTTGAAAACTCAATCTGATTCAGTAATGATGTTGGAATATGATTGAATTTGTTCAGTGAAGCTTTTAATCTTGAGAATTAATGTATCATATGACACCAAAAATTTTAGATTGAAAAATTTATAAATATTTAAAATTCTTGGTCTTAATGATGTATCACCTATAAAAACCGATATAATCTTTTGTATAGGTGTATCGGACCGAGTCTATACGATACCGATACACGATATTAACTACTTTGGGTTCAACTACAGTCCAGACCGAAGTTAGTTTGTAGTAGGCTAGTGTCTGTAACGGCTTAATACAGTGTGGTGTTCAATCTGGACTAGGTCTCGGGGTTTTTCTGCATTTGCGGTTTCCTCGTTAACAAAATTTCTGGTGTCTGTGTTATTTCTATTCCGCATTATATTTTATTATATAATTTAAATATCACAGGTTGTGCGTTGTATCGATCAATTGTTAAATCCAACCTTGGTTGTTGATTGGAAATTGATTGATCCTTGGATATTGGTATTTGGTACCATCCAAGTTTATTATCCTTGTATTTGATAAAGACTCGCAAATTCTTATTTACTTGAGTAAAGATCAAATCAAGTGAGAGAGATATTAACTCCTCAATATACTTTTCTCTAGATTGAGTCTTACTGTCTAGTTGATTCTCTGGAAAGTATATTGGAGTTTGTCCATACAGATTGCTAAGCGAAATATTGGGTGTGGTTGTTGTACCCCGCTTTTTCATTGCCGACTTTTGATACTTTCAGAACTGCAAGTGTTGATTTCTTCTTTAATTTTGAATATGATTTCATACAACAGCTTTGCAATGCCCTTTTTAGAAGTGTTTGGGTAGTGTGCTTTCATTTCCTTTGCTAAAGATTTTCTCAAAACAATTTTTTTTCATCAAAAATCTTCCCAAATAAGTTCAATAAAAAACAAAATTTCATAACTTAAATTCATAGTTTGAGAAGTTTTAATCTACTTTTAATCAATCTAAACTCAATTAGTCAATCTAAACTTAATTAATTAAGTTAATCAGATTTTTTTAGTGTTAATTAAATAAGGATATATTAGCGATTTACAAAATACATGGTTAAGAGGTGTCCTGTTTACTTCAAAATGACCCAGGTTTTGTCTCTTTAGGTATACCCCAATCAACCTGGGTATACTCCAATCCAACCGTGTATATTTGTTCAAGCAGTTGATTGAGAATTTTTGTTAATTTCTACCGCTCTCCCAAAGTCCCGTGAAGACTCTTCAAATTTTAGAATCCAAAGTCCAAAGTACAGACCTTAAAGATGAACTTCTGAAAGCTCACCTAGATGGAAAGATGACCTTCCAAAGTACAGAATCCAAAGTCCAAAGTACATTTACATGGTGTTTTCGTTGGATGGAAATAGAAAATAAAAAAAATAAAAAAAAAATGATAGATGCCAATCTTCACTCAGCTAGATGTAGTCTTTCCACGTGGTTACTCGTTATAGGCTGAAAAATAAAAAAACTTCTGAAAGCTCATTAGTCATTACTCTCTCTCTCTCTTTCTAGAAACTTCAAGCTCTCACTTCATTCATTTCACTATTTTGTTTCAGCCCTAAACCTTGTCCACAGCTGGAACTGCAGCAGCTTATTGGAGCACAACAGGAGAACTAATAAAATATTAGTATTTAAATAAAAGAAATTCAGTCAAATTGAATGAATTTATTGTTTATATGTAGTTGATAAGATCTCGTTGATTTTACTTCCTCCTAGCTACTACAGATTGTTTTCCTGATTGCTGGATCGATATGAAGAACAGTTACTGGGTTGTTGCTGTTGTTTTATTGGGAGTTTCGTGTTGTTTCATTCAAGTTGTTGATTCTAGCCCTGGTGATTCTGATTCTCTCTACAAGTATGTCTCCTCTCTTCCTCTATCTATTTTGATCTGTTTATTAGTAAGAATTTTATTTTGTCTCCTTGGATCTGTTTGGCTGAAATTTATGAGCATATAGTGTTCATCTCTCTTATTCATCCAGTATTTTATTAAAAATTTAGTTCCGTAGTTATTGTTTTATGGGAACTGAGAGTAGAAATATATGGATGGAGCTCAATTGAATGTATGAATTAAGCAAACTATAGTTGGGGAGAATTTTAAAAGGTAAGTGATTTTAAGTTGATGCTAGTGACACTAGGATGTAGATCTACATTGGCGCAATTAAGAGATTTAAATTGTGATTGAGCCAAGCATTTCATGGTCTGCTGAAACCGGAGTCTAACCAAAGAAATGGCATTCCAGTGAAGATGTTGAAAGGTTCGATTGCTTCAACGGATTGTACTGTTGCTGGGGGAGCTTGATAGTCATGTTTACACTCCTTATAAAATTTAGGATATGATTCTGTCTGGTCTTTGATTGCAGATATGTTTACTTTTACCTGTTCATGAAAAAGTGAAATATATATCAGAACTAGATATCTCTTTTGGTTTATTCACTATTCAGCTGTCACGAGTCATATTTTCATCTAGCTCGAGAACCCTAGAGCTGAAACTAGATACAAAGTCACTCTTCTACTGGCAATTTCAGGACCTATGGCAGAAGCATATAAGATCAAATGGAGAATTTGATATTGAATCAGAGATGCATTATTAGATACAGTCTGCTCTCACTTTCGTAAAAAATTGCGTAGTTCAAAAATTAATATATATAGGTGGTTGGTAACTTGGTATCCAAGTAGGTTCAAACTATCAAAATTTTGTACAATGTATAATGACATAATTTAGACAGAAATTGATGCTAAATGGACTATTCATTAATTTTCCTTGTTCTTTAAGTGATACATTGCAGCTTTACGTATGTAATGTTTCTGTTTGGTGTTAAAAGCTGGTTTAACTGGCCCATAGTGTTTGGACCAACTTAAACTACTACTGTTTTGGAAGCTCCGAGATACTATGACAGTGAAATGAACTGACATGGATATGTTCAAAGAACACCATTAAACACCGACTCCCTAGAATGTCTTGTTTCATCAGTCACTCTACATTTCTGCTCACCTCCTGATGTTTAAAGTTCAAAGCTGACTGTATACGTCACACCATCCAAGTACTATTTAACCGAAATCTGACGTTCAGAAAACAGATGGACAAAGATAGGAACAGCAGTTTTGCTATTGGCCAAGCATGTCAGCTACTAAGATATGTAATTAAATTCATGTACACATCTAACGAGACATTGCTAGCAAATAAATTAATACATAGTATCATTAATATGATTTTTTTTTAAATCTTTGCGTGTTATGATTTAACCATGCATGAGTATTTAAAAGGACAATTTTTTGATTCGATCTTAATGTTATTTATTTCGATCACAGGACTTGTGTAGAGCAGTGCAAGAATACAGGGTGTGTAGGAGAAAACTGTTTTCAACACTTTAGATTCTCCTCTGATGGCGTGTCTGCCGATGGTAAGTGGTACATGCAGGAACCACTTTATCTAAGGTGGAAGCAATGGGACTGCCAGAGTGACTGCCGCTACCACTGCATGCTTGATAGAGAGCAAGAGAGAGAGAATCTTGGCAAAGCTCCAGTCAAGTACCATGGTAAATGGCCCTTCAAGCGAGTCTTCGGGATTCAGGTTTGTAACATTTGTCATCTTATTATCTACCTGTGGTTCTTGATTTCTTGTTAGGCATTCCTGCTCCTAAGAGAAAACTCAGAAACAATAAAACTGTCCTCCGTGTACTCAGGAGCCCGTATCTGTGGCATTTTCTGCTTTTAACCTAGCCATGCAATTCCATGGATGGTTATCTTTCTTCCTTCTTCTGTGCTACAAGTTGCCTCTACGACCTGAAACTAGAAAACCTTACTACGAATTCAGTGGCTTATGGCATATTTATGGCCTCCTAGCGATGAATTCCTGGTTCTGGAGTGCTGTTTTTCACAGTCGGTAAGCTGATTAACTTTTTCTTCTCCCTAAATGATTGTGTTATTTTTTTGGTGAAAGAAAAGAAGCATTTAACAAATATGGTTTATCCTACCACTTATGCTTCGAGGCAGACTTGTAGCTGGTTGCTTAATGATTGTGCTTTTATTTGAGTGCCTATTCGAAAATCTATTGCATCCTCGGAGATTGATTTAGTCACTTAGTGCTTTCTAGGCGCCTCACCGATGTTATAATCAATCTTGTCAAAATAAGCTGCTCCATATGTCTTATATAATGTCTATTGCCTAAACATTTTGTTTCTGCAGTAGTCATCATCTGAATTTGTTTTCCTTTCAGAGACGTGGATCTTACAGAAAAGATTGACTACTCCGCGGCTGTAGCATTACTTGGATTCAGCCTCATTCTGGCATTTTTACGTACTTTCAATGTGAGGCATGAAGCATCTAGAGTCATGATTTCTGCTCCATTACTGGCATTTATTACCACCCATATTTTATACCTCAACTTTTACCAACTTGATTATGGTAAGTCTTCATCTTTTCGCTTAACGTTTTCATATTACAAGTTCAAGTACCATTAACATTTCCATATGATAGCAGTGGCATCTTGTTCCATGGTGATAGGTTCCCCACTCCTATCTGGTTTATATCTCATTACTCCAGAATTATGTTTAATCTGCATATGGTTAGCTGAGTGTGAGTGACTACTGCCCAACATGTGTGTTCATGACGCACACCTTGCTTTTCTCTTATGAGTCTATGGCAATTAGGCTCAAATAAAATATGCCGAGGCATTGTATTCTCCGCAATTCCAGAAAAGAAAACAAGACATAGGTGGTGGTTGCTTGTTGTATTTAAAAGCATTTTAGAGGGAAAGACAAAAGATAAACTTGTTTGCGG
Organism: Papaver somniferum; assembly: GCF_003573695.1. Classification (NCBI taxonomy): domain Eukaryota; kingdom Viridiplantae; phylum Streptophyta; class Magnoliopsida; order Ranunculales; family Papaveraceae; genus Papaver; species Papaver somniferum. Next base: position 41,999,893 of record NC_039364.1, read on the forward strand.
GTATCTATTACTTAATGTAAAAACATCATATAGATGTCATCTTTATTTCCTGTGGAGTATGTAATGAGTTGATGGGCTAATGCAAATTCTGAAAACATGGGGATGCAGGTTGGAACATGAAAGTGTGTGTTGTAATGGGAGTGACACAGCTTCTCTTATGGGCTGTCTGGGCAGGCGTAACTCGTCACCCTTCAAGGTGGAAGTTGTGGGTGGTTGTTGTGGGAGGTGGACTTGCAATGCTTTTGGAGATCTATGATTTCCCTCCATACATGGGATTTGTTGACGCTCATGCTCTCTGGCACTTAACCACAATACCCCTCACCTACCTTTGGTGGAGCTTCATCAAGGATGATGCGGAGTTCAGGACTTCAGAACTTGTCAAGAAGGTTAAGTAACTGATGTTTATTACACTGTAACCTACCACGATTGTCTAATTCCCATGTTTCCGACAACCACTGTACTCAACCATACCAACTAGATACTGGACGAATTGTATCATCAGCATCATGTTAGGCCACCCTGCTTCCTAATTGCTTCTGTAGTTGATTGAAATTGTATCCTATTTCTTTTTTTTCTTTTTTTTTGTTTTTTCCTCTTATGCAAATGATGTCTCTGAACATATTTGCCGAGGGGTTTTCCTTGGATGTTTAGGATTTAAGATATTCCTGCAAGACAGATTTTGATCTTTTTTTTTTTTGTTTTTCCCCAATGTGCATGTTAGATCATTGGGTTGCTAGTGATGAAGTTATTTTGTTTTCATGTAAAAAATCCTCAAAAGTCTTATCTATTTGGAAGTATTTTAGACAAGGAATTTGTTTGAGTACAATGTCCATTTTCAATTTAAAGTTGTTCAGGAACTTATGTCCACTGGATATCAGTATCCAACATTGCCCCTATTGGAGTGTGCATTCTTATGTAAGGAGGTAAGGGTAAGACCTCAAGAGTGTGTGAAATGGTGGTGGCAATGCCAGTGACCCACTGGATAATGCTTTGGTAAAAAAGAAAGACCAGTGTGACGGTTGACCTGACTGAATAAAAAATTAAACCGACTAAAAAGATAAAGAAAGTTAAATTGGAACCCATGCCCTTGTGCGGAATGAAAAGAAAACGAAGTTTGGGACAGCTGTGGGATTTGAACCCACGCCCATTCGGACCAGAGCCTGATTCTGAGGCCTTAGACCACTCGGCCAAACTGTCTCAATTGTTGTTAAGAAACTGGTGATCCTATATATAAAGGAACCTGTGGACATTGCCGGCCTAAACAAGGAGCCAAGATCATTAACCATTGAGTCACGGGTAAAATTTTCGGTCACGATGACAGATTCTGAGTTACAAAGCAAACGGATGGGTGGGTGTCGAGCAAATATTGTATTGGGATACCGCTATCAGGTCATTTCGTCCTGGGAAAAGTTTGGAATATTTGGACCACGACCTAAAATTTTGGTCTCAATTCGGTTTATAGGGAAAATTTTTGGTCAAGCGGGCCTAAAGTCACAACCTATCTTGTGTAACAGGTAAGATTTCGCATAAAATGAATTCTCCTCAGAATCTACTTTAATATATGAACTTCTACAGACTTGTCCCGAGTCTCGAGATCGCGCGCCTTTAATGAATGTTGGCAGTCTACATGATCATTGTTGTCTTAGATTTACTAATTTATAGACAGACCAAGTACTGTCTACATGAATTTTTAACAGTCACCAATAATCCATACATGAACACGCTCCATTTTCGAAATGGTGGAATCGATTTCTATCCCTTACGATTATCCTCCGAGTATAAATTCTTGAAATGAATTTCATTGAAGAATGGCAATCCCCACAGATCCTCAAGTTCTTGACTATCTGTAATGGTGCATTTCTCTTGGTACTAATTAACCCAAACGCCACTGCAATCTTTTCACTGTGATGAAAAACCAGACTTTCCCTCTCTTCCTCATCCATGTTCAGCAGCAGTTGCTTAGTATCAGGTTTATACCCATTTAATCTCAATTTCTCACTCATCTCCTCCAACATTAAACGTATCTCTCGTGCTCTAGGATGAGATTCATCTTCCACAAGGAATTCATGAATTGTTCCATCGAGTTCGATCCAGCTACAACCTGGGTTTTTCCTTATATCCTTCTCTTTCATCATCAGTCTCACTGCTGAAACACCTTCCCAATCTCCCAAAGACGCATAAATATTTGAAAGAGCTACATATGACCCACTATCACTTGGAGCTAAATCCATAAGTTTTTTCGCCACACGTTGTCCCATCTCAACATTACCATGCATCTTGCAAGCACCTAACAAGGCTTTCCAGATTACACCGTCTGGCTTGATTGGCATTTTAGATATGAACTCCTCGGCTTCTTCAAATAATCCTGCACGACCGAACAAATCTACCATACATCCATAGTGTTCAATTCTGGGATCTAACCCAGCTATTCTTACCATTTGGTCAAAATACAATCTTCCTTCATCAACCAACCCTGCATGACTACACGCACTCAGCACGCTAATATAACAAACATCAGTCGGTTTCACTCCTTCCATTTCCATCTTATTGAAATAATCAAGCGCATCTCTTGCTCGGCCATGCACAGATAACCCTCCAATGATGGCATTCCAAGTAACAGGATTTCTTCGTGGAACCCTCTCAAATACCTGAATAGCCTTTTCAATGCTCCCACATTTCGAGTACATATCAATCAAAGCAGATCCAAGTACATCATCCACCTCAATCTCATTCCTCTGACAATACAAATGAACCCATTTCCCCAATTCAAGTGCACCAAGACGAGAAATTGCACGGAGAACACTAACCAGCGTCACATAATTCGGACAAACATTTTCCAACTGCATCTTTTGGAATATCTCCAGAGCCTCTTTGAAGTAACCATTTTGTGCATAACCTGCAATCATTCCATTCCACGAAACCACGCTTCTTTGAGGCATTAAATCAAATAACTGCCTCGCTCAATCAAAATCCTCAATTCTTATGTACCCATCAATCATTACATTCCAAAGAACTACATTTCCATCACTAATTGACTCCTTTCTTGTTACACCACTTTTATCAAACAGTTTCCTTGCATCCTTCATGAGCCCACAAACCGCATACATTCGAACAAGATTACTAACAATAAACTCGTCTATGTCTAAACCCAACCCGCGTTTAATAACCTGACAATGAACTTGTTTTCCTTCTTCAATTCTTCTCATCTTCGCACACGCTTTTAAAATTGATGGAAACGTAAATCGATTTGGTTCGACGAATTCATTATACAGCATTTGGCTGAAAATGATAAGAGATTCTACAGATTGATTGTTTGTTTCAGAAAAAGCTCTGATGATAGTGTTAAAAGAGAAACAATTAGGTTCCTCCATACGATCAAAAAGTAAACGAGCATACTGTAAATCTCCATTACTTGTTAAAGCAGAAAACTGTAAGATCTCAGCAGCAGCAAATGGGTCTCTTATTCGACCAGTTTTGATCTTTTTCCCGTGAATTTGAATCAAATCTCTCATGGTTTTGCATGATTTTATTTCTGCTTGGGAAATACATGGTGGGGGCGGTGAGTTTCTGACTAGCGCGGAATTTGAAAGGAAGAACATGATTTGGCGGGAGGGAGATAAGGCCACCAGTTAATATACTGCGGTTGAGCAGGTCAAAAGTTCGACTTCATGTGCAGTAAAATGTTTTCTTTTTCTTCTCCTCGAATGAAATTTGGTGCATTTGAGAGATGAAATCTTTTCAAGTTTCTAACCAACCAAATGTTAATGGTTCCAAAGGCACAAACATATGCATTATCCCCAACAAGGTGTTAGTTGGTCATCAGCTTGTATGAAACCAAGAACTGTTTCGACCGAGATTCTTTGGAGTCTTTAGATCAATGAGCTTGATTATGTATCTGATTTTCAAGTTATATAAGTTATTTGATCCCGTGATCTAAAGGTTTTTGTTGTCAACCAGAGAAATAAAAAACGTAACTGTAAAACGATCTGGCACAGAAAGAATAACTAGATATCAAGCTGAACCCCCCAAGCTATTATTTGACATCATAATCAAGAGAACATTAAAAAAACTAAAAATGTATAAACTGTATGCCTGAATCTTCTTCGACGTCTGCCTTAGTGGGTTAGAACTCATCCAATGGAATATTTGTGCATTATGGGATTTCTCAATTCCATAAAATTCCCAAAAATATGTGCATGCCTGCACAAAACCCATAAAAAACTCACGTAAGTCGCAACAGTCAATCACTTCACTCCATCGCTGAGTTCCACCACCAATAGCTTTCAGTTTCCCTAGAATTACGCCTGCCTGCTCCTTGCTTCATTATAACCAGCGACTTCTCCCCTAGTTCCTCAACCTCCTTCGATCCTAGACCAGTAAATGCTTTAGCCTCGTCCAAAACCTTGATCTTGGAGGCCGCATCAAATTTCTAAAGCTTCACATCGAATGTTGTTTTCTCTGCCTTCGACAAACCAGCAGAAGCCCCGCCCAAACAACCAGCGCACTGTACCTTCCGACTCAATTTATTGCATCTTAGGACGTTCTTGTCAGATAGTGGGGTTCTAGGGCCAGACAGTGGGGATCTAGGGCCATATGAAGCTAGGTAAATGTTTTTCGATGTTCATAAACCTCTAGCTCTAGGTCAGTCCACTGAGAGCTACAACCGAATCAGATCCAGAAACACATTCATCTTCTACGAACGGGATGGTCCTCCAGACCTTCAATTTTAGTGGGTGATTCTCTTCGCCTTCCGTTGTCTTGTTGTTTCCTATGCAAATGGCTGCATAATGTGATCTTGCCAGTTCAAATAGTCCAAACTGCCAATTAGTTTTGACATCCTCAGAAGCATTGAGAGGTTCAACAACTATTTTAAAATCCTCGGAGTGAGAATCCAGGGTAACATGTAAGCGGGATTTAGGTTTCCGTCTGAATTGGATGGCAAAAGTCTTGAAAGGTGAAGCCGAGAAACCCCTGCCCAGTGCTTTGACATATGCTTCCTTAAGTGTCCACAATTTGATAAACTCATGCCGTTGAACCTCGGGATCCGCAATTGCTTGCAAGCGTTCCACTTCATGAGGTGAGAAATAACGTCGAGCAAAAGCCATGGTACTAGTCTTTGCCTTCCTTTGCTTCTCTTCGACATCAATTCCTATAGGCATATCTACAGTTACACCACAGGCTATCAAAGATGATGAATGTGAGATGTTAAAATGCAAGGATGGTGGGTTCCACTGTACATCATGCTTCCATTCTACCTCTGGTTTCCCAAAATTATTCTTCTGGAACTTCAACAAATTTGGACTGACTTGTGTGTCTGTATATCTTGCAAGAGTAGTGCGCACCAGAGCACGAGCTAGCAAGGCTCCTTTCTGAAGTCTGTCTCCTTGCATCTGTAAAACAGTTTTCTTCTCACATGGTGATAATAGCTTCATATACTGATTTTGGAGGGATGCATCCTTTACTTCATCAGGTATAACGTACCAAAGATGGGTTTCCCTTCGAGAAGGAAGTGGTACAGAAACCAAAGGTGATGATGACGAACAAAAGAGCTTCCTCGCGAAACAATCTATCTGCATCGACATACTCCTTCTACAGAACAATGCAATCATGTGTATCTACAGTACACCGTGTGCTCCTCACAATTATGGGTTATGACAATTGAATGTGCATCTTTCTGTCTCTACCCAGAGTTTGAGAACTCCCTTGAAATTTGATAATCCTGAAAAATGGAGGGTATTTTTTCAATTCCCTCCTATTAAAAACACCAATATTTGGTAATCGGATCAAAATGAAAAGAACGGAGATCACATTGCTAGATATCCGTTTTTCTCTTGTAAGGTAGTCTACTAGTATTGAGTAGGCAGAAACCCAATAGACAAACACTAACAAAATGCAAGGGTTGAAAGAAAGAAATAAAACAAAATGCACTAGGGCACAAACATATGAGATTGACACAGCTAGCTGCCTTAGCGAATTTGATTTTAAGGGGGAAACTAATGTCTCTAATGCCAACAAATACTTATTATATTATGCTTACCGAAATACGAGCTGACTCATCCAAGATCTGAATTCTTTTATTGATAAAAGAATCATATGCCAACAAATACGAAACATGAGGAATTGATAAATGCATTTCAAATAAACAAAGCACAAAATAGATGATGATGATATCCATATCAAATCATGAAACAACTAAATTGACTATCAAGAGTTTCACCGCAGTCGTGTTATTTTCAAAAGAAAATTCAACTATCAAGAATACTCTCGTTCCTCCAAGTTATCTCACATCAAAGCTACTTTTCATAGATAGAACTGAAAGGTGTTGGCAAAGTAAACTATATACTAATCTTCGTCCAGATAGAACTAGCAGTATTTCGACACTGATCAAGTAGGTCAAACGATCAAATCTTTATACATTTAATACTGATCCGACTTCCATACTACCCTCTACACACTAAGCAATTCCATACTACCCTCAACGCACTAAGCAATTATGTAGGAACAAGCAGCTCATCAACCAATTCAAAAATTATGTTGAACCCACAATACTTGATAAAAGTTAAAACTACTCACAAATTTCTTACACACAAACCCATAAAATTGAAAGAAGAAACTTAAAACTCTAAGCTAGGCATTCCAGTGATTGAAATTCTGAATCGTCATCAACATTCTAAGCTGAGCATTCCAGTAACTGAAATTCTGAAAGAAATAAATGATAGAAACAAAGAAGATTACCGGTTGAGAAATCAAATCACTCTGGTATTGAGCTTTGGACCTTATCTCTTGTACTACCTGCAAAATACACCACGTAGTTTGGCTCAAAATTTGTATTAACCCATCACACTTGAATCATACTCAGAAAATTACAGACGCAAAATAAACGCACAGAGTATCTAAATGTCAATTTATTTATGTTTGTAATGTTGGTGAAAACTGGAGACACTCAATGTTCATACAAAGTTCCGTGAAAACTAAAACTAAAAAAAAAGTTCACCAATTAAGCCCAGTTAACAAAACTCGTAGCCTCTAACTATCTGCCTGTAGATCAACTAAGATGATCAATTGATAAGCAAGCATCAGTGTACATCGACGAGGAACCATACTTAGGGTCAACATTCTGAAATTTCTGACTACTTTGTTTAAGTACAAAGGCAAATAGAACGAAGTCGATACGACTTGCTATGCATCCGAAGGCATCGTTTATATACAATTTCGAAAGTGTAAATATGATTTCCACACCTATATTTTCAACACTCAATTGAATACATAGTGGACTCCACAGCAGCAAGTAGCTAACATAACAACAATCAAGAACAATTGACCCTAGCGTTATAACCCTAATTTAAGATTTTCGAGTCCTTTTCAATTGGCAGAACAAAAATCAACCAGCAGAAATACCTTCTAAAATAAGAACACCATTAAAAAGACATACCTTCGAGAATACTCCAAATTTGGATTAGATCAGGATAGAGGGGGGAATTTTATTCAGAGGAAACGGAAGGAAATTTTGTACAAAAAGAAACACAAATTTGACGAGGAAAAAAAAAAGAAAAAAAAAAAAGAAGAAGATACCGGACGACGGAGAGACACACAAGGGAAAACAAACTCTTTGGCCCATGCAAGTCTCGAACCTGCGACCTTCGCGTTATTAGCACGACGCTCTAACCAAAACGAATTGGCCCGACGAAATTGTTTGTCGAACTTACTGATCTGTTCTATGCAACAAAATTTTTCAATCCCACTTTGAGCCAACCTCAAAACTTTCGACGCATACAAGGTAATGACAAAATAGAGACTAAAATCAATAACCCCTAATCCATTATGTTTTTATCATGACATTAATATCTTCCTTCATTAGTGTTAATAATAATAATTAGAATCTAATATTAATGAATGATTATAATGTTAGTTTCAAAAATATTTTTTTTTTCTTTTTTTTTTAGAGATGGTTAGGGTTTGTTAAAGAAGAAGATATTAGGTTTTTGGGATCGGCTGAGATTTGTTAATACAAAGTTAGACTTCTAAACGAGGTTTAATGTCCTTTTTATAAGTTACATTCGTCAAAAAATTAAAATTTTAAAACCTAGATCAGCTGACCAGATGGATGATAACATGTCAGCCGAACCTATGTTTTCAGAAAATATACCTAGGTTCGGCTGACAAGTTATCAGCCGAACGTGGGGTGTTCTTCGTATATGAGACATAAAATATACCTAATTGGAGCGAAAAGTTCCCTGATTTTGCCCAAATTTGATGAAAATTCTCCTAACATAAATGTCTTGTAGTTGTTGTAATTGTGACTTTCTAGAAGAAAAAGAAGATAATGCTGGTAGTGGGGATGGCCGCGTCAGTGGCGTGGGGTTAGAAGAAGAGGAGAAGGGTGGTGCTGGCAGTGGCGGAACTAGAAAATAAATGATGGGGTGGCTTGAAAACAACTTGGTTTGGCTTGGGCTGGCTTAAGACTATTGTTTAGGCTTGATTTTTTATAGCCAAACACAAATACACTGTAAAAGTGTAAGTTTTTTTAGACTTTGAGCTTGCTTAAGCCAGCCCAAGTAACTACACAGTTCCGCCCCTAGTGGCTGCTGGTGTTTCCCTGAAAAAAGAGAGGATATTTTCATATTACCAACGAAGGAGGATTAATCCTGCATCAACGGTTAGGATTAATCGTAGATATACCTGTCGATTATATTTATCTCGTCGGTGACCGGCCTATTAACCAATCCATAATTGATCACATCCGTTGAATTATCGATTAGGTGTTTCTGATCAGTTCGATCAAACCGATGCCTAGTGTAGAAAAACGTAAAAAGAGTCCTAGTTTTTCCAGTTCAGATTCAATTACTAGTTTCACCGTAGAAGAAGTGGTAATTATATAATTGTCCCTTGTTTTGATGGGCTTCACAAATACTCTTATGATACAAAAAATATACCCCTCTTAATCTAAATCCCATTAGGGGTACATTAAGGATTTTGTAACATTACAAAATTACCCTCATATATATATTAAACTAACGAAAAGAAAAACAAAAAGAGAGAGAAGTCATGCAACTGCTAAAATTTCTTTAAAAAAATTCGAAATTTTTTATGAAAATTTTAGGTTTGAATCAAGAGAATTTCTTAATCTTCTCTGTCTTCTACTTCATCCGTATTAATCAACTGACTCAACGGAACTTGTAAATTTCAGATCTGTCGTTTCTTCATCAACAACAAAATCATCAGATTTGAACGAGATATTTCTGAGTTTCTTCATCTGAGTTTAGCAACACATTTTACTAGATTTGTTTCAACAAATTGGTAATGTTGATTCCTAATTGAAGATTCGTAGATATGTATGTTTGATTTGCATGTTCGAATTTTGATTCTTAATTTGACGAGATCTGATTTTTGATTTGCATGTTTGATTCAACAGATTTTGAGTTTGATTTTTGGTTCTATAGATCGTTAATTTATGTTGATTCTACTAGATTCGTTGATTTAAACTCGAGATCGTGAATCATATTTTAAACAAGTACTTTTTAATTTTTCATTTTGCGATTTTTGATTTTTGATTTTTTTCTGGTTTTTAATGTGTTTTTGCTTAGAACAGCTCATGAAACAAATTTATGTTTATAATTCAGGAATTTTAGCTTTGATTTATGTTATATGAATCTTTTTTGATGAATCGGTTCTGTTAATGAATGTTGATCCTCTTGTTGTTGAGTATAACCGGTAGAATGTAGGTAGCCATGATGTATCTTTCTACATTTAATTGAATTAGTTTTTGTGATCAACTCTGTTGATGAATGTTGACACTTTTGTTGTTGAATATAACTGGGATAATTTTGGTAGTCATGATGTAAGCGACGTCACCGAATTATCCAGATTATGGTATCAACATTGGTTGTTGGCACAGGTTTATTGGATCAACTTTCATTGTTGATACAAAATTTTCAGATTATGGTGTCAACATTGGTTGTTGACACATGATTGGTTGGATCAACTGGTATAGTTTTTAAATTACGGTGTCAACATTGGTTTGTTGATCCTAAATTCTGAACACAACATTGTCTTTTTTTAATATATTTTACTCCCTCCGTCTCTATTATAAAGGCGGAGAAGGAGAAATCTCGTAGAATAAGAAGAGTTTTGGTTTGCATATATTTCCCTAAAACTACCTTATTTATCCATAATAAAGATTTTGATAGTTAATGAATATCCTGATTTCAATGAATTTGTATTCCACTAAACAACGAAAGTATAAGAGAATCTGGTGAGAGAAATTAGCTAAACAATAAATATTGGAGTAAACTGTATGGATGGGAAAGTTTTATATTAGTAATTATCCTAGAAAATTATTGTAGTAATAAATATCTTTGTTGATACCCGTAAGCTTAACTAAGGGTATATAGGGAAGAAAACACATTGAAAATAGTTTTCTGCCTATATATAGGGACTACAATTTTTTACTTCTCCGCCTTTATAATAGGTACGGAGGGAGTATGAGTTTGTTAATCTGTTATGATTGTTGCAGAGTTCATATTTTGTAATTTGACTGTCTCGCAGGTCAAATATGGTTGTAATTTGTAGCTTAGGTTAGTTTATCTTGTTTTCTCTTATTGTTTGCAGTGAATATTTAGCATAGAGTATGTATTTTTCATGAGGTATTGACGTAGCAGTTGATTTAGCATAGAGTATGTATTTGTCATGAGGTATTGATGTAGCAGTTGATATTGTCGCCGACTGCATACTAATCCGGCTGAGAGTAACATATTCATGATTATTTGGTTGTTGGCACAAGTTTTATTGTATTATCTTTCATTTTTTTACACAAAAATCTGTGATAATTTTTAGATTGTTCTGTGAAATTTGTGTTGTTGATCCGACAACTTTGGTTGTTCACACAGGTTTTACTGGATCAACTATCATTATTGACACATAAAATTTGTATAATATTCAGATTATGGTATCAATATTGGTTGTTGGCACAGGTTTATTGGATCAACTTTCATTGTTGATACAAAGAACCTGGATAGTTTTCAGATTATGATGTCAATAATAGTTTGTTGATCCCAAATTATGAACATAATTTATTTATTTATTTTTATGTTTTATGAGTTTATGAGTTTATTGATCTGTTATGGTTGTTGAAGTCAAAATATGGTTGTTGCATAGTTCACATTTTGTAATTTGACGGTCTCGCATTTTTTTTCGGAATCAGCTATTGCCAGCGAGATGATTAGTGTGGTGAAACAAAACCGGCCTTATGTCCCTGAAGACCTCATACTGTTTGGTTATATTATGGATGGGATCTCAAATGTCATTCATCACCATTTGGATTTGAGATTTTTCATTCACTATTACATCACGAAAGGGATTGATATGTTGAAGTTTAACATCCAGTTAAGGGTTTGAGTTGACTCTATTGCTCCTTCTTCTTATGTTGCTCCTTTTTCGTCATCATCAAGTTGTGTTTCAAACAACAAGGTAGTTGTTGTAGAAGACTTGACCGATGATTCGTCTTTGATCAAAAGGGTTCCCAAAAAGTCTGATGCTTGGGAGAACATCTTAACTGGAGTAAGGCAGTTGTTTTAAAGTGTTGATGATGTTCGTAAAACTGTTTAAAAGTATGAAGTTCAAAGTGGTTACAAAGATTACTTACGTAAGAGTGACCAGACACGATACACTGTGGAGTGTACGCACAAGGAAAGTCAAAATTGTCACTGGAGGTTTCATGCCCCTCTCCTTTCCAGTATTGATGGCGTGTTTAAGTGCAAGACGTATCATGGAGAGAATTCATGTAATTTAGCTTGTTCCGATCCATCAAAAGTCAGAATGACAAAATCTATTCTGAAGGATATCTTAATAGATGATTTTCGAGCATCAAAGAAGAAGAAGACCGCAACGGATGTCAAAGATCTGCTCCAGCTGGATTATGGAGTTGATCTCATGTATAGTCAAGCATACCATGGTTTACAATTCACTAAAGAGTGTCTTTGGGGTGATGACATCAAGTCCTATCAGACTTTGTTTGGTATAAAGATTCCATTGAACGTTACAATCCTGGAAGTGTCGTCAAGTTTGAGTATGATAGTGTAACGAAGTAGTTCAAAAGGTTTTTTGTCACCTTCGAAGCTTCCATCACCTGGTTTCAATAATTACTGTCGTCCGATGTTATTTACTGATGCTACTTTTTTCACTGGGAAGTTCAAGGGCGGTCTTATGGTTGCTTGCAGGAAAACTGGTAACCAAGTTATGATTTTTATTTTTCTATTTTTTAATTATTAATTGAAAGCCAATGCATGAATTTTTTTACTCTGAAAGAGTTAGCAATGTAGGATTCATGTGTCTCTAGATTTCAGTTTTTTTGGAAACTCACTTGTTCCTCCATTTCTTTTTTAAGTGTTTCAACTTTGGTTGTTGATACTAGTATTTTGTGTCAACTTGAGGTGTTGATACCATTGTATAGTCTGATATGTCTCTGGATTTCACTTCTATGGATCCCATAACTTTTGTTGATCCCATAACTTTTGTTGTCGATCCCACAACTTGTCATGGATTTCAATTGTCTATGATCAACTTTTATTGTTGATCCCAAATTTTTGTATCAACTTTTGTTGTCGATACCATAACTTGTTCATGGATTTCAGTTTTATGGGTCACTTTTTGGATTTTTGGTGTTTTTGGTTTTTATAAAGATCTATCCAGTCGCATTTGGAATTGTTCCTTGTGAAAATTGTGAGAGTTAGGAATGGTTCTTAACCAATTTGAATGGTATTATCCGTGACAATCGTCCACTGACCATAGACCGTGGAACTGGCCTTTTGAAGCATGTCCCTGAGATCTTCCCAAATGCTCACCATTCATACTTTTTGTACCATATGAAAGGAAATATTCCTGTTCCAAAGGGCAAGAGTAGGCAAACTGCTGTGAAGTTGTTTGCAGAGTGATACACTGCATTGAGTATAAGCAATTTGAAGTTGGATTCAGTTATTGATTGGATGGTAAAGATTTCATTCCATAACTGGGATGCTCATGCATTTCTAGGACAAAGATTTGTTGAGAACACAACTAATATTGCTGAGAGTATTAATAGAGTGATTAAGCATGATAAGCGGCTTCCAGCACTTGAGCTTATCGATGTTATTCGTGCCAGGGTAATGGAGCATAACTAAAAAAGGTTGGTGGAGTCTAGTAAGTGGACTACAAAGCTTACTCCTCGGATGCATGCTAGGCTCAACAAGAGGGTAACTGAGTGTCGTTTTTACAAGTTTAGAAGATCAAGTGAGAAATTTTTTGAGATCATTTCTCTTACTAGAAAGCATACAGTTGACTTGGATGCTAGAACATGCACTTGCAATTGGTGGCAGAAACATATTTTCCCTTACACCCACTCGATGAAAGTGATGTTTCAGATTGGGGAAGATGAACCTTACAAGTACATCATTATGTATTATACGACCGAGTAATATAGAGGTTTGTATACTCATCCTATCTATCCTATTCCGGACATGAGAGGCCTCCAAAAACTTCTGAGGATGGTTATGTCTTGCCTCCCAATGGTGGTCGAGCATCAGATGGAAGGCCAACTGCTGCAAGGTACAGGGGTTCTCGAGAGAAAGTGCACAAGAACAGGAAGTGTGGTAATTGTGGGATTCTTACCTTACATAATAGTCGTAGATGCATTTCGCAGAGCTCCTTTGGCTCATCGTGCACCAATGTTCAGCAAGGAGTCTAGTTCCAGGATGATCAACTTTTTGAGGAGGATGTTGTTCAGAACTTTTGTGATGCTTTCCTATTTTTCTGAACAACTTTTTTTATTACATACATTATGTTTATGTCACCTTGGATGTTAGTTCTTTTCTTTTTTTTTGCTTGTTGGCTTTGTTATGTTTTTAATGGCATACATTTTTAAAGGGTATGTCCGTTTATAGGTTCCAGGTTTACTGGTTTTGACAGGAAACATGCTTATGTAAATAGTATCAAAATTTCATTGTTGATGCTATTCATGGGATCAACACACATTATTCGATCAACTTCCATTGTTGACACTTAATAAAATCCAAAAAATTGCATGGTTTTATCTATATGCAAAAGTAAACTCCATTAGCTTTACATACCTGAAATCTTTAATACTAACATTGATTCACTTGATAACAAACCAATCATTCATTCACTCATTATTTTTGACCCATTGCTTTGTGGGATCAAATCCCATTGTTGATGTTATTCATGGGATCAACTTTCATTGTTGACCCCACGTTATTGGATCAACTTCCATTGTTGACACTTAATAAAAAAAATTGCATGGTTTTATCTGTATATACAAGTTAACTCCATTAGTTGTAAATATTTGCAATCTTTAATAATAACATTCATTCACTTGATAACAAACCAATCATTCATTCATTCATGATGGATGGATAGAAATCAGTAAATCAAATTAATACTAACATTAACTCATAACAAACCATTACTAATAAACCATTCAAATTATTTCAGAAGATAAACATCCTTGCGTACATTTCTGACAGTAACTAATATGTCTTTTAAACTAATTACCAATGAGCTAGACCTATATTTTACTTACTAGGATCTGTTAAAACTATACTAAGACGTTTCTTGTCAGACCATGAAAAGAGTATGGTTAACTACCACTTGCAGAGTTACACACTAATCCAATGTTTCAACCGAGTCTTGTAAATTGATTACTTTATCAACTGCGTCAGTTAGTTGTTGGTTTTCCTTGATTTCTTAAACGAAGTCGGTAAGTCGTTGATCTTCTTTAACTTTTGCAGGAGAGTCAGTAATTTCTAAAACCGGTTTCCATGTATCAAATTCCCCCCAAAAATCTTGCTGTCATCTTCACTCTCTTTATGTTCAGCTTGTCAAGGTATCTTTTGTTTTTCCCATCTAAATCCTCGCAGTGTCCACGCTTCACTAAACACTTATGAATAAGCAAATGCGCATTGCCCAATCCAACCCCTTTTGTGCTGGTACATAGCAGTGCCCAAATTCCGAACTTATTGGTTCACCTGTTTCGGCATCTCTTTTTCCCATTTCGTTCAGCACATCAGTCAATGGTTTTATCATGACAATATACTGTTTGTTGTACCCTGGATTGTGATATAAGGTGTTGAATACTAGCCATCTTCCCCTTAGTAACGCAAGCAACACCCAATGGAATGGTCTATTTTTTTTTGTCAAGCCGACAGATTGGTATGAGCAGGTACGTGTCTTCGCCATTCACTGTGTAATTCTGTGTTATCTTATCTGCAATCCCACATTTATCCATTTACGTGACATCTTTGCTGGCTATTGCGTTCTTCAACAGTTGATGCATCATATTGTCGACATTAGTTTGTTTGTCATATTAGATAACAACAAGTATATCATAAATGTTTGCCAAATTTGGTTGTTGATACTATAATCTGAAAATTGGTATTCTCAGATTCCAGATTTTTGAGGGTCAACTGCTATTGTTGATACAAAAAAGTTGTAGTATTGTTCAGTTATTTGTGTCAACTTTGGTTGTTGACTCCATTTACTAGGAACAACTCCCATTGTTGACACACAAAACTGGAGTATGTTTTCGGTTATTTTGTATTAACTTTGGTTGTTGACACTCGTATAATTTTATCTTTTGTAGACATACCTGTAATATATTTGTGCTATAACAAACTAACAATACTTCATTCATTCATGTATACTTGTACCATCCCTAGCATACCAAATTGTTTCATCGCACCTAAATAAGATGTCAAATACAATATATAGACCTAATTAAGTGGATGTAACAAGTTATTGAAAACACAAATTAAGAGTTTTTGTTACTTACATAAGCATTTGTAGACAGAATCAAGTGCTTCTTGCCGTAGTAGCTCGGCTTACTTGGATTTTCCATCTTTTATTGCAGCAAAATCAACAATCTCGCTGTGAATGTTGGAGTTATCAATTAGAGCTTGGATATGCTTTCCAAGGAAGATTTCTTCCACGTCATTACCGAAATAATAACTATAATCTCTGTCAATGCATTTTCTAAAAATAACCAAATGAAAGTACTATTATCATGACATGACATATTATAAATTTTAACTGAAAGTTGAAATAAAATCATTTTATTTCAGATGTTTCATGAGATCAACTTTGATTGTTGGCACCTATAAATAAATTGGTAAGTTGTTACAGAGTTTCATACCATTCTTTCGTATTCTCAAAGAATGGACGAAGGAGCTTTTATTCTTCCTCGGTGCAGGATTTACAGAGTTTTAGTTTTTCCGGCTTCTTCAGCTATATTGGTTCAGGTGGCGTCACATCAATGTAATCGTCGAGGTTGACTATTTCAACACCTCCTCCCCTTCTTCTTTCCCTTTCCTTTTCCCCTTTTCTTCCCCTTCTTTGCCTCCTTCATTGTATCTTTACCTTCAGGTGTGAAATCGTCCATATCAGTTCGCCCCTTCCTTGACCTTTTTTTATCCTTCACTCTTCTTTCATTAGTGTCACACTGATTTTTCTGGCTCTGCGTCGCTTCAGAATCATCGGCGTGGATGTCCCATTATTCTTGTTCAGTTGGCCCTTCAAATGTATCTAATTTGTATATCACTCTCATCCCTTATGTTACATCATCTTCCGTTTCCTCTTCCATTTGCTGTGTCGGAGTATCATATAATCCGGCAGTTATTGCGTTGAAGTTTGGGGTAGTACCGGTAGAGACATAATCCGATTCTTCTAGATGTATAGATTTAGTTGGAGGAGTTGAATAAATAATAAAATCTCCCACCTTATCCACTGTCTCCATGTTTGTACTCTTCTCTACGTGCTGAACTTCATTCTCCTCTTCTAATAGTGGAACTGAATTACTAATGTCTGCGATCACAAAACGTATTTGAAGATCTGCTTCTTGTCTTCTTATTTGTTCTCTTCCTGCCTCGAATCCCACCTTCCAGTTCGCCAAGCGCTCCTTCATTATAGGGTTTACCTGGTACCTTAGTCTCCTTTCAAAACCCTTTCGCGAAGTACCTTTCCAAATTACTTGGACTTGCATCTGACAACGACAAGCTGAGTTGACTTGCTTCTGCTTCTTCATCCACATTCATTTCATCTGTTTGTGGTTTGTTACTTGCATCGTTCAAGTCATCTTCATTGTCCTTTCCAGATGATTCTCTGTTTGTATTCTGAGTGAACTCAGTTTATAAGAAATTCGTGGCTGTTGCATAGTATTCCTTTTGAGTACTCGGTGATCTTGCTTTCTGGACAATCCTTTCCTTTTTCTGTCATTCCTTCACTTTTTTATATATGTAATAAAGCATCTCCCACTCTCCAGGTTCCAACTAAATTATATCTTTGTTCTTGTCAATAATCTTTCTCATGAAGATCATGTTGCTCATAAATGTTATAGTTTGACCCCTTCTTTGATAAGTTATTTCTTGCTTGTCACATTTAAGATACGAGTTGTCTTCTGCTAACTGCTCGTTCTTCTGCCTCTCTTCTTCCAATTCCTGTGTTGGTGTTGATAGGTCAATCAAATACATCTCTTCTTGTTAAACTGGATCAACAAAATCTTCATGAACCTGCAAACCGGTGTACAATACAGTGAGAAAAGTATTTTCTGGACAATAAAATAACTTTTTATTCTATTTTTTTCTCACATTCTATCCTTAATATATCTTTCATGAGGGGGCACAACCCCCGAGTAAGGTGCGACGTATATGAATTTGCAGCTAAAACGCTATGTTAGGTTGATTTCTTTTTTGTTTGGAGTGAAATTGATTTTGTTACGGTGTCAACTTATTTTTTGACTCCATATAATTTGTATCAACTTTAATTATTGATACACAAAAGCTGAAATATTTTTCAGTTATTTGTGTCAACTTTGGTTGTTGACTCCATTCATTAGGGATCACCTTCCATTGTTGACATACAAAATCTAGAGTACATTTCAGATATTGTGTCAACTTTGGTTGTTGACTCCATATAATTGGATCAACTTCCATTGTTGATACACAAGCTTTGGTTGTTAACTCCATAAAATGGGATCAACTTTCTTTGTTGACACAATAAAAACTAGAATGTTTTTGAAATATAAAGAGATTAAAATGAACTTTTTTTACCTGGTGTTTAAACCAAGACATGTCTCTTCCCTTTTTAACTTTGTTCCCAAAGTCTTTACAAGTTTATGGCACAATGTGTGATGGATCCATCTCAAGGATCTCGGAGTTGAACCTTCAAAACCTTCCCTCTTGGTGATATAGTTTCTTGTATGTTCGTAGATCCAATACTGCATACAGAGAATCAATGAGGTTAGTTCGACATACAATATGCATTTTATTCTCTACAAAAACAAACATTTTTTACTTTTTATAAAATGAACTTCTTTTCTTACCGGTAGGAGAGTTGCGCAGCCAACAACACTTCCTTTCATTCCTTTCTGCTTTCCAATGTTTGAAAGCAGATATTCTAAAATGTGATCTGGCCATGAGACTTTGTCCGTGTTTAAAACATGAGGCAACCATTTCCTTGATAAGCATGTTGCACCAGAATCTGTGAAGAAAAATATTGTACATAGCCACATATCAAAAAGTATCACAAAGTGTTGTGGGTCCGACTCATCTTTTGCCACATCTTTTAGTTACGTTCAAGCTCAACCTTCGTTATTTTGTCGCCCAAATTTGCATCTATCTCTGGTCTGAACTTCTTTAAGAATGTAACGAGGAGAACTCCATTCTTTTCTTTCAGTAACTTCTTCAAAGCTTCACTTTCGACAACCCTCCCCATCTTAAATATGACAACAAAATCTCTTGCTTCTAGAGAGCACTCACAAGCAGCTGCAGATTTTCCAAATTTGAACTTCTTCGTTTGCTTATCGAATGCACTAACAAGTATCTGCATTGCAAGTTTGATTTTGTTTAACCACTTATCAGTCGTTATCTTGTTGATGTCATCTGTGTAGAATGGGTTGAAGAAGTCCCAGAATGGAGAGGCCTTTAGTGCTTCCCTGTTGCTCGTCTTCTTCTCATTTTCAGAATCTCCTCCTTCAAACAGTTTGTGTAGAAAAGTACTGTTAGAGCATTGCTCAGTCGAACTCGCAAGCGTTGCTATCTCAAGCTTCTTTTTCAAGTTTAGTTGCCAAAACTATAAGTCTTGATTTCTAGTCTACTTATAACTAAGTCTCGGATTAGGATAGTAAGTGTAGTTGAGCCTTAGACTCCACGGCGTTCATCAATTGAAGACGAAGAACTAATCAAGGGAACTTGTGGAACTTCATCAACAAAAGGTATGTGGAAACTTGAACTTATCTATCACTCAAAAGTCTATCTACTCTATCTCCTATTTTAGACAAAAGTCGTATTGCTATATAGACTTCAATTATACACATTTGCTATTTCGAGCCGAGTTTATCTCACTTATCTATTTCTCAAAATATGTGTTGGTAAGCTTTCACTTTAGACAAGTTCATCTTTACTCGTGACGAAAGTCATGTTGATTATTTCAATAACTTGAAAATCGCTTTGATGAAAATAGTTTGTGAATAACAACTATTTTAACATCCTCTAAGAAAGTTTCAATGATTGAAATGAGAGTTTAGAACAAGTAACCATGTTTGGATATAAACATAGTGTGTTATCACATTTGTGTAAAAGTCCAAAACCGGAAACCCAAAGTATGTGTACCCATACGCGTACCGGCGGTTGTTGGAAATCCGGGGTAAGTATGCGTACCCGTACGCATAATGGCGAAAGGTTCACGTCCATGAATTTCTGCTGGAAGTTGAAAGTAAAAGACAAACTCAATCCGGTTACTTAAGTACGCGTACCCGTTTGCATACTTAAGTAGGTTACTTTCTAAAATCAAATTGTTCATGAACTAAAACATTTTAATAATAAGGAATGCAATATTTGCAAACCGTGGCTATAATGTTCATGAATTAATTCAAGTGAATCAAACCGGTTTTGCTTCAATTGCGTCTTGTATACTTCTATAAGATCTAAGTAATTGAACAACTCTCTAACTATTTCATTTGAGTTATTTGAACTAGTTATGGTGAAGATGAATAAGGTTGATATGAAAGTGCTCATATGGCTAACCATTGGTTAACTATTGTTGAACCAACTAAGTGAACACGTTTAGGTACGGTTACTCAAACCTAAATGAAGTTACATTTCATTTGTGTATAACAAGCTAAGTTCGATCTAACGGTTGAAAGATATTAGCTTGAATCTAATCAGGTTTTCATCTAACGGTGTATATTGAATGCTTTGTTACCAAGGTAACTAAGATTGCAAACCCCGATTTGAAATTTATATAAAGGAGAACTCTAGCAACTTGGAAACCTAATACCTACACCTCCTGTGTGATACTAGTTGTATAAGCTAGAGTCGATTCTCCTTTAACCTTAGGTTTTTCAGGAAACCCTGTAGGTTAACGACTTAAAGACTTCATTGGGATTGTGAAGCCATGCCCAACTATTTTCTCTGTGGTTGTGTGATATGATCTTGTTGTTTCTATCGTGATTGAGTACAATCGTAAGATTGACTTGAGATTTATATCTCCGTTAGGCAAGATAAAAAAGTAGTCACAAACACCTTCGTCTCATCGTTTGTGATTCCACAATATCTTGTTTCGTTAATCGATTAAGATTATTGTGAGGTGATTGATAATTCTAGGATGTTCTTCGGGAATATAAGTCCGGGTTATCAATTGGTTCCTGTTCACCTTGATTTATCAAAAGACGGAACAAAAACTCGTAGGTATATCTGTGGGAGACAAATTTATCTATTCCTATAGACTTTTCTGTGTGATACAAATTTGTTTATAAAGTCTTCGACTTTGGGTCGTAGCAACTCTTAGTTGTGGGTGAGGTCAGCTAAGGGAATCAAGTGCGTAGTATCATGCTGGGATCAGAGACGTAAGGAACACGACTGTACCTTGAATCAGTGTGAGATTGATTAGGGTTCAACTATATTCCAGACCGAAGTTAGCTTTGTAGTAGGCTAGTGTCTGTAGCGGCTTAATACAGTGTGGTGTCCAAATCTGGACTAGGTCCCAGGGTTTTTCTGCATTTGCGGTTTCCTCGTTAACAAAACTTCCGGTGTCTGTGTTATTTCTTTTCCGCATTATATTTTGTTATATAATTGAAATATCACAGGTTGTGCGTTGAATCGATTAATTGGTAAATCCAACCTTTGGTTGTTGATTGAAATTGATTGATCCTTGAACATTGGTATTTGGTACCGTTCAAGTTATCTCTCTTATATTAAATCAGGCTCGCAAATTATTATTTGTTTGATAGCGGATTGAATTGAGAGATTGATATATAACTCTTTGATATACTTTTTATTAAGATTGAGTCTGACTGTCTAGTCGATTCTCTTGAAAGTATATTGGAGTTAGTCCATACAGATTTCTAATTAAGCGAAATATTGGGTGAGGTTGTTAGACCCCCACTTTTTCAATTGGTATCAGAGCAGGCAAACACGTTTAAGACCTCATAAGTCTGTGTTTGTAGCGATCTGACTATATGGACAAAAGTGGTATCTCAAAAAACAAAGACGAGATAGATGGTAAGATGCAATCATCGCTAACACCATCAAAACCCACCTTTTCTTCTTCTCCTGTCTATAAACATCCAATCTGATCTTTTGCAAATAAAAAAAAATCAAAAGGGATTTTAGTTTCAATCAAAAAACAAATACGAAAATAGGGAAATAGATATTTGAAAAAAAATAACTTGAAAAATTCTAACACTGAATACCTAATCCCGACCTAAATCTTAGACATGATCAAATTAAGGTTTGTTGATCGAAGAAATTGGTTACAGATTCAACAAACTGATGTGTTTTCTTCGATTTGTTGTTAAGTTTGTAAGAGACTGCTAGGTTTTTCTTTCTCACAGTGATGGTGAGATGAATAAGGTGAAGAGAAAGAAATTAATTAGAGATTCAACTCTCGGTGAGAAAGAAAGAAGAATAAGGTGCTGCTAGTGGTGGACCTGGTGGTAGTTTAGTCGTGGTGAAGAGAAATATTTTTCTTTATCTGTGAAGGAGATGGAGAATGAGAAGACGAAAGAGAGAGACCGGAAAAGGTGAGGGAGGAGAAAGAGAGTCTGTGAGAGAGGCGGAGAAAAAAAGTTATTAGGTTTCTCTCTCCTTTGGGATAGATAAGGAAGATGCTATTTGATCCTACCAGTGAAACAATTCGACTTGTGAGTCGTTCTAGAAGTCAAGGGCACAACAAGTAAGTATTGTTGTCTAAGTCAACAAAAGTCTTAGCACAATGACAATTTGACTTTAGTCAACGACACTTTCGGTATGTAGTTACATCGCGATATTTAGCTTGTGTCGTTTCATTATGTCTCAGATAGCCCATTTTCCACTAGTGTTAGCGAAATACTGGGTGAGGTTGTTAGACCCCTACTTTTTCAATTGGTATTAGAGCAGGCAAACACGTTTAAGACCTCATAAGTCTGTGTTTGTAGCGATCTGACTATATGGACAAAAGTGGTATCTCAATAAATGCACCACCAGATCCAGGGATTCCAGAATTCTCTTCCATAACTAATTTAATAAAATTTGTAGAAGAAATTCTATCTAAACCGCCACCAGGTTTAAAATCCCTTGAAGTATTTTCAGGTCTTGAAAAGAAACTAGAAAGCTTATCTCTTGATGAGCTAAATTTAGTCATGATGAATAGTATTCATGTTGAGGTTGACATTGATTTACTGATCAGTGAGAGCAATGCTCCTCATCTGTGTAATCCAACTAGTTGTAGCAAACTAAAGGATTTACATGAAGAGTTTATGTCTAAGCCCTATGTATGCATCATCTCTAAGCATGAATCATTCATTGGTCAATTCCTTATACATCTTACCAAGATAATAGTATTCTTCCTTCTTATGAAGAAACTAGGATGTCTCATTTTGTCAAAAGAGTTTCCCTATGCAATACTAAAGATTATATGCAGAAATTGTTCCTTATAAGGAGCAAAATAAGAAATCAGAAATCAGAAACACAAATTTTTTTGTGCGCTCTAGAAGTTCTTTGAAAAGATTATAAAAACAGTTCAATGAATTTCTCTCAATACTGTAAGATGTAAGAGTTGTTGGAAAGAAACTCTCTCTTGGTACCATGGTGTGGAGGTTTTGATGGTGGTTCTTAGCTTAGGGTTTAAATCGTATAACTGTACATCTGGCATGACGTCACTATGACCATTAGCACATTTATTGAATCAATCAACATGCCTACGTAGGAATTACAGGGGTACTTTTTTTTACATGGGTCATGTTCCACGGCAGAACCCTTAACATTGATTGACATCATCTATGCCAAACCCTAATTCTCATGCTACCGTGCCAAGGCATGCCAACCATGCCAGCCGCTCCGCTGTGCCAATGGAAAACCATGCCATCCACGTCTCCACGCCAAGGAATGCCAACCATGCCAGCCACACCACTGTGCCAATGGAAAACTATGTCAGCCACGTCTCCGCGCCAAGGCATGCCAGCCCCACCACTGTGCCAATGACAAACCATGCCAGACACGTCTCCGCGCCAAGGCATGCCAACCATGCCAGCCGCACCACTATGCCAACGACAAACCATGCCAGCCACGTCTCCGCGCCAAGCCATGCCAACCATTCCAGCCGCACCACTGTGCCAATGGCAAACCATGCCAGCCACGTCTCCGTGCCAAGGCATGCCAACCATGCCATCCGCACCACTGTGTCAATGGCATGCCATGCCATCCACGTCTCTTCGCCAAGGCATGCCAACCATGCCATCCGTACCACTGTGCCAAAGGCATGCCGACCAAGCCACATGTGCCAATGGCATACCGCGCCAGCCACCTTGCCGCGCCTAAGCCATGCCATGCCGTCCTTCCCTTCACGGCTGCTAAAACGAAGGCTGCAACAATCAACGGCCACCCTTCCATCTTAGATGCAAATCTTATCCGTCCAAGGTCACCAACCAACGCATGGTAACCTTTGGCTCAAAAACCTAGTTTGCCCGCGCCTAAACCGCGCCAAGGCATGCCGCCCATGCCACATGTGCCAATGGCATGCCGCACCATCCACCTTGCCGCGCCTAAGCCATGCCATGTCGGCCTTCCCTTCACGGATGCTAAAACGAAGGCGTGCGACAATCAACGACCACCCTTCCATCTTAGATGCAAATCTTAGACGTCCAAGGTCACCAACCAAAGCATGGAAACCTTTGGCCAAAAACCCTAGTTTGGCCGCGCCTAAACCGCGCCAAGGCATGCCGACCATGCCACATGTGTCAATGGCATGCCGCGCCAGCCACCTTGTCGTGCCTAAGCCATGCCATGTCAGCCTTCCCTTCACGGCTGCTAAAACGAAGGCGTGCGACAATCAACGGCCACCCTTCCATCTTAGATGCAAAACTTAGCCGTCCAAGGTCACCAACCAATGCATGGTAACCTTTGGCCCAACGCCAAAACCCTAATTTTGGCCACGCCTGAACCGCGCCAAGGCATGCCGGCCACGCCACATGTGCCAATGGCATACCAGCCACCTTGTCGCGCCATACCATGCCGGCCTTCCCTTTGCGGCTGCTAAAACAAAGGCTTGCGGCGATCAACGACCATCTTTCCATCTAAGATGCAAATCTTAGCCGTCCAAGGTCACCAAGTAACACATGGTAACCTTTGTCCCAACGCCAAAACCCTAATTTTGGCCACGCCTAAACCGCGCCAAGGCATGCCGGCCATGCCACATGTGTCAATGGCATTTCCAGCCACCTTGTCGCGCCATACCATACCGGCCTTCCCTTTGCGGCTGCCAAAACAAAGGCTTGCGACGATCAACGACCATCTTTCCATCTAAGATGCAAATCTTAGCCGTCCAAGGTCACCAACCAACATATTGTAACCTTTGGCCCAACGCCAAAACTCTCGTTTTGGCCACGCCTAAGCCGCGCCAAGGCATGTCGGCCATGCTTCATATGCCAATGGCATGCCACCCACCTTGTCGCGCCTAAATCATACCATGTCGGCCTTCCCTTTGCGGCTGCCAAAACAAAGGCTTGCGACGATCAACGACCATCTTTCCATCTAAGATGCAAATCTTAGCCGTCCTAGGTCACCAACCAACACTTGGTAACCTTTGGCCCAACGCCAAAACTCTAGTTTTGGCCACGCCTAAGCCGCGCCAAGGCATGCGGGCCATGCCACATGTGCCAATGACATGGCAGCCACCTTGTCGCGCCTTAACCATACCATGCCGGCCTTCCCTTTACAGTTGCCAAAACGAAGGCTTGCGACAATCAACGGCCACCTTTCCACCTAAGATGCATATCTTAGCCGTCCAAGGTTACTAACCAACGCATGGCAACTTTTGGCCCAACACCAAGCCATAGTTTTTCTCGCACCCAAACAATGCCAAAAACCCTAACTTTGGCCGCGCCTAAACTATGCCATATTAAAGCCATGCCGGCAATGCTTTCATGCCACTGGCTACCAAACGTAGGGTTGCAATAATCGACGGGTACCTTTCCTCTCAAGATGCAAAATCTCGACCGTCGAAGGTCACCACCGAGCCGGCAAGTCTCCCAAACTCAACTTTCCAAACAACAACAACATGTTATATGTTTTCCACGAAAACATTCGAGACATCAACACATGTCACAAACTGGGGGATGCTCATTGGGTATTGATTTGGCGGCGTGCGGCGTACACTACGCCCGTTACAGGACAGTGTCATAAGGATGAGGCGGTTAGTAAATACAGGGAGTAATGGTGAAACGCTTTCCTTCATTATGGAACATCAATTCCAGGCGTTACCAGTTACCACCTCCTCCCATTTACTCATCCGTTTCCATTCCTTATGAGACCAGAGTACGTTTCACTTCGACTTGTATAAGTAGGTCTTACCTATTTCCACCGAACAACAAGTTCAGGTCAGGATCACACAACACTCAGAAAATATTTGCTAGCTTTCCATATGTTAGCTTCCCACTTTCTGATACAAGTCGTGAAACAACTACTCTTCCAGAATCAACCATTCTGGTCTCAACACTCTCTTCGCTTCCCTCCCCAAAACCAACCCTTCTCCTTCACTTTGTGACCGAAGCAAGTCTGGAACGGACATTTCTTGGTTTTGGCCGGATTTGTACAGATTGATCTCTCGAATCTAAAGTACTCCCTTGCAGTACATTGTTTAGGGTTTAAACTCGTTTCTCACCCACACACCCGAAATTACCAAAATCAGCAGTAACCGTTTTCACCCTCAAACAATCGGCGACCACAGTGGGAGATCAATCTCTCGGTTGCAATATCAATTTCCAAATTTCCGATATCACCTTTCGCTTCCAACTCCAACATGGTACAACTCAGATCCGGATCAGATGCCGAAAACATCAATGCATAATTTGTCCCTGGTGTTAACGCTACTTCCAACGGCATCACTGCGCCGCCTACTGACCCCAGCAGCACCGAAAGCACTCATTCAGGTGTAACACCACCAATCACCAGGGCCATAGCCTCTGCCGCCTCTAATGTTCATGCGCAACTTGCTAATCCATACAATACTGAAAGCGCTCCTTCAGGCATTACGCCGCCTATCACCAGGGCCAGAGCTGCCGCTACCGCTCCTAACGCTTCGTCAAGCATGGCGCCTCCAACCGCCACTAAGACTCCAATTACCCCACCAACGGGACGAGAAACCGGAGGAACCAGAGGAAGCCGACCCTATATCACCATCGCTGATTTGATGGAACGACAGGAGGTTCTCGCTATAGCCCAGACGGACATGGTCTCGACACAGAAAGAAGTACTCGTCTTTCTCAAAGCTCTGACTGAGTGTTTGCCGCAGGAGTCACGCCCTCCAGAGCCGATGAGAAACGCCTCCAACACCCCCGGCGCCAGCACCTCGGCGGAACGCATCTCCGAGGACGAGGAGATTCGTGCCAGAGCCCTATTGAAAAGAAATCATCCGTCCAATTTTGTCACACGAGAGGATCTGGAGCAACTTCTCCGGAATCGAATCAAGAATGATGAAATAGACATGCATCAGCATCAACCTCCTTACCCACCTGAAATACAAATAATTCCTCTTCCAAGAGGATACTCCTCTCCTCAATTCACCCTGTATGATGGCGCCGAAAATGCACGTGAGCATGTCTCTCGATTCTTGGAGTCCCTAGGCGAACATGAATACAATCACGTTCTTCGTATGAAGGAGTTTTCGAAATCGCTTATCGGAAGAGCATACACATGGTACAAAAACATCGGTCCAAACATCATCCCCAACTGGGGTGGCATGGTTACCGCATTTTACAAGAAGTACTTCTTTGTGTCTGAACAAGTTACCTTCTCGGACTTAGGAAGGATGTACCAACGGGACAACGAACATCCAAATAATTTTGTCAAGAGATTCAGGGTTCAAGCACTAGACTGTCATGACCCAAACGTGACCGAGTAACAACTGGTGAATTCATGCATCAACGATATGCTCTCATTTACCGCGCCTTGCTAGAGAACCTGCGTTTCCAGACATTCTCTGAGCTCCATGAAGCTGCCAGGCGATCAGTAATGACAACACCAGGATTATTAGAAAGAGCTAGACCAACCAGAGCCGAAGACGTGCGCGAAACTCGCGGCAATAGACGTCTCATAAACAAGCAGTACAATGCTGGTCCCTCCTCTGTGAGCGTAGTAAACGAGGGAGGAAAAAGGAAGGCCCCAGCTACAGACCAGTAGCCTAAACGCGAAGCACCAGCACGACGAGCAACTCCGCCACCAAAGGTCGCCGCTAAAGCTCCCACGCGTCATCACGAAGCTGAAGGAAATGCCCTGGATTTCCCGTTTCCCATTGAGGAGGTTCCCGATCTCTTAGAAGCATGGATTCAAGATGATGTTATCAGACTACCATCTCCCAGAGGACCAACGATTGAGGCCGAGATGGCAAACCCCAAATACTACCACTACCACAGATTTGTTCATCACCCAACCAGTGATTGCAATAGACTAAAACATATCTTCAAAGAAAAGATAGAAGCAGGGGAACTTCAGCTAGGAAACGAGGGAGTACATCGAGACCCACTTCCGGTGAGGAATTCTGGAGTCTCTGGGGACTCCGTGCACGAGATTGTACTATCCATGATGCAGCACGTATGCAAAATTCTCTACCTTTCCAAGGTGCAGTGCCAAGATATCTTCACGGCTCTCAATCGTGTCGTGTCGGGTAAACAACTTTTTCCCACTACGGAAGCCACGCCAAGAGCCCAAGCTCTCTCAGGAAGCGGAATCGAAAAGGACAACCGGGGAATGCTGACCACGTCCTATTTAAGAGGTATTGAATTCGTCAACACGCTAATCTACGCGGCCTCTTACTTCAACATTGTTACCTTCAAGACTCTGAAAGCTACGGGATTTACGAAACAAGAGTCTACCCATTCCCCATTCGTAATTGAGTACCCGGAAGGGGAAGCCTTGAACGTGTACGTCTACATTAACCTCGAGATCAGGATGGGAGACACTATAATGCATAAAAAATTTCACATTGTCAAAGAACTAGGTTACGACATGATATTGGGGCACTTGTGGGTACTCGACAACAAGGAGAAATTTGGAACATCCCCTCTACCGATGTCAACGCCCGAAAGAATCTCCAACAAACTGACCCACCTGCTGCCGTATCGACGAGTTACCGATGGAACTCGGTCACCTGGAGAAGACTCGTTGGAGCTAACTCATAGATTCCAAACACAAGTAAGTTTGGCCGAACGATCTTCTCTACAACCAGTCATTTCTTCTCCTATTCCGTCATGGGGACTCAACGGGATTACCGGCGCGCGCGCTGTCAAGAGATGTGAGTGGGGCGCTGGGCCATTCAAACGCTTTGCAAATAATTTAGAAGTTGCAATCGAAACCGACGAGACCAAGATTCAAGCGGTCACACAAACACCCGAACTCGTTTCAAATCAGAGAAATAGTGGTCAAAGCGAACTCGTTTCAAGATGATGGTGGAGATAGCTGTTCAGACCGATTCACCCAAGGAAAAAGAAGACGAGCCATATTTGGTGGCAGACGTCCTTCTGGGGGGTTAATGCAAGCTCATCAACACAGACAAGCTGGGAGGTGTGATAGTTCACTCGCGATGTCTCAAGCCTTTCAGTCCCTAAAACGTTGTACTACTTTCTCTTCCAGAACTCTCCCTTTAGTGTTTCTTCAGCAATTTCTCCTTCCACTTGATATTTGTATCCCCCGAGATGAATGCACCGCTTGCATTCTTTATTAGGGTTTCGTTTTTTTTATTTATTTAAAAGCATACCTTTCTTTCTGAATGAGCTTTCCGAATCTCAGAAAAAAAAAAAAACATATACCACATAAATCTCAAATCATTGAGAAACCATTAACCATTAGATCACAACCAGAAACACCAACCCATTCTAATAGGAGACTTGGGTCTTTCAAAATGAGAAGTTTTATTCAAAAAATATAAACCGCAAGCGGATGCTAATTGGAGAAACCGTAACTCTGCCACGAATACAAGGAAGGTAAAAAAATAAGGCTGCAAAGCATCAGGACAACTAAGCGACGAATAAAAACGATGAAAAAGGAGAAGCTAGTCATTGGAAGCTAATGCATGAATTTCCAACGCCTCGGTCAGAGCTCTTTCAAACACTTTCCCCAACAATCTTTCGGGCAGCAAAGATTCTATCTGGAAGCCACATCAGCAATGGCATCCTCAACAACCCACCCGTAAGTCGTCTCAACAACAACAACATCCGCCTCTTTACCGACATCTGCCTCAACAACCGACCCAGCATATGCCACCACGGATTCCCCAATGTCACCGACAACAGTTTCGTCGTATACTCCGAAAGTTGTTTCAGTTTCATCAACCGCAACATCATCATCTTCCTTGGAAGTCTTCTCAGCGACCCTTCGAGGAGAATTTCCCGACTCATTTACATTAGAACCAAGGGTTATGACACCGTCCTGGACAGGGGAGCTACGTTGATTTTCCCCTAAAAATTTCACAAACTCGGTGTCCTTCCGTTTCAACTGAGAAGCAAACTGTCCCGCCCTAACAGTGGGCCGTGAAGAGGTTTTATTGCACCAAAGCCTCTCAATGCACTGGGATGCTTCGCCGCCTTCCCGTTCTTCCTCCAAAGGTATGTCCCAAATAATTTCGCCAGCTTCACGGAACAGAGATTCAATTCTATTCAATGCCTCCACATGAGAAGAAAACTGGTTTTCGCCGATTCCAAAGTTTCTCCCCAATGAGTTGGAGGCACGTCTATCACTGGAAGATCCCATTATGCGCTACAAAACAAGAGAAAATATAGAGGATATGCACGATTTCAGGACAACCTGTGCGAATAAAGGATTCAAGATCATCTCTTATATCCACCAGAGCGATGAGATCCCGAAAAGGAAAGCCTCCTACTAGGCGCGGATTGAGGCGTAACATCAGATTATAATGGAACCGTTTTCTACTAGAAAATATAAGGAAATACCTGGCCACGTGAGATAAATTAGGGTTTGATGAGAAAACGTGAAAGTACATGTTTAAGACACGCTTGCCCGCGTTGTTACTTCTCTGCCGCCAACACCGAGACTTAAAAAAAACGACAAGGTGACATGAAGAAAAGGAATAACGCCCCCTTTCTACGGGCATAACACTTTCGGAGTTTTGAATAAGGAAAAGGACTTCTTATCTGAGTCAAGTAAGGAAAAGAGGCAACCGTGCCACGAAGACAAGCCACCATCGTGCCAAGCCGTCCGCGCCATGCTTGCACCTTCCAAACCGCACCAACACCAACAACTCGCTAGGCCAGCATCTCGATGTTCCCTAACCCAACCAAGGTGATGCATGGCCAGACTAAGCCGACAATCTTCATCTCACCACTTCACGGTCTACACCACAAATAGTATCTATGCAAGGCCTCCAAACACGAGGATCATGAAATCTCCTTACCTCTCGAAAAAGGTTAGTCGGACCTTCCTAACCATCTTTTCACAACTTGTCTTTTAGATTTTTGTCCTTGCCTGTCACCATCTTATGCTTACCTCGCAACAATGCTCCTGTTTCGAGCTAAGAAGGGGACTTAATGTTGATGGTGGTTCTTAGCTTAGGGTTAAAATCGTAAAATTGTACATCTGGCATGACGGCACTATGACCATTAGCACATTTATTGAATCAATCAGCATGCCTACGTAAGAATTACCGGGGTACCTTTTTTTTTTTAAATGGGTCATGTTCCACGGCAGAACCCTTAACATTGATTGACATCATTTATGCCAAACCCAAATTCTCATGCTACCGCGCCAAGGCATGCGAACCATGCCAGCCGCACCGTTGTGCCAATGGCAAACCATGCCAGCCATGTCTCCGCGCCAAGGAATGCCAACCATGCCAGCCGCACCACTGTGCCAATGGCATGCCATGCCAGACACGTCTTCGCGCCAAGGCATGCCAACCATGCCATCCGCACCACTGTGCCAATGGCATACCGCGCCAGCCACCTTGTCGCGCCTAAGCCATGCCATGTCGGCCTTCCCTTCACGGCTTCTAAACCAAAGGCGTGCTCCAATCAACGACCACCCTTCCATCTTAGATGCAAATCTTAGTCGTCCAAAGTCACCAACCAACGCATGGTAACCTTTCGCCCAAAACCCTAGTTTGGCCGCGCCTAAACCGCGCCAAGGCATGACTACCATGGCACATGTGCCAATGGCATGCCGCGCCAGCCACCTTGCCGTGCCTAAGCCATGCCATGCCGGCCTTCCCTTCACGGCTGCTAAAATGAAGGCGTGCGACAATCAACGGCCACCCTTCCATCTTGGATGCAAATCTTATCCGTCCAAGGTCACCAACCAACGCATGGCAACCTTTGGCCCAAAACCCTAGTTTGGTGGCGCCTAAACCGCGCTAAGGCATGTATACCATGCCACATGTGCCAATGGAATGCCGCGCCAGCCACCTTGCCGCGCCTAAGCCATGCCATGCCAGCCTTCCCTTCACGGCTGCTAAAAGGCGTGCGACAATTAACGACCACCCTTCCATCTTAGATGCAAATCTTAGCCGTCCAAGGTCACCAACCAACGCATGGTAACCTTTGGCTCAACGCCAAAACCCTAATTTTGGCCACGCCTGAACCGCGCCAAGGCATGCCGGCCACGCCAAATGTGCCAACGGCATGCCAGCCACCTTGTCGCGCCATACCATGTCGGCATTCCCTTTGCGGCTGCCAAAACAAAGGCTTGCGACGATCAACGACCATCTTTCCATCTAAGATGCAAATCTTAGCCGTCCAAGGTCACCAACGTACATATGGTAACCTTTGGCCCAACGCCAAAACCCTAAGTTTGGCCACGCCTAAACCGCGCCAAGGCATGCCGGCCATGCCACATGTGCCGATGGCATGCCATCCACCTTGTCGCGCCATACCATGCCGGTCTTCCCTTTGCGGCTGCCAAAACAAAGGCTAACGAAGATCAACGACCATCTTTCCATCTAAGATGCAAATCTTAGTCGTCCAAGGTCACCAACCAACACATGGTAATCTTTGGCCCAACGCCAAAACTCTAGTTTTGGCCACGCCTAAGCCGCGCCAAGGCATGCCGGCCATGCCACATGTGCCAATGGCATGCCATCCACCTTGCCGCGCCTAAACCATACCATGTCGGCCTTCCCTTTGCGGCTGCCAAAACAAAGGCTTGCGACGATCAACGGCCATCTTTCCATCTAAGATGCAAATCTTAGCCGTCCAAGGTCACCAACCAACACATGGTAACCTTTGGCCCAACGCCAAAACTTTAGTTTTGGCCACGCCTAAGCCGCGCCAAGGCATCCCGGCCATGCCACATGTGCCAATGGCATGCCATCCACCTTTCCACGCCTAAACCATACCATGCCGGCCTTCCCTTTACAGCTTCCAAAGCGAAGGCTTGCGACGATCAACGACCACCTTTCCATCTAAGATGCATATCTTAGCCGTCCAAGGTGATAAACACATTTTTGTGTCTAAATTGTCCTCAATTTTCTCTATGTTGGTACTCGATTTTGTACTTATTTTGGTATTTTGTGTGTTTGTAGATATTTTTGGAAAATAAACGTTTTTGGAAGAATCGGCTCGAAAAACTGCTAAAGGCACCCCCGGAGAACATTTACTAAGCGGACCTCAGATTTGGCTAAGGGGAATCCGCGGTTATGTGCAGCTCAAATTTGTTCTCAGCACCCAAATTACTATCGGCACCCCAACAGAAGGATAAGAGGCACCCTTCATCTTCAACATTCAAAAAGAATATTTGCGGGAAATTTGGTTCCACCGGTAAAGGATTTATTATCTTTAAGATAAGAATATCTTCTTGCCTTATAAACAGGAAGAATTTGAAGAAAAAGGAAGTTATCTTGTATTAAACAAGAGAGATATCCTTGGAAGATTTTATCTTGGATTTTATTCTGCGAATTAAAGAAGATATGAGTTTAGTAGACAAATATGGAGAATAAAGAGAAGGAAAAATTCCTGAAGATATTTTTAATTAAAAAAAAAAGAAGATTTTGGAGTTATGGAAGAATATATTTGAGTAATGTGTATTTGTGTGTATAAATAGAGAGCTAGAGAGCATATTTGAGGGGGAGAGTTGGGGAGAGAAAATAAAATCATTGCGTTAATAATTTTCTCCCATTTTCATTATTTGTAAACACTTTGAGCAATGAAATTATATTTCGAGCGTGTTTCCAACCTAATGAGCTAAACCCAACATTGGGATGACGGAGGAAGTTGGATTTCATCAATGTGGTAATTTGATTAATTCTTTTATTTACTTTTTGCACCGATTTTAAATGATTTATGATTTCTACTAATCAATTGTCATCTTGTTAGATAGTGTATGCTTAGTCTTAGGTGCTTTAGATACACTATGCTTGTAATTTACAATTGATGTTTTACGAAATCTATCCTTGGAAAAATATTAGAGTTGATATTTCTTTTGTTTGAGCGATAAATGTCTAGGATTAATTTTTGAACCACTTGAATATGAAAGCAGTGAAATCCTGAGTCCCAGTGAATTCTTTATCTCGTGACATATTTTGTATATAATTTCTTATTTTTAGTATTTTTATATTTAATCCTAGAATCAATTTCAACAAGTCCGAGTGAACGACAAACCTTACTTACCACTATATAAAATTCGATCACAAGGTTACCAACCAACGCATGGCAACTTTTGGCCCGACACCAAGCCATAGTTTTGGTCGCGCCCAAACAATGCCAAAAACCCTAACTTTGGCCGCGCCTAAACTATGCCATATTAAAGCCATGCCGACAATGCTTTCATGCCACTGGCTACCAAACGTAGGGTTACAATAATCGACGGCTACCTTTCCTCTCAAGATGCAAAATCTCGACCGTCGAAGGTCACCACCGAGCCGGCAAGTCTCCCAAGCTCAACTTTCCAAACAACAACAACATGTTATATGTTTTCCACGAAAACACTCGAGACATCAACACATGTCATAAACTGGGGGATGCTCATTGGGTATTGGTTTGGCGGTTTACAGCGTGCGGCGTACACTACGCCCGTTACAGAAAAGTGTCATAAGGATGAGGCGGTTAGTAAATACAGGGAGTAATGGTGAAACACTTTCCTTCATTATGGAACATCAATTCCATACGTTACCAGTTACCACCTCCTCCCATTTACTCATCCGTTTCCATTCCTTATGAGACCAGATTACGTTTCACTTCGACTTGTATAAATAGGTCTTACCTATTTCCACCGAACAACAAGTTCAGGTCAGGAGCACACAACACTCGGAAAATATTTGCTAGCTTTCCATTTGTTAGCTTCCCACTTTCTGATACAAGTCGTGAAAAAACTACTCTTCCAGAATCAATCATTCTGGTCTCAACACTCTCTTCGGTTTCCTCTCCAAAACCAACCCTTCTCCTTCACTTTGTGACCGAAGCAAGTCTGGAACGGCCATTTCTTGGTTTAGGCCAGATTTGTACAGATTGATCTCTCGAATCTAAAGTACTCCCTTGCAGTACATTGTTTAGGGTTTAAACTCGTTTCTCACCCACACACCCGAAATTACCAAAATCAGCAGAAACCGTTTTCACCCTCAAACAACAGGGTGTTGTTCTTGTGAATCACTGATACAATATTGTAGAGCTCTGCTCCAAGCCTGTTTGTGATTTCTTCAATAATGCACAAAACAAACATGCCCTTATTTCACACGTGGAGTTCATGTACCCTGAACTCATGTGAATGGATCTCGTTCCAGTTCATTCATATCCGGTTCGAGTACCACCGCTTGTCACTTAAAAAGAGAAAGTTTTCTCCTCGTTCACTTCACCTTTCTTCCTCGGTTCATGTACTCGAGAGAAACCCATCAGTTCATGTCCTAATTCCTCTTCTCTCTCTAATTTCTTAACCATTTCGTGTTTTGTTTGCACCATTAGAATCAGAAGAAGATTTTGCACGTTGGGTCGAGAACCTTCTCTGTTTATACCTTCGTTTTGGAACTTCACCATTGTTATCAGTTTGCGAACCAAGTAAGTTCTTCAAACTTTTTCGTTCATATTTTTTTCCAGAAGATGTCTTATAGGAAGAGAGTTAATCGCGGTGAGAGTTCGGGTACTCAAAACCGTGAAGAAGAATTTTATGACCCAAGCTTGAGAATCAGGTTCGTTAATACTAAGGCTCGTAATTACTATGTGGAATATAGAACTAAGAAACCTATCATGGAAAGGGTTTACAAACCCTCTGTTCTTAAGGTAGATGGTCTGTTTGGGTTCTTTGAAAATCATGAATAGGGTATTATTCATCGTCCCATGGGAAATGCCTACATGGAGCTAACTGCTCAATTTTATGCAAACCTGCATGAGCCTGATTCTATCAACTGCTCCTTCAAAACTATTATCGAGGGAAAAACTTTTATTGTAAACCGAAAAATAACTTCTGAACTGTTGAGTCTGCCGCTAACTGGTGATTTTCTCCTGCCTCCTCCTGAGCACTTGAGACCTTCTTCGAAGGC
Organism: Papaver somniferum; assembly: GCF_003573695.1. Classification (NCBI taxonomy): domain Eukaryota; kingdom Viridiplantae; phylum Streptophyta; class Magnoliopsida; order Ranunculales; family Papaveraceae; genus Papaver; species Papaver somniferum. The sequence goes on from NC_039364.1 coordinate 42,035,878, forward strand.
GCTCTCGGACCTTCTTTTTGGTAAGGATTCTCCTCGGCACGAGGGAAAAATTGATGTTCATGATGCTAATTTGTTCCTCAATGTTGTTGGAAAACTTATGGTAGCTAACCTGATTCCCACCATAATTGACAGATAATTGTGGACCAGACCTCTTGCAGAACTGGTTTACTTTGTTGTGGAAGGGAGGAATATTGATTTTTGTGGCCTTATTGTTCGATAAATGATAAGTGTCAGAAAAATTTCGAAGAAGACTCCTGGTTTTCCTTGTCTTATCTCAAGGATTTGCAGTCAATTCGGTATTGTGGCTGTCGGAACCGATCTTGGAGGACCAAAAGTCTTTACCATGAACAACGTCAGAAAGATGGCCAGGACCACTGCAATACCCAACTCTGATCTCATCCGTCTTCAGCAAGAAAATGAGATTTTGAGAGAGCAGCTGGACTATGCTCAGACTGCTCATCCTGAACTGGGTGAGAAGTTTTATGGGATTGCAAGAGATTATTATGAGTTGAGTGATTAATCTCTGTATTTGCAATACTGTTATTTACTTTGTCTGTTGAACTTCTTATGTTGATCTACTTTAACCATTGCCTTAATGGTTGTAATAACTTCTATGTTTAGCCTTGAATGATTTTATCTTTCAATTAGAATTGCTACATGTGTTAGGTCCATACGAAGTACAGATAAGGTTTCTCAAAATTTAAGTCTTTCATATGTCGGTATGCAAGTATTGATAAAAGATTGAATGAACTTTTGACAAACAAAAGTTAAGCCTATTATGTCATTATGCAAATATTGATGGAAGATAGGATGAACTTTTGTTTACAAAGATTAAAGTCTATTATATGTCATTGTGCAAATAGTGATGAAAAATATAATGAATCTTTGTTTATTTCGCAGTATTGATCTTCCCTAATCCATATCTTTATGTAAATATTGTGCGGCTCCGTAAGTTTTCTTATGTGAGCATTTCCGATTAAATTAATCATGGGTTCTCTTGTGGTTAATTTAATTGAGATTTTTTGATACAAATTCATATTCTTATGTGATTTGTTAATGTCCAAAGAAATCCTTCTTTTCTTGTAAAAGTAAGGTCGCTCTTGTTGTTCTTTCGGGAATGACATTTTATGGGGGAGAGTTCTTAATTGAACTTGTGCTTAGTTGCCAAATCTTTGTGGGGAGTGCGGCTGTGGAATATTGTAGGGGGTTATCTTGTATCTTCATAAACTTCTTGATGAATGCATTTAGTTTCGACTATATGATTGCATCTAAAAAAAAGTTGATATGTGCCTTTCTTTTGGTCATGAAGTATCACTATGAAAATTTCATTAGTATCCCACTAATTTTCGTACCTTTGCAAATTTTATTGACAAAAATGGGGAGAATTAATGTGTAGTTCACACTACAAATACATATGGTTTTCGGATCATTATGTAAGGGGGAGTGGTTTTCATGTGAGATGAAGTATTGACTAAGGGGGAGTGATACATATCACCATAGCATTGTTGTCGAAGTTGTGATACAATTGAACTTTGATGCTGTGTAATAATACTATGACATTGTATAACAATGATTGAGAGTTATTGTTTTCTCATTGTTATAGCTACGGATATTCAACAACGATGATGTTGAATTGAATACCTTTAGAATGATTGGAGTACTTGGAAGTGACGAAGATTTCGAGTAATATTGAAGAACCAAGGATATCAAGCATTTGGATGAGAAGCTACAAAGTTTATTTATTTTGTATTCCATATGTATTGATAGTTTTGTCACAAAAATTGTGAAAGGGGAAGATTGTTAGAGCATTGCTCGGTCGAACTCGCAAGCATTGCTATCTCAAGCTTGTTTGTCAAGTTTAGTTGCCAAAAATATAAGTCTTGATTTCTAGTCTACTTATAACTAAGTCTCAGATTAGGAAAGTAAGTGTAGTTGAGCCTTAGACTCCACGGCGATTATATCAATTGAAGACGAAGAACTACTCAAGGGAACTTGTGGAACTTCATCAACAAAAGGTATGTGGAAACTTGAACTTATCTATCACTCAAAAGTCTATCTACTCTATCTCCTATTTGAGACATTTGAGACAAAAGTCGTATTGCTATATAGACTTCAATTATACACATTTGCTATTTCGAGACGAGTTTATCTCGCTTATCTATTTATCGAAATATGTGTTGGTAAGCTTTCGCTTTATCCAAGTTTATCTTTACTCGTGACGAAAATCATGTTGATTATCTCAATAACTTGAAAATCGCTTTGTTGAAAATAGTTTGTGAATAACAATTATTTTAAACTCCTCTAAGAAAGTTTCAATGATTGGAATGAGAGTTTAGAAAAAGTAACCATGTTTGGATATAAACATAGTATGTTATCACATTTGTGTAAAAGTCCAAAACCGGGAACCCAAAGTATGCGTACCCGTACGCGTACCGGCGGTTGTTGGAAATCCGAGTAAGTATGCGTACTCGTACGCATACTGGCGGAAGGTTCACGTCCGTGAATTTCTGCTGGAGTTTGAAAGTTAAACTCAATCTGGTTACTTAAGTACGCGTACCCGTTTGCATACTTAAGTAGGTTACTTTCTAAAATCGGTTTGTTCATGAACTAAAACATTTAAATAATAAGGAATGCAATCTTTGCAAACCGTGGCTATAATGTTCATGAATTGATTCAAGTGAATCAAACCGATTTTGCTTCAATTGTGTCTTGTATACTGCTATAAGATTTAAGCAATTGAACAACTCTCTAACTAGTTCATTTGAGTCATTCGAACTAGTTATGGTGAACATGAATAAGGTTGATATGAAAGTGCTCATATGGATAACCATTGGTTAACTATTGTTGAACCAACTAAGTGAACACGTTTAGGTACGGTTACTCAAACCTAAATGAAGTTACATTTCATTTGTGTATAACAATCTAAGTTCGATCTAGCGGTTGAAAGATATTAGCTTGAATCTAATCAGGTTTTCATCTAACGGTGAATATTGAATGCTTTGTTACCAAGGTAACTAAGATTGCAAACCCTGATTTGAAATTTATATAAAGGAGAACTCTAGAAACTTGGAAACCTAATCCCCATACCTCCTGTGTGATACTAGTTGTATAAGCTAGAGTCGATTCTCCTTTAACCTTATGTTTTTCACGAAACCCTGTATGTTAACGACTTAAAGACTTCATTGGGATTGTGAAGCCAGACCCAACTATTTTCTCTGTTGTTGCGTGATCTGATCTTGATGTTTCTATCGTGATTGAGTATAATTGTAAGATAAGATTGGCTTGAGATTTATATCTCTGACGGGCAAGATAGAAAAGTAGTCACAAACACCTTCGTCTCATCGTTTGTGATTCCACAATATCTTGTTTTGTTAATCGATTAATATTATTGTGAGGTGATTGATAATTTTAGGTTGTTCTTCGGAAATATAAGTTCGGGTTATCAATTGGTTCCTGTTCACCTTGATTTATCATAAGACGGAACAAAAACTCGTAGGTATATCTGTGGGAGTCAGATTTATCTATTCCTATAGACTTTTCTGTGTGATACAGATTTGTTTATCAAGTCTTCGACTTTGGGTCGTAGCAACTCTTAGTTGTGGGTGAGATCAGCTAAGGGAATCAAGTGCGTAGTATCCTGCTGGGATCATATATGTAAGGAGCACGACTGTACCTTGAATCAGTGTGAGATTGATTAGGGTTCAACTACATTCCAGACCGAAGTTAGCTTTGTAGTAGGATAGTGTCTGTAGCGTCTTAATACAGTGTGGTGTTCAAATCTGGACTAGGTCCCGGGGTTTTTCTGCATTTGCGGTTTCCTCGTTAACAAAACTCCTGGTGTCTGTGTTATTTCTTTTCCGCATTATATTTTGTTATAGAATTGAAATATCACAGGTTGAATCGATCAATTGATAAATCCAACCTTTGGTTGTTGATTGAAATTGATTGATCCTTGAACATTGGTCTTTGGTACCCTTCAAGTTATCTCTCTTATATTCAATCAGGCTCGCAAATTATTATTTGTTTGATTGCGGATTGAATTGGGAGATTGAGATATAACTCTTTGATATACTCTTTATTAAGATTGAGTCTGACTGTCTAGTTGATTCTCTTGAAAGTATATTGGAGTTAGTCCATACAGATTGCTAAGAGAAATATTGGGTGAGGTTGTTAGACCCCCACTTTTTCAAGTACCAATTTCGGTCAGCGGCATCAGACATGATTTGAACTTGGTTTCTTTTGCTCTTGACCTTCCTGCATACATGCAACTCATTTATTTTTATTTTTTTTTAATAATCAACTTAACTATATAGCAACATAAAACAGTGTTTTTTTTTTTTTTTACCTTTGAGGACTTTCTCTGGTTTGCCATCTGCGACCACTTCTTCTTCTTCTTCTTCTGTTTCTTTTTCTTCTTCCTCTGATTCTTCTTCTTCTTCTTCTTCTTCTTCTTCCGATTCTCCTTCTTGTTGTTATTCTTCATCTGATTCTTCAATTATGATCTTCTTCTTTCCTTTCTGCAATGGTTCTTCTTCATTTTTCTTCTTCTTCTCCACCTTTGCTTTTTGTTCATCATCATTTTTCTTTCTTGTTCTCCCCTTTTCTTTTTGTTTCTCTAACTTTTTCAGTCCGTTGTGATTCTTCTTATTCTTCTGGTTGTTCATTTTCTGCTTTGTTCTTCTTTCAATCTGTTGTTGTTCTTCTTTCAATCTGTTGTTGTTCTTCCTCCAATATCTTCTTGTTCACCCTCTTCTGTTTAGTTGCTACATTTTCTTGAATCTGTTGTAATTGATCTTCTTCTTTACTTTTCGCATTTAACCGTGATGATCTTTTCATTTCTTTCATCTATTTCAAATAACAATAATCTAGTCAGCATTTTTATTCATTGAATAACATAATAATAACAGTTAATAAAATGGGATCAACTCCTGTCGTTGACACCATTTTACTGGTATAAATGTTCTTGGTTTTCAGTATTTATGGGATAAACTCCTGTTGTTGGGATCAACTTCTGTTGTTGATGTTAGAGCATTGCTCGGTCGAACTCGCAAGCGTTGTTATCTCAAGCTTGTTTGTCAATGTTAGTGATCAAAACTATAACTCTTGATTTCTAGTCTACTTATAGTGATGTCTCGGACTAGGATAGATTGTGTAGTTGAGCATTAGACTTCGTGACATTCATCAATTGAAGACGAAGAGCTACTAAGGAGAGCTTGTGGAACTTCATCAAAAAAGGTATGTGGAGACTAAAACTCATCTATCACTTGGAAAGTCTATTACTTCTCTATCTCCTATATTGAGACAAAAGTCGTATTACTATATAGTATTCGATTATACACATATGAGATTTTGAGATGAGTTTAACTCGCTTACATATTTCTCGAAATATGTATTGATAATCTTTCGCTTCAACCAAGTTCATCTTATATTCTTGACGAAAGTCAAAAGATGATCATGTGAAAATCGCCGAGTAACATCTTACATGGTTTGTGTGGTATAATCATTTGGTGTAGACTTGGAGTGTTTCGTTATGATTATTTCAATAACTTGAAAATTGCTTTGATGCTATTAGCGTGTGAAAACAACTATTGTCATCCTCTAAGAAAGTTTCAATGATTGAAATAGAGTTTAGAATACTTAACCATCATTGGATTATGAACATAGTATGCATTCTTGCATGTATGTGATCCATGACCGGAACTAGAGTATGCATACCCGTATGCGTACCTGTTAGTTGTGAAATTCCGAGTACCTAAGTACACATACCCGTACGCATACTGGCGAAGGGTTTGGGTCCGGAAATTTCTGCTGTGTTTGGAAATATGCGCACCCGTTTGCATACTGGCGAAACCCAAACTCAGACGGGGTACTTAAGTATGTGTACCCGTTTGCATACTTGAGTAGTTAAAGTTCTAAAATCGGTTTGTTCATGAACTAATACATTTATATATTAAGGAATGCATTCTTTGCAAACCATGTCTATAATGTTCATGAATTTATTCGAGTGAGTCAAACCGATTTTGCTTCAATTGTATTCTTGTATACTTCTATGAGAATATAGCAATTGAACAACTTTATAACTAGTTTCATTTGAGTCATTTGAACTAGTTGTGGTTAAGATGAATAAGGTTTATATGAGAGTGTTCATATAGCTAACCTCGGTTAACTACTATTGAGCCAACATAATGTACACGTTTAGGTACGGTTACTCGAACCTAAATGAGGGTACATTTAATTTGTGTATAACAAGCTAAGTTCGATCTAACGGTTGAAACATATTAGCTTGAGTCTAATCAGGTTTTCATCTAACGATGAATATTGAATGCTTTGTTACCAAGGTAACTAAGATTGCAAACCTTGATTTGAAAATTATATAAGGGAGAACTCTCGCAACTGGGAAACCTAATCCCCACACCTCATGTGTGATACTAGTTGCGGCTAGAGTCGATTCTCCTTTAACCTTAGGTATTTCATGAAACCCTGAAGGTTAACGACTTAAAGACTTCATTGGGATTGTGAATCCAGACCCAACTATTTTCTCTGTAGTTGCGTGTTCTGATCTTGCCATGTTCTATCGTATTGAGTACTATCTTCTCTAAGATTTGGTCGAGATTGATTATCCGATAGGCAAGATTAGAAGTAGTCACAAACATCTTCGTCTCATCGTTTGTGATTCCACAATATCTTGTTTCACAACCATACGATTAAGATTATTGTGAGGTGATTGATAATTCTAGGATGTTCTTCGGGAATATAAGTCTGGTTTATCAATTGGTTCCTGTACACCTTGATTTATCAAAAGATGGAATAAAACTCATAGGTATTTCTGTGGGAGACAGATTTATCTATTCCAATAGAATTTTCTGTTGAGACAGATTTGTTTATCAAGTCTTCGACTTTGGGTCGTAGCAACTCTTGGTTGTGGGTTAGATCAGCTAAGGGAATCAAGTGCGTAGAATCCTGCTGGGGTTCAAAGACGTAAGGAGCGTAACTATACCTTGATCAGTGTGAGATTGATTAGGGCTCAACTACATTCCAGTCTGAAGTTCATTGGTAGTAGGATAGTGTATGTAGCGGCTTAATACAGTGTGGTGTTCAAAGCTGGACTAGGTCCCGGGGTTTTTCTGCATTCGCGGTTTTCCTCGTTAACAAAATTATGGTGTCTGTGTTATTTCTTTTCCGCATTATATTTTGTTATATAATAGAAATATCAAGGGTTGTGCGTTAAGATCTATCAATTAGATAATCCAACCTTTGGTTGTTGATATAAATTGATTGACACTTGAACATTGGTCTTTGGTACAGTTCAAGTTATTTCTCTTACTCAATCGGGCTCGCAAATTCCTATTTACTGATTGCAGATTGAATTGAAAAATTGAGATATAAACTCTTTGATATACTTTTCTCTAGATTGAGTCTGAGTATCTAGTTGATTCTCTTGAAAGTATATTGGAGTTTGTCTATTCAGATTGCCAAACGAAATATTGGGTGTGGTTGTTAGACCCCTGCTTTTTCAGTTGACACCATGTTACTCTTATAATATGTCCCTAGTTGTCATGTTACTGTTATAATATATCCCTAGTTTTCATTTATTTTATTTTTGTGATCAACTCCTGTTGTAGATCCCATTTTATGGGATCAACTACTATTGTTGACACCATGTACTTATTGCTTGTCTTTCATTCATTTATTCATTTACAATCAAAATCCAAATCATGAATTCATATTTAGAAAGTGTTGCTATCTACAATATTTGTCTAACACCCACTCGACTTTTGTAAATTTGCGATTTTCGGAATTGCATCCGTAGGACAATGTATACAAGTAAATCGTGTTAAAAGTGTCATCCTTAACAACCGATTTAGTTGGATACAAATTCTGCAGATACGTTGTGTTCTAAATGAGTTTCACAGAGTTTCAAGCATAGTGCTAATTAGAAAAACCAAAACATAAACTGAACTACCATCAGATATCTAGTTTCAAGCATTCAACAAGTATTGTCATACTAAAATATACAGAGAAAACTGCATATCCACCAAACAAAAAGAAAATGGGTCAACTCCTATTTGTTGATCCCATATTTGTTGTAACATTAGCATTAACATCAACAACAACTAGATATGAATCAACATGCTATTATGAAGAACTCAGAGAACAATAACATGGTGAAACATATTAATCAATAATCATTATCATTTCAGAGAACAACACAGAGAACAATAGTGTAAAATCATTTTAAGGGATCAACTCCTATTGTTGATCCCAATCTATTTTAAGGGATCAACACAGAGAACAATAGTGTAGAATCATTTCAACATTAGCATCAACATCAACTGAAACATGATTGTTTTGCAGAATCATTCTCAACTTTCAACATCATTCCTTACCTCTAGCAAATACATGATTGGTACTATATAATTAACATGCAAATATTGAAGAACACACACAGAACAATAATTTGAAATCATTTCTTACCTTTAGCAACTGCAACTGCAACTTCTGAAAACAACCTCAACTAACCTAAAATCAAAATCAAAATCAAACAACAACAATTAATACAAAACTAATTAGATACCAAACCAAATCAAACCATTAGTAGCACTAATCGGCAACAAATCATACATGCAGCGCTTTTTATCATAAATAAAAAATCAAACTCAAAATCAAATCCGTAAGAAATCAAAATCAAATTCCTAAAAAATCAAAGTCGAAACCAAAATCTTCATCGATAACAGTAAATAAAAGATGAAAATCGTGTTTACCTTTTGAATCTTGTATTTGAATCTTCAAACTCAGTAAAACCTAGTTTTCTATTATTCTTCTCTGATTTTTTTATTCTTGAAACTAAAAATGATTCTAATGAAATCTGTTATTGTGATTTATATAAATCGACGGTTTTTCTTTTGATTTTTGATTCAAATTTCTTTCAGCTGCAGTTACAGAATGAGAGAGAAGAGTAACAGGAGAGAGAGAACACGAAAATGATGAGTAACGGACAAAATAATAAATATGTCCGTAAAAGTATAATATTGATTGTTATAAACGTGTAATTATGTTAAAAATATCTAGGGTGAATCTCGTTTATTACTGGGATGCCCTTGTGTCTATCCTATAAATTGAGGCTCTAATGTTTGTCTATGATACACATCTAATGAGAATTCTATCTACCTTTTCTCCCCATTTTGTGTCTCCTTCTCTTTTCACAATACATTATCACGCACGTTGTTCTACAAATACAAACAAAAGATACAAGCAAAAGAAGATTACTTACCATTTTATATTCAACCCTTTCTTTTATATTGATTTGATAATTTTTTAATTATCTATTTTATTAACATGATTCTAACTAAGTTTTATGATCTTATTCCAGGTATACGTCGTAAACCGATCTCAACAAAAGGGAATCACATGAATTAAAGTGATAACAATCACTTAATGGCGTTCTTATTCATATTTTTATATATTTTTTTTCTTCTTTTATTCTTTTGGTTAAGTTTTGTTTTGGTCAGAATAAATAAGGCTTATACTTCTTTTAGTAAAAAATTAATAACAGACAGCTATATCTAACGTGTATCCATACACGGTGATAGTGGTGGATGATTCCACCTATGTTAAAGGTTATTATTGGGGCGTCACACTCCAATAGAGGGGATTCACTTGGATTCTTAATGTCCAAAAAGTGGTTATGAGATATCTTAACACATATACATAATGTCTAGATTATCCTTTAACTAGAAGTGATTTTACGTCCAGGTTTGGATTAATTCCAACCGTAGAATTTTATTTGCATGTAATTTTACGTCCAGGTTTGGATTAGTTCCAACTGTAGAAGCTCATTTTACGTCCAAGTTTCTTTTAATTCCAACCGTAGAATCCGATTTTACGTCCAGTTTTCTTTTAATTCCAACCGTAGAAGTGATTCTACGTCCAGGTTTAGATTATTTCCAACCGTAGAAGTGATTTTACGTCCAGGTTTGGATTAATTCCAACCGTAGAATTTTATTTACATGTAGTTTTACGTCAAGGTTAAATTAGTTCCAACAGTAGAAGCTCATTTTACGTCCAGGTTCCTTTTAATTCCAACCGTAGAAGTGATTTTACGTCCAAGTTTGGAATATTTCCAACCGTATAAGTGATTTTACGTCTAGATTTGGATTATTTCCAACCGTAGAAGTTTATTTTACGGCCAGTTTTTTCTTCCCACAAAAACTTTGTCCCAGAATTCACTAAGTGTACAACAAAATTCATTAATTTAGTTTTTATCTAATTAAATTAAATTAAAATTAACTAAATAAGGGTTGTTTAGTCATTACAAAATTATTTGAGATAAGGGGTTTTTGATAGTACTTATGGGTGACCCGTTTTTGTCCTATTAGGTGACGCCCCTCTAATGAAATGTGACGCTCCAATAATAGCCTTCTGTAAGGGGTTCTCTTTTTTCCGGTGTATCACGTATCACGGTATTTTCCTCCCTTATGGATTTTATATATAGTTTCGCAACTGCGAGATTTTAAAATCCATTTATATTAGATATGGTCTATACTAATGGGATATGGCTTATGAATATTTTTTTTTTGGTATAACCGCTGGTATTTTTTTGTTCTCCAATTTTCCCATATAGAAAGAAAAAACAAATCCATCCAAAGAGGGTTTGCAGTTTTTATTCCTCAAATGAAATTGTAATCCCCAAAGAATGGTATATTCTTTCTTCTCTATTTTTCATTAAGAAAAAAAAACTCCATTGAAAGATGGTTTATAGTTTCTTTAATGAAATTGTAGTCACCGAAAATTGGTGTTATCGCAATTTAGTTACCTTTACGGTAACTAATCACATGCATGATTGAGAAACCTATGACCAATTAATTTTGATATCTTTGTCTATTGGATGAAGATCACGTGATTTACATATATGGTTTCCATTATTTTTACAAGAAACCATATGTCAATTACAAAATGGATTTTCCATATACGATGACTAAAACGATTTGCTTTCACCCTATCGTTAAACGATTTTGGCATATCCTTTGGTATTGATTTTCTATCTCGATTTTGCGAGTAGAATTGGCATTCCCTAATAATTTATTATGTTATCCAATATGATTTGATGTTTTTCGTCGATTCTAAAATAACGACACAGAACATAGGTTTACAAGAAACCTTTATCGACGAATATGGTTTTATCTCATAATAAACCACTAGTTTCTATTCGTTCGAAGAAACTGTTCATCAACCACTAGGTGGATATTTCTATGCAAAGAATAACGTTAATAATTTCTTAATTTTTCTTAAAAAAGAGCAAAGCCAACTAGATTTGGTTTTTTCCTTATTGATACTAAAGGGATAAAATATCGTTATAATGTTATTCACAATTGCAAACACCAACGAAGTGAGGAATATTTGCTTTCATTCTTATGGGATATTGGGAAATTTTATTTTTCCTCCTAGTACTAATCTCCAAAAATTTGAAATCGTTCTAATTGTAGTTGGAATTGGATGTTAAAGATCAAAGGATACGCACCCGGCTTGTTAGCCAATATCATTAGTCCTTGTAGTGATTATATTGATCTTGATTTAATTTTCATTTGATAAAGAAAGTTTCCAATAACTTCAATCTGAACCATTATCTCGTTGGCCCTCGAGGTCACGAAATTATAGAAGATTTGTTTGCATATTTTAAAAGCTTTTGGTTTTAACGTATAAGAAAAAAAAATTGTTCCAAAAGTAGTCCATGGTTGATGATAAATGTTTATCATGACTATTGAAAAGTCAGTCTGTGGTACATAAAATCCAGAAATTATAATAAGTATATGTCCTCGGATAATTCGGATAATACTTTACGAAACTTGTTTTCGTATATGAGGTGACAATTTCCGCCAAAATCAAAGGGAGACTCTATGCTATTCGAGGTTGGCATTAATTAACTCAAAGGTTATATCATTTCTCTCCCATCATGATCAAATCGAAAAAGGCTGTCATTTAGTAGGCGTGAAAATATCTCATATAGTTTATGCCATTTGAAAAGGAAAACCCAATCACATCTAGCAAGCATGTATCATTTTTTATATAGGCTACATATAGCTCAAACAGAGTCTATCGTAATACGTTTCACATTTTCAAAATTCATATCTCCTTATTTGAATAGTGGGAGATTATCACGCTTGTGGGCACTGGTACCGGTAAATTTTGAATTGTTCAAAGTATACATACACTGGAAATTGTCTGAGATCGTGATTAGCTAATATGATTGTCGAATATTCATACATGGTAGCTACTGAAATAATAAATGATGGTGGTTGTGAACCCTGACCTCTGCAGAGGAATATTGACATATGTGTTTGGTTGGCATACAATCCAAATTAGATTGGATTAATTTCTTAATTAACGCAATTTTGGATCCAAGACTTACACCTTAAAATTGCCAAGCGTATTAGTTACAGGTTGGTGTAGTCATAATGCGTCGTTATACGTACGAGAAATTTATTCCTTTGTGAAAACGATTTGAGGGTCTTATTTTTTTCATTTTATTTTTCCAGACTCTAGGATTGATTCAATAATTATTTTATTTGTACAATGCACTTGGCGTGGTAGTCTTTCAAGGACTCATATTGCATTCTCACAAGAATTGTGGTCGGAGAACATATTCAATTTGTAATCCTTGGAGAATTCAAATTATATTTCAGACAACCACCTGACTCGACTATAACAGGTTTAACAATCTTATTTGTGTTTATTTTTAAATTCGTAAAAGATCATAATCCGGATTGGTTAATGATATCAACTTTGTAGGTCTCTTGAGGAGTCCTTAAAAACACAAAAATCCACGCTTTAGCAGCATAATTTTTTTTTTTTACTTTCTTAAATCTGCAGTTAGAATTATGCCAGCTTAAACTCGTCTTTGAGATAGACTAGAGTTATTGTTTTGATACTTGTCTTCTGTAAAACTCATATAGTTGGGTTAGCATCAATATTTACATCAAAAGTTGTACTCTTTTCCCTTCGTACAAATTTTGTCTCATGTGGTTTTCCTAAAAAGGTTTTAACGAGGCAACATCTCCCTGACGTTGAATTTTTTTTCTTCTCATAATGTTGATATGTGTGCTCTTTTTCCTTCGCCTAAATTTTTCATATCGGGTTTTACTGGCAAGTTTTTAGTGAGGAAATTTACTTCAAAATGGTGGTCATCCTAGGGAGAGTTGTATCAATTTTGTTTGTTTGGTGGATTCCCACCATTAAGTATGTCATTTTTTTAGACAAAATTGGCATAACAATCCCTTGGAAATTTGGACGCTATTCACTTAAGGTATGACCACAAATAAAATTTGTTCACTTATGAAAATGTATCTACGTCTTGGCCTGTTGTTAAAGAAACTACATCAACTACGACTCCAAATCATCTCCGAAAATCTAGCAATAAGATACAAGTCCACAATGTGTTTAAAGAAGCATGAAGACTCGAGAACACTATTATTGGAAAAAATACCGCTTGTCTACATAAAAGAAGATTTCATCAACTAGCAGATTCTTCACGAAAGCATTGTTATCGCCGACGTTTAAGAAATTCGTCCACCGAAATTGGGAACTCTCGACTCAAACATTTGCAAGCCAAGAATTTACTGAAGTACTCATGAGGGGGAGCACAATCACATAAGGTGCATTCTATTGGACTTATCGTGTCGTGCGCTTTTTCCTTCATCAAGGTTTTTCCCACTGGGTTTTCCTTGTCAAGATTTTAATGAGGCAACGTTTGTGTGTCCAAAGTTTTGTCAATTGTATTCTTTTCCCTTAGATCAGGTTTTGTCCTTTTGGAATTTTCTGACAAGGTTTTAATGAGGCAATTAGCTTAGACACAATGTCATAAGGAGGAGTGTTATAACGTGTAATTATGTTACAAACATCTAGGGTGAATCTCGTTTATTACTGGGATGCCCTTGTGTCTATCCCTATAAATAGAGGCTTTAATGTTTGTCTATGATACACATCTAATGAGAATTTTGTCTACCTTTTCTCCCCATTTTTTGTCTCCTTCTCTTTTCACAATAGTGATATATATTCAAGGGTATATCTGCAATCTGACAATCCCGGTTTTTTAGGGGAGGGTATATTTGTTGGGCCTCAATTATAGCCCGTAAAAAAATGGTAAAATTGTTGGACATCATTTACAATCGGACATTTCTTGGATTCTTCCTAGGATTTTCTGCCATATAATATTTCCTTGATATCAGACTACCACACATCATTTTCGTACCACCATCATCCTCTCAACGTCATGAACCTAAAGACTTTTCTTAAATCATTTGCTTAACCGGCAAGATTATTGATTCGTTTCCACGGACTTCTTCAGCTTTGAGGCTTTGATTAAGTCAAAGGAATCACGGTGAGATTACTTTTATCTGTAGCTCTACGAACTTCCCAAGCAAATAAGAATGGGCAAGTATAGCAGTAGAATCCATTTTCAACCATTGAACGGTGATGATCATTTTCGACAAAGGATAGTGATCTGACTGGAAATGAAAAATAAATCAGCAGTGGCGTCATCCATATGTTGGTAGATCCCACAAGGTAGTGTTTTTTGTAGGAAACTTCAAAAGATGTCAAAGTTGTCAACACCGAATTCTTAATTCGAAATACTAACTGCATGAGTAGCAGGAAATTCTGAAGTAGCATCACTTGTCAGACTATGAGAAAACCTGAAGATTGTTAACCTAATCGAGTAAACTCAGGAAGAAAAATTAAAACAACACTAAGAAGAAAACCTAACAAAGTACAAACAGCAAGCAACTGAACCATTATCCAAGATTGATCAAGGGCGCATTCAAATATCCATTAGAACCATCTAGCTAACCAAAACAGACTCAGTCTTCTGCTCCTCTTTTATGTAGCACAGAGTAAATTGCACATCTCCCAGTCTTTTGCTAGTTCTTGATCTTTTCTGAATCTGAGACAGCACACATCAGTAGATCAAAGGCGTTATTTTTTAAATTCATCCACCTTCTAAGACCACCCAAGCACTCAAAGAACAAAAAATCTAGAGATTAGTTACAGAACTACAGTATATTCATTGATTATTTCATCTAATCTAAAATTACAAATGGAGAGTCTGGTTGGACCTTTGGTGGAAGTTTTCACGTCACTGGCGATTACTCCAAGCATGCGTCAAATTGGCTACTGCATTCATCACAAGAAGAACATGGAAAAGTTTAAGACAAAAATGGAAGATCTGAACAACATGAAAACAGATATACAAACTAGTCATTGCAGCTGAGAAGAATCTAGAATCAATCAGAAAAGTCATAAAAGCTTGGCTGAGAAGGGTGGACAAGGAAATTATCCAGGATGAGCCAACAATAGGATTAATGAAATTACTTAATGGTGAGGATGCGGAAATTTTCAATCACAATCAGTGTTGGTGTTCTAGTCACAGTCGCCGTAAAATTGGTAGAGCAGCCGAAAAGAAGATAGAAACAATTGATGAGTTCCTAAATGAAGCAAAAAGCTTCTGCCATGATGTTTCACATCATTCTCCTCCAGATGTTAAGCCATTTACGCCAAAAGGTACTGAAGATATTGCCGATCTCGCATCAAGAGAATCTACCATGAACCAAGTCATGACAGCACTGAAGGACGAAGAAACCTACTCAGTCGGGATATACGGAATGGGCGGAGTAGGCAAGACGACGCTAGTGAATCACATACGCAAAGAAGTGAAGAAACAGAAACTTTTTAATGTCGTTATAATGACAACCGTTACACACAACCCTGACTTGAAAAGGATTCAAGATGAAATTGCACAGAAGCTGGGTTTGCTACAACTTCGACAATTGGATGATACATCCACCAGAGCCGCACTTCTATCAGAGCGACTGAAGCAAGAGAAAAGGATTCTCGTGATTTTTGATGATGTCTGGACTAACGATCTAGATATATTGGCTGATGTGGGTATCCCTTACGGGAAAAACCGCCACAAAGTATGCAAAGTTGTAATCACCACAAGAAGCCTTGAAGTATGTAATTCTCTATTGAATCCAAAATATATCGAAGTCGGAGTCTTAACAGAAGAAGACTCATGGCTTCTGTTCAAGAAAAGCGCTGGTAACATGGACAATTCTTCCGCTCTACAAACAGTGGCTGAAGAGATTGTTAAAGAATGTGGTGGCTTGCCTTTAGCACTTGTTACACTTGGTAGGGCATTGAGAAACAAAGACAAGCTTGTGTGGGATGATACCGTTCTTCAACTAAGAAGCTCGAACTTCACTTATATTAATGGAATGAATTCCAAAGTTTTTTCCTCGATAAGGCTGAGTTATGATCACCTGGGAAACGAAATAATCAAAAGATGCTTCCTATTTTGTAGCTTATTTCATGAAGACTGCCAAATAAACATTGATAAATTGATGATATATGTTATGAGCGATCAGACTATAATGGAAGATCTTGAGACTATCAAGCAGGTGAGGGGTAGACTGCAAACAGTGTTGGACAAACTTATAGCTTCATGTTTGTTGCTATTAGACGCAAAGAAACATGATGGTACTATATATACTGTGAAAATGCATGACATTGTTCGAGATGTGGCCATAAAAATTGCATCAGAAGAGGACAACGGATTTTTCGTACTGGCAGATGTGGGTTTGAAAGATTGGCCAGAAAGGAGACTATTGTCTGCTGCTAAATGCTTGCGACTGTCACTTATGGAGAATAAAATCAGTGCCCTACCAGACAACCCTGAACTCCCTCATCTCTTAAGCTTGTCGCTGGAAAAGAATCGCTCATTGCAGAAAATCCCAGATAATTTTTTCCAAAGCATGATAGCTCTCGTCGCTCTTGACTTGAGCCATACCGGTATTTCCTCGTTGCCTTCATCACTTTCTTTCCTTGTGAACCTCCTGTCACTTCATTTAGATTGTTGCAACTTTTACAATAATCGCACAAGTTTATCCGTAATCGGAAAACTGAAGAAACTTGAAATACTAAGTTTTGTAAATTGCTATATATTAAGATTGCCTGAAGAAATAGGGGGCTTATCAAATCTGAAGTCATTAAATCTATCAGACAATCATGAGCTTACCATTCCACCAAATGTGATATCAAGATTATCTCACTTGGAGGAACTGTACATGAAAGGAAGCTCGTGTCAGTGGGAAGTTGGGCAAACACGAAATGGAAGTAATGCCAGTCTAGATGAGATCGCATCCTTGACTTGCTTGAACACTCTCCACCTGGATGCACGTAACAACAAAATGGTAAGCTTGTCCATATCCATGGGATGTAGCTGGCCTAGCAACAGGGACTATGTACCATATTATTGCAATATTTCATTGCACTTCGATTGTTATCTTTCCACATCAAAACTGTTTTACAACTCAATCAAAGTACTGCTGGCAAGATTAGATAATCTAATGCTGGTAAATTGTACTGGCCTAAGTAGCATGGGGCAACTTGTTACACATGTTGGCTTTTCTCATATGGCGTCTCTTTTTGTGGGAGAATGTCATCAAATGGAATACCTAGTGACTATGGAGAAGATCCCCGTAATTACATTCACTGCACTAGAAAAACTATATTTGCATTCATTGAGTAATTTGAAATCGATTCTTCGTGGCTCAATGCCATCAGGATTCTTCAACAAATTAAACCTACTGCAACTGCAGAAATGCAAATAGTTGGATAGCATCTTTCACTCTGATGTATTTGTGAAGCTAAAGAATCTAAGAGTACTCCGAGTGGAAGAATGTCGCAAGTTGAAAGAGGTATTCTACTTGGAAGTTGTTGATACAAGAAGCGTTGACGAGGATGCACTTGTTGTCACCTATCCTAGGTTAGAAGAAATGTATTTGATAGAACTTCCAGAGCTCATGAGTATATGGAAGGGGGTCTGTCCAGCTGAAAGCCTCCAAATGTTAGAAGTATTGGAAGTGGAGGCATGTTATGAGCTGAAACATCTCTTCTCTCCAGCAATGTTACTTTCACTTCAAAAGTTAGAGAAGCTCAAGATTTCTAGATGCAGTGGCATGGTGACAATTGTAGAATCATTAAAGCATGATGAACAAGACTTGGTGTTACTGGATATAGACCAAGATTCAAGTCAGATCCCTCCTCACTACCTCCGTAATACTTGTCAGCCACCTAATGAAATAGTCTTCCCTAACCTCAGGGAACTCATTGTGGATAGGTGCCACAGCATGGAGCACCTCTTACCTATCAGACTTCTACTGGTTCATGGAGGTCTACCGAAACTAAATTTTTTTTGTGTGAGCTATTGCAACCAAATGGAGGTTAAATTTTACGAAGATGGCTATAAGAAGACAGGTGGCATATCAAATGCAGATGTGCCACTATCTCACTTAACGCAGCTTCATCTAGTTCGGCTACCAAAGCTTTCAATTTTTCAGCAGCCAGAGGAGCAGTCAAGGATTTTGGTTTGGCCAACTTTAGAAGTTCTGAAAGTTGACAGGTGTAAGAATCTTAAAAGACTCCCATTGAGTAATCACAACAATATCCCACCTAAACTGAAAGTGATTCTTGGAGATGGTCAAGGATGGTTTGATGAAGAGCTCCAATGGGACGAAGATAACGATAAAAGTTTGAAGGCTCACCTACAACCCCTATTCAGGGTAAATATCAATCACTCCCTGTAAGAAATTCATGCAGACACTATTTTTTAGAGTTTTAGTTTTTTATTTGGTTGGTAGATCATCATATTTACATTCTACCACATATTATTTTTTTCTTTTTGCAGGTATATTAATTGATACACGCAGAAGATAAAGGTTCATTTGATAACAAAGCACCACAAATAACAGTACCAGATGAGCTGGTCCCAACTCTTAAATGATAGTGTGTACTCCTATGTTTTGTTTATTTATAAAAATTATATGCAACTTCTGTAATATTAGCAACTACCAGGTACATAAGGTGTACCCGACGAAGTCACAAAGCATTTGTTTCTTTGATTTGATGCTTCTCCTGTTGTACTATGTATATTTGTCACTTACAGTTAAAATGATTCCCTTTTCATGTAAAGCTAAAACCAATAATAAACAATGTTTACTACCGTTCTGCTGTTTGTCTATTTGTTCCCAAAGACGTGTTACATCCTTAACAAATCTTCGTTCATATGATGGGTAATACATGCTTTGTTTTTCGTAATGGAAGGCCTTCTGTATCACTTTAATAAGTGCCAAACTCATTAAGGTTAATGAGACAGAATAATAATACATAAACCATTGTCTTCGAAACAACGCCTAAACAACCATTCGGGACAAATGTTTACTTTGAAACAGTGGTTAGACCACAAACTATGGTTCATTAGATCTGGTTTTCTTTTTTCTAATTCTGTATACAATCTGTATGCAATAAAATAGAACAATATAATCAAGAAAAGGATGATACTACTCACAGGTGTGCTTAAACTTGAAGAACGGCAATCAGCGATGGAGGTATACATGAATCTACCACGTCCTTGGGTATCTCCATATGCTTACAGAAAAACATCATCCATAATACTGATTTCAAGGCCTGAAAAAATAGGTGCCAACATTTTTAATCATGGACATGAAGTGCATGTGACTGGGCCATTCTGACGAAAGTAATAAAACCCAGGAAACCAAGAGGTACTTTAATGATTCATATAATTTGCCCTGAAATTGGGTTCATGTGATTCTAAATATACGAACCTCTGATGTTGGATCAGGAGCTCCTTTCTGATGTTCATGATTTGCCCCACATGTTTCCGTGGTTATCCGCACATATTGACCCATGTACTGCACATAATATGCAACCATTACTTTCTATTCTCCAAGTTAATATTTTTTTATTAGCTGAACCTATACCTGTGATAAAATATCGAGGAAGGTGACTTGTCTAGTGGAAGAAGATACATACCTGAACATACTCCATCAGATAGGAGGGATGAAACTGCCTGAGGAAAGTTCCGAGACCGATGACCTAAAAGCGAAGCAAGTACTCCAATACATCAACAAGCAATAGAATCCACAAAAAAACTCTTAATCACAAGTATCATTAACTTTGCCTGAGCAAAACAACTAATAAGAAGGCAATTTAAGAATAAATATGAGAACCTGACATTGAGCACAGGACCTTGATGAACTAGTTCCTACTTACTGAGGGCAAACATAACAATCTGAAAATGGCTTGTGTAAATTGGATCAGGGTAATTTAGTCAAGTGAGCATTTTTATCTAAGCCAAGGACCACGTTTCCAATGTTAACAACAAACCAAATTGCAGAATCCATCACACACTCGATATAAAAATAATTCAAGTATTGCACGGTGACTTGAATGTGTTAGCAACACTCTTCCATGTACACTTTAGTCGATAAAGTTTATAGGTTGAACAACCAGAAAGGAGAATCATCAATATAATATTTGGACTTACTACAGGAGAAAAATCGAGTGAGACCGTCTTCAGATGACTTGTTAGAGTACCCAAGTGAGTATTCAGCACGTACCGCGGCAACTGCAAACAGAGAAAATAAGTGGAATAGATGGTGAGAAGTTGAAAGATAATGCATATAGAAAATATTATCTAGGACCAGTAACCAGGTCATTATATTTTAAAAAATCTGACGTCACACATGTTGAAAATTTCAGCTTCAAAAGTATATTTCAAGCAAATATCTTAACTTGACTTCCATTACGTATTTATAAAGAATAACCATTGCTTCCAAGAGGTGGTCCACCAGCACACGTTCACAATACTATCATAAATGCCAGACTGGTTTACCCAGATTCTCATACTAGTAAGGTCCAAATTGTGAATGACTATGTTGTATGTGTCTACCAATTCAGATAACTGAATTCATGCGAGAAGGGAAGATAATGAGGTTACCTGTGAGATTGTTACCATGGACGCACATCTACCCAGAAAATGAGGGGGGTCTTCGATAAGGTACGTTGTCCGAAGAGGGACACAAAAGCCACACAGGGCACCCTGCTTGCTCAACTCGTGAAGAAAATGTTCTGTTGTGGCACAGTTCTCCTTGGCATTGCCCTGTTTTACTTGCAAATAAAGTCAATGAACTGGAAATGCTCATATACGTAGAGAAGTCCACTCATGACTCAACCTTTTTCACCAACTTGCCATCAACATCTTGTCCCTTTGAGAGGAAACTAAAGTAAATATACCATCAAGAGCTGGACACACAGCCCGTGCTTTAACCTTACAAGAGAAAATTGGATTATCAGCAAAAATGAATATTGCAGAATAGGGAACTTGAGGTCTTCTTCTTCATGCTCGAGTAAGCTAAATCACAAACTCTGGTACTTCCTGCAATAATTACTGCCTACAAACTAAGCTAACACATAGTCCACTGAATATTAGCATAGGTTTCTACTTAATTACCTTACATGCAGAGTTAAGCTTTAAGTTGATCAGACATCGTAGTATTTGCAGTTGGCCAATACAAGATTCAACCCATGGCTCCCATAACATGCCCGGCAACTTAGCCTGAACAACAGAAAGACTTCCTATATCAGTTATAAAAATTTCCATTAAAGCATTGTCACAAAAATCAGAGGATTGTCACTAATAGTAGGGACGAGTACCGGATGTATCAAATTAAGAGAAAAAAAATACAATGAATAGCTTTATGTAGGAATCTAAAATCAGCAACTTCATACCATAAACTGATAAGAAGACCATCTGAATAGAGGTAGGGATGATGGAGGACCTAAAGCAGTATTCAACATTTCTATCTGTTCCAAGCATCTTGCATCCATCTGCATGCAATCATACACTAACTTGAGAACTCAGAAGACAAGAGTTCATTACAGTATCATAATTGTGCTGATCTTCTTGTTTATGTTTAGTTGGTAATGTGCAGAATAATATGTTTCAATCTTTTCAAAATATCGAAACAATTATCTTCCACATTCTCATCACTATTACTAGCGGTTCCAGATAAATTGACTCTCGCTTTATTCACATATAAGATTTGAGGACATTTCAAGTTAATTATTATAATTCTCACCAGAATTTTCAAACCCTTGAATGCAAGCTTCAAGTTCTCCGTGATAATTTTAACTAATAGAGAATCCAAGCTGGCCATTCCAACAGGTCCTACACTGAAGAAACACAATCTTTTCTCAAAGAGAAACATTTTTTTCTTGACTTGTTAAGATAAATGAGTGCTAATTTATCTTCTGAACAGAAGTATATTTAAGCCTAAGTGTCAACACTGACCACAAACTAGAGAAGACCAAGAAGGGAAATCTCCTAGACCATAAAAAGAAGTCCTAACAAGATTGCACTTTGTCAGAAGGGTTGACCTTTTCGTCTTTGGTGTTGATATAATACAAGTGAAACAACAAATCAATTTAGTTCAAATGGAACCCATGTCAGCTCAGCATATCATGATCACTAGTCGTGATGGCTACCAAACTATGGTGATCAAAGATTCCCAGATTTTGGCTATATATATTAAACATCAAAGTTGAAAGCTAGAGAAAAATTGCAGTTATACCATGATTCCAATAGCTCAAAGAAACGCATGCCCAGTAATTCACATCCTTCTGCATCAAACCTGAAGTCAAAGATCCATAATAAAGTTAATCAACAAGCCAAAATTTCTTCAAAGATCCACAATAAAGTGAATCAACTGGCCAAAATTTCTTCAAATATCCACAACAAAGTGAATCAACTGGCCAAAATTTCTTTAGTATGGTAACAAGGTAGAATTCTTTTCAGGCATTCAGCAACCCTATAGGTACAAATTTAACAAGCCTACTGGGAAATCCAACAACTCTCTGGAAAGTTAGCTGGATCCGAATCTAACAGAGGTATTACAGCACACTGGCATTTTTTAATTTATTATTGACAGGAGCATACTCAGATTTTCTAACAAATAAGCTGTTAGGGGAACTCGCCAAAAATAAAATAAAGAATTATTGAAGGTAGGCTGTCTCCAAAAATAGAGATGTAAACTCACCAACCACTCATAGGCTCTATATACATCGATAGAGAAGGCTTTGTCAGCTTCAGGATTTGGGTCAGTAGATCACCTGCAAACATTAAGAAAGTTCCAAGTAGACAAGACAAAGCTAGTTAGACTTTCCACATGAACAACAAAAATATGCCCACTTATAATGTTGCGGGGTCAGATCATTTGAATTCAGTCCAACATTTAACCTTTAAGCGGCTGCATTAGCTTACACCCATCAAATGGAATTTTTACCTAAAAATGTCTGTGCATTTGAGAACTCGTTCATTTCTACAGGCACAATGACAGCTGAGTTTTTATCTCGTCGACTTACAAAATCATCATATTCCTTGAGAGATAAAAAGCGAAAATAAACTTCAATAAGTAGTCATTATTCTATTAGAAACGTCAAATCAAGCAATAAACTACAAATTTATGATAAGTCTCAACTCACTTTCTGTGCAGAGTGCTTCAAAAAGCAGGAAAACTCTTCCTCCCAAAGACGAGTTCCTTGTATATCCATTAGATCCTAAAGATAATAGAACATAATACTTAGCACTTGAGACTCACGAAGCGTGATACCCATAAAAGGGAAGTGGTGTGTACTAACGGAATGTACGGATAGAAAACTTCAAAGTTTAAACATTATATCAAGAATTAAGGAACATTAGAAACACAGTTTAAGAAAAATTATGACCTGAAGGCACTCCATGACATGCAATTGAGACAGAAAATATGTTGTTAATTTCTGCAAGTTCTTTTCCAATTCTTCCAGTCCACCTGTAGAAAGTCATGGCAACACTTAAAGCTTAAGTAAGGATAAGGATGCCAATATCTCTCCACTTCAACAGAAATCAGATAAATTATAAGAATAACAATTTATAACCAGTTTTTTAAATACTTGGCCTTCAAGTTAAGAAAATCAACTGGAATATGGGAAAGAATCATGATACGACAATCTTGTACAGGTACCAAATATAAGCATGGGTCCAAGTAAGTACTCTATCTAAGCTGAAGAAGAAATGCAATACCATTACGATACACAAGGAAGGACTTTGACGCCTCCTTAAATCTTTTGGAAAGCTCCTTCCGGAGTTTGTCCTCTATCCAGTTTTTCACACTCTGGATTGCAAAATAATAACAGGAAGACAGATGTGAGAGGATCAAAATGAATTGCAGAGAAAAGTAACAAGGAAGAAACTAGGATATAGATCAAGAAACATGGTCAGAGGACAAAAGCAGAAGGAAGACGCCTCAGTGGAATATACCAGGTCCATGAGCCCAAAGGGAGCTTCAGAGATTCCTTTTATTCCCTGCATCGGCACTAGCAGAGTTCAGAGAAAGAAGAATCAATGGAATATGTGGGTTTGTGTCGTTATATGTCGATAGAATTTTCCAGATAAATCATCTGTCAACCCAGACCTGAGAGATTATGGATATTTGAGCAAGTGCCTTTGTTAAATGATACTGTGAACCTGGCTACAGCACCAGAAATATATATAAGCTTTCTGAGGGTAATTAATAGGATATAAAAAATCATAAAGATAGACTTGCCACAAAATCAACAAAATGGACTATCCATTAGATTCAATATTCTCTATTGCCATTAACCAGCGTATTCTTGGTACAAGCATCACAATCTCATTGGAACTACAATTCTATATTTGTAACCAATTTGACAGTAGTAATCTGTTGGGATAAAAGCACATCTCACATTTTTTACAAGTTTTTAGTTCTTACTTCTTACCTTCTGAAAATTCTGAACATTATCTGTTTCTATTCGTCTTTCTAGGCAGTTCGGACGTAGCGTAGAAACTACATCATCACTAAGTATTGTAAACAGCATTACCTACAAGGAGAAAAACAGTAAGACAACAAGATGCTCATGCCACAGGAGAAGCTGAATAGAACAACATAATCAAAGTAAAAAATACTAAGTATTCCTAGTTGAATTCAGTAACATTATCCTTTAATTCTTTCCTAATACTTGAAGAAAAAAAATCCTTTGTTTTCGTAACCTGTGTGAAAGTTTTCCACAAAAGCATTACTGAAATTATACTAAATGAAACAACAAGAAAATAACACTGATTGGGAGAAAGAAAAAAAACATTGTACTTGTTAGTGCTTGAGGTTAAAGATTAGTAGATTACTCACTGGTATGATCTCTAATATAGCACTTATATGCGCCACATACTCAGAGGAGTAATACGCAGAGACAAATGGAAGGTCAGGACTGCATATAAGCATGAAAAGATTGAACAGTCAGGACGATAGGACGTGCACCATGCAAATTAGGTAACAAATACAAGAAACTAGAAAATTAGAGAAAGCTTTTTATCACAATACTAGCACAAATGAAAAGTTAAGGAAACTGCGTCAATAGTAAGTATGTTTAGGTTATCAGACACATAAAAAACGGTTACATGCTTTGTTCTACGCAATTCACCATTCTCGTGTAGTCTAAAGTTCACAACAGGCTTCAAGAGAGCCGACTATGATATAACTACAGATGAATTTTAATCTTACAGAACTTAGTTTCATTTAAAACTCTTAGCACACCCCACTATCCACTTTGCGTAATCCAAAACTTTTATCTTTAGAAGAGCAAAAGGAAACAATACAATAAATAACTACAAAATAATAACAAGTAGAACCAGCAAATTCAACCTTTGGTTTTGTGAAAGCCGGATAATGGGTGCATCCACCATTGTTCGAAATTTGAGAAATAAACAATGCAAATTGAGAACCACGGATGAATCTTGTTTGATTTTCTTCTGCAATCTACGAGTAAATTTGTCCAGAAACCCCCACAAGTAGACAGCATCTGTAATCTGCATGCATATGTCGAGTATAACTTGTAAGATGTAATTAACAGCCGAAAATTAAAAGAAATGTGACTGCATAAATAGAAGATGTTCTAAATGCATCTTTTGTTTTTCTTTCAGTAAACTTGATCACCATCATCCATATAATAATTAACTTTTTACAACGTTCATTTGACAGATAATCATATTTCACCATTCAATTCTGCCTAGAGCAACATCCTCCTATGCTTACATACTTGGGCAACTGATAGGATTGAACATAGCAAGTTCTGGTGACAAGTTTCCACACAGTTCTGAAGTCGTATATGAGAAATAATTTTTTAAAAGCTTTACAATACCACAGATAAGGTCGTGACTGTTTCATCCTGTAAATTGAGAGCTTGGAGCATATTCTGCAAGTACTTCTGTACGATAGATATCCGCTCCTTGATTTGCAAACATTCTTTAAGCTGAAGAATTTGAAAAAAAAGAAAACTCAATGGTTAGAATAGGCAAGTACACACATCCAAAAAGAAAAAAGGAAAACAGGGTATGTTCTTAGCGGAGTTTAATTTACAAAATTACAAGGATCTGCTATTAGAAACCTCCACTATAAAAAAAATACCTTGTCAAGTTGTTCGATTTCTCTTACAGAGGAAATCATGTGATACAATTTCTTGCCAGAATTAACAATGTCCTTATAGTCCAATGAATAAACCTGCCCAGATCAGAAAACTTAGAGTCAGAGTTCACAAAAGTCGTAATACCCTAAGTTAGATAGATACTACAACACGTGCGGCACTGGATGACATCTGCTAATCTGGATGAAGCAAATAAGCAATTAACATAATCACATACCAAAGTAAAATTTTCTCTTTTCTCGTTTCTCTTTTGAACCCACACTTTTTATTTTCATTTTTTGTAATACAAAGTTCCCATCATCAGAATATCAATCTAGTACGAAATTTAGACAGTCGTCAGGAAAAAAGGAAAACTAATATATGTGCAACCTGGAGACGAGAAAATGACCAGAAAAAAGAGAAAACGAAAACAACAATTCACGTAAACAGAACTGTATATCTCTCCTGGTGAATATTTAGTAGGTACATGCCAGACCACTTACTTGTTTTGAGATATTCTTAAACACATCCATCAACTTTCCATCTTTTATCTTTGGCGACAAAGTCTGCAAGATAGTGGATAAGAAGTTCAGATAGTGAACAGACAAAATCCCACAAAGATATGGTTGTCGCTTCATGTATTTGCAACTCAACCTCTATCAGCATATGTGCTGCCAAGAAAATCGTCGAGATTAATTACTTTAAAAAAGAAAAATAGCCTAGAAATGGTCAAAATTAAAAAAGAAACTCAAGAATGCTCACAGGCAAAATATGATTTACAGGAGGGAAGAAAATGAGACTGGCGAATAAACTAACGAACGTAAGCTCATACGTACTTGAGTTCCAAAGAGATACTCAGATAACTGTCGGATAGAATGGGAAGTGCGTCCTTTGTTCTCTTCCCACAGAGTTCTTCTGCTCTCAATAAGCTCAGTATACAGTTGTTTTAACTCAAATTCAACCTGAAACATGCGTTTCTGTGATATGAATACATTGGACAAACAAAAATACAAGGTGCTATGCTTACAGGTGACAACAATTACTTGGGACGTCTTCAGTAGAAATGATAAAAGAGCGTCTTCCTCGATCTGATGAGCAGTTCCAGCAGACACTGCTATCTCCTTTGTTTTCTTGTCAGCCGACTACAAGTAGTAGAAAATAGGAAATACTTACTGATAACCATATACAACACAATAAGGAGAAGTGGGTAAACTAAAGAGGTAACAAAAGCAAATGAAATGAGTGGATCAAAAAGAAGATGCCAATTATTTTGTTTCAGGAAGCTTACAGATCTATGGAGCAAAAGCCACCTCAGGGAAACGTTGCAGTTTCTAAGCAAAGAGAAAAGCAACTGGGAGTCACTTAACAAGGCATCTGAGCTTTTCATACCACTTAACTGAACTGAACATAGCTCGGACATGAGGTCTTTAACCTGAAATACTAACGTATATCCACAATCCATCACCATCATGAATAAGATTTTTCTAAATGAAGAATAAAACATAGTAAGCTTGGTGAAGTTATTTGGGAACAGAATGTGATTTTGAACTTGTTTTTTATCTAGCGCAGAAACTTTTAAATGCACATTTCATCAGATTTTGGGAAGTTTGGTATAAGTTGGCATTTAATAATTATGCTTAGTTACTTCCTCAAAACTCTATAGGGTTGTTCCTGTAACTCAGTTATTTTACAAAAATGTCTAACCATGTTTCATATTGTTGTTTAGTGGTTATTTGGCAATTTTGGAATTGTTTAAGCCTAAAATGAATGGTGATACATAGTTATGTAAGGCAGACTAAATAGCAACAAACGAGAACTATCCTCCAGTAATAAAACAAACCTTCACATAGTGAAGCTGGCTCTGATCCCCAATATACGATGGCAGAAGAAACGATGAAAGGGATGATTTTGCTCCTTTGTACACATCCCAAGACAATGACAAATCCACAGTAAAATGCATATATATTGGAACTACTAGTGAATCTTTAAAGAATCGATCAACAATTTCTCGCATTGCAACCCCATCATGAAGCATCTCTACCGAATAAAACAACATAACATACATATATCCAGCCTGAGATGCCAATGCCACAGAGCGGTGTTCACTATCAGGGTAGTACCTTACACGGTTGTACAAATCACAGTACTTTAAGCAACTAATAACACGACCCACAACTTGTTTCGGGAAAGCAAATCTGATAAAGAGCTCTTCAGGCTTCTGAACTGACACCATCACAGAAGATTCAATTGGACGAAATGCAGTCACCGTATGAGCACGACAAAGTAAGCAAATGCCTTCTAAATTACCAACACTGAAAGAACGTTTATGGCGCAGATAAGCAACAAGCAACTTCTCTCTTAAATATCCACTCATATGATGTTCCATAAGTAATAACAAACATCCAAACAACGCTAATGATTCTGTAATCAACTGTCGTCCTAACTCATCCTCCAATGTATTCAAAGAGTTGTTGATGGTAAACTACAATTCCACTCACCAATTGAAAGAATCTTTGCATATACTCGGAACAGGATTCTCGAAGCTCGTCTTCGAGTTCTTCCAATTTTTTATTTCCATCAATTTTTGCTTCAAATTCACTAGGTGAATCAAAGTACCTGATTATCAGAAAAACAGTAAGTAAAATTTCAAGAAAGAAAAACGAAATAAATAGGCGAAACCCTAGAAACTTAGTGATTAACCTGAGATCAAACAGTATTGGATCATATCGAGCATCGAGGAAATGAGGAGGAATGCGAGTAGATAAGAGTAAGAGTTGTGAAATGAGGGTTTCGACTCTACAAG
The DNA here is from genome assembly GCF_003573695.1 of Papaver somniferum. Lineage (NCBI taxonomy): Eukaryota > Viridiplantae > Streptophyta > Magnoliopsida > Ranunculales > Papaveraceae > Papaver > Papaver somniferum. The sequence goes on from NC_039364.1 coordinate 42,065,042, forward strand.
TGAAGTTTAGAAGCTCTGGAAACGAAGTAGTTTCTTCTTCGCCGCATCTCTTCATATTCGATGATGTCGATGCTGAACTAACTTCTTCGTTATCATCCATTTTCGTTCCAGCACTGATTAATTCATCATCACAATCTTTAAACCTGAAATGCTGAAAAGAAAGAATGATTTTTGAGGGACCATGGTTTTTTTTTTTGTGAGGGGACCATGATTTTATTAGGCCACCTTCTCTATAGTGATAAGGGTGTCCTAAAACGTTGAAATGACTAACCTAATTTAATTTAAAACCAACCTGATAACCACCTATATATAACCACCACCTCCGCCCATTACCGCCGATTACCACCACCACCTCTGATTATCACCACCACCAACCACCGCCCACCACCGCCGATTATCACCACCACCACCTCCGATTATCACCACCACCAACCACCGGTTACCACCACCACCGCCACCGCCTATTTAAGAAATGTAACAACATCAATGCAATCACAATTAAGTTCGGTTACATAATAATTATATAGAGTATAAAAGACGTCAGCCGCAACCTGATTCTGTCATGGGACCACTCCGGAGGTATTTTCCAACAAACCCTTCACTTTAATTTTATTTTGATTGCTTCAATCGAATAGAAATCATCAAAATAGGGTTTTAATAGGAGTTACAGAGCCATGTTCGGTTAGGCCGATTTTCCAAAAACCCTAGTTTACTAACCGAATTTCTTGAAAATGAAGAACACGAAGAACAGTTCGGTTATATTGGATTTAAAACTAAGTCAACGAACTCTCTGTTCGGTTGTTTCGCAAAAAATTTTAAAACTACAAAGTAACCGAACTCCACCCTTAGAACCGAAAAAAACAAATCCAATCTAACCGAACTGTGCTATTGTGGCCACTATGTTGAGTTCCAAAATAACCGAACTTAGCCAATAGAGTTCGGTTTGTTCGCAAAAACTTTTAAAACTACAAAGTAACCGAACTTAGCCAATAGACGCTGGAACTTCACATTTTTTTTGTTTGTTAAGTTCGGTAACTTCACAATTTTATCGCAGAAACCGAACTCAGAGTTCGGTTGGTTAGCTGTTAGGTTCAAGTTTGCGAAAGAACCGAACTTTGTAAACTTATATACTCTTATATTACGTAAACTTCGGTTAGATCAAAAGTGCATGCAGTGTGCGAACCAACCGAACTTTGTACACCAAAGTTCGGTTAGTTGAGAACCAACCGAACATAACGTTGTAACTCCTAGAAATTCTATTATTTGAGAGTTCGGTAACCTGCGTGTTTGGAACAAGTAACCGAACTACAGTTTCAGATGAGTTCGGTTACTTGTTCTTCATATAAAGTAACCGAACTGTTGAAAATCCAGTTCAAATACGGATCATTTTGAAGATTAACAAATATTCTAGGAGAGGATGGAAATGAAGAATCAGATGAGTTTTCATCATTTGAATACTCAACCTTAGTGAATTGGAAAAAAAAAATATTTTCCATGTTTTTCTCCTTCATCTTCTCTAACTCTACTCTCTCAATAATTCTACTCAACTAATAATAAACACATCTTTTAATTTAATCTCACTAATTGTTTTTAACTAAATAATTCACTAATCATAACCTAAAATTAATTAAGAGGATAGATTAGGTATTAAATAAATAACTAGATATGGGGTGACCTAAAATTACTTCTAATGCCTTTACCCAAAATAAAACCATGGTCCCCCCAAAAAAACCATGGTCCCCAAAAAATCGTTCAAAAGAAAGGAAAAACTATCGTTATTGGGCCGGTCCCTATGAACATAGCAACCTGGTTAGTTTGCCAGTTTTGCACCCATGGTTATATCCGGAACCGCAGATTTCACCCGTATTCGTCCGTAAAATTACAGGTGAAATCCAATCCGCAAGATCTATGGGCCGGACACGGGTGGGATTCACAAATCCGCACTTTTAGCGGTTTGGTTACGGTTGGACTTCGAAATCCGCGGATTCACCCGGACCGTACCTAAAATCCCAATACGTATCTTTGACATTCACTCCTGCTTTCTTAAACAACTCATCCAAAGCTCCAAACATAACCATTTCAGCTTCTTTTCTCGCTTCTGTGAGACACGGATTAGGAGGTACCCGTAACACAGCTTCCGGCAAGTACGTCATCTGCCCTAACCCCGATCTTTCAATAAATTTCCTTTGAAAATCCAAGTTATGTTCCTTAAAAGTACCTAGCAAAGATGATAATTCAATGAATCTTTCTCTGCTACATTTTAAATTTTGCTTTGGTTTATAACATGCAAAATCCACTAAGTAGACTTTTCTTGGTCTGGTCATGAAGTAAATTGCACCAAGGAATGAAGGAGGGGGAGTTGAATATAATGTTGGAAATTTTGGGTTAAACAAGAGGATGAAAACAAAAACAGAAAATGGCGTACCCCTGACTTCAAGGCTCTTTCGATTCTTTTAGACAATAATTCGACCTTTCCCAATAAATTTGGCGAGTACAAACGGTCTCTCGAATTATGCCTTCAGGATTCAATGAAGCCCTAACACCGTAATCGAATTCAAGGATTGTACTTCCTTGACCCGACCAAGAATCACACTGTATAAGGTTCTGATGATGCTTTTTAGAGAAGAAGAAAACAGATTGTTTTTGATGTGTTGGAATGGGAGAACATCTTCGCTAGTTATAGTGATATTCATGCATGTTGGTAGTGTCGTTTCATCACCAACAGACGCTTCCAAAATCCATTAATGGTGGCTTATGGGAAGAGACGCGTCTGTTCAATTTTGAATGGAAACTTCTAGGTTTTACAAAGTAAAACCAGGTCGATCACCGTATAACTCTGCGTAGCGGCAAATGTTGAAAATATCCAACATATAAAACAAGAGGGTAGAAGTTTAACTCGAAACTGATCCATAGTGAAGTCAAATCCTTGAACCTGAAAGCTAAGAGCTGATTGGAATATATAAAGAGTAATGGAACGAAGAGAAGATATAAAAAATAAGAGATGAAGAAATTTTAACCAAGTTTTACATAACGCTCAGATTCATTTCAATCTCTTAATTAGGTTTTTTTTTACTTTTTTTTTACTAAATCCGCGGTTAATCCGCATCTGGCCCGTATCACCCGTTGATCCGCGGGTGATTGGACCGGACACGGTTGGATTTTCCAAATCCGCAGCTTTTACGGTTTGGACGTGGGTGACCCCTAATCCGCATTCGCCCGTCCGTTGCACACCCCTACCCATGGTAGAGATGGCAACCCAACAAACTGACTTGGCTTAGCCATGCGAGGTGTAGTCGCTGTCGAGTGGTGGAGTCTCGACGCTTGGTGGACACTAGACCAAACGGTCAAGTTTATGTTACCTTTGAAGACTACATCGACCAGTATCTCTGATCTAACATCCATAAATCCATCACCCTATAAGTACCCAATTCTAATATCGTTTCAATTTTTTTCATTTTTTTACTCTACAAATTCAATATGGCAGTCCGCGGTCGCAAATTTAGCTTAGCTAAAGATGAATGCATTTGCAGGAATTATGTTTTTGTTACACAAGATCAAATCAATGGTGCACAACAACAACTTACTGTATGGAAAAACATATTTTAGAAATTTCAAGAAGAAACGTTGAACATCAATTCAAGAAGAAACATTGAACCTTAATAATCGAGATGCACATTCTTTTTGTTGTCACTTCCAAGTAATCAACAAGGATCTGAACTTGTTTGTTGTTGCGCTTATTCAAGGCATCGAAACTGTAGTTACCTAAAATCGGTGAGAGGCTAGATATTGGATTCTAGGGTTTTGAAAGTGAGTTTCGGGAGGTTGAGCACAAAAAGTCTTTGCCTAAACCACGCACAGTGACCGTTCAAAGGCTGCTTCAGTCACAGGGAAGAAGGATTACGGCTGGTCTTAGGGAGGGAAGCAGATGAAGAGAGAGATCAGAGAACAAGTTATTGCTCTGAGAGGTTATGAGAAAGATGATCGTAGCTTGGAAAATAGATGACCTATTTATAGCTGGATTCTCTAATCTCAAGTCGGTGAAGATAAGGATTGCTTTACGTGCTATGCGGAACAATTCCCCCGTTTCTTCAGGAATAAGGATAAACTAGGTTGAGTTTATCTCATTATTCTACCGCTTTTATTCTCTTCTGCAGTGATAAATAAGCCGGATATTTCTCACACGTGTCATAGACCACCAGACAAAAATCCTAATTGATATCCCCCCATTTGTGTGAAGTTAAATCAGCCTTCGTGATGTCGTATTTGAGAGAGAAATATTCTCTTTAGCCGAGTTGGCCAAGATAGAGAGATATCTCTCTGATTTGTGAGAATGACTAGGATGAGTCACGTGAAAAGGAATGAAATTCCTTAGGAATCGTGTGCAGAGTGTGAGAGGAGCTGAGGCGGATCTCCCTCTCTCCGTGGCCGGTCACACATGTCATGTGAAAACCATATTATTGTTTATAGGTCTCTTTGTTAAGCGTGCGGTGCTCAAGAGATCCTATCCACGTTTTTGGATAGCCATGTATAATTCAGGCTCAATTTTTCTAGTTGTGAGCGTATTTGAGAGGCTGAGAAATAGGCTTTGAGTACTAGGTAAGGCGTGCGCCTCTCAAAAAAAATCTCTCTGTGATTTTTGCTGAGAGATCTTGAATCTCTCAGAGATTTTTGTGGACAGCTCAAAAATCTCTCTGTGAATTTTGCAGAGAGATTTGAATCTCTCTGAGATTTTTGCAGACAACTCAAAAATCTCTCTGTGATTTTTGCAGAGAGATTTTTGCGTACAACTCAAAAATATCTATGTGAATTTTGCAGAGAGATTTGAATCTCTCTGAGATTTTTGCAGACAACTCAAAATTCTCTCTGTGATTTTTGCAGAGAGATTTTGAATTTCTCAGAGATTTTTGCAAACAGCTCAAAAATCTCTTTGTGATTTTTGCAGACGACTCAAAAATCTCTCCGAAGATTTTCTTAACGAATCTTTATCTCTTTGCGGCCAACTGAGACTCGGCCTAGAGAGAGAAAAGGCTTTGTACGCCCGAATTAATGTTTCTGCGATACTTTGGCTTACTCGTCTTTGACCAGCGTATATTGCAGAGATGTGCTAGGAATCAACTGTGTGTCCATATGATGAGCCAAAAAGACCAGTGTATCTCGAAAGGATGTTCTAGGAGTTTGTCAAAAAGGCTCAGAGGTAGAATAACCAACGTATCTCGCGGGGATGTCCTAGGAGTTATACGGAAACCTCAGTAAGTCGAGTCAGAGCCTAGAGCAGACATGACCAGTGTATCTCGTGATGATGTACTAGGAATCAGTCTTTAATCTCAAATAGGGCGAGTTGTGCTTACGGGAGATATGCAAATCTCCGCTCTGGGTCGTAAGTTCATCGAGAACGTATTTACGCATCTACGGAGCCTACATGACCAGCAGTATCTCGTTGAGGATGTATACTAGGAATCATGGCATCACAATCAGCTACGTCTCGCGAAAACATGCTGGAATTGTGGATGTTCTGGTTCATAAGTATGTCGGGGACGTTTTACGCTCTACACAACCTACGTGACCAGCGACATCTCGTTGAGGATGTGCGCTAGGAGTCACGGCATCACGACCATCAGTATCTCGTGGGGACGTATACTAAAAATCGTGGCTAAGGATGCCTTGAGGACCAAGGGCTTAATATCTCCCGTGAGAGTTGAATTCTGTTTATAGGGTTGAAATGACACTTTAGCCCTTTATCCAAATTTCACCATCTACATTAAGTCCCCTGCTCAGAGTAGAACCTTGATTGTTCTATGATGAGTATATAGATGGTAACAAGTCATTCGTACGCAATTACAATTCATTCATCCTTTTGGTCTTGCAGAGTCCCTGAATTGATGTTTAGCCTTCGATCGTTACGACTTTGATCTTAAAATTGATTCCGGACCTTGGAATTCCCTGGGACTTTGCTTTGAACGTCAATGAAGTAATACCGAAGTCTTGATGGGACAAAATTTCCGTCTTGGAAGGATAAAATTCGTTAATTAGGGTTTACTCGACCAAAACCCTAATTTTCCCTCTTTGTGCATCCTTGAGTTTCTGAACATGTATAGGCGAGTATGTGGTGAAGAGAGAGTTTCTAAACGGTTTCCTGGATGACCTTGACGTTGGTGAAGAGCGTGAGCAAAGACATGCATCTACCTTTTTAAGTTTCGGAATACCTATCTCGGGCAAATTTTGGATTCAGACTTGTACTTCATCTAAACCCTAATTTCTCTTTCGTCGAGTGTAACTCCTTCAGACACTCTGGAGATACTCGAAGAGTCTTGGTAAGCATGCATATTTCTTGTGGAGTCAGCACCTTGCATGTTGAGAACTTTTTCAATTCCTTGTACCAAATAGACACCCCTTTTCTGATAGAAAATGCCTTTTTGAAACCAAGGGTATTTTCGTCAAAAGAAAACAATATGAGACTGATTTTCCTTTGGCATGAAAGAGATATGGAGCCTCCCTAAGAATAGACACGTCTTTAAATAGGAATTGGCACGCCTCTGATCCTGGTTTTGGAATTCATGAACCTGAATTCCCTGTTTTGAGCTAGATTCCCTTCGTTTTCTCTATAATTCTGTTTTTCTGGAACCCCATTCTTCTTTGAATACTTAGAGAACCCAATATTCACGTTCATGAGGCATTTGGAAGGAGTAGATGAGAGCTAGGTCAATCTCTAGCCGTATCTAGGCTTTCTTCTTTGAAAATACTCAAAATTGCAATATAAGGGTATTTTGGTCAAAATCCCTTATGAGCTCGTTTTTGTTGAAGAGATGTGAGCTAGAAGGGATTGAGATAGGCTTATAGAACCGTCCAAGGTAATGGGAGAGGCTCGGTCCCCTCTCTTTTTAGAATAAACCTCTTTTCACAAAATTCTTGAAATTAGGCCTCTTCGATAAAACCCTAATTCTCTTCGGCTTTCGATCCCTCTGAAAATAATTCCAAGAGAATATATCACGTCCCACTGGCCTAGGAGAGAATCCTCACTCGTGAAAAGGGTCTTAGACACGACTTGGAAGAGTTTTGGAAGTAAAAAAGACCTTGGTTTTCTTATTTGAGCCAAATTCCTTTGATTTCCTCTTTTAGCTCTAACTTCTTTTCCTTTTGCTTCAAGGCTTCCTTTTTTTTTTCTTAATAAAAAAAAGAAATATTATGGTGCACAACAACACATGGAAACCGATCCACCATCTTTCACGAATTCTATCTCCATTAGAATTCCATATCTTTGGCTATGGCATGCATATATATACACGTGTAATTGGATTTCGTGAATCAGTTTTGTTTTCTTCTTTCATAGAATAGCAAACTTCATTCACATTATCTCTCCTTTTGACTAAAACCTCCATATGTCTTCAAACACCCTCACCGTTATGGCCTCCAGTGATGTTAACAGTAGCAGCGACTCTGCTCATTCTTATCAGAGTTCAATGAAGCCCGTGAACTCCGTTCCTTCAGCTGTAAAACGCAAATTTTCTAGCAGGTATACATCCCTACTCTTAATTCATTATTTCTCGTTTTATTGCTTCACGTTCTGACAGAAATGTATTTCTGGAAAACTACATAATGCTCAAGCAAGTGATCCTAAACACACGCTGGAGTCCCCGAGCGGGAAAAAACAGAACTCTCTCTTGCCAAGCTATTTTGGGAGAATGCTACGATAAACTCCATGTTGGTCTTGCGATTTTGTTCACGAGCACTTGCTTCATTAGAGCTCAAGTTTAGTTCTTCAGTGGTAAAACCTGATTTAAAATACTCAAAATAGTTGTCCGCTCATATTCGGCTTTGAAACCCCATCCCCATCTATGGAAAGGAATAGAAAATCTAACCGACGCAAAAGAGATAACTTGATTCTGATTCAATTAGGTTAACCAATTAGGCGTGCACTCTTGATTTCAGTTTTTCAACTCCTTGCTCCTCATTGTGTAGTATTCCGAGCTGAAGTGAGTCCCTGTATTATTTGGACTGCTGACATGACCCAATGTTTAAACATCATCCCCTGAGTATGATGGCCTCAGTAAATCTCCTTAAATTAATCGGAAACATGCCTTTCAATTGATTTTCCGTTTATACTTTTTTATCATGAACTCTAATACTCTTCATAACACCAGGTTTCCAATGCAAAGGAGAGAATTAAAACTTGTAGTGGAATAGGAATTACCGTGAATTCGAATCATATCATAGAGCGCAACCCTCACCTTATGAAATACACTGAATCTAACGTGGAAGCTCCGATTTCTCCTTCACTTACAACCGTACCCACCAAGTCGTCCAGTGATAGTTTGACAGGTGGTCTTCACTTCGTGCCAAGCATGGAAGATGCTTACCCTGGTTATGAAATTATAGGTGGCTTCAGCTTTTCCAGCCGTCATGCCTTGCTATATTCAGAAATATGGGAAAATTTTGGTCATGTTGCTACTACCGAGGTTTTGAAACATGGACCCCTTTTTGTTACATCTGCGGACGAACTTCTGTCCACTATGGAGGAAATGCGTTCAAAATCATTCAACGAGATTACCAAAGAATCGATATCCAGGTGGGAAAAGATGATCTCCTCTTGCGAAGGCGTTCGCTTCAACATGGGATGGTTGCGTTCGGAGCTTGAGTCCATTCAAAAAGAGTATGCGGCTCTTCAAGAGTTCCCTGATATTTCATATAATGTCTTGGTATTGGAAGAACAAAAACTGGTTGAGGAAGGATTAGCTCTTGGACGTATGAAAGAGAATTTTGACAATAAAGTCTCAACTTATTTACAAAAGGTTGGAACATGGTCACGCAGGGAGAAGAAAGTGCAGGGAGATTTCCTCTAAAGAGTTTTTTTTCTTTTTTCGAATGATCTGAATTCCCTAATAGTTTTTAATTCGAAATAACACTACTTAAAACTTCTATGAGGTATTGCAATATTACACTTTATTAAGAAAGGAGGTGTTTAATTTCTAAACGAAATATGCCTTGAGCCACTTTCCATTGATTGTCATACCTTCCTGCTTGTCGTTCATGTCTACTATCTCGTAGTACCCACTAGTTGTAGCCTTCGAGATGATAAATGGCCCTTCCCAGTTAGGGGAAAACTTCGGAGCTGATTGATTTTGTCGGATATGCTTTGTTGTCATTAAAACTAAGTCCCCAACCTGAAAAATTCTTGACCTTAGTGTTTTATTATACTTCCGCGAAAGTCGTTGCTTGTAGACAGCAAGGTGCTCTTCTGCCTTAGCACGCCTGGCTTCCACCGTATCCAAATCCGCTATTCGGGAAAGTGATGCCTCAGTCGCGTCTCACTGAACTCCGCTTGCCATAGCAACTCGAGCTGACCGAATCTTAATTTCCACAGGTAGAATTGCATCTGTTCTGTAAACTAAGGAATAAGGAGACATGCCTGTAGAAGTCCTAGGCACAACCCGATATGCCCATAATTCCATCGGTAACTGCTCATGCCAAGACCTAGGATTATCATGCACGGTTCGACTAAGAATACGAATCAATGTCTTGTTAGTACTTTCGGCCAATCCATTTCCTTAGGGATAGTAAGGGGTGGAAAATATATGCTTTATACCATATCCCTGAAGCATATCATAAACCTTTTGATTAGTGAACGGGGTTACATTATCCAATATGATATACTTAAGAACACCAAACCTGCAAATTATGTGCTCCTTGATGAACTCTGCAATTGTAACCCCTTTTGTACTTTTAAGAGGGTTAGATTCTACCCATTTGGTAAAGTATTTCGTAGCTGTTATTATGTACTCATGCTGCTACAAAGAAGGCGGATTAATCTTACCAATTAAATCAAGTCCCCAACTATAAAATGTCCAAGGACTACTGACGGAATGTAGAGGAACACTCGGTGCATGGATCAAATCCGCATGAGACACTTTCGAACGAAAGACGCGGCGTCATCTTCCATTGTGGGCCAATAATACTTTTCGTGCACCTGAAGAAACAACCTTCTCTTTCCCTGATGTTCCTTCTCGTGCACCTGAAGAAACAACCTTCTCTTTCCCTGATGTTCCTTCTCGTGAACTTCCTTGAGGACAGTATCCGCTTCAGCTTTTCCCAAGTAACGTAATAAAACCCCTCCGAAACTTCTTCGATACAGAATCCCCTCATGATAAAGAAATATCTTGGCCCTCATAGAAAGTTTAGCGGCCGCCCGTTTGTCTGAAGTAAGACATTATCACGGAGATAAAGGATAAAGGGATTCATCCAATCTTCATTGTCACCGATAACAAACGCTTCGGCTTGATGTGGAGGCGCCTGACAATCAGGGCATCCCCCTTGGAGTGCTCGGGCCTGAACTTCCATGGTAGGCCAGTAGTAACCTAGACGTTGAAGCCTTCTATATAGGGTAATATCTAATGTCTGACCACATATTTCCTTGTGAACCATCTCTAATCGTTTTTGTGCTTCTGTTTCTCCAACACATCTTGATAAAGACAAGTCAGGATTCCTGCGATATAATACGCCGTGATGCGCGAAGAAATTCTTCAGGTCTTTGAGATAAACCTTTTTCTCACACATTGGGTCGTTAAGTTCCTTAATTATTGAGGACTTCCAGTTGTTATTCTCATCAATGGCCTGCTCAAGCCATGTTGAAGGGAGAGTATTGCCTCTGAAAAGTGAAAGTCTTCTCAGCTCCTTCAAATTTGAGTTTTGATGCCAAGGTAGCAAGACAGTCAGCATGACTATTACCTGTTCGCCCCATGTGAATCATAATTGTTTCAGAAAAATGTGAAAGGAGCTTTTGTGCCTCGGCTCTGTATGGTGCCAATGTAATCTCCTTTAACGAGTACAACCCATTCATTTGGTTTATCAATAATTTAGAATCTCCTCTGACTTCGAGGCGTGAAGCCCCAGTTTGCTTGGCTAATGATAATCCTATCAGGAATGCTTCATATTCGGCCGAATTGTTGGTACATTTAAAGTCGAGTTTGAATGAGTGAGAAAATACCTCTCCAGTTGGAGATACCAAAACGATACCAGCTCCTCATGTTCCAGTGCTAGGGGTGGCTGAACCATCAAAGTAAAGGAGCCATTCATCACCCTTTACTAAAGAAATCTCTGGGAATTCTCCGGGTACGTCTTCATGAAGCGAGGTAGTATCCTGTCCTGGAAAAGATGCTAGAAGATCTGCTACGGCTTTCCCTTTTATTGCCTTCGGGTTAACGCAATCTATGTCAAATTCATACATTTGTAACAACCATCGGGCCGTCCTCCCAGAGAGCTTTTGCTAATAGAAATCTTATGGGATATGTTTTGGTAATTAGCGTGACCTTATTTGCCAATAAATAGTGTCTGAGCTTTTGGATAACGAACACCAGGGATAGACACGCCTTTTCTACTTTCGGATATCTTAGCTATGCCTATTTCAATGTACGATTGATGTAATAAACTGGGTGTTCGATCCCGTCATCATCCTCTTGAGCGAGTAAGGTGCCAATTGCTGCATCACTCGAAGCCGTATATAGGAGTAATGGCCGTCCCTACAGTGGGGCTTTCATAACATTTGGTGAGAGCAACAATCGTTGAATCTGTTCGAAGGAGTGTTGTTGAGATGAAGTCCGTCTGAATTGAGCATCCTTTTTAAGAAGAGGAACAAAGACATCTACAAACTGAGCCAAGCCTGGAATGAATCGCCGAATGTATGAAACTTTCCCCATGAAACTTTTAAGCTCTCTCGATGTTTGTGGCGGAGTCATGGTAGCTATCACTTGAGCTTTACTGGGATCCACTTTAATTCCTTCCTCTGTCACATGAAACCCCAAAAACTTTTCAGAAGAGACCCCGAAAGCGCATTTTAAGGGCTTCATCCGAAGATTGTACTTCCTGCATCTTTCAAAAACCCGTTGGAGAACTTCAAAATGGGACGCTCTAGTTCTTAACTTGACACCTACATCGTCAACATAATATTCAATTTGTGTATGCATCATGTCGTGAAAAATTGCCGTCATTGCTCTTTGGTAAGTGGCTCCCGCATTTTAAGTCCAAAAGGCATGACGGTGTAATAAAAATTCCCAATTGGAGTACGGAATGCAGTCTTTTCGGCATCTCCCTCAAACATTTTTATTTGATTATATCCGCTATAGCCGTCCATAAAAGAGAACATGGCATGTCCGCTAGTAGAATCCACCAACATGTCGATATTTGGTAATGGAAAATCGTCTTTTGGGAAGCATTTATTTAGATCCCGAAAATCCACACAACACCTGATCTACCCATTTTTTTTCTTGACTGGTACAACATTCGCTAACCAGGTAGGATGTTGGATAGGTTTGATAAACCCGGCTGTGAGAAGCTTTTGTATTTCAATCTTTATTTTCTCTTCTATTTCATGTCTGAAGTGCCTCGGATTCTGCTTCACTGGTTTAGATCCAGGAATTATATGAAGATGATGCATTACCAATTTTTCGTCTAACCCTGGAATTTCTTCGTAAGTCCAGGCAAAAATATCTTGGTATTCCTTGAGCAAGACTGCCAATAATACACGTTCTTCTGGTGACAGGGACGCACTGATAGGTATAGGTCTGGGAGATTCCTCAGTCCCGACGTTTATTATTTCAAGAGTATTTGTTGTGGACGTCGTACCATCTTGCAGTTGGGGAGCTGCTTCCTGGATCTCGTCCTCTTCTAGATTATGGGGTTGGTCAGGGAATCTGGGACGGGGGCCTCACTTTTCCTTGTCTTGATCAGATTTAGTTTCCATAAATCTTTTTCCATTAGAATTGGTAAAGCTTTCTATGTTGATAGTGACCATGATTAAGATTGATGAATACGATCTGAGATTGATTTGGAACTGTGACTGAGTGGACAACCTCCCACTGTGGTCGCCAAAATGTAGTTACCTAAAATCGGTGAGAGGTTAGATATGGGATTCTAGGGTTTTGAAAGTGAGTTTCGGGAGGTTGAGCACGAACAGTCTTTGCCTAAACCATGCACAATGGTCGTTCAAAGGCTGCTTCAGTCACAGGGAAGAAGGATTAGGGCTGGTCTTAGGGAGGGAAGCAGATGGAGAGGGAGATCAGAGAACAAGTTATCGCTCTGAGAGGTTATGAGAAATATGATCGTAGCTTGAAAAATAGATGACCTATTTATAGCTGGATTTTCTAATCTCAAGTCAGTGAAGATAAGGATTGCTTTCCGTGCCGTGCGGAACAATTCTCCTGTTTTTCAGGAATAAGGATAAATTAGGTTGAGTTTATCTCATTATTCCACCTCCTTTATTATCTTCTGTGGTGAGAAATAAGCCGGATATTTCTCACATGTGCCATAGACCGCCATACCAAAATCCTAATTGATATCCCCCCATTTGTGTGAAAGTCAATCAGCCTTCGTGATGACATATTTGAGAGAGAAATATTCTCTTTAGCCGAGTTGGCCAAGATAGAGAGATATCTCTCTGATTTGTGAGAATGACTAGGATGAGTCACGTGAAAAGCAATGAAATTCCTTAGGAATCGTGTGCAGAGTGTGAGATGAGCTGAGGCGGATCTCCCTCTTTCCGTGGCCGGTCACACATGTCATGTGAAAACCATATTATTGTTTATAGGTCTCTTTGTTAAGCATGCGGTGCTCAAGAGAGCCTATCCACGTTTTTGGATAGCCATGTATAATTCAGGCTCAATTTTACTAGCCGTGAGCGTATTTGAGAGGCTGAGAAATAGGCTTTGAGTGCTAGGTAAGGCGTTCGCCTCTCAAAAAAAATCTCTCTGTGATTTTTGTTGAGAGATTTTGAATCTCTCATATATTTTTGCGGACAACTCAAAACTCTTTGTGAATTTTGCAAAGAGATTTGAATCTCTCAGAGCTTTTTATAGACATCTCAAAAATCTCTCAGAGATTTTTGCAGACAGCTCAAAAATCTCTCTGTGATTTTTGCAGAGAGATTTTGAATCTCTCAGAGATTTTTGCGGACAGCTCAAAAATCTCTCTGTGAATTTTGTAGAGAGATTTGAATCTCTCTGAGATTTTTGCATACAACTCAAAAATCTCTTTGTGATTTTTGCAGATAAAAATCTCTCTGTGATTTTTGCAGAGAGATTTGAATCTCTCTGAGATTTTTGCAGACGGCTCAAAAATCTCTCCGAAGATTTTCTTAACGGATCCGTATCTTTTTGCGGCCAACTGGGACTCGTCCTAGAGAGAGAAAAGGCTTGTACGCCCGACTTAATGTCTCGGCGAGACTTTGGCTTACTCGTCTTTGACCAGCGTATCTTGCAGAGATGTGTTAGGCATCAACTGTGTGTCCATATGATGAGCCAACAAGACCAGTGTATCTCGAAAGGATGTTCTAGGAGTCTGTCAAAAAGGCTCAGAGGTAGAATAACCAGCGTATCTCGCGGGGATGTCCTAGGAGTTATCCGGAAACCTCAGTAAGTCGAGTCAGAGCCTAGAGCAGACATGAATAGTGTATCTCGCGATGATGTACTAGGAACCAGTCTTTGATCTCAAATAGGATGAGTCGTGCTTACAGGAGATATACAAATCTCCACTCTGGGTCATAAGTCCATCGAGGACGTATTTACGCATCTACGGAGCCTTCATGACCAGCAACATCTCGTTGAGGACGTATACTAGGAATCATGGCATCACAATCAGATGCGTCTCGTGAAAACATGCTGGAATTGTGGATGTTCTGGTTCATAAGTCTGTCGGGACGTTTTACGCTCTACAGAACCTATGTGACCAGCAGCATCTCGTTGAGGATGTGCTCTAGGAGTCACGGCATCATGACCAACAGTGTCTCGCGGGGATGTATACTAAAAATCGTGGATAAGGATGCCTTGAGGACCAAGGGATTAATCTCTCCCGTGAGAGTTGAATTCTATTTATAGGGTTGAAATGACACTTTAGCCCTTTATCCAAATTTCACCATCTACAGAAACCGAGTAAATAGTCAAAACGAATTTGATGTGGAGCGAATGTGTCAGGCTGAATGGCGCAATAGAGCGGAAAAAGTTTTTCAATTCGATAGTTGATATTAAATCTTGAGAGTGTTGCCCAAGTATGATGCATATAGATTAATGTTTGTATGATGCATTTAATCAAGATTTAAAGTTATTATCGAATCTTAATTAAGTTTAGTTTAATTTAAAAAAAATTATTAAGATATAAACTAGTGCATCTTTCATTAAGTTTCATAATCTAATTTTCGAATTAATTTACATTAGTGCCTCTTTCATAAATCTAGATAATAAGATATAAACTAGACATTCATAACTTACAATAAAGACTTTAAAAATAAAAATCAGGGACAATGTTCTTCATCTTGTTTATCTTCTTCATTTTACCTAAATTCCAATCAATGCGCTCATGAACAGAGTTTCCTTTGTTTAGCTTCTTCTTTGCCTTCAAATTTTCCTATGAGATACAATTGAACTTTGGAGAGAAAATAATAATACTATGTTTATGTATAACAACGATTTAGAATATTTGTTTTCAAAATGTTGTTATCACTATGGAATTGGTTCTTCAAAAACAACGATGCTGAGTTGAACATGTTCAGAGTCATTGTAACTTGAAATAAAGAGTTGGAGAAACCAAGGAAATCAAGAAGACATGGTGGATCGAGGAGTTATTTCAAAATTTTATTTTTGTTATCCATATGTATTAAATAGTTTTGTCACTAAAATTGAAAAAGGGGGAGATTGTTAGAGCATTGCTCAGTCGAACTCACAAGTGTTGCTATATCAAGCTTGTTGCAAAACTATATCTTTATTTCTAGTCTACAATTAGTCAAGTCTCGGTCTAGGATAGTGGAGTTGAGAAACGACCCAGTCATCATTTGCGTTATATCGTTTGAAGGCGAAGATCAACCGAAGCTTTTGGAGAACTTCATAAACAAAAGATAAGTGAAGACTGAACCACCTATTTCTCAAGTTATATTCACTTTTTTATCCTTGAAACGATTGTTGCATAACTAATTAGACTAGCTTGCATAAACAATAATTTCGAGTCGAGAACTAATTATTTAGTTTACGAATTTTTCGAAATATAATGACTAAGCTTAATGAGCATTTGTTCATACTTGATCAAATTCGGTGGAGAACAATTTATTATTCGGTACCAAATCATGATACAAGTTTATCATTCGAAAATAGCTTGGAACAGTGATATGTGTCATTTATGTTATTTAGGAATGTTTCGAATCAATTTAGAGAAATATACTACTATATTCGGAATACAAGATAGTGTTATCAATCTTACAAATTGAGAAAACTTTTATATGTCTGAAGTCGTATTACATGTATTTGGGAGGAGTAGTTATATATCGACTTTCAGATTTGTGTGATTTGCATACTCGTATGTACATCATGGGAAAATATATTTGTTTCTTGATCCAGATAGGTATGTATATTCGTATACATACCATTGTGGAACTGTGGTAAGGGAACCAGGTTAAAATAATCAAACTGGTATGCGAGCCAAAACAGTTATATGTTCTATAACCAGTTTAGTACCCAAAGTGGTGCGCAAGTTGAATGTTTTGTGATCCAAGAGAGGGATCTACTAATAGTGGCGTATTTTAATTGGAATTCTCTACATAGTGAGTTCAGCATTTTCAGAAGGGAGTTGTCTGTGCTAGTGGGTGTTATAATGGGAACTCAGACCTTAGTGGTGGTATGTCAGCTTCTTAAATGTTGTTGTGGGTAAGATACTTGAGGTGAAGTTCAACTTGGTTTCAGCTGAGTTGTGTAGTGTGAGAAACATTAGCTGGATTGATAATGTTTTTATATCCGTGAGGTGCCTTGACATAAAATGGAATTGTAAAAGCACTTGGTTTTACGAAGCCGAGGTCCATCATCAAATTGCAGCAACTCTTGGGAGGAGTAATTTGTTCCTGAAAGGTTTATGGAGTACACGGAATACTAGTGGTACGCTATGGCTTTTCATTGACTTACTTGAAACTCCTATCTCTTTGGGTTTTGGTCGTTTAGATAAAGGTAAAAAGCTTGACAGCGTAGCGATGACATTTGCAATAATTAATGATGCTATACTCAATTATGTGCTGGTTGGGATTTCTACCGGGGTTCGAATTTTACATGGATTTACGCAAGGCACTTTTTCACTGAAGTTTATGTCGTCTCTTTTGTCCTTATGTTCATCTATGAGGTGCACACCCATCCTGCAGTTCGAGTCTAGATAGAATAGCTGCGTCAACCCATACGCAATGGTCAGCCTTGCGGATCTATCAGTGCATACACAACAATGAGCTTTGATGACATGGGGCCAACATATTTTGACATACTAAGTACTCATGAGTTTTATTCTCTTGTCCATCTAGAGGGGGTAACCATATATTTCATAGATCCATGTAGTCTGCAGGGAGGAGAATGGTTGTTGCTGGGCATGCAAATAAAGTACTTAAAAGTCTTTCCAGGGTATTTAATCGCAGTGGACTCATGTCATGTACTCGGTATGGTAAGGGAGTGGTTGTTCACCCGAATAATCATGTTCCCCTTATCCTTGACCTTCATCCTTGAGGACAAGGATGTTTCAAGGGGAGTGGAATGTCATGTACCCGGTATGGTAAGGGAGTGCCCATATCCTATATGTGTTTGTTGAAAAAGTGGGGGTCTAACAACCACACCCAATATTTCGCTTAGCAATATGTATGGACAAACTCCAGTATACTTTTATGAGAATCAACTAGACAGTTAGACTTAATCAATGAAAAGTATATCAAAGAGTTTATATCTCAATTTCTCGATTTGATCTTTACTCAAGCAAATAGAAATCTGCGAGTTTTTATCAAAGAAAGATAACTTGGGTGGTACCAAAGACCAATATCCAAGTGTCAATCAATTTAAATCAACAACCAAAAAGGTCGGATATTCTAATTGATTGAACAACGCATAACCTGTGATATTTCAATTATAAAAAAAAATATAATGCGGAATATAAAATAACACAACACCAGAATTTTGTTAACGAGGAAACCACAAATGCAGAAAAACCTCGGGACCTAGTCCAGATTGAACACACACTGTATTAAGCCGCTACAGACACTAGCCTACTCCAAATTAACTTCGGTCTGGACTGTAGTTGAACCCCAATCAATCTCACACTGATCCAAGGTACAATTATGCTCTTACGCCTCTGATCCCAGCAGGATACTGCGCACTTGATTCCCTTAGCTGATCTCACCCACAACTAAGAGTTGCTACGACCCAAAGTCGAAGACTTTAATAAAAAAATCTGTATCACACAGAAAAGTCTACGATAATAGATAAATCCGTCTCCCACGAATATACCTACGAGTTTTGTTCCGTCTTTTGATAAATCAAGGTGAACATGAACCAATCAATAATGCCAGACTTATATTCCCGAAGAACAACTTAGTATTTCACCTCACAATAATTTTAATCGACGCAACGAAAAAAGATATTGTGGAATCACAAACGATGAGACGAAGTTTGTTTGTGATTACTTTTCTATCTTGCCTATCAGATATATAAAATCTCAAGCCAATTATTTCAAATTTACTCGTACGATAGAAGATGCAAGATCAGATCACACAACTACAAGAAAAGGAGTATCAGTCTGGCTTCACAATCCCAATGAAGTCTTTAAGTCGTTAACCTGGTTTAGAAGAAGAAACCAAAGGTTAAAGGACAATCGACTCTAGATTAGCACAACTAGTATCACACATAATGTGTGGGGATTAGGTTTCCCAGTTGCTGGAGTTCTCCCTTATATACACTTTCAAATCAGGGTTTGCAATCAATGTTAGCTTAGTAACAAAGCATTCAATATTCACCGTTAGATGAAAACCTGATTAGATTCAAGCTAATATTTCTCAACCGTTAGATTGAAAACTTAGCTTGTCACATACAAATGAAATGTCCAATTTTGGGTTTATGAACCGTACCCAAACATTAACATTTGTTGGTTCAACAAGTCAACCAAATGGTTAGCCATATGACTACTCTCATATCAACCTTATTCTTCTTCACCATAACTAGTTCAAATGACTCAAATGAACTAGTTTGAGATTTGTTCAATTGGAAGGAAATCTTATGTAACTATACAAGACACAATTGAAGCAAAATCGGTTTGATTCATTCGACTCAGTTCATGAACTTTATAGCCACGGTTTGCAAAAGCATTCCTTAGTTTATTTAAGCATTAGTTCAAGAACAACCGACTTTAGATATAGCCTGCTCAAGTTCGCGGACTTAAGCTCATGGAAGGAGTACACGAACTCCAGCAGAAAATCTCGGGTCGAGAAGTTCCGCAAGTTCGCAGACTTAGTTCGCGGACTTGGCTCACGGACTTGGCTCACGCCACTTCCAACTTCTCTTGATCAACAAAGTTTAGCAAACTTTGGTTCAAAGAATATGACTTATGCATATATGTGTTTCCACAACAATGCTTATATCCACCAATGGTTATGTAATCTAAACTCTCATTTCAATCATTGAAACATTCTCAGAGAACGTTATATAACCGTTATTCAAAGACCATTTTTCGCCAGAGAAATTTTCAAAATGATTGAAACATAACATGACTTTCGTCACTTGGTAAAGATGAATTCGGCTAAAGCGAGAGCTTACCAACACATAATTCGAGAAATAGATAGGCGAGATAAACTCGGCTTGAAATAGCAAATGTGTATAATGAAAGTCTATATATCCAAACGACTTTTGTCTCAAGAGTAGGAGATAGAGTAAATAGACTTTTGAGTAACAGATAAGTTCAAGTCTCCACATACCTTTTAGTCGATGAAGATCCACCAGTTCCTTGAGTAGTCCTTCGTCTTGTATGATGATTTCCATGGAGTCTTGAGCTCAACTACACTTTCTATCCTAATCCAAGACCTTAGCTCTAATAGGCTAGTAATCAAAACTTATAGTTTTGATCACTAATATTGACAAACATGCTTGAGATAGCAACTCATGCGAGTTCGACCGAGCAATGCTCTAACAATCTCCCCCTTTGTCAATTTTAGTGGCAAAACTATTAATACATATGGAATACAAAAAAATAAATAAATCAACTTTTGTAGCTCCCATTCCACATGCCTATCTTCAACATTACTCGAAATCTTCGTCACTTCCAAGTACTCCAATGATCCCAAAGGTTGTAAGTTTAGCATCATCGTTGTTGAAAATCCGTAGCTATAACAACAAGAAAATAATAGTTCTTAATCGTTGTTATACAGTGTCATAGTATCATTATACAGCGTCAAAGTTCAATTGTATCACAACTTCAACAACAATACTATGGTGATATGTATCACTCCCCCTTAGTCAATACTCCATCTCACATGGAAACCACTCCCCCTTACATAATGATCTGAAAACCATATGTATTTTTAGTGTGAACTACATATTAATTCTCCCCCTTTTTGTCAATAAAATTGGCAAAGGTACAAGAATGGGATCCTAATGAAATTTCCGAAAGAGACATTCCATGACCAAAAGAAAGCAAAAATATCAACTTGTTCTTTAGATGCAATCATAAAGCCGAAGCTAAATGCATTCATCAAGGAGTTTATAAAGATACAAGATAACCCCTATAATATTCCTCAGCCGCACTCCCCACAAAGATATGGCAATTAAACGCAAGTTCAAAAGAACTCTCCCCCATAATATCTCATTCCCAAGAGAACAACAAGAGCGACCTTAATTTCGAAAGAGAAAATAAGGATTTATTTGGACATAACAAATCACATACAAGTATGAATTTGAATCCAAAATATTAAATTAACCACAATAAGTTCATGATTAATTTAACCGAAAATGCTCAACACAAGTAAACCTATGGAGACTTAAGAGCGCTCAATTAGATTAATCACAAGTAAACCCATAAAGATGAATTCGGCTAAAGCGAAAGCTTACCAACACATATTTCGAGAAATAGATAGGCGAGATAAACTCGGCTTGAAATAGCAAATGTGTATAATGAAAGTCTATATATCAAAACGACTTTTGTCTCAAGAGTAGGAGATAAAGTAAATAGACTTTTGAGTGACAGATAAGTTCAAGTATCCACATACCTTTTAGTCGATGAAGATCCACCAGTTCCTTGAGTAGTCCTTCGTCTTGTATGATGATTGCCATGGAGTCTTGAGCTCAACTACACTTTCTATCCTAATCCAAGACCTTAGATCTAATAGGCTAGTAATCAAGACTTATAGTTTTGATCACTAATATTGACAAACAAGCTTGAGATAGCAACGCATGCGAGTTCGACCGAGCAATGCTCTAACATCTGTCTTTAGTAATAATGGTAGTATTTAGTGTATGAGTGAGTGTATTTATCCATATAAGGAATGGTTAGATGAGAACCACTTGGGTTAATGTCGGTCGTTAGATGCTAGGGTATAAAGATGAGTTATTTATGCTCTAGTGTTTGTATTGAAAGGATTATCCAACTTATGAATTAATGAAAGAATTTAGGTTATCCTTCTTCCTCCTCTTAGGTTGGTTCTCTGAATCAGATTTCTCTAAAGTCTCGATCCAACCTTGTCGTTGTACAATCAGGTACACGACACAAAGTCTCTTCATCTCATATTTTGTTGACTCCGCAAGTTTTATACTTGTGAGGTGAATAATAATCTAGGCTGCACTTCGGGTTGCATAAGTCCGAATTTTGAGGATAACCATACTTTTGCCTTAGTTGCTATCGATTTACATCACCTGGATCTATCGTTTGATCTGATCATCCGTTTAGATCGTAAATCAGGAAATCAATAATAGGATTAATCTGTGGGAGTTAGATTTGGTTTAAAGTCTTCAATTGATTTGAAGCAACTCTTAGTTGGTGTGATACCGTCTAAAGGGATCAATTGAGCGGAGTTCTGCTGGGATTCAAGAGGCGTAAGGAGCGCAACTGTACATGAATCATTGGGAGACTGAGTCCGAGATCAACCACATTCTAGACCGAAGTTAACTGGTAGTAAACTAGTGTCTGTAGCAGCTTAATAAAGTTTGGTGTTTAATCTGGACTAGGTCCCGAGTTTTTTCTGCATTTGCGGTTTCCTCGTTAACAAAATTTCTGGTGTCTGTGTTATTTCTTTTTCCGCATTATATTGTTTATCTTTATAATTAAAATATCACATGTTGTGTGTTGATCAATCACAATGTCTAGGTCCAACCTTGTTAGTTAGATAAGACTTGATTGATCCTTGGGTATTAGTCTTTGGTACCGTCCAAGAACTCTCTTTGTAGTTAGGTTTACGGATTCAATTTTGTAAACATTCTAACAACAAGAGAGTGGGAGATATAACTCTAGGCACTTTCCTTGATTGAGTTTTTACTCTAGGAGTTGTGTTATGTTTGTCCATACAGATTTCCTAAGAAAAAGTTGGTGGTGTATTTTGGTATCCCAGGGGTTTTCAGGTTTCACCTTGCTATTTGGGTTGGAATCCAACCCATTAGAAGGGAAATTTCCTGGTCGGTTACAATTGGTATCAGAGCACATGTTCCGACTTACCGGGACTTATAGTTTTCTTGTTTGCTAAATTATCGGTTTTCCAAATGATTTAATTACATTTCTGATTTGTCGCACTTGAGTTTGTATTTAAGTGTTTGATTTCGATAACTATTTCATTTTATTTGTGTAAGCATGCCCTTGTTATGAAACTTTTATTTAATTGATGTACCATAATGATTTTTCCCAAGGAAATTTTATGAAGAGTTTTTCACATTTGTTGTTTCTGCGAGTTATTTTGTTTTGGGGATCGGGGAAAACTAGCCAGAAATCGTGATATACATATTAATGCGTTTGTTAATAATGAACGCTACTAGTAATTTTTAACTTATGTAAGTGTTTTTTTGTTGTGAAGATACCTCTGAAGATTAAGAAACTAAAAAATGTTACTTTCGTGAGAAACGATAAAGCCGAGAATCTTACTGCTATAACGAAACGTCCGAGAATCCAGTTGTGAGCTATTGGTGGAATTCAGTCAAGTAAATGGGAAACGTGGTTGGTATGTCATTGAAACAGTTTGAAACGTTGTTTCTTAATAAGTATTTTCCGCCTACAGCAAGATCCCTGAAGTGTGACGAGATTGCAACGTTGGAGAAAGCTAATGTGACGATTAGAGTTGTAAGGAATTTAGTCAGTTAGAACGTTACGAGGCATTTAGTCGAAACGAAAGAGTTAAAGGCTCGAAAACCCGAGGGGTGCTTTGAAGGCTATAATTTTTGATAGAGTTATCGCACTTCGACACAAGACATGTGCGTAGGTTCTTGATTCTGCGTTAGAGGTTGAGGCTAGCTTGATCTGTAGAAGACGAAGGAGCAAGATATAAATTCGTCACGATAAAGGAAATGCCTATGAAATTACAACCCTTCCAGGAGAGACAAGGGGAATGAATATTATTGTTGCAGAGCACATAGTCATTATGTTAGAGATTGCTTCATGTCAGCAGATTCAAAGCCGCAAAATGTGAACCAATTTCACAACCAACATGCTCAAAGGCAGAACCTCGATGGTAAGTAGCAACATAATCCACGAGGAAATGCTACACTATTCCAGCCAGGACAACGTCAATCCAATACACAAGAGATTGTGCAAGGGAAGTTGAACCATTTCATCGAGACTCAAGAAGAAACGAAGGACGCTGTGATCGATGGTTGATAGACATATTAATAGTGCTCATTTTTTGTACTTATTATGGTGTTTTATGTGTGTGTAGGTATTTTTGGCCAACAAACATTTTTGGAAAAATCGGCTCGAAAAGTTGTTAAATGCACTCCGAAGGAGTTGTTATTGGAACCCACAGTTTGGATAAGGGGCACCCCCAGCACA
This sequence comes from Papaver somniferum, assembly GCF_003573695.1. Classification (NCBI taxonomy): domain Eukaryota; kingdom Viridiplantae; phylum Streptophyta; class Magnoliopsida; order Ranunculales; family Papaveraceae; genus Papaver; species Papaver somniferum. The sequence goes on from NC_039364.1 coordinate 42,088,826, forward strand.
CCCCTAAGGCAGCTGCTATTCGCACCCCACTCTGGATAGAGGCGACCATCATCTTCACCGTTTGAAATTCAAACTGGCTGGAATTTTTGGTTCTCACGACAGAATTTAGGGTTTGTGATTTGGACGTGTTTTGGGCGGATTTAATCGCTGATTTGGGTTGGATACAACCTGTTACGACTAAACAGGGAGTGTATGGTGATTAGTTTCGAAAATATAGGGATTAATCTTCGGTTCAGGACAATCAGGGGAGGATAGTTTATCACGATGTTTGGACTCTTTTGGGATACTAGATTTTGTGCCCATGCTACGCCCGGGCGGCTCCGCAAACTTGCTTCGCCAATTCATCTTTTTTTCTAACCATATTTTGTGGTGTGGTTCGGCTTCGCCTCGCCCGTCCCGATGCATTTTTGATATGGTGTGGCTCGGCTTTGCCTCGCCCCATCGCGATGCATTTTTGATTGGGTGTGGCTCGGCTTCGCCTCGCCCCCGTAGCGATGTATTTAATGATTTGGTATGGCTCGGCTTCGCGTCCCCCGTTCTGATGCATTTTTTATTTGGTGTGGCTCGGCTTCGCCTCGCCCCCGTCCCGATACTTTTTTTATTTGGTGCCGCCAAGTTTTTGTCCTACAATTAAGTCGACGAAGCTAAAGGTGTCAGAATTGATAGAATCCCTATGCTTGATATGGATTGATGTCTTTGGCTTTCTATTTTGTTATCGTAATCATGTAAGGTTTTAGCCTACTTAAATAAAAATAGCATATGTGGGGGTCGAACCGCACATCTACATGATGGAAAACCATGTACTCTTCCATTTGAGCTAAGATAGCAAGTACTCAATATAGGAGAAAAGATTTAACCCAAATAGGATGTACCATTATATTTGACCCGGAAGGCCAAGAGGGGTATGATGCTCTCACCACAATAGGCTAACATGTTGCTTGGGCTTTACCTCCACCCTTAACCCTACTTCATATTAATTTATATTAAAATTTATCCTTTTGGCCGTACATAGAAATGATGGACGGGCTAATAAATGTGCAAATATTAATAAAAACTTACTAAACATTGTAAAATTGGTTGAACAATATTCAAAAGTGTGTAGCAAAGAATCCATGCAACGGAGGTGCAAGGATGGACAGAATGCCGAATACAAATTTTACACCTGTAAGTTTTATTTTAAATAATATACATAAATCTATTAAAGGTTGGTACACTGCAAATTTCTTTTTGAAAGTAGATAACACTTCCAGACTTGGTACACTGCAAGACTTGGGATTCACCTACTTCATGAATCTGAGTCATTCTCTTACATAAAGTTGCTACCATTCAACACCCTTAACAAAGATGTCAACAATTTAATTCGCTTCAAAATGTAAGCATCCAGTCCTTTTTATTCTGACATGCAACTGTCACATTAACAATATAAAAGTCAAAACTAATAACTAATTTATAGATAACCCAGTAACCCTCCAACCCAATATTCAAGTCCTTGATCTTCAATCAGGGGAGCGGTCATTTGTAAAACGACCATCTAGAAAGTGACTAACAGGTGAATGACTATAACTGGAACAGAAAACAGTAGCTAGAAGAACAGCTGAACAGGTGAGCTGCCAGCATTGGAACGTGTACGGAAAACAGTTGAGCAGTGAACTGGTGAGAAGCTATTAGATGAGCGGCGAACTGGTGATCGACTGGTAAAAAACCAAGATTGTTATTTCAAATGAGAAAACTAAATTAGTAAGTAAGAATAAGGCCATAAACAATCGGAACTAAAAGACCCTCTCCAAGAAGTGGTAGCTAACGAAAAAGTTATCCTATTATATGTCTGCAGCCCATCATTGTTCTGAGAATGACAACAAAAATTTTGTAGCTTGCCCTGATGTAGCGCCACAAATAGTGGTCTAAAATTCCAAGGTGTCATGATTATCCTTGCTAAGTAAGCTAACGAAAAATCAAGAACAGAAAAAGCATCACCTGATTATACTTGGGTAATTGTCCACTTCTGCAGGGAGTTCCTGTTTTGATTTGTAAACGCAAGACAGTTTCAAAAGTCGTATCTTAGGGGTTCAATAGAAGTAAATCACAAACCCATACATTTCCTAAACCAATAGAGAGACATGCAATGGGTAGCTAACCATCACACTCCATTCAGCAGATTTAGGGTCAAATGTTGATATAATTAATTTAGTAACTGTGACTCTCATCCTATCCTGCAATGAAGAAAGACTTATTACTCAGAAGAGCATGAGTAAGTACCGAACAACGAAAAGGAAGTACATAATTACTGACAATAATTAAACTGTTGTCATCCAATACTCTTACCAAGTTTCGACCTTCTTGCTTTCAATTAACTACCAATGTCATAACAACAAAACCCATTTAATTAATTAAAACTCACCAATACTCATCCAAAGCTAAACTTGTAAATATTTGGTCCAACCACTTCCTTTTTTTTCCCAACTTCCAGTTCTTTTTCATGGTCCCAGTCATTCTCGAAATTTACACTACAGACCCTAGAGTATGAATGTTAGGAGTAGCTAAGGTAGGAGGCAAATTTAAATACGAAAAACCTTCAAGTAGAGACATCACCCCATGCATATCCTGGACTCAACCCTGACAATAATACCTCATACTTAACCTGTTTACAAAGTTCTGCTGTGAGCTTTCCTCGACTCTAAAACCATATTCATTGAACATCCGCGCATTAATCCTGCACCAAGCCGACAATCAAAAAATGAAAAAGAATGCAGGCTTCATAGGCTAAGAAAAGGCCATATTTCATAGGCTAAGATTTCTAAGAGATAATAAAAAAAATTGTAGACTTATATGCCTATTTAAACTCTCACCGAGTATTTGACTTTGTGGCAGCCTTCTTTCCTAATTGGCGTTCTTTTCAAATCCGCCTTCTTCTGCACCATATAATCCCTATTGTTAAATGGCTTACCTAGCAACATGCACTGACAACAATCAAAAGTTAAATAAGGCTACCTACACAATCCCATGAATTGCAAAGTAAAAATAGTAGGCCCACTCATGTACCTTCTTGGTTTCTCTTCCCGCAAAAGAAAAGGGATCGAGATCACAATCCTGCAATGAGACAAACCAAAAATCAGTTATTCCAAATATAGGCTCTCAGGCAGAAGTAGATGATGATCCTGTAGAAATCCTAAATTAATAAAAAATTCTTGTTAATAACAAAAAATCATGCAGATGAAATAGAATGAAAAAATAGGGTTAGGATATACCAAACGCCTTGATGCACAAAACTTAGATAAGAACCACACTGATCTCTGCAGCAATCAAAAGAGAAAATTTAGTTACTTAGATCAGAAAACTCTCAACTATGGTTCTGAAAAGAGAAAATAATTCATGTACCACAAAACGGATCGACCTGTTAAGATTTTATAATAAACATTTAACAATTGGATTCATAAACTTTCATTTCTAGGCTACACAACTTAACAAAGGATACAAAAAGAGCCTGATGATAACCTACTTCACATGGTACCATGGGATTCATCCCTAAACCTTTTAGTAGACCACAAAGGACAGTACTAACTGCCCTTCCAAGTACATCAGCGAAAAGCACCATTCCACACAATTATATCTAAATATCATAAATTTAAGCTTGACCACAACTCAATTACGCAAGAACAAAATTTTTCAGCTTCTCCCAAAAATAGAAAAAAATCACGGCATCACATCAATCAGAAGAACATCAATTTACTTACCAACTTATTCGCATCTGGTTGTACCTCCAGTCTGTAGTGTGGGCAAAAGAACCTTGATGCACCTGCATATAGGAAAAGAGTTGGTTATTATAGTACATACCAGAATGTATGTTTAACGAATTTATCCAAGAACCCTAAACTACTACTACTTATTCTGAAGTCATTGAAGAGTGTATAGGATCATAATCACTGCCTGAAAAAGTAGTATTACAAACACGAAAAATCAATTTATGACACAGAACTCCAGTTTCCATGAGTATTGTGAAATGGATTTTTGTTATTTATCATTTATCAAGAGCAAAGAAAAATCGCACCTTAGGGTTCGGGTTTACACACAAAATGGGCTTATTTGTTTATCAAAGAAAAATCGCACCTGCAAAATTAAATCAAACAAAGGAGAACAAAATCTCTTTAGTTGATCAAAAAATCTCAATCTCTGGCAACGGTAGAATGCTGAGCTTTAAACCCTAAAAAGCAAACTTAAAAACCTATTACCTGCAACAGATAAAAAACCTTGGTTAATCAAAATAATCGATTAGGATGAGATAGATGTGATACCTGAAGGTAAATCAACGAAGAAAAAGAGAGAACGCCAGTTAGGGGTTCGATAGGAGAACACCGAGAGGAAGAGAGACGGAAATAATTTTAGGTTTAAGTGTTGTTTTTTTTTGTTAATTTCGTGAGGAAAAAAGGATTTAACCCCATGACCAATAGGGTCTCGCCAAGTGTCATCTCCAGGTTTAACGTGAGAACTCTTTTCTAAGCGACCGCGACCCTCTTCTCTAAGCGACTGCGGCCCTCTTCTCTGAGCGATTGTAGGAATTCAACGGTGACGCTCACCATTCAACGTGGGGGCTCCATTGGTTAGGATTTTAAAGGATTAGATTCCGATGAAGATTCAATCGCTGTTTTGGCCTGGGCCGGACCTGTTAGAGCTTAATAGTGATGATATGTGTGTTTGCAGCGAACATATTGGGTTGTATAACTGTGTGGAGCGAAACAAAGGTGAAGGAAGTTCTCGGTATTTCTTTTGACTATATTTGGAGGTTACAGGATATTTAAGGCAAGATAACCTTTCCTGAGATCTGTATCAATCTAATAGAGGGACTGGAATGACCTGTACGGCTCAGAAAGACGCGTAGAGGTGAAACAGAGGCAAGGAAAGTCCGAGACTTATGGAGGAAGAAAAAATTAGGTTAAACCAAGATTTTCGACGTATTTTCGACCCTGTTGGCTATATAAAGGATGGGTCTAGTCACAGGAGGGATTACATACACTTTGGGAAGATTTTAGAAGCTTGCAGAGAGACACAGTCGAGTTGCAGAGAACACAGGCGAGAGGAGGAAGAACAACATAGAACATCACTTAAGGAAAGTCGCAGAACCCGTGGCCTTTTCTTTCAAACTCAATACCATTTGTCACAATTTATGTAACAATTAATTCCAGTTCGCAACAGTTCTGTTAGAGTGCTCTGCAACAGTGGTTTCGTAACAATTATATCTGTTACAAACACACTGCTTTATACCTTTTCATCATTCTTAATCAACTTTTGGGTTATAAACATATATTTTGAGCAAGTGATTAATATGAGGAGATAAACCCCATTGCTGAGGCGATAGAGGAAGCTATTTTCCCAACAAAAAGTGGTATATTTTATTTTATCTATTTATTTGCAATTATTATATGATTATTTTCCTTGATCGAAAATTGTTTGAACGATTTTTGTTAAGCAATTGTTATTTCTTTTGATATAGCATACTTGGACCTAGGTTTTTGATGTTCTATGCTTCGGATTTACACTTGTTATTTTGAAAATCTACATGTTGCAATAGTTTAGAATCAAATTGAACAAAAAAATTGCATGAATATAAATTTTGGATTAAAGCACTTTAAACTTGGAAAATAGTGGAATCTTAGCCTCAGTGTTCTTTTAATCTTGATAACATCTTTGTTTGAGTTTCTATTTAGTTTTTGAATTTAAGTATAGAAAAATCCTTCACAAGTTCGAGAATCAAATCTCTTTTTACCACTATCTACAAATCACATCAATGGTAATCTTCATTGCTCTTTTGTTTGTATTGAAATTTTGGAAGAAATTCTTTTTATTTTAGGGCTTGAAAACACCACTAAATTTTTGTTTGGTTTTTAGCCCGAATTCGACTCATATGGGTTGAAAAGCTAGAATTTTGTAGTATACGAGTATTCGATGTATATAGCCATGATGAGTGTCTTTAATCCAAGGTGAGTGTTTTTAAATAAATAAAATATCCTTTAGTAGAATTAGGGTGCTTGGTTAGTATGATCTATGGTAAAGTCTAGAGAATTTGAGCATGGTTGCCACGAGTCTAACATGAAAACATCCAAGGGTGTTTTAGTCCTTTTTCATTCTAAGCCAAATTTAACAGAGAGACCAACTCTTTTCCTTGTTGTTTCCGGCATTCCTTCTTTTCCCATCCAACTTATATTATTATTATCAAGACCATCGCAAGAAAAGAAGAACAATTTCATACGACCCTTTTTGCTTTTGCTGATCCATTATTGGAATACTAGCTGTGATTGAGGTAACAGGTTTTTCTTCTCTTATTAAAAACTGATTTTGTGTCTACTGATTGATTTTCATATCATACGTTGTTATTTGTTAAATTTATGTGGATTGTTTTATCATTTCTTCAGTTAGTTATCTCTGTTTAATTGCTAAGAAAAATACTACTCTTGGTTTGTTTACATTGATTTAATTAAGTAAAACTTCTCCATATGCATCCATGTGAATATCCGCTGGTTTAATCAATCTACTTCGTATTTTTCTCCTTTGATTCTTTTGGTTTCAAAACAAAGCATTGACTAGAGATACTGATGGATTTGCATTTTTTTTTTAAAACGTATGTAAGTCTTGAATTGATTTGTACTAAACTACCCTATCACGTGTTTGTGAAAATGACCTAAGAATCCAGTTGTGAGCTATTGGTGGAATTCAGTCAAGTGAATGGGAAACGTGGCCGGTATGTCGCTGAAGCAGTTTGAAACGTTGTTTCTTAATAAGTATTTTCCGCCTACAACAAGATCCCTGAAGTGTGCCAAGGTTGCAAAGTTGGAGAAAGGTAATATATCGATTACAGTTGTAAGGAATTTAGTCAGTTAGAACGTTACGAGGCATTTATTCGAAACAAAAGAGTTAGAGGCTCGAAAACCCGAGGGGTTCTTTGAAGGCTATGATTCTTGATAGAGTTGTCGCACTTAGACACATGACATGTGCATAGGTTCTTGATTCTGCGTTAGATGTTGAGGCTAGCTTGATATGTAGAAGATGAAGGAGCAAGATATAAATTCGCCACGATAAAGGAAATGCCTATGAAATTATAGCGCTTCCAGGAGAGGCACGTGGACTTAATGTTATCTTTGCAGAGCATATGGTCATTATGTTAGAGATTGCCCTCTATCAACAGATTCAAAGCCGCAAAATGTGAACCAGCTTCACAACCAACATGCTCAAAGGCAGAACCTCGATGGGAAGCAGCAACATCATCCACGAGGAAATGCTACACCATTCCAGCAAGGACAACGTCAATCTAATATACAAGGGATTGTGCAAGGGAAGTTGAACCAATTCATCGAGACTAAAGAAAAAACGAAGGACGTTGTGATCGATGGTAATCTTCATTGCTCTTTTGTTTGTATTGGAATTTTGGAATAAATTCTTTTTTTTAGGGGTTGAAAACACCACTAAATTTATGTTCGTTGTTTAGCCCAAATTCGACTCATATGGGCCGAAAAGCTAGAATTTTATAGTATACGAGTATTCGATGCGTATAGCCATGACGAGTGCCTTTAATCCAACGTGGGTGTTTTTAAATAAATAAAATATCCCTTAGTAGAATTAGGATGATTGGTTAGTATGATCTATGGAAAATTCTAGAGATTTTGAGCATGGTTCCACGAGTCTAACATGAGAGCAGCCAAGGGTATTTTAGTCCTTTTTCATTCTAAACCAAATTTAACAGAGATACCAACTCTTTTCCTTGCTGTTTCCGGCATTCCTTCTTTTCCAATCCAACTTATACTAATGATTATCAAGACCATCGCAAGAAACGCCCCCTTTTGTTGTTGTTGATCCATTCTTGAAATACTAGCTGCTATTAAGGTAGGGATTTTTCTTCTCTTATTAAAAATTGACTTTGTGTCTACCGATTGATTTTCATATAATACGTTGTTACTTGTTAAATTTTTGTGAATTTTTTTTTATCATGTCTTCAGTGAGTTATCTTTGTTTAATTGCTAAGAAAAATACTAATTTTGGTTTGTTTTCATTGATTTAATTAAGTAAAACTCCTCCATATGCATCCATGTGAATATCCACTGGTTTAATCAATTTACTTCGTCTTTTTCTTTTTTGATTCATTTGGTTTCAAAACAAAGCGTTGACCAGAGATACTGATGGATTTGAATTTTTTTTTTTTTAAAACCCATGTAAGTCTTGAATTTTTATTTTTAGTTAATAAAAAAAAATTACAAGAAGTTTACCGGGAGTTTGGCCACTAGCTGGGCACTGACAGCCTTTTGAATGACTAACCTTATTATATAGAAAAGGAAATTTCCTATTTTGACATTGGTGCATGGATAGCAATATAATACTTTTCTCTTCAAAAAGTCTATAATGTCATCTCCGAGTTCTGAACAACCGAGTCATCGGTTGTTCAGTACTGCTAACTTTGCTAGGAGGATGTCGTCCCCTCGGGACTACCAGTAGTTTCGTTTGTTGAATCTCGTGCAAGTACCGGTTGTGGTTGTGTTGGCTGCAAGCGCAACGTAGGCGGTGTATTGACCATCCACTCTCGCGTCGTGCAATGTCATATGTATGATAGAGGTGGCGTGGTAATTGATCTTAATGCTAATGGTTATCTCCCAAGGTTCAACGAATGAATGAAGCTATGAACCTCTGATGTCTCCAAGCCGGCCATAATAGAATATATAAGCGAAGCATCCAATAACAGTCTTTTCTCTCCTATTGATAGATAACAGGTTGCTTCCGAGCTCAAACCCTTTCAAAGTTAATTGTTTTTTTTTATTATTTATATAGTAGTCTTCTCCGCCCCTTTCAAATAAAGTAGAGGGAGAGAACTGGAAGAGAGAGGAAAAAAGAGCAAAGGATTTACAAATAAGTCTAATGGAAAGAATAGCGGAAACGTTGGCTGCCTTCGAGACTATCAAATATTATCTAAGCGGTTTAATGGACCCCAACCAAAAAGCGCTAGACGGACTAACGACAAGCGAGATAAAGAAAGCAGCTGCTTTCACTTTTGTCGCGGGAGATCTCAAATGAGAATTAAGACTTTGGGCAAGACCAAAAAGGAACTCTCCCTTTTACACCAAGGATAAGAAAAGTTTCCTGGCGATGACTTGTATCTAAAAAGATCTCTTTCTCGAACCGGATTCCGACCTACATCCCCGAATACCGTAACGAGGGGCGAGATCAAGAGGAATGAGGGCGTAGGCTTAATAGTGAACGCAACCCCCTCCCTGACTGAATCAATGACCACATGAGACGAGATAAATTATGAAACTTCTTTATTGCGTTGCGAAGACGCAGATTTTTCTGACTGTATTCTCCATATGGCAGGAACTGGATAGAAAAGACAGATAAGAGAAAAACCCATCGGGAAAGGCATACCTCAAGGAGCACCAATCTCCCCGGGAAAACATTTATCTGCACGAATCCAACAAGATAAATGGTGGAATAAAAGAAAATGAAAAAGTTCATTCGGTGCGGTTAGCAGCCCTGTTTCCTTCGTGTTAATATTGAGGGCTCAGGAACCCAACTCGACCAAAAAAGGGTCGGTCTATGCTTCGTTTTATGTTCTCGACTTTAGACTAAGAACCTACTTGAATCAGCGGTTAGAGCGGGGCTATACATCTCTCTACCCATCTCAAACCCTTCTTTGCTCTTATCCCGATGTTAGATCGCCTGAACAAGCCAATCTATGTAACGAAACTGGTTCAAAGTGACCAAACTTGATATTCCATTTTGGTATGGGCGGTCTCTTTGATGATAATTTCATGGAGAAATCAATCCTAAAGAGAGACAGGTTGGACTTAACTCCAAAATCTTCTGTCTTGCCGCTTCTATTATAAGCGCCGCCCAGTAAGAGCCAAGGAATCTCCGTTATTTCAAGTGCCACTCGTCTCCCAAGGCGCCGCTGTCAGATACAAAGGGATCCTAATAATACAAAACTAGTCAAGGCGAGTTAGGGCCCTGTCCATCTTTTGCTGCATCTCCAAATTTGGATGCTTGGACAGAGATAGAAGGGAAGGCCTCTCCTATAAGGTCCTCTTGTTCCTAGATCCATTCCGTCTGGTAACGGCCCTGAATTCACCAGATGTTGTACCTATCTTATTTGGGCTTGTTCCCCTTCAAAAGATAACCGAAGTCGAAGAAGGTTCCCAATAGAAAGAGCAAAGATCAGAAAGAGATCTGATGTGATCTCAATAATGTTGTAGTAAAAAGGTTCGTTGAGGCTTGTGAAAGCAATGGATTTTTAGACTTAATAAAAATTTAAAAACAAACAAAACTTATTACAAAATTGACTTCAAGATATGAGAAAATAACCAAGACACTGATCCCACTATTACACATGAATTAATGATGGTAAATAATCCAAAACTCTAATTATCTTTTAAGTCCTTTATATCTTAACTCACTAATAATCAAGCAAATTCTCAAACATCAATTGTATCCCTTAAGCATATATTATCTAAACAAAGCATAACCTATCTAATTGAATCACAACTGATTAGGAAAATTAAGCAAACAATTTAAAACTCTGCAAAAGCAGTGATTGAGTGAATTATAATTAAATATTAGAGAAAATAAAATAGTTACCAATTATTCATGCGTAAATAGCTTCCTCATTGCCTTGGTTGTGGGAGAATTTAGCCTCTCATCATGTTGGAAACACGCTCAAAAGTTGATTTCATTTATGCTCAAAGATGGGTTTACAAATGATAAAAGTGTGAAAATAATTAAAGTTACAGAGAACGATATATGTTGACTGTCGATGTCACTGTAACAAATAAGACTGTCTTGCGACAGTCGCTGAAACTGTAGCTTTTAAGACTGTTCTGTAACAGTCGCAAATCATTGTAGCATAAACGACACAAGGGTGTGCGTCTTATGTTCTTCGTGTTCTTCAGCAGCAGCAGAAAAATGGCAGCTGTGTAACTTGATTTTTTTCGACTTTATGGTGCTCTAAAACTCTCCCAAACTATCCGTCCTCCCTCCATGTAATCCCAACAGCCTATAAATACTACTCCAGGCACAAGAATCACGCGTCATAACTCTCAGAAATTCTTCATTTACTCGGAAATATTTTTCTTGCTGGCCACGAGATTCTTCCCTGAATTAACTTCCCACGCTGTTAACGACTGCTGAATAGTTATGAATCTTCCTTTTTTAACTACTTCACGCTTCTGCAGCGGCCAGTCTCTATCCAAACACACGTATCCACGTTGTAATCCCGTGAATATTTCCTTTGAACCGTGCTTGCTCTGTTTTCTTCTCGCGGAAAATATGGCCACGCTGGACTGAAACGAACACCTATACCACGCCTGTTAAGCCAAACACAACCTCCCCACATGATTTCAGATGTTGAGTCTCGTTGAAACTCCTAAAACAAATCCAACAGAAAATAACGCAGTGAACTGCATCATTTTCCCGCCAAAACAACATTCAAACGAGGAAGGAGATGGGTGCCCTTATCCAACATCCAGGGTGCCGGATAAAACAGTGGGTGCTATAGACAAATGGGCTACACATAGCCGTGGGTTCCCCTTAACAAAAGTGGGGGTCCGTATAGCGATTGTCCTCTGGGGATGCTCCGAGCAACTTTTCGAGCCGAATTTTCCAACAATATTTATTTCCAAAAAATACCTATAAACACACAAAACACCATAATAAGGACGAAAACGAGTACTAACAATACGAAACATCGAGGACAAATTAGACACATAAATGCGTCTATCAAATACCCCCAAACTTATTATTTGCTAGTCCTCGAGCAAAACTAATAAAAATAAAACCGAGTTAATCTCGGGAGGGTTTACCAGAGGTGTACCCACAAAACCATGACTTCTACTTAGTCACAAGTATCCAAAGAGCTATGAGGACATACATATTCTCAACCTATCTCCAAGTAACTAGAATACTAGAGAAATTAAAGGTGCCAGCTCTAAGGCTGACTAAACAAAAGGGGAGACACATCCGCAACACTGCTAGATAAAGAGATATCCGCTACTGTTGTAGTATTTTTCGTGCGGTAAATAATAGTTCGTTGCTCGGACTTGAAAAGATTTATAAATAAAAATATATACACAATATTTGTCACAGGGTCAAGAGACACTAGGACTCAGGATTCCACCATTAATCATTCACACAATTCATATATTTATTCCAAACAATTATAGCTTGAATGATATCGACTCTTATTCTTGCCAAAGTAGATTTTTAGAAGATTTATTGTATATCACTAGCATGACGCATCAAAAGCACTAAGACCAAGCATACATCATCATACGATATCACAACTAATTAAGAAAAATCATAAAACAATTTATAAAAAGTGCAAGTAGTCAAAAAAAGAATTAAATATAATTATTGTATGCGTAAAGAACGGCTTCCTCCATCATCCCATTGTTGGGATTTAGCTACTCATATTAATCATGTTCTCAAAATACATTTTTATAGCTCAAAAAGTTGATTAAAAGATGAGAAAATGCTAAAACAGAGATTCGCAACAGTTATAAGCGTTACAGTTCGCTGTATAAAACAAAACTGATGTGTAGCAAACAAACGATACCACCTCAGCGCTGTAAACAGCGACACTTTCGCTGTGCTGTTGACGCTGCTGAAAAACGACGGACCTGGCTGGTCCGTTCTTCGTGTTCTTAAGCTCCTTCTTCCTCTTCAACAGCAGCAGGTGGACATTGCTGCTGGTTCTTCTTCTTTGCTCCTGCTGCGTACCAAAGCTCTCCAAACTCTTGATGAAAATTTTCTCTGACTCAAAGGAAGCTTATTTATACGTAACAACCCCACCAAATCTCACGGAATATCTCCCAATATCTTCTTTTATTCATCACGGCTACGTCCGAAATTTCTTTCCCTGTGGACTCTGTTTACGCGTTAATAATCGATATTTTGTTATTCAATCTTCTAGGATCGATATATATCCTCATAGGTACAATATATTCCCTCTTTACTCGAGTATCTTCCAAAAACACAACTCGATATTCTCTCTGTTTCCAAAATATCTCTCTTTCCTGTTCGACTTAGTCTGGCTATTCTAGCCCAATATGATCGATCCATAAATCAAAACCCAAATCTGTTGCGTGCATGGTTCTTTCCGCCAATTTTCATAATTCGAATTTGAGAAGGAATGCCCCCTATCCAGTTCAGGGGTACGAATAGCAAGTGGGGTTGAAATAAAATTCTTAGGTGGAAATAACCAAAACTTGAATTCCTTTAGAAATTTTTCTGGGATGTTTTCCGCACTTTTCGGGGTTCCTCCGGGGTATTGCTGGGGTACTTCCGGTACACTTCTGGGGCGCTTCCGGTATGTTATCAACGGAGGTCCAAACGCCACGTTTTTTTTAGCCAATTTCGCCGCAAAACCTTATTTTTCCAAAAACACCTACAAATAAATAAAATAACCAAATAAGTATAAAATCGAGCACTAACACTATATACAATTGAGATATATTAGACACATAAATGCGTCTATCAAATACCCCCAAACTTATTATTTGCTAGTCCCGAGCAAATCAAATAGAGAATAAAATCCTAACTCACTGTCGCAGGCATCGTCGATTGCATTTAGCGTATGCAACAAGCCTTTAAACTCCTAGGTGGCCCTAGTGGCCGAGTTATAGTCTCGGGAGGGCTTACAAGAGATATTACCACGAAACCTTAATACTCCAGACCCTAGCTATCTACAACGAACCTTGGAAGGCACTAACGAATCTCCTTAGTTGGCATACTTATTGACTACAAGAGGAAGTACCCTGATGCGAAATTCCAATTGATGTACACGAGTTTGCACTCAAGCATACTAAAATTCATATATAAGTGACAGAGCTCTACTCAGATAGTTGCACTATGAACATCATATTCGGAGTCAAACTAATCACATGGAAAGATTAAGAGATTGATATAGAAAAACATAAATGGTTTTGATGTTTACTAAGTGAACGGCGTTTCCCATATCTGTCTGAAGGCCTCCGCCAAAATGAACCTATCCTAATGGATTGAGGTACTAGTCTGGCTAATATCAACACACTGACATATACAAGGGAACCAGTGGTCGATAACCCAACTCTAGGTCAACACAACTGGCATATAAAAGGTACCAGTGGTCGACTTTATTAAATTTATTCCTTTTGGTCAAATGGTTTGGTCTCAATTTTTTTTTTTCAACTTTTTTTTTTCAACTTTTTTTTTGTAAGTCAATCACTCTAATTCATCCTAGCATTGGTAACAACTTGAATCGTGGGCCCCACCTATCACTTAGAGAAACATGGTTTAAAAATAAAATAAAATAAGAATAGAAGTGAAAAGGACTCAACGAGATATGGTGAAACTATCATGTTATTTCTAACACCTGAGCTCTGTGCTTTTATGAATAGACTCTTTAGATGTTTCCATCTATTCAGATTGGTTCCTCAACTTCTACAACCAAAATGCTTCCATCCACTTAGATTGGTTAGTGCCATCCTAAATACGCATAAATTTCTAGGCTCTGGAGTTTATTTATTCATACTGCAACTAAAAAGTTTCTCCCATACCCCCAAACTTAAATCTAACATTGTCCTCAATGTTCTAAAGATGAAATTAAAAGCATGAACAAGGAGAAACTGTTACCATTTGAAGCAAAAGAGATAAGGAAAGATATTACCGTGTTGCATGAGATAGGGTTACCTCCCAAGAAGTGCTAAGTTTAATGTCTTCAGCCAGACTTAGGAAAGATTAGTCACCTCGAATCATATAGTAACAGTCGAAATAACTGTGGGTCTTCAAAACCAAATAGAGATGACCAAAGGAAACTGCAATAAACCAAGAAAATGAACAAGACTAGCAACCCCTTACCTAGTTTCCTGATTAAGAAATTTATATCTAATTGTGGTTCAGGTTCTATGAAAGGGTCTAAATAGAAAATTTTCATTGGCTGCGTTTCTTCATAGGTGGGATCCGAATCATTAGGTCCTAGAGTCTGGAAAAACTCAAATATGATCTTAGAAGCGCAAAATAATAACCTAAATAACTGAGGATCCTCTAAGTCAATAAGATTTAACTTACATAATTGACCACAATGAGAGTAGTGGTCTTCCTTAAACAGATGTGTCGAACCTAATCTCCTAAAGTAATTAGGTTTAGTCTCAAAACTTAATAATTGGCACATCTGAAATTTATATGTTCCCACAATTGGTAGAAAATTTTTTGGTGGGAAGACAAAGTCAATCTTGGTATTATTGCCTGGGCTAACCTCATCAACCAGAGGATGGGTTTCTAACAGTTGAGACTCGTGTTGAATATTATTAAGTTCGGGAAAACGAGTACGAAGATAGTCTTGTAAGATGGTTGAGGCATTGATGTCAAGTCCCACGTGAGGGATTTTTGTAAGAGTTAAAGAACATGGAGAATGATAATCACCCCCAAACTTAGAGTTTTCGGCGTCTCTAGGTAGACTGGTCATAATCTCCCTAATTTATAGGTCATCAGATTCCTGAAAGTGGGCGATTGATTTTTCTAAGTCAGGTTCATCCCCGCTAATCTCTACGAGTTCATCTAAGACTATTGTTTCTAAATCGTTTGACTCGAAAACAATACTCTTAAGATAAACTGGTTTCTCTAAACCATCATCGGTTTCGTAATCATCGTCTAAAACGGGGGTATTTATAGTCAAATCCTCGTCCTTTTGAATAGGTAAATAATTATTAAAATTATTTGGATTTGAACTAGAAATATCATTATAATCATCATCACCATCCTCCTCCTCATCATCATCACAATATAATTTTTGATATTCACGAATTCTCAAGCTTTGTTCCCAACTACATGGTCTATGTTTATAATATTTATCATAGATCGTTAGAGGTGATTCCTCAATAAAAGTTGGAGTATCCATATATCGCTGCCCACGCATATATTCACCAAGAGTCATTTCCGAAGACGTCTCTTGATAACGATAATTTCTAGACATATATTCTCGTAACGTCATCTCAGGTGGCGTCTCCTGAAAAGGATTCATCACCGAGGAAACACAAACTACAGAGGAATTCTACACAATCACAAACAAGGATGACTCGACCAAATCAAACCTATAAATTCTAGCAAACAAAAATCATGATGGCTCCACTTAGATTGTTTATAGACCAGCTTCTATCTTTCGAAAGGGAATTCGTCGCAATTTGAGCAAACCCCTCTGGAATCAATCCGAGTCAAAGTAAGTTGAATAGAGGCGAGGGAAGCTTAGTGGAGCTTTGATACCCAAGGCCTCACCGCTATCACAAGGCGGCGCAGTCACGCATTCAACTCACAAAAACCATCATGAACTTCGAGGTGTGCTTAAGAAAGTAACCAATATCCTTCGAAATTTTTTCCTAATAAGCGCGATACCCTATAGGTCTCTTTCTAATCAGATTTTAAAGCTTGGGTTCGCGTTAGGTTTTGTTCTCCTAAAGCGGGCAAGAAGGGAGCGGTGATGAAATCCGAACCCTTATCTTGTTTAGGCCAGGCCTTGCCCTTTACTAGGAAAATAAAGACAGTCCGGTTCGTCCTCAAACAATTAGCACCTTAAGGAGTACAGTAACTCGCTTGCAGGGGATTCGCAAGTGTTTCAATTGGACTTACCTCCCGTACCAGACGGGGGATTAACCGTTGTCGTCGACTCGGGCCACGACTCCTATGCCGTGTGCGAACCCGAGGGGCCGAGGTGATATTGTAATCACCGTCCTTCCCTGCACACAGTTTGTTTTTAAGGGTACCCTTCCGTAGGGTTTAAAAATTAAAGTCCAAATGTCCAGTCCAATTTAAAGTTCAAAAAGAAAAAAAAATTACAGTTTTCCTCACACACTCAAAAAGAATTAAAAATTAAATCCTAAAATTGTCCTCTTTTCTTCTCTTTTCGCTTTAAGTTTTTTCCTCTCCAAGTCCTTAGTTTTCACTTTGAACCTGCAAAATAAAGACAAAAAGACAAAGTAAAAAGGAAAAAATAATAAAGAAATAAAAATAAATAAACCTAAAAATAAATCTATATACAAGTCCGCGTCGGCGGCGCCATTTTTTGTTGTAGTATTTTTCGTGCGGTAAATAAGAGTTCGTTGCTCGGACTTAAAAAGATTTATAAATAAAAATATATACACAATATTTTTCACAGGATCAAGAGACACTAGGACTCAGGATTCCACCATTAATCATTCACACAATTCATATATTTATTCCAAACAATTATAGCTCAAATGATACCGACTCTTATTGCCAAAGTAGATTTTTAGAAGATTTATTGTATATCACTAGCATGACGCATCAAAAGCACTAAAACCAAGCATACATCATAATACGATATCACAACTAATTAAGAAAAATCATAAAACAATTTATAAAAAGTGCAAGTAGTCAAAAAAAGAATTAAATATAATTATTGTATGCGTAAAGAACGGCTTCCTCCATCATCCCAGTGTTGGGATTTAGCTACTCATATTAATCATGTTCTCAAAATACATTTTTATAGCTCAAAAAGTTGATTAAAAGATGAGAAAATGCTAAAACAGAGATTCGCAACAGTTATAAGCGTTACAGTTCGTTGTATAAAACAAAACTGATGTGTAGCAAACAAACGATACCACCTCAGCGCTGTAAACAGCGACACTTCCGTTGTGCTGTTGACGCTGCTGAAAAACGACGGACCTGGCTGGTCCGTTCTTCGTGTTCTTCAGCTCCTTCTTCCTTTTCAACAGCAGCAGGTGGACATTGCTGCTGGTTCTTCTTCTTTGCTCCTACTGCGTCCCAAAGCTCTCCAAACTCTTGATGAAAATTTTCTCTGACTCAAAGGAAGCTTATTTTTATACGTAACAACCCCACCAAATCTCACGGAATATCTCCCAATATCTTCTTTTATTCTTCACGGCTACGTCCGAAATTTCTTTCCCTGTGGACTCTGTTTACGCGTTAATAATCGATATTTTGTTATTCAATCTTCTAGGATCGATATATATCCTCATAGGTACAATATCTTACCTCTTTACTCGAGTATCTTCCAAAAACACAACTCGATATTCTCTCTGTTTCCAAAATATCTCTCTTCCCTGTTCGACTTAGTCTGGCTATTCTAGCCCAATATGATCGATCCATAAATCAAAACCCAAATCTGCTGCGTGCATGGTTCTTTCCGCCAATTTTCATAATTCGAATTTGAGAAGGAATGCCCCCTATCCATTTCAGGGGTATGAATAGCAAGTGGGGTTGAAATAAAATTCTTAGGTGGAAATAACCAAAACTTGAATTCCTTTAGTAATTTTTCTGGGATGTTTTCCGCACTTTTCGGGGTTCCTCCGGGTATTGTTGGGGTACTTCCGGTACACTTCTGGGGCGCTTCCGGTATGTTATCAACGGAGGTCCAAACGCCACGTTTTTCTTAGCCAATTTTGCCGCAAAACCTTATTTTTCCAAAAACACCTACAAATAAATAAAATAATCAAATAAGTATAAAATCGAGCACTAACACTATATACAATTGAGATATATTAGACACATAAATGCGTCTATCAGCTACACAACTAGATAAACATTGTAAGATGCGTCCGCTGATTTACAGCTGGATAAGATTAGGAGAGAGATAAAGATGAGAGGGACATCTGCTACACAACTGGACTAATTACGTGTGATGGGTTAAACCAGTGGTAAAAAGATCTTGTGCCAGATTGAAAGCGGACTAACAAGGCAACCAAAATGCATCTTTCTTCGACTCTCTCATAGTGCTAAGTAGAAAAAAAACGTCTTCTTCGGTCTTCAACTGTTGATGATAAACTCTCGAACCTCATAGAACCTTGACAATTAATTCTTCTCTTCGATTTCTTGCTTGACTTCAAAATTTCTACTTCCCTATGGCCTTATTGAACAAAGAACTAATTATAGAATAAAATGAACAAAATGATGATTTTTTTATTTTTATTTTATTTTTATTTATTTTTTTTGGAAACAAAAATTACAAGACAACAATTTACATGGCCATGAGAGAAGGACTTTCAAAACTTGGATTTTCGCAACTTGTGATGTCTTGGTATCATGAATTCTAACAACTTATATCATTTGCTCTTATAACTTCAACTTTGATTTTTGAATTATTCTTTTCTATTGTTGCTTCTAAACCTTAAATGTCTTCAACTTTCTTCATAAATTTTGTTGTCGCTCTGCTTGTTGATGATGATAAGTTTCTACTGAGAGAGAGTCGTAATCCAGTAACTAAGACTACATTGTGAGGTTACTTTGTCTTTCTGGCATTTCCTGACCTACTTGCCTTTCCATCATGGATGGTTAGGTCCATCACGGTTACCCTCTAAAAGGAACAAGTTCTCTCCTGAATTTCTAGGATCTCAATGTTTTTTTCTTTAATGTCTCAAAAGGTTGTTATCCCTAGTATTCCAATTTCTATCTTTTAGGTGAGAAACAATATGTAAACTTAGCTAACCAGATACCATGTGACGCTAGAAGTTTCAAAAGTGCAACTAAAAAGTTCTTCCCCACCCCCAAACTTAAATCTAACATTGTCATCAATGTTTCTAATGAAAGAGCAATACCAAAAGTAAAATAACACGAGGAGAAGTTGGAAAGATAGTACCTGGGTAAAGAAAATCAAAACCTAATATAGAACATACAACTTCCTCGATGGTCAATCAAGGGTAAACAGGGTCCTCCAGAGGGACCTCCTCAACATCACCTATAGGAAATGGCTCTAAAAAGGGTTTCAATCTCTGACCGTTAACCTTCGAATAACTACTACCATCCGGTGTCTCAATTTCAACAGCTCCATGAGGAAAGACAGTGCGGACAATAAAAGGGCCCGTCCACCGAGAACGTAACTTCCCATGGAAAAGATGTAAACGGATATCATACAGAAGAACTTTTTGACCTGGAGAAAATGACTTCCGTAAAATATTTCTATCATGCACAAGTTTCATTTTGTTCTTATACTCCTTCGCACTATCGTAAGCATCTATACGAATCTTGTCCAACTCATTGAGATGGAGTTTCCTATGGGCTCCTGCCTTGTCAAGTGAAAAATTTAGTTGCTTAACAGCCCAATAAGCTCTATGTTCTAACTCAACAGGTAAATGACATGACTTTCCATACACAAGCCGATAAGGCGACATTCCAATGAGGGTCTTAAACGCAGTGCGGTAAGCCCATAAGGCGTCAGTAAGCCTAGACGACCAGTCTTTCCGATTAGGATTAACTGTTTTCTCTAATATACGTTTTATCTCCCTATTGGAAACCTCTACCTGACCATTAGTCTTCGGATGATACGGGGTAGCTACCTTATGTGTAATGCCATATTTCTTCATCAGAAGCCTAAAAGGTCCATTACAAAAGTGCGACCCTCCATCACTAATTATAGCTCGCGGTGTACCAAAACGTGTAAGTATATTATTTTTCAAGAACTCAATCACAACCCTATGGTCATTGGTTTTACACGCAACCGCCTCAATCCACTTAAAGACATAGTCTACGGCGACAAGGATGTATAGGTTACCAAAAGAATTAGGAAACGGACCCATAAAGTCAATACCCCACACATCAAAGACCTCAACAACTAAAATAGGTTCAAGGGAATCATGTTCCTACGGGAAATGGTTCCTAATTTCTGGCAACGCTCACAATTAACACAGTAACTATGGGAGTCTTTAAACAACGAAGGCCAATAGAATCCACACTGCAATATCTTAGCAGCAGTCTTCTTAGCACTAAAGTGACCCCCACAAGCATGATCATGACAAAAGGAAATAATACTGGACTGGTCACTCTCAGGTATACATCTCCTAATAATCTGGTCTGGACAATACTTAAACAAATAAGGATCATCCCAAAAGAAGTGCTTAACCTCGGCTAAAAACCTAGAACGATCTTGTTTACCCCAATGTTGGGGAATTCGACCAGTAACAAGATAATTCACTATATTCGCATACCAAGGTGCTTAGGTAACAAAGAAAAGTTGTTCATCAGGAAAACTATCCCTTATAGGAGGGGAATCATCAGGGGAATCAACAACTAGCCTAGACAAGTGGTCTGCTACTACATTTTCGGCACCCTTTTTGTCTCTAATGTCTGGAGAGAACTCTTGCAACAAAAGGATCCACCTAACCAATCTAGGTTTCGTATCCCTCTTAGACAAAAGATATTTCAAAGCAGCATGATCAGTATATATGACGATCTTAGAACCTAAGAGATAGGGTCTAAACTTGTCTAAGGCAAACACAATGGATAACAGTTCCTTCTCGGTAGTGGTATAGTTCAACTGGGCATCATTCAGAGTCTTGCTAGCATAGTAAATCACATGAAGTAATTTATTTTCTCGCTGACCTAGCACAACACCAATAGCATAATCTGAAGCATCACACATGATCTCAAAGGGCAAGTTTCAGTTGGGTGCCCGAACTATGGGGGCGGTAGCGAGTAAAGTCTTAAGCTTCTCAAAAGCCTCTAAACAAGCATCATCAAAGACAAACTTAACATCTTTTGCAAGCAAGTTGCAAAGAGGTCTAGAACTCAAGCTAAAATCCTTAATGAATCGACGATAAAAACCTGCATGCCCTAAGAATGACCTAATATCTCTTACGGTTTTCGGGACCTGTAAAGTCTTGATAAGGTCAACTTTGGCTTTATCTACCTCTATACCCTTAGAAGATACGATATTCCCTAAGACAATTCCTGATCGAACCATGAAATGACATTTCTCCCAATTAAGCACTAGATTCTTTTCCTTACACCTAGTCAACACTAATGACAAATGATGCAAGCACTCATCGAAAGACGAACCAAACACTGAAAAATCATCCATAAAGACCTCTAAAAACTTTTCTACCATATCGGAAAATATTCTCATCATGCAACGCTGAAAAGTCGCAGGGGCGTTACATAGCCCGAAAGGCATGCGTCTATACGCAAAGGTACCAAAGGGACAAGTAAAAGTAGTTTTTTCTTGGTCTTCTGGGGAAATAACGATCTGATTGTAGCCTGAGTAGCCATCTAGAAAACAGTAATGACTATGTCCAGCTAATCTCTCTAGCATTTGGTCGATAAAGGGAAGGGGAAAGTGGTCCTTCCTAGTGACCTTGTTCAATTTCCTATAGTCAATACAAACACGCCAACCCGTGGTCACTCGGGTCGGGATTAACTCATTGTTATCATTCTGGACTACAGTAATACCGGATTTCTTGGGAACAACCTGAACGGGGCTGACCCACTTACTGTCTGAAATGGGGTAGATAATGCCTGCATCTAACAGCTTAAGAACCTCGGTTCGAACTACTTCTTTCATATTAGGGTTTAGTCTTCGTCGCTCTCCTAAAGGTTTGGTATCTTCCTCTAAATAGATCTGATGCATACAAACAGTAGGACTTATACCCTTAATGTCTGCTATGGTCCACCCTAAAGCTTCCTTGTTGTTTTGAAGGACGGTCACTAGCCTACTTTCCTGATCACTATCCAAGTCGGAAGCAACAATCACAGGTAAAGTCTCAGACGGGCCTAAAAACACATACTTCAGGGTATCTGGCAATGGTTTTAGGTCCAACTTAGGAGGCTCTTCTAACGAAGGAACGAGGGTAGACTTAGAAACTGGTAGTGGTTCGAACTTAGGTTTCCATCCGTTACTAATGTCTAACAAAGGGGTTGAATCTAACAAAGCATTCACCTCATTAATCACATTATCATCATCGAAATCAATCCCAAAGTGAGCTAGGCATTTCTCTAACGGATCTTCTAACAAAGTGTTTGGTAATGACTCCTCAACTAATGTTCCTATCATGTTTACCTCTTCTATGCTCGAGTCATCTAGTTCAGAGGGTACTTACTAATATGAAAGACGTTCAGCTCAATAGTCATATTACCAAAAGACAAGTTCATAATACCAGTTCGAAATTAATGATCGCATTGGATGTTGCTAAAAATGGGCGACCTAAAATCACTGGTATCTGGTTCTCTGGGTCAGGGACAGGTTGGGTATCTAGGATAACAAAATCCACTGGATAAATAAACTTGTCGACCTCAATAAGAACATCCTCGATCACACCACGAGGAATTTTAACGGACCTATCAGCTAACTGAAGTGTCATCTGGGTAGGTTTCATATCACCAAGTCCTAGCTTGAGGTACACATGGTATGGAAGTAAATTCACACTGGCTCCTAAGTCAAGCAAAGCTTTCTCAACACGGTATTTACCTATTGTGCAAGAAATGGTAGGGGACCCTGGGTCTTTATACTTAGGAGTAGTGGTATTCTGAATAATGGAACTCACGTGACTAGCTAGGAAGGCTTTCTTTTGGACACTAAGCTTACGCTTTCGTGTACACAAGTCCTTAAGAAACTTAGCATAAGCGGGAATCTGCTTAATCGCATCCAACAATGGTAGGTTGATAGTAACCTGCTTAAAAACCTCCAATATATCATTAAAGTTCGACTCGCTCTTAGTTGGAACTAGCAGCTGGGGAAACGGGGCTCTGGGAACAAAGCCGGGCTCACAGGACCCTCATTGGTCTTTTAGAGACTCTATCAGTCTCCTCATTTTCTGGCTCAGAAGGGTGAACTACAGCATGTTCACTATCAGGCATGGCAACCTTATTGTCAACTTTCTTTCCACTCCTAAGGGTTGTAATAGATTCACATGATTGTACGATTTCTCTGCTTTAGGATTGGGTTGAGTTTGACTAGGAAACTTACCTTTTTCCCTCAAAGATTCATTTATCTGACTAACCTGGTTTTTTTTAACTCAGAAATAGCTTGGGAGTTAGCATAACCTATATTTTTACTTTCTTCTATCCCTTGAGCAACCATTAGGTTGATCTTATCAGAGTTTTTAATAAACGAGGCTAGAGTGTCTTCTA
This sequence comes from Papaver somniferum, assembly GCF_003573695.1. Taxonomy (NCBI): domain Eukaryota; kingdom Viridiplantae; phylum Streptophyta; class Magnoliopsida; order Ranunculales; family Papaveraceae; genus Papaver; species Papaver somniferum. Next base: position 42,112,697 of record NC_039364.1, read on the forward strand.
AACTTGTGATCTTTTTATCCGAAGGGTTCTGAAACTGGGGTTGACCTGAAGAGTTCTTAGCATAACCAAAACCTGGGGAGGCTGAGAATTACTAGACTGACCTTGATTCTGGCCCTTAGACCAAGAAAAATTAGGATGGTTTCTCCAACCAGGGTTGTAGGTTTCTGAGTATGGGTCAAACTTCTGACGGTTCTCAAACCTAGCGTTGTTATAGACAGCATGGGCTTGTTCTTCACTAACATGACCTTCCCAAAACGAGTTATTGGGCTCTACTCCACAACTAGAGACTTGAGCGGCTCTAATCCTATCATCAGGTTCAACAAGAGACCTATAATTAGGGATTCAATTCCAAAGCTTCTAACCTTCTAGACAAAGCAGCAAACTTAGCATCTGACTCGAAGCTTGTATCTACCACATTGGTGCTACTTCTATTGACCAAGAGTCTTTTAGGGGGTTCAACACAAGACTCCCATGTTGGGATTTTTCAGCAATAGCTCCTAAGAAGGTAAAAGCATCATCACATTTTTACTGGTGAACTCACCAGCGCACATAGACTCGACCATGGCTTTGGTCGAATAGTCTAAACCATTATAAATAATCTCAACAAGTTTCATCTTATCAAATCCATGGTGAGGACACTGGGATAGGAGATCATTGAATCTCTCTAAAAACCTATAAAGAGACTCTCCCTCTTGTTGCACACTAGCACTAATTTTCTGCCTAACAGCTGCAGTTTTATGCTTAGGGTAGAATTTCATATAGAAAGCAGCAACAAGTTCCTGCCATGTTTCAATGGACTGGTGGTAGGTTGTTCAGCCAGGTCTTGGCTTTATCTCTCAAGGAAAAGGGAAACATCTTAAGTTTCAAAACTTCATCAGTGAGGTCTTTTATTCTAACTGTCCCACAGATTTCCTCAAAGTCCCTAATATGAAAATAAGGGTTCTCATCTTTTCCTAAGAACATAGGGATCATCTGAAGAATACTAGGTTTTATCTCGAAATTAGCCGTACTGGCTGGCAATTTAATGCACGAAGCTCGGTTGGTCCTAGTTGGGAACATGTAATCTTTCAAAGTTGCCATCGCTGGCACAGCTGAAGTACTAGGGGTACCTTCCTCACGAAGAGACAGATTTTCAAAACTGAAGTTTCCAAAAACGGGGCTCTCAAAAGAAGAGTCTTCGAGCTCCCCGCCTTCACAAGAAGAACTACTAGGTTTATCACTAATCAAACGACCTAGAGTGTTTCTTTTCCAAGCCCGCTCTCTGATAACCTCGGGCATACACTAGAAAAACAAAAGAAAAGAAAAGTCCTAAAAGGAAGGGAAGTTCTATGCAAACACAAACAAGGCTGACTCCACCACACAAACCTACTGATTTCTAGCAAACAAAAAGCATGATGGCTCCACTTAGATTGTTTCTAGACCAGCTTCTAATCCTTCGAATGGGAATTCGTTACAATTTGAGCAAACCCCTCTGGAATCAATCCGAGTCAAAGTAAGTTGAATAGAGGCGAGGGAAGCTGCGTAGAGCTTTGATACCCAAGGCCTCACCGCATTCCAAGGCGGCGCAGTCACGCATTCAACTCACAGAAACCATCATGAACTTCGAAGTATGCTCAAAAGAGTAACCAATATTTTTCGAACGACTTTCCTATTAAGCTCGTTACCCTATAGGTCTCGTTCTATTCCAAATTTTAGGTTTAGGTTCGCGTTTGGTTTTTTTTCCTAAGGCGGGCAAGAAGAGAACGGTGATGAAATCCGAACCCTTATCTTGTATGGCCAGTCCTTGCCCTTTACTAGGAAATTAAAGCAGCCGTTTTCAAGTCCTCAGCATATATGCAAACGAAGGAATACAGTAACTCGCTGACAGGGGATTCGCGAGTGTTTCGAAAAACTTACCTCCCGTTCCAGACGGGGGATGAACCGCTGAAGTCGACTCGGGCCACAACTCCAATGTCGTGTACGAACCCGAGGGGCCGAGGTGATATCGTAATCACCGTCCTTCTCTGCAAACAGTTTAATATTTAATACTACCCTTCCGTAGGGTTTAAAAATAAAAGAATGTCCAAATGTCCAAGTCCAAAGTCCAAAAGAAAAGGAAAGTCTAAAAAAAAAAAAATGTCTCTCTTTTTTTTCTCTCTTTTTTAATAAAAACAAAAAAAAATTCTTCTTTCGCTCCTTTCGCTTTGTCTTTTACTCCAAGTCTTTAAGTATTCACCAAAGCTTTGGCAAAATTTTCTTTCGCTCCCAATTCCAAAATCTGTAAGGAAAAGACAAAAACCCAAAAACGTAAAGAAGAACAAATAAAATAAAAACAAATAAAAACCTAAAAAAATCTAAAAACTCTAGCCTAAAGACAAGCCCGCGTCGGCGGCGCCAAAAATTGATGTGATCTCAATAATGTTGTAGTAAAAAGGTTCGTTGAGGCTTGTGAAAGCAATGGATTTTTAGACTTAATAAAAATTTAAAAACAAACAAAACTTATTATAAAAGTGACTTCAAGATATGAGAAAATAACCAAGACACAGATTCCACTATTACACATGAATTAATGATGGTAAATAATCCAAAACTCTAATTATCTTTTAAGTCCTTTATATCTTAACTCACTAATAATCAAGCAAATTCTCAAACATCAATTGTATCCCTTAAGCATAGATTATCTAAACAAAGCATAACCTATCTAATTGAATCACAACTGATTAGGAAAATTACGCAAACAATTTAAAACTCTGCAAAAGCAGTGATTGAGTGAATTATAATTAAATATTAGAGAAAATAAAATAGTTACCAATTATTCATGCGTAAATAGCTTCCTCATTGCCTTGGTTGTGGGAGAATTTAGCCTCTCATCATGTTGGAAACACGCTCAAAAGTTGATTTCATTTATGCTCAAAGATGGGTTTACAAATGATAAAAGTGTGAAAATAATTAAAGTTACAGAGAACGATATATGTTGACTGTCGCACTGTAACAAATAAGACTGTCTTGCGACAGTCGCTTAAACTGTAGATTTTAAGACTGTTCTGTAACAGTCGCAATCACTGTAGCATAAACGACACAAGGGTGTGCGTCTTATGTTCTTCGTGTTCTTCAGCAGCAGCAGCAGAAAAATGACAGCTCTGTAACTTGATTTTTTTCGACTTTATGGTGCTCTAAAACTCTCCCAAACTATCCGTCCTCCCTCCATGTAATCCCAGCAGCCTATAAATACTACTTCAGGCACCAGAATCACGCTTCGTAACTCTCAAAAATTCTTCATTTACTCGGAAATATTTTTCTTGCTGGCCACGAGATTCTTCCCTGAATTAACTTCCCACGCTGTTAACGACTGCTGAATAGTTCTGAATCTTCTTTTTTTAATTACTTCACGCTTCTGCAGCGGCCAGTCTCTATCCAAACACACGTATTCACGCTGTAATCCCGTGAATATTTTCTTTGAACCGTGCTTGCTCTGTTTTCTTCTCGCGGAAAATCTGGCCACGCTGGACTGAAACGAACACCTATACCACGCCTGTTAAGCCAAACACAACCTTCCCACATGATTTCAGATGTTGAGTCTCGTTCAAACTCCTAAAACAAATCCAACAGAAAATAACGCAGTGAACTACATCATTTTCCCGCCAAAACAATATTCAAACGAGGAAGGAGATGGGTGCCCTTATCCAACATCCAGGGTGCCGGATAAAACAGTGGGTGTTATAGACAAATGGGCTACACATAGCCCTGGGTGCCCCTTAGCAAAATTGGGGGTCCGTATAGCGATTGTCCTCTGGGGATGCTCCGAGCAACTTTTCGAGCCGAATTTTCCAACAATATTTATTTAAAAAAAATACCTACAAACACACAAATTACCATAATAAAGACGAAAACGAGTACTAACAATACGAAACATCGAGGACAAATTAGACACATAAATGCGTCTATCAAGATCGAACGAAGGTTTTTCCACATTCAAGATTGCAAATCCTACCTTTCATAGACAAATGAGTCATTTAAAACCTAAGAACATGGCTCAGGCCGGTTTCTAGACATATATTTCGGAAAAGTAAATTGGGAACCCTTGTATATCCTCTGATCCTGGGAGACTACCAAAGTTGCAGCAATATTCATGCAACTCCAGACAATGCAAGACTCAAAACAGATCACTTGAGAAATTCAACCACGATTAGCCAGGCCTAACACAATCCGAAAACCCTGCAGCTCCCGTGTTATGCAGACCACTATGCTACATCCTTGATTCACGATCTCGTCCTGGGTCCTGTACCAACAAATGATCCTGAAAACGCCATTATCTTTCTAAGACATTCCTCCAGATGAAGAAGGACCGATGGAAGAGAAAAAAAGTACGTTATACGGCTCCATTCCGATATAGATCATATGTTATTACCTTTGCGTCTAAAGCGGTAAGGATCAAGGCAGATGAAGGGTGTATTCTTGGTTAATATGATATTTAAGAAGGATATATAGCTAAGGCATAAAGAACAAAGAAAGAAGACCCAGGGAGCATAAACACTATGTTTGTGCACCTAACTTCTATGTAATTTCTTACTATGTCCTGAATTGATTTCTATTAAACGACCCTATCACCTGTTTGTGAAATGACCTAATAGACTTGCTCTTTGATTTTAACTTCATGCATAACACTAGTTTTAATTTGAGATATACATATTTATGGGTCACAATAATGTGTATTAATTGAACCCATCGTTTCGATAAGCCACATTGGAACTGTTTTAAACGCACAATACTAATCCTGCTAAATTATCTCAAGTTTAGTAGTTTTCTATCGATTTCCTTTGTGCTTTGAGTTTTAGCATTGTAGCTGATTTTGATCCTCTACTAGTTTGTCACAAATGTATTTTTGTCTTCACTCATTTTCCTCTAACCATTTTTTTGATGTATTTGGTTTCATTTTACTCATTTGGTTTATTATAAATGAAATGCTTTTTACTCATTTGGTTTCGTTTTACTTTCGTATAAATGAAATGCTTAAAACCGACTATTGTAGTTGCAGGAAATCCCACAACACACCCCTTGTATTATCATGACTATAATTTCTAGATCTAAACTTATTTGATTTGAGAATAAAGATAAAAATAATGAAAATAGAAAATAAGACACAAGATTTACGTGGTTCGATCAATATGATCTACATCCACGGGGTTAGGGATCTTCACTATGATTGTTTGTAATTACATATTGATTACAATTGAGACTCCATTAATGAGTATTTGGAGCTCTCTTTGGGGAAGAAGAAGGAGATAATACTACACAATAGAAAATCCTCTCATAATAATAATCCTCCCCTTTCTCTCTCCTGCCTTTCTCTTTATATAGGTATTTTACATAGTGGGTGACAGCTCATGTACAACTAGTATTCCCCCTATTTTAGGATTCCTTGCTATGTTCTCGCACACTAAGGAAATCAACAAATCTCGCATACAAACAAAATGTGCTATGCGATATTTGGACCCTACATTTTGCTTCTTTTTTCTTGAATATTGCTTGAAGAGCGATCTTCAGGAAAAAATCCGTTGTTGTAGTTGTTGGAGCGAGATACGTGTTGTTGGAGTAGTCTTTGATTTTTGTTGATGAAGGAACAAGCGAAAGACTACTGGACTTGAAAAGTACGTACTTGCCTCTATTCTTTTGTGAAGTTCCGGAGCGTTGCGAAGTAAATAAGAAGTATCAAACCTTGAAGTATGCGAAGTATGAAGTATCCTTGAAGAAGTATAAGAAGTACTCAATCCTCGAAATATATAAGAAGTATGAAGTATCCTTTGAGAAGTATAAGAAGTACTTAATCCTCGAAATATATAAGAAGTATGAAGTATCCTTTGAGAAGTATAAGAAGTATCTGTCATTGATTGCGAATAAGAAGTATTGCGAAATTATACTCCACGTTCTCTGCCTCATGCAATGCTGTAATGCAAATAAGAATTTAGATTAGTATTCAACATTTCTTTTATCAAAAATTTTCATTTAATTGCAAGTTCAAATCGTTTTTCTTTGTTTTGATTTCCTTTATATAACTTGTTTCGTCTCATCCGATAAACATCTTTCATGGAAATGATCCTAATGAGGTCTTATGCAGCCTGTTGATGAAAGGTCTTATTTTTCCTCCTACTACTCTCAATGTTAGATATCATTCTCATTTGAAACAAAGCAAATTTTCAAGAGAAATATATAAATTGATCTGTGCGAGATTTTTCTCGGTTTCTTTTGTAATTGTGGAATCTTTGTAATTCTGAAATTTATGTAATTCTGCGATTATATCGCCTTTTGTAAATCAAATCAAAAATCTTTTATTTTTTGTAAAAGTAAAATGTTCAAGGAAAGTGGTACTTAGCTTTTATGTGATTCGCTGTTGTTGTCAATCTCGCGCGAAAAATACGTTGCATGAAGTATAAGTGTCGCTTAGCAAAAACAGATGCGAAAGGCAAGAATTGAACCCGCGACCTGCTACTTGCATATTCTCGCACCATACCAACTGTGCTAACCCTCTCTTGCGAAATAATCAAAGTTCTTGTGAAGTAATAATATTCCAACTGTGTGAGAGGCAATTCTGTATAAATTTCGCGTAACAAAAATGAACATGCGAGAAGCAAGAATTGATCTTGCGACCTGCTGCTTGCATTCATGCCTCCTAACCAACTGTGCAAGCTTCTTCTTTGCGAAATATCTCTGCGAAATTATCAAAGAAATATATGTGCGAAAAAATACGCATGTGTTGGGACTTGATCACACGACCTTGAACTCATTAACTTCGCAGATGACCAATTGTGCTGCCTCTTGTTTGCGAAATAATGAAACAATATTGCGAAATTATTCATTTTTCGCTATCTGTAAAAAAGAACAAAACTATGTTCGCAGGCAAATTCGAACTTGCGACCACGAACACACATACTGCTCTCCGGACCAATTGTGCAAGAACCTCTCTGCGAAATTAGCGCATAACTTTTTTCCTTATTCTTTTATTCTCCCATGCAAATGAGAAGAAAATGAAAAATATGTGTCTCTGCGAATTCGAACCCGTGACCTATTTATTGTTCGCTCAGCCTTGAACCATTTGTGCGAATTTTCTGTTTGTGATTAAAATTGCAGCATCTGCCTCTTATCTTTTCTTCGTCCTTCCTTAACTTCTTTCACATTTTCCTTCATCTCCTGAACATGAAAATCTTCCACTGAAACTTCCATTTTATCCTTAAATTTCACCACAACAACTAATTTTTTTTCTCTCACTCTTTTCATGTCTTTGAATTGTTGATGATGTTTACTCCCTGAAAGTGTGATTTCTTCCATAAAATTTCCATTTTTGAACCTAAACTTTGTAGATCTAGAAAACTATGAACAATAGCTAATCTTCATGGAAATTTTTTGAACCAACAAGCTATAGGAGGGATAAATCCTTTACTCCTCCCTGTTTCTAGCGCCAAAATGTAGTTGCAGGAAATCCTACAACACACCCCTTGTATTATCATGACTATGATTTCTAGATCTAAACTTATTTGATATGAAAATAAAGATAAAGATAATGAAAATAGAAAATAAGACACAAGATTTACGTGGTTCGATCAATGTGATCTACATCCACGGGGTTAGGGATCTTCACTATGATTGTTTGTAATTACATATGGATTACAATTGAGACTCCATTAATGAGTATTTGGATCTCTTGGGTGAAGAAGGAAGAAGAAGATAATAATACAAAATTTTGCTCTCTCTCTCTCTCTCTCTCTCTACAAATGTGTCCTCCCTAAAGTGTCTCTCTCCTTTTTCTTTTTTGATTATCCTCCTTTCTCTCTCTTGCCTTTCTCTTTATATAGGTATTTACATAATGGATGACAACTCATATATGGTGGAGTACAACTCATATTCCCCCATTTACGGATCCTGTGCTACGTTCTCTCAGGCTCTCATTACAATTTCGCAGGTCTACTACATTCTCGCAAGCTTTACTATTGTGCGATATTTGGATCCTACAGGTTCCACACACCATGTTCTGATAACCAATATCAAAACCGAAACTATAAGTAATTTTATTTTGATATGTTACCAAGGAAACAATTGTCCGAAACAATTTTTCCATTTTAGTTTAGCAAATCAAAAATCAACTAAGCACCTTAGTCCCTTTGCTAAACCGATTGTACAAAAACAATCGCTTAATTCGATAAGACCAAAATAAAGATAACTCTATTTTTCTCATCAAGTTCTAATTATCCATAAACTTAGACCTTTCAATTTTAAACAAGACAAGTACTAGGTTAGTTAACTAGCATTTCTTGTTAAGGCATTCGATTAGACTTGAATAACCGAAACCTCACTTCGATAAGTCTAACTAAGATCATAATTAACTTAGTTTCTCTTATCCAGAATCGAATTGGACTAAACAACTCATCCTGTAATCTTTTTATTTCATTAAGCCATAAATAATTCATACAAACCAAATAAATCAACTTGCATAATTATTCACCTCAACCGGAAGCAATTGAAACAACATAGACATTAAAAGCACTGTTGCACCGAAATTTTGTAAGCCTAAACAATTGATACCACACAATAAAGCAAGATAACAATAGTTTTCTTAACCAGACCCAATTGAATCACAAATACATCCATACACACATAATGGAATAAATATCAATTGTACCAAAATTTTGTTAAGCAAAAGCAATAAATATATATGAATAAACTCATGCTTTTCTTAAACAGGAAAACAATTAACTAACAAGATTGTTTCCTCAAATTTCGCATCCACTTCTCCAATATGATTGCATATTCTTCCAGGGAGAATTGATATCGAAATATCATCATGTTTTCATCCTTATATAAAAACAAAAGAATAACAACAACCAACCTTTACCAGAGAAAGGTTGAATCGATTTTAACAATTGCAAGCAAAAATTGAAAACCGTCGAAACACATATGCTTTTATGATAAACCAAAACCGATTCAACATATTGTGACTTTTTCACATATTGTTTCTACCAGAACCGCTCATGATTCTTTAATAAAGCCTACCAACATGGGCTAGAACTTAATCCTGCTAAATCAAAAAGTCACCCAAACCACAAGGGTTTACAACATTATGAGATCGAATATTAAGGTAGTAAAACCGAAATCAAACATCCCATAAACATACGTAGCAATAAGATAAAAGCATTCAAGCACAGGCTATGTAAACCGAAAACTATCACAAGAAAAATTATAAATCAAATAATTTTATTCATAATAGACCAATACAATTAATGAAAGAAATCAAAAATTGATGTCTATTTTTCTAGATTAAGTGTTACAGCATATAACTTAATCTCTAGTGGTGCTCTTGTTGTTCACTGAGGTTTCTTCAGTGTTCAAACTCTTAAAGCATGTCTCAAGAGACTTGTCAGCAACCATTCTCCGTTTTTCGAGAACTTTATGTTGAAACTTCAAAACTTCAAGTTCACCTTTCATCTCTTTAATTTTAACTTTTAGTTCACCCCGATCTTGAATTAAGGTAAAGAGATTTCCTATGAGTTCTTCAAACTCATGCATAACATTGCTCATACCATTAGTGGGAAGCCATTTGGTAAAATATGAATCATTGATAGCAAAAAGACATGATTCTTCTTGAGATCTAACAGAGTTATGATCAGGTTCGATTCTTGAGATAATCTTCCTGATTCTTCGATATGGGACAAACCCTTGACAGTTTCTTACTTTTCGTGCTTCCCTTCTATCACTCCTTGTAACACTGCGAGTTATAGGAGACATCCTTATCAAGGAAAGTCAATACTCCTAAGAGAAGATTTTTTAGGTTTTTCGAAAATATACACAAATATGTATTCAAACTTCTCTTTTTATTGAAGAGTAAAATCAAAAGACATTCCATAAATATCTCTAATTATCGAAAAAGGAACAATAATTAATCATGCGCCCCTGATTTTTATGTGCTTTTCTCATCCAATTAAGGGCACGAAATTGGATGAGAGTGCACAGCTTTGATACAACTAAGTTGCATCGGAGTAAGCTTTTTCCAGCTTACTGTGAATATCAGAAACATAGTTCATGTTTCTCTTCGAGAATTTCTGCCCAAAATATTTTCTCCCAAGACGATGATCTTTTCTAACTAGAGAGATATGATCATGTGGAGAAAACATACTAATGTGAGAATTCTCAGAGATAGATAAATCTATCTTAATTCTTTCAATGAGATTTTCATAAGATTTTCTCATTCTAAGGACTTCCTTATGATCAACATTAGTATGATCCTCTGAAACAACTATAGGAAATTCCTGATTGTTTCTTTTGGCAGAGATTATCTCTTTCCCTTTCCTCTGAAGTCGTTCCTTATCAAAACCAGAACTGTTTCGATATGGGTGCGTAGAAACCTTTTTCCAGAAGCGATTATCAACTCTTTCCTCTGACTCTTTTGAGTTGATCTTATCGTGATGTGGTATAATCTGTCTTTCTACTGAGGAATGATCTTTCATTTTTTTAAGACAAGAAACTTCCTTCAAAATTTTTACCACCGTATGTTGAAGAAGTATAAGTTTCCTATCAAGTGACTGAAAATTGTATTCCTTACAATCACCACGGAATCGGTTCAAAGTTTCCTTTGGACAAGATTTCGTTTGATCATCAGTAGATCTAGAAGCTGGTTTCTCATCCTCTTCTAACTTGATGTAGTTAGGCAAACTACCATCATCTTGATCTGTTTCAGATGTGATTATTATCACAGTCTGTAAAAGTCGAGCAAAGACTTTTAGTTTCCTCATTAGAAGAAATCACAACAGTATCATTAGTTAGAATTATAGGACGTGTCTCTTTATCTGTAAGAGATTTACCAAGATCCTCTAAATTGACAGTGAGATCCATTTTCTCTTTGGCTAAACAATTCAGTTGAATGTCTTTTTCTCTGATCTTCTTTTTAAGAAGATTTGACTATGTCTTTAAAATTTATACTTTAGAAGACAAAGATTGTATAGGCTTTAGGAGTTTTACCAACTCTTTATCAGCATCTTCTCTTTCATCAGAGATAGACATAGATGTTTTCGTAACTCCTGGATCATGAGTCAACGAAGTAGTAACATCTTCAACTTTTGAGTATCCATACTCTTGCAAAAAGTTAACTGAATCAGACATTATATTCAATTCTTATAGGTTGGATCGTAACGAACACAGATTGTTAGATCTTTTCGTGTTTTCCTGCTTTGATACCAATTGAAAAGGCGAGGGTACCCAAATATACCTCAAGCTAAAACTTTTCCTACCTATAAGTCCTTTCTCCGAAAGTGATTGTCTGTGGACTGAGTCGAGACAATGCAACTAACCGGTTCACACTTCGTGTGATCGTCTATGGATACGAGATCGAGACAATACAACAATGAAGTATGTTACTTGATAAAAAGGTTCGGACTTAACCAAACACAATAGGATTCACTTATCAAGTAAATAGGAATTAAAGTTTGTGTGATTTACTTTAATTATAATAAAACAATTATAATGCGGAAATATAAAGTAAATGACACAACAAGATTTTGTTAACGAGGAAACCGCAAATGCAGAAAAACCCCGGGACCTTGTCCAGAATTGAATACTCTCAAGATTAAGCCGCTACACAAAATTACACCTAACTTCATATAGTTGAGACCAAGCAACTAAACCTATAGTTCACCCAGTTTCGTCTTTATTCCCACGCCTCCAACCTATGAATAAGTCACGTACTTGGAAAAATTCCTTTGGCTCGTATTCTAAACAGTAAGGGAACAACAAATCTGTTTGGTATTAACTCTATTCAACCAAGTGATATGAGTCGGACAAAGGCTCTTCTGTTTATCTTAACATAAACTCCTTCGTCAGGTCCTTAGATCTATCTTATGTTCAATTACCGAAGTAATCGTTTAAGATTAAGCCAACAACACTATTAATCCAAAGAATTGTGTTGATGCCGATATACTCAATTAATCAATCTAATCTATCACAAGGATAAGCCGATTATTAATTGGATACTCTTTTACCGAAATAAGTATTGTGCACACCAAAGATTATGAACCCAAAAATCAGAAATCTTCAATATCTTCTTCGTAATCAAATCTTCTTAGATCTTGAATAAACACCTGCACACAATCACTTGAATCTCTTGTGATCAATCACGCACAGAACGGAGTCTGTTAACAATGGATTATCACAAGATCGTCTTTAGAACTAACAACAGTCTAAAGATCCATGTCGAAACTCTGAACTAGTTTGAGTAAATGTTATATCATAAGAGAATATTCTCAAGCATAAACAAACTAGGTGTAATCAAAGTTCAACCACCGTTAGTCAATCAAATTAATGAAAACAAAAGATAAACCGCAATTATCTAGTTTCCCACCAACGGTACTCGTAGAGCTTCTCAATCCCAAAGAAGACTTTAAATTGAGCGGCCGTAAGAGATTTCGCCTAATTAGGCTACTCTCCTCTTCGAATAGGCGGCTACACCAGTAACAACACAATAAAGAGGAAGTTTGTTGTTACGAAGGATTAGTTTGCAAGAAAGGCAAACTTCAAGTATTTATAGACAAGGAAGTTTGGACACCAAGGAATTTCCAAAACCGAAAATATTCTCAAGATATTCATTAAAGCATAAATTCGGTTTTCATAATTCCTGGAAATGCTCTGTCCAAAAATAATGATCGAAATCTCTCTGAAAATCTCTAATTAGTAAATGCACATTACTAATTCTTATTTTCCTAAAAATGAAGTTAAATACCTTAATTAAAAGATTCTTAACTTATTTATGTTTCGATCCTGGGATTCTCTTCCCTTAGCTATTAAGGAATAAATTTGAACAATTAAAGAAATAAACATTCATAGCACGTGTTCAGAGTATGTCAACATCTTAACTTTGTAAGTTCTCTTTCACACTTACAACCTTGAAACCGATTTGCCACACTTCCAAACAAGTTTAGAATTGGTTCATCTGACTTTCAAGAACTATGTGATTGATCAATAACATTCAATCACAATCATGGGTTTAACAGTTCTACCAAAACAAGTTTCGGTTCTACCTTCCATGTGAGTACTGTGCATAGTCACACTAGCTTTCCAAAATTCGGTCGACTAGGTACTAGGATCGGTTCCACACATATATATGGTATCTAACTTATATGTGTTGCACATGTCCATAGGATCGGTTCCCCTTTGCCTAAAAATGTGCTGCACATGTTCATAGGATCGGTTCCCCTTTCTGCTATAAACCTTGTTGCACCTCATACAAGGATCGGTTTCCCTTTGTGATGTACTGCATCTCTTACTAGGATCGGTTCCCCTTTCCCATATTTGGTCTGACAAAAAATCACAAACCCGATCATACCATCTCAGGTGATTACTTAAGATCGGTTTTACTAATAAAAGTTATACCAATACATAAGTCAGGCCTTTGTGAATAGTTCTACCAAGAACACAAACAAGTCGTGAACGGTTATACTCAATCACATATATTGGTTGTTCATAAGATATGCAATGAATAACAATCCCAATAACGCTTGGCGATTTCCTTTTCGATTCACAAACAAGTTTATGAACTTACTTCCTTAGAACACATGTAAAACATTGTTCCCTAGGATGAAATCCTCACCTCATACCCATACATAATCACAATAGCATTCAAATGATTATGGCGATGTATTATCTACAAAGTTTAATGGTTAAGCAATAAACCTCGTATTGTATTCCTTAATACTATGTCTATCTAGAGTTCAAATATGCTTTGCAGTTTTGTTTTCAATATGCGCGACATGAAACATACATTAGGGAATGAAACAGTTCAAGTCAAATATCATTAACTGTTAGAGCATTGCTCGGTCGAACTCGCATGTGTTGCTATCTCAAGCATGTTTGTCAATGTTAGTGATCAAAACTATAAGTCTTGATTTCTAGTCTACTATAGCTAAGGTCTCGGACTAGGATAAAAAGTGTAGTTGAGCTCAAGAACTCCATGGCAATCATCATACAAGACGAAGGACTACTCAAGGAACCCGTGGATCTTCATCGACTAAAAGGTATGTGGAGACTTGAACTTATCTATCACTCAAAAGTCTATTTATCTCCTATCTTGAGACAAAAGTCGTTTTGCTATATAGACTTAGATTATACACATTTGCTATTTCGAGCCGAGTTTAACTCGCCTATTTATTTCTCAAAATATGTGTTGGTAAGCTTTCGCTTTAGCCAAATTCATCTTTACCTAGTGACGAGTGTCATGTTATGTTTCAATCACTTTGAAAGTTGCTCTGGCGAAAAATGGTTTGTGATAACGACTATATAACGTTCTCTGAGAATGTGTCAATGATTGAAATGAGAGTTTAGATTACATAACCATTGATAGGATATAAGAATTGTTGTGGAAACACATATATGTATAAGTCCTTATTCCTTGAACCAAAGTTTGCGAACTTTGTAGATCAAGAGAAACGGAATGTGACGTGAGCCAAGTCCGCAAACTGGCGGAAGTTCTCGACCCGAGAATTTCTGCTAGAGTTTGTGAACTCCTTCCGTGAGCTTAAGTCCGCGAACTTGAGTAGGTTATATCTAAAATCGGTTGTTCTTGAACTCATGTTTATATAAACTAAGGGATGCTTTTGAAAACCGTGGCTATAAAGTTCATGAACCGATTCGAGTGAATCAAACCGTTTTTGATTCGATTGTGTCTTGTGTAGTTACATAAGATCTAAGAAATTGAAAAACTCTCTAACTAGTTCATTTGAGTCATTTGAACTAGTTATGTTGAAGAGGAATATGGTTCATATGAAAGTGATCATATGGCTAACCATTTGGTTAACTATTGTTGAACCAACAAATGTACAAGTTTGGCTATGATTACACAAGCCTAGAAACGTGCATTTCATATGTGTGTAGCAAGCTAGTTTTCGATCTAACGGTTGAAAGATATTAGCTTGAATCTAAATCATATTTTCATCTAACGGTGAATATTGAATGCTTTGTTACCAAGCTAACATTGATTGCAAACCCTGATTTGAAAGACTATATAAGGGAGAACTCTAGTAACTGGGAAACCTAATCCCCACACCTTATGTGTGATACTAGTTGTGCTAATCTAGAGTCGATTATCCTTTAACCTTTGGTTTATTCTTCTAAACCAGGTTAACGACTTAAAGACTTCATTGAGATTGTGAAGCCAGACCGATACTACTTTCTCGTAGTTGTGTGATCTGATCTTGTTGTTTTTATCGTACGAGTACAATTGTTATAATTGGCTTGAGATTGATATCTCCGATAGGCAAGATATAAAAGAAATCACGAACAGTTCGTCTCATCGTTTGTAATTCCACAATATCTTTTTTCGTGCGTTGATTAAGATTATTGTGAGGTGATTGATAATACTAGGCTGTTCTTCGGGAATATAAGTCCGATTTATCAATTGGTTCATGTTCACCTTGATTTATCAAAATAAGGAACAAAATTCGTAGGTATATTCGTTGGAGACGGATTTATCTATTACCGTAGACTTTTCTGTGCGATACAAATTTGTTTATTAAAGTCTTCGCCTTTGGTTCGTAGCAACTCTAAGTTGTGGGTGAGATCATCTAAGGGAATCAAGTACGTAGTATCCTGCTGGGATCAGAGACGTAGGAGCATAACTGTACCTTGGATCAGTGTGAGATTGATTGGGGTTCAACTACAGTCCAGACTGAAGTTAATTTGGAGTAGGCTAGTGTCTGTAGAAACTTAATACAATGTGTGTTCAATATGGACTAGGTCCCGGAGTTTTTCTGCATTTGCGGTTTCCTCGTTAACAAAATTCTGGTGTCTGTGTTATATCTTTTCCGCATTATATTTTGTTATATAATTGAAATATCAAAGGTTGTGCGTTGTTCAATCAATTAGAATATCCGATCTTTTTGGTTTTTGATTTAAATTGATTGACACTTGGATATTGGTCTTTGGTACCATCCAAGTTATCTCTTTAGTATTTGATAAAGACTCGCAAATTTCTATTTGCTTGAATATATATCAAATTGAGAGACTGAGATATAAACTCTTTGATATACTTTTTATCTAGCTTGAGTATGACTGTCTAGTTGATTCTCTAGAAAGTATATTGGAGTTTGTCCATACAGATTGCTAAGCGAAATATTTGGTGTGGTTGTTATACCCCCGCTTTTTCAATTGGTATCAGAGCGGGCAAACACGTTCAATACCTCACAAGTCTGTGTTTGTAGCAATCTGGCTCTATGGACAGAGGTGTTATCTCAATAAACGTACCACCAGTCTTCGATGGCTCAAGCTACCCAGGGTGGAAAGTTGCTATGTGTGCTTATCTTCAAGCTCGTGATTTTCAAACCTATGTACGTGTAGTTAAAGGCTATGATCCTCCAGTTAATACAAAAGATGATGTATCTACACCTAAGGATGATGGTAGTTATAGTCCTGAAGAATCTCTTGCTACAATGCAAAACTCTGAAGGATTAAATGCTATCAGACAAGTCGTTACCCCAGACCTTCAGCACTATGTGTCTACTTGCACTAAGTCTAAAGATGCCTGGGATATCTTAGAAACTATATTTGATAATAGATACGTTTCTAAGAAGTATGCCATCGATGGAGGAAATAACCTCAACACCCTCTCAAAAAATACCTCTCTTGGAAAGGTAAAAATTCTTGATCCAAATTCTGTTCAAACTGTTAGAGCATTGCTCGGTCGAACTCGCATGCGTTGCTATCTCAAGCGTGTTTGTCAATTTTAGTGATTAAAACTATAAGTCTTAATTTTTAGCCTACATATCTAAAGGTCTCAGACTAGGATAGAAAGTGTAGTTGTGCTCAAGAACTCCATGGCAATCATCATACAAGACGAAGGAATACTCAAGGAACTGGTGGATCTTCATCGACTAAATGGTATGTGGAGACTTGAACTTATCTGTCACTCAAAAGTCTATTTACTCTATCTCCTACTCTTGAGGCAAAAGTCATTTTGATATATAGACTTTCATTATGCACATTTGCTATTTCGACCCGAGTTTATCTCGCCTATCTATTTCTCGAAATATGTGTTGGTAAGCTTTCGCTTTAGCCGAATTCATCTTTACCTAGTGACGAAAGTCATGTTATGTTTCAATCACTTTGAAAATTGCTCTGACGAAAAATGGTCTGTGAATAACGGCTATATCCGTCCTCTGAGAATATTTCAATGATTGAAATGAGAGTTTAGATTACATAATCGTTGGTAGGATATAAGCATTGTTGTGGAAACACATATATGGATAAGTCCTTATTCCTTGAACTAAAGTTTGCGAACTTTGTTGATCAAGAGAAATGGAAGTGGCATGAGCCAAGTCCAGCGAACTAAGTCCGAGAACTCAGTCCACGAACTTGCGGAACTTCTCGACCCAAGAAAATCTGCTGGAGTTCGTGTACTCCTTCCATGAGCTTAAGTCCGCGAACCCAGTCCGCGAACTTGAGCAGGTTATATCTAAAACCGGTTGTTCTTGAACTCATGTTTATTTAAACTAAGGAATGCTTTTGCAAACCGTGTCTATAAAGTTCATGAACCGATTCAAGTGAATAAAACTGTTTTTGCTTCGATTGTGTCTTGTGTAGTTACATAAGATCTAAGCAATTGAACAACTCTCTAACTAGTTCATTTGAGTCATTTGAACTAGTTATGGTGAAGAAGAATATGGTTGATATGAAAGTAATCATATGGCTAACCATTTGGTTAACTATTATTGAACCAACAAATGTTAATGTTTGGGTACGGTTCATAAACCCAAAATTGGACATTTCATTTGTGTGTGACAAGATAAGTTTTCGATCTAACGGTTGAGAAATATTATCTTAAATCTAATCAGGTTTTCATCTAACGGTGAATATTGAATGCTTTGTTACTAAGCTAACATTGATTGCAACCCTTATTTGAAAGTGTATATAAGGGAGAACTTTAGCAACTGGGAAACCTAATCCCCACACATTCTGTGTGATACTAGTTGTGCTAAGCTAGAGTCGATTCTCCTTTAACCTTTGGTTTCTTCTTCTAAACCAGGTCAACGACTTAAAGAATTCATTGGGATTCTGAAGCCAGACCGATACTACTTTTCTTGTAGTTGTGTGATCTGATCTTGCATCTTCTATCGTACGAGTACAATTGAAATAATTGGATTGAGATTTTATATCTCCGATAGGCAAGATAGAAAAGTAATCACAAACAAACTTCGTCTCATCGTTTGTGATTCCATAATATCTTTTTTCGCTGCATCGATTAAGATTATTGTGAGGTGATTGATAATACTAAGTTGTTCTTCGGGAATATAAGTATGGTATTATTGATTGGTTCCTGCTCACCTTGATTTATCAAAAGACGAAACAAAACTCGTAGGTATATTCGTGGGAGACGGATTTATTTATTATCGTAGACTTTTCTGTGTGATACAAATTTGTTTATTAAAGTCTTCGACTTTGGGTCGTAGCAACTCTTAGTTGTGGGTGAGATCAGCTAAGGGAATCAAGTGCGCAGTATCCTGCTGGGATCAGAGGCGTAGGAGTATAACTGTACCTTGGATCAGTGTGAGATTGATTGGGGCTCAACTACAGTGCAGACCAAAGTTAATTTGGAATAGGCTAGTGTTTGTAGCGTCTTAATACAGTGTATGTTAAATATGTACTAGGTACCGGGGTTTTTCTGCATTTGCGGTTTCCTCGTTAACAAAATTTCTGGTGTCTGTGTTATTTCTTTTCCGCATTATATTTGTTTATATAATTGAAATATCACAGGTTGTGCGTTTTTCAATCATTTAGAATATCCGACCTTTTTGGTTGTTGATTTAAATTGATTGACACTTGGATATTGGTCTTTGGTACCATCCAAGTTATCTCTCTTTGATAAAGACTCGAAGATTTATATTTGCTTGAGTAAAGATCAAATCGAGAGATTGAGATATATACTCTTTTCATTGATTGAGTCTAATTGTCTAGTTGATTCTCATAAAGTATATTGGAGTTTGTCCATACAGATTGCTAAGCGAAATATTGGGTGTGGTTGTTATACCCACGCTTTTTTAATTGGTATCAGAGCAGGAAAACACGTTTAAGACCTTACAAGTCTGTGTTTGTAGCGATCTGACTCTATGGACAGAGGTGCTATCTCAATTAACGTACCACCAGTCTTTGATGGCTCAAATTACTTATGGTGGAAAATTGTTATGCGAGCTTTTCTTCAAGCGCGTGATTTTCAATCATGGGTGTTTGTTGTTAATGGCTATGATCCTCTCGTTGTGGCAGTTGGAGATGTAAACGTTCCCAAACCTATTGGTGAATACAGCCCTGCTGAGATACTTGCTTCAAAGCAAAACTCCGACGGTTTAAATGCGATTATACATGCCATTACCCCAAATCTTCAGCACCATGTGACTAATTGTACTAAGTCGCAAGAAGCTTGGGATATCTTGGAAACCGTATTCGAAGGTAACTCTAGTGAAAAGGAAGCTAGGCTTCAAAACCTTAATTCCGATTGGGAAAACCTTCGTATGGCAGATGAAGAAAATTTGATGAGTTTAATCACAAAGTGTCTGAAATTGTTAATGCATCTTTTGCATTGGGTAAGACTATTCCTGAAAAGGACATTGTGATGAAAATTCTCAGATCGCTGCCATCTAGATACGATTCTAAGAAACATGCCATCGTTGAGGAAAATAACCTTGATAATCTTTCCAGAAATACGCTGGTTGGGAAGCTTAAGATCTTTGATCACGAACATTCATCCAAAACTAAGGATGTTGCGTTCAAAGCACAAAAGGACACTAAATTACTTGATAAGAGTAAAAAAGTGTGTATCTCTGAAGATGATCATTCTGAGACAGATTCATCATATGAATATCTTGACAAGTCAGTCTCGATGATCACAAGACAGTTTAGAGATCTTCTGTTGAAGAGAAGTAAACGGTTCTCCAGAGATAGATCTAAAGCATCAGTTAAACCTCATAATCGTATTCCTCCTAAAAACAGGGAAACAGATGAGACTGATGATGAGGATATGCCTCAGTGCTTTAAGTGTAAAGGATTTGGTCATTCTGCAAACGAGTGTACAAATCGTAGAAAATACACTGGGAACAAAGGTCTTGCTGCAACTCTTGATGAAATGTCTGACATCTATGATTCTAATGAAGACGAGAAATCAAGTGTTGCACTTCTTGGTGAAAATATTGATTTTGATAACTGTAGCAATACATACATCAATCTCAATATTCTTTCAGAAAATAATCCAACTAATCTGGAAGAAAAAATTGACCCATTTCTTAGAAACTCTGTTTGTAATGTTTCAGGCTCCACCATGTGTCTAGCTGCATGTACATCTCAGAAGCCTGATTTATATCTTAGTTTGACGTGTTCGTATTGTTCTCTTAAGGGTCATGAACTTTCAAGGTATTACAAGTAAAAACACCAATTGAGGCACGTCAACAAACTTCAACGAAGAGCAAATCATTTATTAAGGAAGCTTAAACTTGATCAGAAGACCGCTGAGGTATGTAGGATCTTATCTTCGTCTAAGAAGTTAGTTTCCAAGGATAAACCAAGACCATTAGAGAAGAAAGTATGGTCAAGTTGTTTTGATAGACAGAAGTCTGAGGATTCCTCTCAAGAGGAAAATGGTGGACAAATTATTGTTCACCGCAACACAACTTGATTGTGTTGATTTGAAAATCTTGTCTCATGTGCCTCATCAAAAGAGACAATGATTTTGTACCTCTCAGGCTTTAAGAAAAGTTTTCTTTCTTATTTTCTTAGCTTTTGTTCTTACTGTCTATCAAAGGAGGGTTATTATCTATAATTCCACTCTTTATAGGGTTGGGAGTTGGACGTGTGCGAACCTGTTTAAAGGTTTCGAAACCCTACATTCCTGTTTTCCTTCGTTGTGACTTCTTTTTATCTCAAAGACTACTTGTTGACTTCAATTTGTGATTTCCTCTCACAAACCCATACGTTATGGATACTCCAAGCATGATGTCTTCTGATGTAAAAGATGTTAATGTGATTGTTAAGCCATCAATCATGAAGGAAAAAGAAAAATCTCCGTTATCTCCTACCTTGAAAAGAAAACGAAGGAATGTGATGAAGCCAAGAGCCGTTCCTTCAAACTCTCAGAAGTATTCGGGTGTTCTTGAAGAGTTGAAGGAGATGCGAAGGGAGATTCAACAAATAAAGGCTTTGTGTTTAAGACTCATGAGATTCAGAAGGCTCTGGTTCGACAACATCAGCCAAGAAGGTTTATTGATATAAACTCCTACCTTAATGAACCTTATGTTCCAATGGATGTTGACGACAAGGAGTTCGGGGACGATAAAGAATTCTTCAAAGGTCTTATCATCTAGTAAATCTTTTATATTTCTGTTTTTGTTTAGAAGAATAACTAGAGGTTGGAATAGCCATTATTCTGATTACACATAGCTATGTCCAACGTTTTTCATCTTCATGTTTTTAAATTTATTGGTTTAAATTCTAAATTGTTTGGAAGATGATTTTTGCAGTATTAATCTTTATGGTTTTATATATTGCAATATTGTTATGGGATATGTGTGTTTGCGTCCGTGAACTTGATTGTCCCATATCTTGTCAAAAGTAAAGTCTTTCGAATCGATATTCATGTATTGATAAAGAATGAATATACTTTTGACAAATACAAAAGTTAAGCCTATATTGTCAATTATTGATGGAAGATAGGTTAAAATTTTGTTTGCAAGGATTATGTCTATTAAATGTCGTTATGCAAATAGTGATGGAAAATAGAATGAATCCTTGTGTATTCCGCAGTAATTGATCTTCCTGATCCATATTTTATGTATTACTGTGAGGCTCCGTAAAGTGTCTTATGTTGAGCATTAAACAACCAAGTTGATTATTTTTATTAGCTATGTTGTTGTTCCGTAAGGTACTTTATGTCGAGCATTTTCAACTAAATTAATCATCTTGTTTGGTTATTTAGTTATGACTCCATAAGTCTTCTTATGTTTGAGCGTTCATGACTGGGTTGATTGTTTTCATGATTAACTTAGTCATTGCTCCATAGACTCTCTTATGTGAGTATGACCAATTAAATTGATTACTTTGTGATTAGTTTGATTGTGTATTTCGATTAGATTAATTATGGGTTTACTTGTGATTAATCTAATTGAGCGCTCTTAAGTCTCCATAAGTTTACTTGTGTTGAGCATTTTCGGTTAAATTAATCATGAACTTCTTGTGGTTAATTTAATATTTTGGATTCAAATTCATACTTGTATGTGATTTGTTATGTCCAAAGAAATCCTTCTTTTCTTTCGAAATTAAGGTCGCTCTTGTTGTTCCCTTGGGAATGATATTTTATGGGGGAGAGTTCTTTTTGAACTTGCGCTTAATTGCCAAATCTTTGTGGGGAGTGCGGCTTGGAATATTATAGGGGTTATCTTGTATCTTTATAAACCCTTGATGAATGCATTTAGCTTCGGCTTTATGATTGCATCTAAAAAAAGTTGATATGCTTTCTTTTGGTCATGAAATGTCTCTTTCGGAAATTTCATTAGGATCCCGTTCTTGTACCTTTGCCAATTTTATTGACAAAAAGGGGGAGAATTAATATGTAGTTCACACTAAAATACATATGGTTTTCGGATCATTATGTAAGGGGGAGTGGTTTCCATGTGAGATGGAGTATTGACTAAGGGGGAGTGATACATATCACCATAGTATTGTTGTTGAAGTTGTGATACAATTGAACTTTGACGTTGTATAATGATACTATGACACTGTATAACAATGATTGAGAACTATTGTTTTCTTGTTGTTATAGCTACGATTTTCAACAACGATGATGCTAAACTTACAACCTTTGGGATCATTGGAGTACTTGGAAGTGACGAAGATTTCGAGTAATGTTGAAGATTAGGCATGTGGAATAGGAGCTACAAAAGTTAATTTATTTATTTTTTGTATTCCATATGTATTAATAGTTTTGCCACTAAAATTGACAAATGGGGAGATTGTTAGAGCATTGCTCGGTCGAACTCGCATGCGTTGCTATCTCAAGCATGTTTGTCAATGTTAGTGATCAAAACTATAAGTCTAGATTTCTAGCCTACATAGCTAAAGGTCTCGGACTAGGATAGAAAGTGTAGTTGAGCTCAAGAACTCCATGGAAATCATCTTTACCTAGTGACGAAAGTCATGTTATATTTCAATCACTTTGAAAATTGCTCTGACGAAAAATGGTCTGTGTATAACAGCTATATCCGTCCTCTAAGAATGTTTCAATGATTGAAATGAGAGTTTAGATTACATAACCATTTGTAGGATATAAGCATTGTTGTGGAAACACATATATGTATAAGTCCTTATTCCTTGAACCAAAGTTTGCGAACTTTGTTGATCAATAGAAATGGAAGTGGCATGAGCCAAGTCCGCGAACTCAGTCCGCGAACTTGCGAAACTTCTCAGCCCGAGATTTTCTGCTGGAGTTCGTGTACTCCTTCCATGAGCTTAAGTCCGCGAACTTGAGAAGGTTATATCTAAAACCGGTTGTTCTTGAACTCATGTTTATTTAAACTAAGGAATGCTTTTTCAAAAACCGTGGCTACAAAGTTCATGAACCGATTCGAGTAAATCAAACCGTTTTTGCTTCGATTGTGTCTTGTATAGTTACATAAGATCTAAGCAATTTAAAAACTCTCTAACTAGTTCATTTGAGTCATTTGAACTAGTTATGGTGAAGAAGAATATGGTTGATATGAAAGTAATCATATGGCTAACCATTTGGTTAACTATTGTTGAACCAACAAATGTTAACGTTTGGGTACGGTTCATAAACCCAAAATTGGACATTTCATTTGTGTGTGACAAGCTAAGTTTTCGATCTAACGGTTGAGATATATTATGTTGAATCTAATCAGGTTTTCATCCAACGGTGAATATTGAATGCTTTGTTACTAAGCTAACATTGATTGCAAACCCTGATTTGAAAGTGTATATAAGGGAGAACTCTAGCAACTTGGAAACCTAATCCCCACACATTATGTGTGATACTAGTTGTGCTAAGCTAGAGTCGATTCTCCTTTAACCTTTGGTTTCTTCTTCTAAACCAGGTTAACGACTTAAAGACTTCATTGGGATTGTGAATCCAGACGGATACTACTTTTCTTGTAGTTGTGTGATCTTATCTTGCATCTTCTATTGTACGAGTACAATTGAAATAATTGGATTGAGATTTTATATCTCCGATAGGCAAGATAGAAAAGTAATCACAAACAAACTTCGTCTCATCGTTTGTGATTCCACAATATCTTTTTTCGCTGCGTCGATTAAGATTATTGTGATGTGATTGATAATATAAGTTGTTCTTCGGGAATATAAGTTTGGTATTATTGATTGGTTCCTGTTCACCTTGATTTATCAAAAGACGAAACAAAACTCGTAGGTATATTCGTGGGAGACGGATTTATTTATTATCGTAGACTTTTCTGTGTGATACAAATTTGTTTATTAAAGTCTTCGACTTTGGGTCGTAGCAACTCTTAGTTGTGGGTGAGATCAGCTAAGGGAATCAAGTGCGCAGTATCCTGCTGGGATCAGAGGCGTAGGAGTATAACTGTACCTTGGATCAGTGTGAGATTGATTGGGGCTCAACTACAGTGCAGACCAAAGTTTTTGGAATAGGCTAGTGTTTGTAGCGTCTTAATACAGTGTATGTTAAATGTACTAGGTACCGGGGTTTTTCTGCATTTGCGGTTTCCTCGTTAACAAAATTTCTGGTGTCTGTGTTATTTCTTTTCCGCATTATATTTGTTTATATAATTGAAATATCACAGGTTTGCGTTGTTCAATCATTTAGAATATCCGACCTTTTTGGTTGTTTATTTAAATTGATTGACACTTGGATATTGGTCTTTGGTACCATCCAAGTTATCTCTCTTTGATAAAGACTCGAAGATTTCTATTGCTTGAGTAAAGATCAAATCGAGAGATTGAGATATATACTCTTTTCATTGATTGAGTCTAATTGTCTAGTTGATTCTCATAAAGTATATTGGAGTTTGTCCATACAGATTGCTAAGCGAAATATTGGGTGTGGTTGTTATACCCACGCTTTTTTAATTGGTATCAGAGCAGGAAAACACGTTTAAGACCTTACAAGTCTGTGTTTGTAGCGATCTGACTCTATGGACAGAGGTGCTATCTCAATTAACGTACCACCAGTCTTTGATGGCTCAAATTACTTATGGTGGAAAATTGTTATGCGAGCTTTTCTTCAAGCGCGTGATTCTCAATCATGGGTGTTTGTTGTTAATGGCTATGATCCTCTCGTTGTGGCAGTTGGAGATGTAAACGTTCCCAAACCTATTGGTGAATACAGCCCTGCTGAGATACTTGCTTCAAAGCAAAACTCCGACGGTTTAAATGCGATCATACATGCCATTACCCCAAATCTTCAGCACCATGTGACTAATTGTACTAAGTCACAAGAAGCTTGGGATATCTTGGAAACCGTATTCGAAGGTAACTCTAGTGAAAAGGAAGCTAGGCTTCAAAACCTTAATTCCGATTGGGAAAACCTTCGTATGGCAGATGAAGAAAATTTGATGAGTTTAATCACAAAGTGTCTGAAATTGTTAATGCATCTTTTGCATTGGGTAAGACTATTCCTGAAAAGGACATTGTGATGAAAATTCTCAGATCGCTGCCATCTAGATACGATTCTAAGAAACATGCCATCGTTGAGGAAATAACCTTGATAATCTTTCCAGAAATACGCTGGTTGGGAAGCTTAAGATCTTTGATCACGAACATTCATCCAAAACTAAGGATGTTGCGTTCAAAGCACAAAAGGACACTAAATTACTTGATAAGAGTAAAAAAGTGTGTATCTCTGAAGATGATCATTCTGAGACAGATTCATCATATGAATATCTTGACAAGTCAGTCTCGATGATCACAAGACAGTTTAGAGATCTTCTGTTGAAGAGAAGTAAACGGTTCTCCAGAGATAGATCTAAAGCATCAGTTAAACCTCATAATCGTATTCCTCCTAAAAACAGGGAAACAGATGAGACTGATGATGAGGATATGCCTCAGTGCTTTAAGTGTAAAGGATTTGGTCATTTTGCAAACGAGTGTACAAATCGTAGAAAATACACTGGGAACAAAGGTCTTGCTGCAACTCTTGATGAAATGTCTGACATCTATGATTCTAATGAAGACGAGAAATCAAGTGTTGCACTTCTTGGTGAAAATATTGATTTTGATAACTGTAGCAATACATACATCAATCTCAATATTCTTTCAGAAAATAATCCAACTAATCTGGAAGAAAAAATTGACCCATTTCTTGAAACTCTGTTTGTAATGTTTCAGGTCCACCATGTGTCTAGCTGCATGACATCTCAAAGCCTGATTTATATCTTAGTTTGACGTGTTCGTATTGTTCTCTTAAGGGTCATGAACTTTCAAGGTATTACAAGTAAAAACACCAATTGAGGCACGTCAACAAACTTCAACGAAGAGCAAATCATTTATTAAGGAAGCTTAAACTTGATCAGAAGACCGCTGAGGTATGTAGGATCTTATCTTCGTCTAAGAAGTTAGTTTCCAAGGATAAACCAAGACCATTAGAGAAGAAAGTATGGTCAAGTTGTTTTGATAGACAGAAGTCTGAGGATTCCTCTCAAGAGGAAAATGGTGGACAAATTATTGTTCACCGCAACACAACTTGATTGTGTTGATTTGAAAATCTTGTCTCATGTGCCTCATCAAAAGAGACAATGATTTTGTACCTCTCAGGCTTTAAGAAAAGTTTTCTTTCTTATTTTCTTAGCTTTTGTTCTTACTGTCTATCAAAGGAGGGTTATTATCTATAATTCCACTCTTTATAGGGTTGGGAGTTGGACGTGTGCGAACCTGTTTAAAGGTTTCGAAACCCTACATTCCTGTTTTCCTTCGTTGTGACTTCTTTTTATCTCAAAGACTACTTGTTGACTTCAATTTGTGATTTCCTCTCACAAACCCATACGTTATGGATACTCCAAGCATGATGTCTTCTGATGTAAAAGATGTTAATGTGATTGTTAAGCCATCAATCATGAAGGAAAAAGAAAAATCTCCGTTATCTCCTACCTTGAAAAGAAAACGAAGGAATGTGATGAAGCCAAGAGCCGTTCCTTCAAACTCTCAGAAGTATTCGGGTGTTCTTGAAGAGTTGAAGGAGATGCGAAGGGAGATTCAACAAATAAAGGCTTTGTGTTTAAGACTCATGAGATTCAGAAGGCTCTGGTTCGACAACATCAGCCAAGAAGGTTTATTGATATAAACTCCTACCTTAATGAACCTTATGTTCCAATGGATGTTGACGACAAGGAGTTCGGGGACGATAAAGAATTCTTCAAAGGTCTTATCATCTAGTAAATCTTTTATATTTCTGTTTTTGTTTAGAAGAATAACTAGAGGTTGGAATAGCCATTATTCTGATTACACATAGCTATGTCCAACGTTTTTCATCTTCATGTTTTTAAATTTATTGGTTTAAATTCTAAATTGTTTGGAAGATGATTTTTGCAGTATTAATCTTTATGGTTTTATATATTGGAATATTGTTATGGGATATGTGTGTTTGCGTCCGTGAACTTGATTGTCCCATATCTTGTCAAAAGTAAAGTCTTTCGAATGTCGATATTCATGTATTGATAAAAGAATGAATATACTTTTGACAAATACAAAAGTTAAGCCTATATTGTCAATTATTGATGGAAGATAGGTTAAAATATTTTATTTGCAAGGATTATGTCTATTAAATGTCGTTATGCAAATAGTGATGGAAAATAGAATGAATCCATATGTATTCCGCAATAACTGATCTTCCATGATCCATATTTTATGTATTACTGTGAGGCTCCGTAAAGTGTCTTATGTTGAGCATTAAACAACCAAGTTGATTATTTTTTATTACCTATGTTGTTGTTCCGTAAGGTACTTTATGTCGAGCATTTTCAACTAAATTAATCATCTTGTTTGGTTATTTAGTTATGACTCCATAAGTCTTCTTATGTTTGAGTGTTCATGACTGGGTTGATTGTTTTCATGATTAACTTAGTCATTGCTCCATAGACTCTCTTATGTGAGCATGACCAATTAAATTGATTACTTTGTGATTAGTTTGATTGTGTATTTCGATTAGATTAATTATGGGTTTACTTTTGATTAATCTAATTGAGCGCTCTTAAGTTTCCATAAGTTTACTTGTGTTGAGAATTTTCGGTTAAATTAACCATGAACTTCTTGTGGTTAATTTAATATTTTGGATTCAAATTCATACTTGTATGTGATTTGTTATGTCCAAAGAAATCCTTCTTTTCTCTTTCAAAATTAAGGTCGCTCTTGTTGTTCCCTTGGGAATGATATTTTATGGGGGAGAGTTCTTTTTGAACTTGAGCTTAATTGCCTAATCTTTGTGGGGAATGCGGCTTTGGAATATTATAGGGGTTATCTTGTATCTTTATAAACTCCCCGATGAATGCATTTAGCTTAGGCTTTATGATTGCATCTAAAAAAAAAGTTAATATGCTTTCTTTTGGTCATGAAATGTCTCTTTCGGAAATTTCATTAGGATCCCGTTCTTGTACCTTTGCCAATTTTATTGACAAAAAGGGGGAGAATTAATATGTAGTTCACACTAAAAATACATATGGTTTTCGGATTATTATGTAAGGGGGAGTGGTTTCCATATGAGATGGAGTATTGACTAAGGGGGAGTGATACATATCACCATAGTATTGTTGTTGAAGTTGTGATACAATTGAACTTTGACGTTGTATAATGATACTATGACACTGTATAACAATGATTGAGAACTATTGTTTTCTTGTTGTTATAGCTACGTATTTTCAACAACGATGATGCTAAACTTACAAACTTTGGGATCATTGGAGTACTTGAAAGTGACGAAGATTTCGAGCAATGTTGAAGATTAGGCATGTGGAATAGGAGCTACAAAAGTTAATTTATTTATTTTTTGTATTCCATATGTATTAATAGTTTTGCCACTAAAATTGACAAATGGGGAGATTGTTAGAGCATTGCTCGGTCGAACTCGCATGCGTTGCTATCTCAAGCATGTTTGTCAATGTTAGTGATCAAAACTATAAGTCTAGATTTCTAGCCTACATAGCTAAAGGTCTCGGACTAGGATAGAAAGTGTAGTTGAGCTCAAGAACTCCATGGAAATCATCTTTACCTAGTGACGAAAGTCATGTTATATTTCAATCACTTTGAAAATTGCTCAGACGAAAAATGGTCTGTGTATAACAGCTATATCCGTCCTCTAAGAATGTTTCAATGATTGAAATGAGAGTTTAGATTACATAACCATTTGTAGGATATAAGCATTGTTGTGGAAACACATATATGTATAAGTCCTTATTCCTTGAACCAAAGTTTGCGAACTTTGTTGATCAATAGAAATGGAAGTGGCATGAGCCAAGTCCGCGAACTCAGTCCGCGAACTTGCGAAACTTCTCAGCCCGAGATTTTCTGCTGGAGTTCGTGTACTCCTTCCATGAGCTTAAGTCCGCGAACTTGAGAAGGTTATATCTAAAACCGGTTGTTCTTGAACTCATGTTTATTTAAACTAAGGAATGCTTTTTCAAAAACCGTGGCTACAAAGTTCATGAACCGATTCGAGTAAATCAAACCGTTTTTGCTTCGATTGTGTCTTGTATAGTTACATAAGATCTAAGCAATTTAAAAACTCTCTAACTAGTTCATTTGAGTCATTTGAACTAGTTATGGTGAAGAAGAATATGGTTGATATGAAAGTAATCATATGGCTAACCATTTGGTTAACTATTGTTGAACCAACAAATGTTAACGTTTGGGTACGGTTCATAAACCCAAAATTGGACATTTCATTTGTGTGTGACAAGCTAAGTTTTCGATCTAACGGTTGAGATATATTATGTTGAATCTAATCAGGTTTTCATCCAACGGTGAATATTGAATGCTTTGTTACTAAGCTAACATTGATTGCAAACCCTGATTTGAAAGTGTATATAAGGGAGAACTCTAGCAACTTGGAAACCTAATCCCCACACATTATGTGTGATACTAGTTGTGCTAAGCTAGAGTCGATTCTCCTTTAACCTTTGGTTTCTTCTTCTAAACCAGGTTAACGACTTAAAGACTTCATTGGGATTGTGAATCCAGACGGATACTACTTTTCTTGTAGTTGTGTGATCTTATCTTGCATCTTCTATCGTACGAGTACAATTGAAATAATTGGATTGAGATTTTATATCTCCGATAGGCAAGATAGAAAAGTAATCACAAACAAACTTCGTCTCAACGTTTGTGATTCCATAATATCTTTTTTCGCTGCATCGATTAAGATTATTGTGAGGTGATTGATAATTGGATTGAGATTTTATATCTCCGATAGGCAAGATAGAAAAGTAATCACAAACAAACTTCGTCTCATCGTTTGTGATTCCACAATATCTTTTTTCGCTGCGTCGATTAAGATTATTGTGATGTGATTGATAATATTAAGTTGTTCTTCGGGAATATAAGTTTGGTATTATTGATTGGTTCCTGTTCACCTTGATTTATCAAAAGACGAAACAAAACTCGTAGGTGTATTCGTGGGAGACGGATTTATCTATTATCGTAGACTTTTCTGTGTGATACTGATTTGTTTATTAAAGTCTTCGACTTTGGGTCGTAGAAACTCTTATTTGTGGGTGAGATTAGCTAAGGGAATCAAGTGTGCAGTATCCTGCTGGGATCAGAGGCGTAGGAGCATAATTGTACCTTGGATCAGTGTGAGATTGATTGGGGTTCAACTACAAACCAGACCGAAGTTAATTTGTAGTAGGCTAGTGTCTGTAGCGGCTTAATACATTGTATGTTCAATCTGGTCTAGGTCCCAGGGTTTTTCTGCATTTGCGGTTTCCTCGTTAACAAAATTTATGGTGTCTGTCTTATTTCTTTTCCGCATTATATTTGTTTATATAATTGAAATATCACAGGTTGTGCGTTGTTCAATCAATTAGAATATACGACCTTTTTGGTTGTTGATTTAAATTGATTGACACTTGGATATTGGTCTTTGGTACCATCCAAGTTATCTCTCTTTGATAAAGACTCACAGATTTCTATTTGCTTGAGTAAAGATCAAATCGAGAGATTGAGATATATACTCTTTGATATACTTTCCATTGATTAAGTCTAACTGTCTAGTTGATTCTCATAAAAGTATGTTGGAGTTTGTCCATACAGATTGCTAAGCGAAATATTGGGTGTGGTTTTTAGACCCCCGCTTTTTCACAAACCTTTGCCAATTTTATTGACAAAAAGGGGGAGAATTAATATGTAGTTCACACTAGAAATACATATGGTTTTCGGATCATTATGTAAGGGGGAGTGGTTTCCATGTGAGAGGGTGTATTGACTAAGGAGGAGTGATACATATCACCATAGTATTGTTGTTGAAGTTGTGATACAATTGAAATTTGACACTACATAATGATACTATGACACAGTATAACAATGATTGAGAACTCTTGTTTTCTCGTTGTTATAGCTATAGATTTTCAACAACGATGATGCTGAACTTACAACCTTTGGGATCATAGGAGTATTTGGAAGTGACGAAGAATTCAAGTAATGTTGAAGATTAGGCGTATGGAATAGGAGCTACAAAAGTTTATTTATTTATTTTTTGTATTCCATATGTATTGATAGTTTTTCACTATAATTGACAAAGGGGGAGATTGTTAGAGCATTGCTCGGTCGAACTCGCATGCGTTGCTATCTCAAGCATGTTTTTCAATGTTAGTGATCAAAACTATAAGTTTTGATTTCTAGTATACTATAGCTAAGGTCTCAGACTAGGATAGAAAGTGTAGTTCAGCTCAAGAACTCCATGGAAATCATCATACAACACGAAGGACTACTCAAGGAACCGGTGGATCTTCATCGACTAAAAGGTATGTGGAGACTTGAACTTATCTATCACTCAAAAGTCTATTTATCTCCTATCTTGAGACAAAAGTCGTTTTGCTATATAGACTTAGATTATACACATTTGCTATTTCGAGCCGAGTTTAACTCGCATATCTATTTCTCGAAATATGTGTTGATAAGCTTTCACGTTAGACAATTTCATCTTTACCTAGTGACGAATGTCACGTTATGTTTCAATCACTTTGAAAATTGCTCTGACGAAAAATGGTTTGTGAATAACGACTATATAACGTTCTCTGAGAATGTTTCAATGATTGAAATGAGAGTTTAGATTACATAACCATTGATAGGATATAAGCATTGTTGTGGAAACACATATATGTATAAGTCCTTATTCCTTGAATCAAAGTTTGCGAATTTTGTTGATCAGGAGAAATGGAATGTGGCGTGAGCCAAGTCCGCGAACTGGCGGAAGTTCTCGACCCGAGAATTTCTGCTGGAGTTTGTGAACTCCTTCCGTAAGCTTAAGTCCGCGAACTTGAGTAGGTTATATCTAAAATCGGTTGTTCTTGAACTCATGTTTATATAAACTAAGGAATGCTTTTGAAAACCATGGCTATAACGTTCATGAACCGATTCGAGTGAATCAAATCGTTTTTGCTTCGATTGTGTCTTGTGTAGTTACATAAGATCTAAGCAATTGAACAACTCTCTAACTAGTTCATTTGAGTCATTTGAACTAGTTATGGTGAAGAAGAATATGGTTGATATGAAAGTGATCATATGGCTAATCATTTGGTTAACTATTGTTGAACCAACACATGTACAAGTTTGGGTATGATTACACAAGCGTAGAAACGTGCATTTCATTTGTGTGTAACAAGCTAGTTTTCGATCTAACGGTTGAAAGATATTAGCTTGAATCTAAATCAGGTTTTCATCTAACGGTGAATATTGAATGCTTTGTTACCAAGCTAACATTGATTGCAAACCCTGATTTGAAAGACTATATAAGGGAGAACTCTAGCAACTGGGAAACCTAATCCCCACACCTTCTGTGTGATACTAGTTGTGCTAATCTAGAGTTGATTCTCCTTTAACCTTTGGATTCTTCTTCTAAACCAGGTTAACGACTTAAATACTTTATTGAGATTGTGAAGCCAGACCGATATTACTTTCTCGTAGTTGTGTGATCTGATCTTGTTGTTTCTATCGTACGAGTACAATTGTAATAATTGGCTTGAGATTGATATCTCCGATAGGCAAGATATAAAAGAAATCACAAACACTTCGTCTCATCGTTTGTGATTCCACAATATTTTTTTCGCTGCGTCGATTAATATTATTGTGAGGTGATTGATAATACTAGGATGTTCTTCGGGAATATAAGTCTGGTTTATCAATTTGTTCCTGATCACCTTGATCTATCAAAATACGGAAAAAAAACTCGTAGGTATATTCGTGGGAGACAGATTTATCTATTACCGTAGACTTTTCTGTGTGATACAGATTTGTTTATTAAAGTCTTCGACTTTGGGTCGTAGCAACTCTTAGTTGTGGGTGAGATCAGCTAAGAGAATCAAGTACGTAGCATCCTGCTGGGATCAGAGACGTAGGAGCATAACTGTACCTTGGATCAGTGTGAGATTGATTGGGGTTCAACTACAGTCCAGGCCGAAGTTAATTTGGAGTAGGCTAGTGTCTGTAGAGGCTTAATATAATGTGTGTTCAATCTGGACTAGGTCCCGGGGTTTTTCTGCATTTGCGGTTTCCTCGTTAACAAAATTCTGGTGTCTGTGTTATTTCTTTTCCGCATTATGTTTTGTTATATAATTGAAATATCACAGGTTGTGCGTTGTTCAATCAATTAGAATATCCGACCTTTTGGTTGTTGATTTAAATTGATTGACACTTGGATATTGGTCTTCGGTACCATCCAAGTTATCTCTCTAGTATTTGATAAAGACTCGCAGATTTCTATTTGCTTGAGTATATATCAAATTGAGAGACTGAGATATTAACTATTTGATATACTTTTTATCTAGATTGAGTCTGACTGTCTAGTTGATTCTCTAGAAAGTATATTGGAGTTTGTCCATACAGATTGCTAAGCGAAATATTGGGTGTGGTTGTTATACCCCCGCTTTTTCACTAATCTCAAGTGGAAGGATGATTGTTATCGTTGTAACTCCTTGCTTCTTCACATCTTCAAGTCTTCTCAATACTTGTATAGTCTCATTATACTAATACTTTCAAGCTAACTTATACGAAGTTGACTCTAATACATAATCAAGCGACTCTAAACATGAGTTTTGATTCACTAAAATATGACAACCAAACTTGACTTACCAACGCTTGGTGGGTTCAACCGAGCTATGCTCTAACAGTTTTGTACGGGGAATTTAGACTGAGAACACAAACTATTAAGATAAATTTCAAAACAAGAACAACAATTTCATGTACTCTGAAACCTGGGTTTGGATACAAAACTTCCATGGTCTGAAATCGTTTGGGATATGGTGTCCTTTTTTCACCAACACAAAATACAACATCCATGGGCACCATTTGACAGTTTGTTTGTTGATTTATTTAGCTGAATGAAGAAAAGATGGTGAAACTAGTTGAGCGTAAGAAAAGAAACAACCCCCTTCGTCAAGTTTCTATCAAGGGTAAAAAAAAAAGCTTGCAAATAATAAGATTTCTCTACTGGTCTTTTGTTTGGGTTTCCATAGTATCTTTATTAATACAAGCCGAGCTATACTGAAATATGCCAAAAATTTGTATTGGCTATTTTTTTTCTTCTTTTTTACAGAGGTGGAATTCTGTTAAAGGAAAAATATCGTTTGGTCCTTTTTTAGGTGGTCCCATATCTGTTTAGTCCTTTCAGAAATCACCTTTTCCATTTGATCCATAATTATTTTAAAATATTAAATGAACCAAAGTACCCTTCCGAGTTAATTTCTACTTATTTTTTGTAGCAGTTCATTCGTCAAAATGAACTCATGTTAATTTCTACTTAATTTTTCAGAAAACATATAAACCAGAGTTCATTTCAGAAATAAACTCCTGATAAAAACCTATATAAACCAGAGTTCATTCCAGAAATGAACTCCTGATAAAAACATATAAACCAGAGTTCATTCCAGAAATGAACTCCTGATAAAAATCCATAAAAATCAGAGTTCATTCCAGAAATGAACTCCTGATTGAAACCCATAAAAATCAGAGTTCATTCCATAAATGAACTGCAGCAGCATCATCTTCATCATCTTCGTCGTCTTCAACAGCAGCAGCAAACAACATCATCTTCAACAGCAACAGATCTTCATCTTTAACACGAGCAACAAACATCAAAATCAAGATCTTCAACACGAGCAACAAACATAAATCATCATCAACACGAAAAACATCAACAATCGAGATCTTCAACACGAGCAGCAAACAAAAGATCATCATCTTCGTCTTCAACACCATAGAAAACATCAAAAACAGTAGCAAAAAAAATCAAAAGAAGCATCTTCATCGTTGTCTTTTTCATAATCTTTATATGATTCATCGTCTCTATCATGTCTACAAATCGTCTTCATCATCTCTGCAAATCAAAAACCCTAGAAAAAACCCAAATCTTCATTGTTTCTTGCAGCTGCAGAAAAAGAAAAAAAATGGAGAGGAAAGAAACTAGATCTGAAAATAGAGAGGAGAGAGAAAGTAAATCTGAGAATGAGATATTTTCTATTGATTTTTTGTATATATATGGTCCCAAAAGGGTATTTCTGCCACTACATGATGACAACTACATCATCCATGACGTCGCCCTAGGACCAAAGTATAATTTCTAGGACCAAACTATAATTTATATTTTCAAAAAGGACCAAGCAGACAGTTGACTGAGTCAACTGGACCAAACTCATCCTAATATATTATTCATAGGACCTATTGGTATTTCCTACTTCTGTTTTTTTTTTTTTGATCGGTCAAAGAGTATATATTAAAATGCACACAAACCATGTACGGGCGATTACAACTGACAAAGAGCGAAAAGCTCACAATAGATGCAACAAAACAAAAGAAAAGCTAAAGCAAAGAGATTTCTAAGAAAACAAAGAGTATCAACAAAAGAAGACACAAATTGTGAAACCTAAATCAAAAGCCACTTGCAAACCACAAAGAAGACCACTGCCTATTGTCAATTAGCAACATCAACATTTTCTATAATTAAATCATCGTGATTTTTTGTGAGATCTCTAAACATTTCTTCAAGATTAGTCTTTCGAAGTGGAAATTTTAAGCCCCAAGAAGAACCAAAATTCAAAAGTTTATCTGCCGAAACTTTGTTACGGACTTTAGACTTAGGAGGCTTTTTCATTTTTAAACTTGAGAGATTACCATTTGGGAGCATACCTGTATATTTGGATTTCGAACTCAATTTCTTACCAATTCCTTTACTTAGCTTGGACAATGACGCCTTTGCAATGCTTACCATTGAATCTTCCAGCACTAATTGGAGGTGGATATCTCTTCTTCTTCTTCTTCTTCTTCTTCTTCGAACCTATGAAACTTGTTTTGACATTCAAATCCAGGGGGAATGGAGGGATCAACAGTTGGGATGCTTGTACCTTCCAAAACCGGATGACCATTTTCAAGAGTAGGAACCCGTAAGTGGTTTTCTTTCTTCTTTTTTCCGGCGCCTTTCTTTCTTTTATAAGAGAACCACTCGCCAAGGACCTTTTCTTGATCAATTAACCTCTCCCCATTCATACACATCTCTGCACAAGGATCAACCGCAGTAGACGATGCATTCGGAACAACACCCCCAACACATGCCATCCACTTTTCCGGTTGAGAAATCCCTGTCTCATCACTACTACTCCCACATCTATTATCCTCTTTTAAAGACTGATTCACAAAAGAAGCTTCCACATCAGATGTTGTGTTATGCACTATTTCATTAGGGTCAATGATGTCACCTGCAACTAAAGAAGACTTCTTTGGAATCGAAACATCAGTATTCTTTGGGGTTGGGTTGTAGATGCATTTTACACTTGAATGACCAAAGCTCTTGCAATGAGAGCAAGGAATTGGATTCCAAGGGTATTCTACTTTTACCATAAGCTATATATCATCAATTTTGACTGGAAGCTCAGTAGGGAAAGAACAATCAGCTGCAATTTTGACACAGACTCTAGAAAACGACATTCTAGTCTTCAATGCAGTTTGTGAGTCTGTCATGATCGGTTTACCCACTAAACTAGCAATCCTAGCTGAACCAACATCATTCTAGAGATGAATTGGTACCCCCCTGAGATTCATCCACAGAGGCACAGTTTTAATGGAATCAATATGAGATTCTATGAAGGGTGGCCAAGGTCTAATAAGAAATAGCTTTTTTGCAATTGTACTGAACCTAATTCCAAAATTCGAGCTCTATCTTCTTTTTGAATAAACTTGAAAAGGAAAGCATTTTCTCCATGAATAGTCATGGTGAAATCCCCTTTTGTTTCCACTGGGAAGATAAACTATCTTGCACAAAAGGAAAAGCTAGCCTATTACCTGCAAAATAACCAACTACCAGAGACTCACAATATTCAATGTGAGACTTGAGTTCACCTGATGAAAAAACTGTCGTTGGTTGACCATCAACCGAAGTCGGTTCTTCATAACTAGGAAGCTTCGTTGATGGAGCGGAAGTACTTGATATGTTGTGACCATTCCCATTCTAGCAAGAGTTAGGGTTTGGTTTTGAAACTCCATTAACTCCCAAGGATGAATAAGGAACTGGTAACAACGGAAAATCCTCTAATCCAAGTTTTAAATCATTACCAATTGCAGATTTAGATGCTGATTTACTCTGAATAGTGTTCGAAATCGGAGGAGAAGGAGGAAAATGGCTTCCAGCCATGGAGAAATGCAAGAGATTTGATGCCCTAGGAAATCGCCTTTATTTCCCCTGCCACGTTATCTCGTTTTTTGGTAATTTTGCTTTATAATTTCCTACTTCTGTTAAATCGACTTATGGTGAAATTGGCTCTTATCATATGAGAACTTTTCACAACTCCAACTGTGGTTGCATTTTCAATTTGATGCTTCCTCCTTGGCCTTTTAAGTATATACTCCATTAGTTTAAAAAAAGATATTATCACTTTTTCAGTTTGACTTATTTTTAAATTAAAAAGAAAAAGTGATAATATTTTTTTTTCTAAAATGAAGGGAGTATATTTTTTGAAAAATTTGCTATTTGGTCCTAAGCCCATATAGTTATTTATAGTAGGGTCCTACAAGAATTTTCTTTTATCCGAAGGTCCAAAATTAATTAAAACATGGAAATGGCCATAATACCCTCGACTACCAGACATGTGTGTCTACATGCTCATTATATTGAGTACATATCTGCTACACTGTTTACAAATTCGAGTACATATCTGCTACACTGCTTACATAATTTGAGTATATATCTACTACACTGCTTACATAATTTGGGTACATATCTGCTACACTGCTTGCAGGTTAAATTTCATTATTTGCGTAAGTTCATCACTTACTTTAGTTGTTTTTTACAATATAATTCAGCAGTACATATATGATGTACTTAAAAGAAACGGGTTAAAATGAAATTTTTCACTACATATATGTAAAAATTCATATACTACAAAAAACAGGATCTCTCTAGTGCTCCACTCCCATTGGACCACGTCCTCCCAAAGCGCCAACACTCTTCTTAACAGTAGACATATTGAACCTGTAAATGTGACCAAAATGTAACAATTAAAACACAACAACAATCCAGATATGAATAATAGATAAAAATGAACAGTACAAGTAATATGACAAACATCAAAATTAATATTACCTAACGATGGTTCAATTTTATTTCGGTATTCCATATATGCATTGCCAAAATCATAAGAATTAACTGACTAAAATCTATGTATAAAACAGATTCAAAAAGCAGTTTTTCAGTATTTAATATATGTACTGTTAATTCACTATATAAAACAACTCCATGGAAAAAAAAAATAACAGAATCGAGATAGTCTTATTTCAGTATCGCATATATGTACTTGTGGATGAAACAAGAACAAGTGATAAAACTAAGAATAAAACATAATCAAAAGCAGTTCGTATAAGTATGCCACATATGTACTGCTGATTCATGAACTAAAAAACAACTACATGCAATGAATCTATCAAAAAAACAAAATCGAGATAATCTTATTTGAGTATCGAAGATATGTACTTATGGATCAAACAACAAGTGATAAAACTAAGAATAAAATAGAATCAAAAGTAGTTTGTATTAGTATGCAACATATATAGTGATGGATAATACCCTTGAAACAACAAATAAGTATGATTTTGAGAAAATAAAGAACGGAAATAACAAGAAAATCAAATTGAGAGTTCAAATAAGTTAAAACCATCGTAATCTAACCAAAAAATCGAATAATTACGATCAAGATTCATAAAAACAATACGTCATATACGTACTGATGTTTAATACACAAGCAAAAGCTGAAACCAAACATATAGAAGCATTGTAAACACAGAAAAATCGGTACGTCATATACGTACTGATGGTTAATACACAAAACCAAACTGAAACCAAACCAAAAGCCACCAAAATGAAACTAAAATACCAGATCTACAAACGAAACGAACGTAAAACATGATTTTATAACTAGATCTGGACTATTTTCATCAAAAACCATCAGTACATCATATACGTATTGATGATTAATACACAAAAGCAAACTAAAAACAAACCAAAGACCAACAAAATGGAATTAAAACATCAGATCTACTAATGAAATGAACATAAAACATGACTTTCTATCTAGATCTGAAGGATTTTTACCAAAATTGAAGTAAAAAATTAACGAATCAAGCATGAAGATCGTAAAGACAAAAAAAAACGAATTCAATTCCTCTTTTCGGAACCCTAAAATATGAATTTTGAATTTTTCTCCATGAAATCAAGAGATTTGGATCTTAGATTAAGATAAAATCAAGAAGAAACTTAAAATAATTAAAGATCAATATAGGTAATCAACTTACAAGATACCT
The DNA here is from genome assembly GCF_003573695.1 of Papaver somniferum. Lineage (NCBI taxonomy): Eukaryota > Viridiplantae > Streptophyta > Magnoliopsida > Ranunculales > Papaveraceae > Papaver > Papaver somniferum. The sequence continues at coordinate 42,152,714 of NC_039364.1, forward strand.
CAGGAGATCTTCATAGCCGGAGCTCTTCACCAAAGCACATATGAGAAAATGAAGAAGAAAAAGAATAGAACGAGGAAATGAAGAAAAAATGGATTTGGTTACTGTTGTTATATACTTAAGGGTGTTTTCGGTATTTAAAAATACGTCCTCATATGTTCCACACGTGTACAAGACCAGGGGATAAAATTTTAGGTCCAATTTTGTTGTTTTCTTTTTATTATGGACCTCCAATTACTGGACTTTAGTGGATGGACCTGCCACTAACTAAGACCACTGTAATAGTACCTATTGATAATTCCTACATATTTTTTTGATTCTGCTATATTTTTTTGATTCTGCTGCACCGTTACCAGAATTTTTCTTAAAAAGGAAAAGGCTCCAGAAACAGGAAAGGGTTTTTCTATAATGGTGCTTTTTTGGCTCTTTTTCATTTAGTAATAAAATTAACCACTTAACTCTATACTTCACTTCTAGAAGATGAAGTATGGATCTTGTTCTTCACCTAACATATGCCCTGAATTGTGATCCAAATAAAAACTATTCCAGTAGTTGTTGTCAGCAACATTACCACCTTCATCCACCTCCTGATCATTATCATAATTAAAATAGTGAGTACGGTGATCATCATCAATGCCTTCAGAAAATTTTGTACTTCTTTTACTACTATCCATATTAGGGGTTGTAGCTGCTGTGGCACTATTAATATTGTCCGTTCTATTCTCCGGTAAAGCTTTATTTGTAATCCACTGCCATTCTCCTCTAGAGAAGCGTCGAGGTAGAGGCCTTATAATCTTGGTCTTCATCTTCAAAAGATTAACATTATTTCCATCATCTACGTTATTGATGTCCAGAAGAAGTTGGCATTTACGTTTTGGAACTCGTGGACAATGATCATTAATGTTATTATCTAAATTCTCGACCATTACCACTTGTTCCTCCTGATCAGTATGGTATTTGAAGAAAGAATTTTTCTTCAAGTGAGTGTTGTAGTAATTCTTGATATCATTTGCTGTTCTTCCTGGAAGCCTACCGGCAATTAATGACCATCTGAAAAAAACAATATCACAGACATATGTTACCAAGCCAATACAGACAGATAAATCAAAACCTTAGGTAGCATATTAATTGACGTACTTGCCTGTTACCGAGAAGCTTATGCATTCGAATGATGAGATCCAGTTCATCTGGCTCAAAATCTCCTCTTTTGATATTTGGTCGTAGGTAGTCTAACCACCTCAATCTACAGCTCTTCCCGCATCGATTCAGTCCTATGAATTTCTCAAATATATATTAGGAAGAATTTTGAATTAATGATTATTATGAACCTAATGAAAGAGTGTGCTCGAAAGTACGTAATGAAATATGTACCTGCTCTGAGAGGAACTTGGCTCCATTTCCCTTCGCCGAACTTTTCTATACATCTCCTGAGAAGTTGATCTTCTTCTTTAGACCAAGTACCTTTTCTCAAACCTCTCATCTCTGCGAATACAATTGAAGAGGAACTTTCCATAGCATTGTAAGTTCATAACAATACACATATATATATATATATATATATATATCTTTATACCAGTATATGTTTTCTCGATTTTTAACTCAATATTTGATATGTTGCATATACTCAGCATCTAGCAGAAATATATACAATTAGAAACATACAGCCTTGTTCATTCATGCAAAGAAGCAAATGATAATCTTCAGACAGATTAGAGACTACAAAAGAGAGGAAGCTTATATATACAAATGTAGAATGATTGCATGGCTAATATTTACAATGTCGGTTCAATGCGTTCATTTGTTGTAATTTGGTAAGTATATTGGAAGAATAATTTATTTACAGTGACTACTATAAGACTTTCTTTCTTCACTTTATTACAAAACTAGTATTATGATTAACACTGAGCTGTAGTCAGAATTCTCACCGCAAGCGAACTAAAAAACATTCTTTGGATTTACCCTTGCACATAAAAAAAAAAGAATGCATTGACGATGGCATCAATTATTTTACATTCAGGTGAGAAACATCAATCCCACATAATCTCCAATTTTTACATCCGGGTTCCATGTGTCTATCTACATCTCCATTTACTACTATGTCATTACCTTCACATAAAGTAGACACGGTACAAGACACGAAAACAATAGTAGACTGAAAGATTTAAATTCCGCAAGAATGCTGCCAGATATTGACGTGATAGATATCTTGCTTTAATGTACTAGTAGTGCCTGTGAGTATAATAATTAATAAGTACTCGGTACAACTTTCAATCAACCAATAAGTTAGGAATTAGAAGCTCTTGTACCTACCATGTAAAGCAACTCTTAAATGGTCCTAGCATTACTTGACTCCGTTGCTAACCCTTCTCTTAGTTTACCCTCGATGTGGACAGCACTCAAAAGGGTGAATTTATGTCATAGGCAGATCTTGGGTTGGTTTTCATGGCCTAACCATAACAGCTCTCTGCAGTTGAATGCAAGAACTACCTTGGTGTTCTTCACGACTGCAAATTCAAAATGCGTAAAACAAAAAAAAAATTTGCATTTGTATACCCGACATGGTGTAAAAACTGTAATGGCAGGTTATGTTCTTATTGATGTTTGCTTCATGAGCAAATCACCTACAGAGAAAAACATGCATCTGATTCAATTTTTGAATTTACAAATGGACTAAAAACAAGAGAATAACAAAATGGACTGAAAACAAGAGAGTAACCCTGAATGAGAGCCAACTCCTTCTATAGAATAATGTATGGGCTTTGAGTCTGTGGGTTAGGTCTGGTAAAGAGCATGGCAGAACACACCCTTCCTGTGGTTGCTATACTGTTTTGTGCTCATGTCAATCAACAGGGGTAAAGGATTGATATTGATAACCACAGATTTTCTACTCAAATAATCTAAGGAAAGAAAAAGAAAGACACTTCGAAAGAAAAACAAAGCTTGCATATAAGGATGCTTCAGTCACGAAACAGATAAAAAATTAACAGTCAACTTGAGATGACCACTGCAATTCTTCAAACGTTTAAGTAAACTGAAAGCATTTTTATTATTGATGCCAACTAACAGTACAACATTGAATAAATGACCATATAATTCTGATACTACTCAGTGCTTAATAGTGAGTAACAAATTGGTTTTAAGATCCTACATAAACATTTTTAATAATCTCGATATAGATGAGAAAAACTGACAGATAACTCAAGTTCAAACGTTTAACTGGGATTTCTTATTGTCTGTTTGTTGCTAAATTAGCAAAGTCAAATGTGCACCGAAAAGAAGCAGAAGTAGTCATCTAACCTATAAGCAACAATAACAGAATCTGTTAGTACAAATGGTTGGAACTTCTTACTACTTAGCGAGTTCCCAAACCGACAAATGATAATGCAAAATTTATAAGAGAAACACACAGATTACCTACTTCTCTTGAGAGGTCTCCCTAAAAAGGTCCTTCAGTCATCTGTCACTTTCAGGTTGTATCGATATGCCAAGCGGCCATGAGATCCATCTGAGAACAGGCTTTCCAGCATCTCACACTTCTTATAATTTGTTTTAAGCGTTTCTGACTGCTCTGCTGCGAGCTTTTCTTCCTCCTCCAATTGAAGCTGTGCAAGAGAGTAGAGTTGTATCTCAATGATAAGAAGACAGTTTTGCTTTGAAAAGAAAACTAAATTGATACTCCTGAAACCATGACAATCAAAAAGTTTGGCATTTAAGTTTACCTGTAGAAGATATGAAGCCTCTCTAGCATGTCTCTGTGTAACTTCTTTTAATTTCTGTGCTACATCGAAGTTTCGATCACTGGGGTCCAACCATTGGCATGTTATCCTTCTGCCAGGTTTTATAGGGCGATCAGCGAACATCTTCACTTCTGCAGGAAGTGCCCTAACAGGCCTTGGCATCCCAGACATCATAAAGGGGAAATTACTCATCTCAAATATGATTGCTTTCGCCTGTTTTTCCGTTTGCATCACCACCAAGGCGCACTGTGGGATGTTCTTTGGTTCAACATAATTCGGGATAAATTGAACGCTTTCTACAGTTCCAAACTGCCCTAGGGCGGTTTTCAAAACAGCATCTGTCACCAGTGGTGAAAGATTATCGATGTAAACTGTACGTTTCACCTTCTCCTCGAAGGCAGCATACTCTTCAGTTGAATTCCCCATTCTGTCTTTCTGCTAATAAAAAGTACTTCATTACCCTCATTTTTCAACACATAACTAAACATAATATACATCAGAATAAATATAATAGTGTGTCGCATAGATTCAATAATTACCGAAGCTGTATGCAAAAACTCCCTTGTAATAGACATTATAATCTCAAAGCTACATGTCAACTACATATGGTAATTTAAGTCAAAAGGTTAATTTCTGTGAAATCTATCTCGTAGGTTATTCCAGCTGATATGACACATCGAGAACAATAAGGTGTAACTCTAACCATCTGCCTGTAGATCAACTAAGATGATCAATTGATAAGCAAGCATCAGTGTACATCGACGAGGAACCATACTTAGGGTCAACATTCTGAAATTTCTGACTACTTTGTTTAAGTACAAAGGCAAATAGAACGAAGTCGATACGACTTGCTATGCATCCGAAGGCATCGTTTATATACAATTTCGAAAGTGTAAATATGATTTCCACACCTATATTTTCAACACTCAATTGAATACATAGTGGACTCCACAGCAGCAAGTAGCTAACATAACAACAATCAAGAACAATTGACCCTAGCGTTATAACCCTAATTTAAGATTTTCGAGTCCTTTTCAATTGGCAGAACAAAAATCAACCAGCAGAAATACCTTCTAAAATAAGAACACCATTAAAAAGACATACCTTCGAGAATACTCCAAATTTGGATTAGATCAGGATAGAGGGGGGAATTTTATTCAGAGGAAACGGAAGGAAATTTTGTACAAAAAGAAACACAAATTTGACGAGGAAAAAAAAAAGAAAAAAAAAAAAGAAGAAGATACCGGACGACGGAGAGACACACAAGGGAAAAAAAAAGGAAAATTTCTTGTTTGGTCCTAAGCCCATAAGGTTATTTATAGCAGGGTCCAACTAGATTTTACTCTTATTCTAAGGTCCAAAGTTATTTGAAAACATGGAAATGACTAATATACCCCACTATTTAAGTACGTGTGAAATAACATACTTCTACCAAATCGGGATTTTATTTATCTAGAGGTCCAAATTTAATTAAAACATATAAAGGACCATAGATTTGTGTACAAATTTGAGTACATATCTGCTACACTACTTAGGAATCTGAGTACTCCTCAATTCACTTTACTTTATTGCAGCACCAGCACCTCTGCAGTCAACCATTCACCACTGCCTTCAGCTCCATCTTCTCAGTAATCTTCTATCTTGCTGCATCACAATCTTGTTAGCTTAAACCACAACTGCAACAGCTACATCAACACCATTGTCATTTCAATTCAGCTGCAACACAGACTTGTTCTTCTTCCCTGTTTAAACAGCACTACCATCTTCATAAACCCATTGAGACGAACATCTCATCCACTGATTTTGTTCACATTAATCACCACCTACAATTCCTCCTCTATCTGATCTGTATCTTCAGTTTACATCAGCAATCCAACCTTCTATGTTCCTCCAAATCCATTTGCAGCACACCTTCTTTCAAACACACATCACAACCAATTTGTAACTTCATCAAGACCACCACCAATTTCACAAGCTTGCGAATATGAACCAACAACAACTCCTGTTCCTATCATTCAAAATCTGTCATTTCTTGCAATAAGTTCTGAACTGCAGCTCCAAATCATCTCCATATCCAATTCCAGTACTGAATCAAACGTAACAAAGAGCATCTATTTCAGTATTTCATATACGTACTGAATCAAACATAACAAGGAGCACTTCCTATCAGTATGCGATATATGTACTGAAGATTCATGAACTACAAATCAACAGTATGACAACAACAGGTGACAAATCTATGAAAAATAAGAGAATCGAAAGACATATTACAGTATTTCACATAAGTAATAAAGGGTAAGACTAAAAAAGGAGCAAAAACACAACAAATAGCACTTCCTATCAGTATTATACATACATACTCATGGATCGAACCAAAAAAAATGGAAAAACTTCAAATAAAACAAAATTAGAAGAGTTTTGTATCAGTACGCCATATATGTACTGTCAATTCATACACGAAAAACAACTGTAACAGACCTAAAAACCATAAAAGCGTCAATCAAATCGATTTGATTATCAGAATACAATCAAAAAAACAAATCAAAAGAAGAAAAACCGAACAAAATAATCAAACAAGATGATTAGAAAGCATACCTGGAAACAGAAAACAAATATTCTCCTCGTAAATCATAACGATGCACCATCTTGTTCTTCTTCTTCTTCTTCTTCTTCTTCTTCTTAAAAGTAGACTAGGTTTCTGTCAGTACGGGATATACGTACTGTTGGTTCATACACAACAATCAGCTGCATGTCAAAAATAATTAACGAATCCGTGAAAAACAGTATTGAAACACTTCTATTTCAATATTCCATATATGTACTTCTGAATCAAATAAAAAAAGGTCTTCAAAACTAGGTTTTTGTCAGTACTGCAGATACGTACTGTTGGTTCATACACAAAAATAAACCGAAACACATCTAAAACCAACAAAATGAAACTGATATGATCAGATCTAGTGAAGAAATTGACAAAAACATGATTATCCATATAGATCTGAACTATTTTTTAATAAACTAAAAAAAACAATCAAACAAGGAGATCAAAGCATAATCAAACATCCATTAAACTCTGAATATAACCGAATCAAAGAAGATATTTCAGTATTACATATACGTACTCATGGATCGAACCCAAAAATCAATTAAAAAACGCGGTGCAACACAAACACACTCAGAGATCATACCAAATCGAAGAAAGTAAACTCTTCCAGTTTACTATCAACATCAGATCTAATACCTAAACATTAGATTTTGCTATAAACATGAAAATTTCTCTAATACGAGAAGAAAAAAACCTAAATTAAAATAAGCTTTTGAAGAAGAAAGGAAAAATGAAAACCTAAACTATACCAACAGTAAGGAAAAATGAAAACCTAAAATAAACCTAGACAACAAAAATCATTATTTAAACAAAAAATAAACAATTAACTAGGTTTTTTGTCAGTATAGCATATATGTACTGATGGTTCATACACAAACAACTGAAGAAAACCTAAAACCAGCAAAATAAAACTATTATAATCATATCTAGTAACAAAATGAATAAAAAAAACGTAATTATTCAGTACGCATATATTACTGCTGGATCAAACAACAATAAAAAAATTATTTAAACAAAAACTAAACAATTAACTAGGTTTTTTGTCAGTACATCAAATACGTACTGATAGTTCATACACAAAAACAACTGAAAAAAACCTAAACCCAACAAAAGAAAACTAGTATAATCAGATCTAGTAACGAAATGAATAAAAAACGTAACTATTGATCTAGATCTGGATAATTTTCATGAAAATGAAGGAACACTTGATTAATCATGCGTGCAAATTGGAAAACATAATCAAACATCAACTAATTAATGATTAGATCTTGAAACCTTCGAATAAACATTACGAGAAGAAGATTAATAAGGAAAATCAACTTACCAAAGGCTAGAATCGATTTGGGTTCTTGAATCGATCAAGATGTTCTAAAAATATATTACCACACTGTTTCATCACAAACTAATCGATCAAGATGTTCTTCGTTTCCAAGCTTTATCCTAATACAAAAAACTAGAAATTAAAGAATGAAGAAAATGAATTGATTTCATTAAATCCCGCATCAGTAGAGAAGAGGAGAGGGAGAGGGGGAGAGAGAGAGAAACTGAATCTGAGAAGAAAAAGAATATGGAGAGAAACTGGCTTATGTTTCTGTTATATATAGTAAAGACTATTTTGGAAATTCTAAAAATGCACATAATATTTACACACGTGTGCAGGACCTGGGCTTAAAAAATTAGGTCCATTTTTCTCTTTTCTTTTAATTATGGACCTACCGTTACTGGGCTTTAGTGAGTGAACCTGCCACTAACTAAGAACACTATAATAGTACCTACAGGTAATTCCTACAAAAAAAAAAAACTATTTGGCCCAGGTCTCGAACCTGCGACCTTCGCGTTATTAGCACGACGCTCTAACCAACTGAGCTAATGGGCCGGACAATTCGTTTGGCGAACTTAAAAACTTGAGAAATGCAAGGTAATGACAAAATATAGACATGAACGAGGACTTATTGTTTTTTGAGTTGTTAGTTTTGAAGAACATCAATACAAAGTTGGCTAATGTAAAGATTCTCGATGGTCAATTGTTGCTTTGAGCAAATACTCATTCTTTCTATTAATTTTCGGATATAAACATTCGTCGACTACTAGCGTTTATGGAACATACTCGATTAGAGAGTAATTATGATTTTATACTTTTGCTGAACTGTAAATGAGTATGATTTTATACCCATTCTCGAATTGAGTATGAGTATTAGGTTTGATTATGTTGATTAAAAGAGTAGCTAAGTTAGGAACCCGTCAAAACAGGCCACGATGGATGATTGTGTTTGAAATATTTTCATATGCACACATCATCGATCGATGTGGAGATTCATATTGACCAATTCAGGTCAGAGTACAATGCTATTTTCTTCTGTTTCTTTTTTAGGCTATAACGATATGAATATCAATATCCACCAATCCTAGAGTGTGATTTATTGAAATCAGCTGATTTGTCATATGTGCCGATTCTTCGTGAACGAAGAACATCAACCAGTGATTCTAGTTTGATGTTCTCAAATAAAAATTAATTTTCTCAAAGTTTTTCATGTTTGAGTATTCATTGACAACAATTAATTTCACAAGTAAGAATGTTAATCCATAACTAACACGATTAATTAACACTAATAAATAAATGAAAAATTAGATATAAACAGGAAAAAAAATAGTATCATGGATTTTTTATTTGTACTTCAAACTGAGATCATTTTAATTTTTAGTGGTAAGCTTCAAATTAGTAGAAATAATTGAGCCGACCGACCGGAGGGCCGGAAAGGAGGGAGTCTTTTTTATGACCACTTTTTTGTAAATTGAAACCTAATAAAAATGTTCAATTTGATAAAAAGATTGAATTTGGTGAGGCTTTTTTTGGTGAAGCCTTTTCACATAATTCCTTATGTATCCTAGTTTTCCTTATGTATCATATTCTTTTATGGGTATAATTGGAAAGCAAACTTTAATATGGAGTATAACATATCTAAAAATCCGTGCCTTGGAATTTTATAAATTTTATCTCGTTGGAAATGTTATAAAAAAAATCTACGCAATGAGCACAAACAACAATATCAAATTTAGAGTTTTTACGAAAAATTCGGAAGTGTTTATCATTTTAGGCACAATTTTAGAAAATTAAATGTATATCTATTATGCAAACTACCACAAAGGATACATAATACTTTATGTAGCCATATTTTGGTTTTATACATCAACTAATTCTCCATTGCAACTAATAAAATGTATGTACATGCTTCAAAAAAAAAATTATGTATGTATTCCCTCTGTTTCAAGAAAAGTGATACTTTCACTTTAGACACAATTTTCGAAAATTGAATACATAGTCATTATGCAAACCACCGCAAAGGATGCATAATACATCATCCAACCATATTTTGGTTTATGGATCGACTAATTTTCCGTTTCTGGAAAAGTGATATTTTCACTCCATTTCAGCAAAATTGATACTTTCGCTCAGTTTCTGAAATGGGACGGAAATATCACTTTTTCTGAAACAAGGCGAAAGTATCTCTTTTTCTTAAACGGGGCGAAAGTATCATTTTTTCTGAAACTGAGTGAAAGTATCACTTTTCTGAAACAAGGCGAAATATCATTTTTTCTGAAACGGGTCGAAAGTAGTCGCAAACATACCCATTTTCAGATTCTTCTTTGATCGGCCCTCTCATCGTGGCAGCGGTTGTAGTAGTTAGTTCCAATCGACAATTTGGTGTACAGGGAACGGATAATATTCTAGATTTTTTATGACAAAATTTGAATTCGATTAAGTAATCCAGCAAATTTAATAGTTATAAAGAGGCATGTAACATGTCTTCTAGCCTATTTAGGTTAACCTTGATCCATTGTTTGTGTTCAATGATTCAATTTTTCTTTTTCTTTAGGGACTCTGCAGTCACTACCAATTAATATGTAAAAAAAAAAAGCGTTCAATAATTCAAGCCATTTTATTAACAAAAAACTAAATTGGTAGTGACAATAATGAAGATTTGACTCCCAAAATTAAACATGTTTGGTCCAAACCATTGACCAAAGCCAATACATGGTGAAAAGAGAAGAAAACCCTTTTCACTCGTGTTTCCTCCGCCACTGATTTTGCGATTATAAGATTTTGACACGCAAATGTTTTTGATGAAAAGTTCATTTTACGGCTATGCTTAGTGTTAAGGGTGCACAGGAACCGAGCCGGACCGACAAACCGAACCGGAACCGATGGAACCGTACCTGATTTTGGACCGAACCGAGGTACAAGGTACAAGTACCGGTCCCAAAAATAGGAACCGAGCTCTGGGGGTACAGGTACACGGTCCAACACATGAACCGTCCCGTACCGGACCGAAGTCCCGAATAATTCTGACCGTTAGATTTAGGGGATAAGGGATCTGTCTCAGCCATTGGATTAATAATAAGCTCACTGTGAGAAGGAGAAGAAATTCGTAGGGTTTCAGTTCCCTTAATTTTTTCTCGCCTCTTCTCAGTACTTCTCTCTGAGAAGGAGAAGAAATTCTCCCCTTCTTCTGATCTTCATCTTCTCTGTTAACCTTCAATCAAACGATTAAAAGTTCAAACCGTATTACTTCGTCTGTCTCTTCGTTTTTAATTCCGGTGTGAAGAAAATTAGAAGAACAATTCCGGTGGTAAGTAATTTTTAATTTTTTGATTTTAATTTTTGTATGCATGTCTGTGAATCTGTGATTGAGATTAACGGATTTTTGTTTTCTCTAGCGAGTAGCGGCTTAAAGGATTTTCTTCATCTCCCACCAAACCTTCATAGCGAGTAGCGGCTTAAAGGATTCACTGCAATCACCGTAAGATCTTTTTCTTCTTCATATGGATGTTGTTTCTTTTACACTTCTGAAACTAAATCTAGGCTTTTAGTGTTCTGTCACATTTTTGGATGATTTTTTTTGCTTTTAGATCTTTGATTCATGAGCAGTAGTTTAGCCGTGAAGATGGAAATGCTAGTCTAAAGCTAGGGTTACCTAAAAATTTCTGTAATAGACTAATAGTTGTTTTTTAGTTTTGTGAATGCTGATAAAATGTTAACATGGGTGTTGAATTTGACTCTGAGTATTTAGTTTACCATTCTTTTGATTGAGTTAGTTTAAAGGCTATTGATGAATGTTTTTGAACAGTTATTATGAATCATACTTGAAATAGAAAGCTAAATTGTTCACTTCCAGAGGTATTTGTATGGATTTTCACAAGTAATTAGATAACCAGTTCACAGAACCTTGTGTAGCCCACTCTTACCTCTGTAAGTATTCTTGCCTTTTGTTTCCGTGTCTCTATTTTGGGTTTGTTGAATGCCTGGCTAATTGTGTTTCATTAGCTTTTAATTTTAATTCTGGGAAATCGAAGTAGAACATGCATTTTATCATACAATTTCAATGCATCTTTTTATAATTTTGAGCTTAACCACCAAATTTAGTGTTCCTATACGAGTTTTTAATTGACTGTATAAGATTAGGTCAGTCATTGTTAAGAGTGGCAATTTATAAGCAATGAGTTGCCAGATTTTGCTGATCATAAGCTACATTACCCCACTCTACAGGCCAAAGATTGAGACCAATTGAGAGCAATTGCCTGACAAGTAAAATCAAGGTACATTATCAAAAGCAGGAGCCGCAGGACTGCATCAATTGCACAAGGTAGAAAAATCCTGAACTTTACAATTTCATAACAGTAGAACATTTTTATCTTCTTCTATAGAATGGGAATCATTGTCTAAAGAATTTTATGGAACGCATTGTACATAGCCTCTTTCTGATTACTGAACTTTATGTTCTTTCTTAACTGCATGTCACACAAGTACTAGAAGCACATGTTAAACAGATTTCACAAATTACTAAACTTTAAATGTTCACATGTACTAGTTCACAGTAAATGTTGAAGCACTATAAATGATTGTCCATTGTTTACTAGATTACATGTTTTCTTCTTCTTATTCATGTACTAGTCCACTTTAAGGATTGAAGATAGTTAAATTTCATGTACTAGTTCACTGTTCACATGTATTATGTCTTATTCACTGAGCTCAAATACAGGAAGTGCCAACTTTGTCAGTGATGGAAATATGGCGTCATTTCACTCGGAGAAATGTTGAAGAACCCTCTTACAATTACTGTGGAAGGACTTATAGGGCTAACATGTCCAGAAATGGAACTTCTGCCTTGTGGAATGCTTAGAAGTTGCAATAATGCTTAGAAGTTGTAACTTATACAGTTATGCACTTATGCTTAATGAAATTATGCTTAGAAGTTAGAACTTATGCAGTTATGCACTTATGCTTATGCAGTTATGTTTAGAACAATGTTTTTAATATTTATGAACTTTTTTTCCCCCTGAAATGGAACCGGAACCGGTACCGGTACCGACCGGAACCGGCCGGTCCCGAATGAAACTGGAACCGAGGTACTCGGTACCGGGACCGGTCCATTTTTTTGGTACCGAAGGGTGTAAGGTACAGATACTCGGTCTCGGCAAGAACCGAGCCGAACCGTACCGTGTGCACCCTTACTTAGTGTAAAACTTCTGTTTCCCCTCCTTGATTTTGCTATTAAGGAGAACGTGTTCATATCAGGTCTTTGGTGGGTTTTTTTTCTTTTCTGTATCATCTTAGTTTTCAAGCTTGCAAGGCATGGCTGAAGATCTCACCAAGTGACGTTACTTGTGATAAAAAGAATAAAAATAGGAGTGATGAAAACATGCCATATGTAAGCACACTCAGAAGGGCATTGCCGCCAACCAAGACGGTCAAAAATTAGTACAGTTTCTGAGTTGTTACCAACTCAATGACATCGCAATACTTGTTACAGATGCATCGTTGTCATCAGTCTGCCGAGGTTCTTGGTAATGTAGTGTTTCTTTTTCTTGAGGTGGTTTTTTCTCTTGCTCTTGTTGTGTATCTTTGTCTTGTACTTTTGTTGGTTCTTTCCCTTGTGCTGGTTCTTCCTCTTGTTGCGGTTGTTGATTGACTACTTCATCTTCTTCCAAGTCCTTGAAAAGTTCTTCCAAAGCCTTTTTCATGACTTGTAACATTTCCGGATTAACATCTTTATGGTCTCTTATCTCTTTTGCCTTCAATTGGTTCATTGCTGCCCGTAAGGACATTTGAACTCCACGTAGCTTAAAATTTCGATCATCTCTTTCTCGTTTTAAAATATTCAATTCTTTTTCAAGATCTCCAACTCTCAAATTAATGTTTTCTAGTTGAGAATTTCTGTAGAGTGGAGTTATCAGCTTCTTCTCAAAACCATTTTCTACTTGCATTTTCAAATCATAGCTCAATTGCACACTTGCAGCCTACAATACAAAAGTAGATAAACAATAATTACCTCTTCCTAAGACATTAAATGTTTTAGAAACATGCATTTTTATGGTGATATAAAAAATAAAAAATAAAAAATCATTTTTTCTGTGGCGAGAAAAGAAATTTTCAACATGCATTGCCCTCTTTCCTTTGGTAAGAAAATTTCCCTTTCTATTTGTGAAAAGGGTTTTCGTTTTACTATATAAAGATATACCTGTTGTTTTGTCAAAGGCAAGCTTCCAAGATTGTAAATTGCCTTTGATATGTTCCAAGTATCCCATCTTGCAAATCTTGGATATATGGCTTCTTTGCCCGTCCTTCTGTATCAAGGAGCAATGTTCAGCAAACCAATACTGGAAAAACCACAAACAACAATGTTGGTGTACATTTAATACCATATAACGAGCTGAACACAACTTATTAAAAGACAGTGCAAGAAGTTGATATTACCAAGAGATAGAAACTGCATCCAGTTATAGTTTTTGTATCCCCATAATTGGTTTGAATGCTATCCATCATGGTCTTGTTTATCAAATGAGGCCAACTAATTCTGTTGATTACATCTACACTTTCGACAAACACTAGGTAACTACAAGGTAGACTTGCATTCCCGGTTTTCGTGAAAAATGTTGTTTGGCAAATATAGAACACAATAAGCCGTACCAACTCATCAACTTCTCCGTTTCTGATCGCATTAAGAATAGCAGATTGAACCTCAGTACTTTTTATGGCTTGGCCTTTTTTTCCAAAGTCATATTTTATGCACAAATCATTTTTTGTAGTTGTGACTTTGCGTTCATCAAGTAACTCGTCTTATATACCATTCTCAATAACTTGCATCCCAAAGATAACAGCCATTTCTTCAGGAGTCGGCCGAAATACCTCACCTGCTGCACACAGTTGGAATCCACCATTACCATCTAGTGTCTTCTTAAACGTTTTAATTAGTTTCTCCAGCCCTTTGGCACACTTGCACAACTCATCTCTAGATATTTGTTTGTTCATGAAGACTTGTAGTAGATTCCAAAATGGTGTGGATTCTAAAGCATCCAGTTGTTGCTGATTCAACTCTAAGAGCTCTTTTTCAATTTCGTAGAAGAGGTCATGCAGATTACCGAAATTTTCCCTAAACAACTTGAATTTTTCTAACAAAAGAAAACAACTAATATTAACATTTTAACAGATGAATCAACTTAACACATGAAAAGATACATATTGTGGAAGGTGAAATTTATTCACCACTGTTCATACTGGTAAAAAACTGCATACTGTTCGCAGCATGTATACAGGTGAAATCTACAATTCCCATATGAAAGTGAAAAATGTTTTTTTCACCATAGTTCACATTGGTGGCAGATGCATTTTTCACCATAATCAACGGATGCAGGTGATACATACAATGCTCGTATGCAAGTGAAAAATGTTCTTTTCACCAGTTATCAAGAATAATCCATTCATAATTGAAAAGAAAGAAAATAATTTAGTAAAGAAGTAATGCGATACCTGTTTTTTACAGACTTATATGTTGATTTATTCGTTGTTATACGTTGTTTAGGTTCACTAACAACAACATAATCCACTTTATTTGCTTTCTTCCTCTGTGTCTTCTCTGGAGTACTTCTGTCACTAATAACTTCATCATTCTTCTCATCTGTTTTCATTTTCTTCCCCGTCTTTCTCTGTTGTTCTAGGTTTTCTTTGTTTTTCCTCTTTTTATTCAATTTCTTTTCGGCATTATCTTCCAGATTTGATGTATTGGAAACAACCGTTTTACCTCTCTTTCTTCCCATCAGAATCTTTAACCCTAAATTAAATACATAGAGAAGAAAATGGATTGGGTTCTGTAGATTTGTTATGTAGCTAAGATGAACTGAAGATTCCAAGGAGATGGATTGAATTTCTCTGTTTCAGGGGTTTTTACAATGATTTTGAGACTAATGAAAAATAATTAAGGGTTCGAGACAATGTGAATGTGAAGGAGGAGGATGAAATAGAAAATTGATTTAGTAATTGCGTTAATAAATGTAGAGTCCTGCATTGATGGTCTTGGGCTTCTTGTATAAAATTTTCTTAAATACTATGACCCCTACTATATGGGTTCAATATATAGAAGCC
Organism: Papaver somniferum; assembly: GCF_003573695.1. NCBI lineage: Eukaryota > Viridiplantae > Streptophyta > Magnoliopsida > Ranunculales > Papaveraceae > Papaver > Papaver somniferum. The sequence continues at coordinate 42,168,468 of NC_039364.1, forward strand.
CCACAAAATGGATCCTTCACTATCGACTCTATTCTTTCACATTTTGATATGAGGGATTTACTGTTTAGTCCACAAAACCCGATCCGGGTTACTGGCTAGTCCAGCGCCAAAAAATATTTACTCCCTAGTCCAAAAAAGTTTTGAAAAGAGTAAAATTACTCTACTAACCCTAGTATATAACATTACGTATAATAATACATATGTTACTACATATTACATACTAGTATGTAGTATGTAATATACTAGTTACTACTAGTATATACTAGTAGTAATTAGTAGTAACTAGTATGTAGTATGTGGTGATAACATATGTAGTAACTAATATACTAGTAGTAATATGTTATGTATTGATACTACATATTGACATGTAGTATATTATATATTGATATGTAGTATAATAATACATATGTTACTACATATTACATATGTAGTATACTAGTAGTATACTAGTAGTAATTAGTAGTAACTAGTATGTAGCATGTAGTTATAACATATGTAGTATGTAATATACTAGTAGTAACTAGTATGTAGTATGTAGTATACTAGTAGGAACTAGTATACTAATAGTAATATGTTATGTATTGATACTACATATTGATATGTAGTATGTTATGTATTGATACTACATATTGACATGTAGTATGTTATATATTGATATGTAGTATGTTTGATATGTAATATGTTATATATTGATACTACATATTGATATGTAGTATGTTATGTATTGATATGTAGTATGTTATGTTATGTATTGATATGTAATATGTTATATATTGATATGTAGTATGTTATGTATTGATATGTAATATGTAGTATGTTATATATCGATACTACATATTGATATGTAGTATCTTATGTATTGATACTACATATCAAAAAAAATTGTTATGTATTGATACTACATATTTTACTACTAGTACTAGTTACTACTAGTTTACTAGTATACTAGTATACTATACTATAGTAGTATACTAGTTTAGTATAGTAAAGTAGTTACATAATTTACTAGTAACAATAAGATATTTTTGTTACTACTAGTACAGTACATATTAATATGTAGTATCAACGTATTAATACTACTAGTATGTGGTAACATACTACTAGTAACATTTACATGTGTTGATACTAATTAGATCTGGAAGGGTGTTTTAGGAATTTATAAAATACACTTTATAGTCTCCACGAAGTTTTTGGATTAGAGAGTAAATAATCTAGTCCAAAAACATGTTTTTGGACTAGAGAGTAAATATTTTCCACGGATGGACTAGCCATTAACTGGGTCTGCTAGAACTGGACTAGCCAGTAATTCCTACTTTTGATATTTTTAGACTCAGAACTTTAGAATTCAGGGGTTAACAATGAGAATATTATCCATAATAATTCTAATAATACCAAGACTGTCCTTTAGTATTTATAGGTAATAAAACTAGATCTAGTTTAGTTTTCAGTTTCATTTCCGCTTTCACTTTCTCTCTCTTCCTCTCTCTCATTTTCTTTTGCTCTCTCCTTGAAGAAAAATCCAGCCGAGAAGAAACAAATTCTCATCGAAATTTCCAGAAAAAAATGGTTTCAAAACCTAGATCTAATCCTTACAAACACAAATCCTTATTATCTAGACCTAATTCAACATCATCATCACTTGTTCTTGGAAGATTCGGTGAAAATCAACAGAAAACGAAGTCATAATCATCATCAGCAACAAATGAATCTGAAGATTCGCCTACAAAATCAAATCGAACAGATAAGCATACTCATCTTTAACATTTTAATTGAATTGGTTGATTTAATTCTGAGATTTCGAATTTTTATTTTCAGAAAAATCATTTGGGAAACTTTAATAGTTTCATTTCAGTTCAAATATGTTACAGAAATCATAAATAAAGTTAGATCTGTTATATTCTTACCTCAATTTTACTTTTGAGAGAAAATTTCCAAAGAAATTTCAAAGAAAAATTTCTAGGGTTCTTGAACAAAATTGGATCTATCTTTTAATCTCTCACCTCGATCAAAAATCGGTTTTCAGATTCGAAATATGTGAATCATTATTCGTTTTACCCATCTATTTGATATGAATTTCGTTTACTTTAATTTTCGAACTGATTTGAGCTCATCTTTAATGGATTTTGTTCTTGGCTGATTGTTTTAAGTTCAATCTATATTTTTTACATTCAGTACCTTGTCTTGAAGATGAAATCTTAATCGATGAAGATAACTGGAAGCATACAGTTGAATCTAAGCAACTTCAACAACTATTTCAATAGAAAATCAGTGAAATAAGATAAGTTTCTTTGAGTTTTTTTATGGTTTGAACGTATCATATTGAAATTGTATATACTTTATGATTTGAGTTTACTGTTCTTTTGTTGAGAATTGGATTAATATTTCAATATGATTGAGTTTCTCATTTTGATGATTATTCACAACATGTGTAACTTTCGTCTACACATCCAAATTGAATGTGTAACTTGCGTCTACACATCTGAATTGCATGTGTAACTCTTAGTTACACTATTCAGATGCTCTGTAACTCTTAGTTACACTAGTCATATACATGTGTAACTCCGATTTACACAAGTCAAGTGCATGTAAAACTGGTTATACATTGTTATGTGTATTGTTCTTTTCAATCTCATAAAAGCTTATTGCTTTTTGTTTTCTTCAGGTTGCCAATAACTCAATAAAATTGACTGCTTATTTGTGGTATTTTTGTAGAATGGTTTTCCTGGAATTGGAGTTGGCGCTGAAATGATGAATTGAGGACTAGGAAGTGGAATTCATAATTGAGCAATTGTGGAATTTCAGAATGGAACTGAGGACCAAGTGAAGAAGATTGTTGACACCCTAACGGTGCTGAAATTGCATCCATAGATGTTGTTGGTGAGTGGATGCGCTGATAAATGTTGTGTATACGCTATTACATTTGATATTTCTATGGATTATAAGTATTTAAATGTATTTGGGAATTTTTTTGTACAGAGGTTATGGTCACTTCTCCATTTGTATTCCTTACCTCGGCTAAAATGTCATTGTATCATGAGATTCAAGTGGTTGCTTGCTGGGTGAAGAAAGAAGGTGCTTTCACTGGTGAAGTTAGGTATGTATGTGTTCAACCTTTGTGCATTTGATTAATCGGTTTACAAACCTGATCATCATCTCATATTTGATTGAATTTATCCATCCATCCATCACTACTAGCCATATGCATGTGTAACTCCTAGTTACACTAGTCATATGCATCAGTTACACAAGTCAGATGCATGTGTATCTCCTAATTACACATGTTATATGCATGTGTAACTCTCAGTTACACAAGTCAGCTGGTGTAAGCTTACACAATGATATGTCTCTATATGATTTTTGGTTCATTTATGGTTAATGTATGCTGAAAAATATTGAATAGTGCTGGAAATAATTTTGATTACTTTATTTGGTTTTGAATTATTTTTTTTGTAGTGGATTGACTACCTCAAACTACACAGAGCTTGCTCAATAGTATCAGAAGTACAAGGATCAAGGTTTGTGTTTCGATTTTTAAATGTCAGTACCTTTGGTTTATTTCGGTTGAAACTTATATAAGTAATTCATTAGACTTAACTAATAGACTAGCTTTGGCAATTGATATCATGAGATATATTGACATATTTAAACTGAACCAAGAATGTTGTTCATGTAAAACCAATCCATTGAATCTGCAGTTTAAAATACTGTTTGCTTGTATTATAATTTTCGGGATTTTTGGTTGAATTAGATGCTTTGAATTGCATATGATATAAGAATGATTTAACATATTATTACTGTCCATTTTTTTGGTTATTAATGATATTACGGTAACTTAGGATGTATACTAGTTGAAACATATTTTATTTGTTTTACATTTAAAGTTTTTGGTGACTACTTGTTGAATATGACCTTCAGTGCTTGTGTCTGTATAGTTTTTGAAGAAGCTGGTGGTGGTAGTTATGCTAATTTCAGAGAGGATGTGTTGGTTATATTTCAGGTTACACTAGTCATTTCATGTATAACTGCTAGTTATATTTCAGGTTACACTAGTCATTTCATGTATATTTCAGCTTTTCCACATGTCATTTCATGTATAACTGCTAGTTACACTAGCCAGATGCTTCTTCAATTTTTCTTCTCTTTTATTTTTGTTGTTCTCTTAAATACTGAATAATATTTGTTTGCATTATTGTTTTGGCATTGGTTCATATGTCTGTTCATTGTAACTGTTATCAACATTAAGCACTCTTATGGACTATTTTTTGTTGTTCTCCTAAATATTGAACAATATTCTTTTGCATTTTTCTTTTGACACTGGTTCATGTTTGTTTGTTGTTATATTCCAAATTTCCGATAAATTCATAAAAAGTTAATTGCTTATTTGTGGTATTGGTCCCGCTGGAATTGGAGTTGACGCTGAATACACAAGTCAGATGCATGTGTAACTCTCAATTACACTAGATAGATGCATATGTAACTCACAATTACATTAGACAGATGCGTGTGTAACTTCTAGTTACACATGCTAAGAAATTATTATAAATGAATATTAAAGTAATACATGTATTTTTTGTATGTGTTCTCTTTTATGTCTATTTTTTTGATTGTAACTTTGCATTACACATGTCATAAGGATGTGTAACTTTTGGATACACATGCATGTTTACACTATACTTTGATAATTTTGTGCCTAGATTTAATAATTTTGGGCTTAAATTTAAATTTTATTTAATTTGGGGCTTGACAATATATAAAAGGACATGGATGTCTTTTAATAACTCGGAGCCTAGATTTAAACTTCTTTTAATTAAAGGCCTCATATTATGGGTTACCCATGGGTCGGACCTTAGCCTAAAAACCTCTTTCTTTTTTTAGGCTTCAAAAGTTCAGTTGCGAAATTTGTTCGAGTCTCAACTTTTAAGTATTTCAAATAACTCCTCTGAGGAAATTTGTAGTCTCTTGGCAAGAGACATTAACAATTCTCCCACTTAAGCAATAAATTTTTTTTTTCGTATAAAAAAAAAAAAAAAGCTTCAAAAGCTCAGTGTCCATGGACCTGTTAATAGGAGGGAAAAAACGAATTTGAGGAGGGAAGCATTAAGGGGAGGGAATTAAAATTTTAGAGGAGGGATTGACTCTTTTATAATGTCTGACGACAACAACGCTATGAAAAATGTAGACAACAGAGTTCACTGTAATTGAATAAGCTGATTTTATTCATTGACAATTGGACATTTTTGCATTTCATGGTTTAAGAAACAGAAATTGATCAACTAATCCATTACAGTGCCAACTGCCCTCTTTCTATCTCTAGTCTAGCTAAACAGACCAGCTACCATCTGTTTCAAATACACCTGCAGGAACGTCGATCCAATTTAAATATTTCATGGATCGATCTTTTTTCCTTTGAAATGTAAAAAGAAACTGACAACAAAATGTATTTAAAGTATTTTCAGAAATACATTCCTGTACAACTTTATGCCAGTGAAAGAAATAACCAGATGTACAAAATTCCTTTTTAAGTTCCTCTTGTCTCTTTATCATCTTTGTATATCATCGTAGATGATTTAGATTATATTGCAAGGGTTCCTTCGCCTAAGCTGTTATCTTCTGGAGAATCCAAGATCGGAATCTTGGGTTTAGACATTACCCTTGAGAAACCATAACCGAGAGAGCTTCCGCTAGCTTCACATAGCTGCATATATTTGTTTTAGGATGTTAGTCGTAAGGAAACTATGATATAGCAAGTCTAAATTGGATGGGGTTTAGTTTCTCTACATGTAGTCGTACATTGTCATTGTGTAGAAAACCTCACCCTCTTACAACGAGAAAAAAAAAAACTAACCAATGCTATTATATCGTTACCTCGGTAAGCTCAGAGAGGTGACGACTCCTGAACTCATTGATAGTTGCTGCAATTTCTGCCGTAGGCAACTTAGCCTATAAAAGAGGAAACAAGAAATGCTCAGTCCACTTTCTGGAAACAAACTGATAACTCCATGGAAGGAAAAACCACCCTGATAAAAGAAGGGAAACAGACAACAGAGGAACCAAAATATCTGCGCTTACCTGTGCCAGAACAGCAGCAGCTAACTGGAGACTTGGCTCCAAAGTCTCTGGGACAACCTGATAAGATGAGGTGATTAAGTGCACATTATTAAGTGGAGATGTTGTAACAATCATGCCCATTCCTGTTGAGTATTAACCATCTAGCCTTTTCGACAAAAGCTTAGCAAGGGAATAAAACAAGCTCAATGATCTTATATTCTAATCATCTGTACATACCGCTGTTGCACCCGCCTTCTCCAGATTAATACCATGATCAACATCATGGGCACGGACAAAAGTCTTCACATTAGGGTAGTACTTGTTCAAAGCCCAAACAGTTCTATAATTTGCACCTGGGGTGTCCAAAGTTACTGCAGCTGCACAAGCCCTTTCAGCACCGACTTTGTGAAGAACCTGATTGAAAAACATAGGAGTTTCAGGAGAAAGAGATGAAGAACACGCCTCAGATAAAAAATTGCTTAAAAAAAGGAAGTCAATTACCTCACGACTGCCTGCATCTCCAAAAAATACAGGAAGGTCAAGGGCACGTCCAATGGCAACACGTTCGCTGAAATTAAAAGAAATCTCGTTTACTAAAATAATACAAAGCTACAGTTTTCCTTTATGTCAAATGAATTATGAGATCTATTGATGTTTCTTTTTTATCACTAGGGATAAACACCAACTAAACAAGAGCATTTTTGCCTCCATCCATGCAACAGTGAGTTCACTAAATCAAGAAAAAAGAAGACAATTGTACCTCCTAACGTCAAGGGCAACAAATGGAATTAGGCGTTCGGAAAGTAGCTGGGCAATGATCTGAAAATTAAACCGATTTATATTCGGGTTAACATCATCCATAAACATTATATAAGCAAGCCATCAAAAGAATTCCGCTGGTTATTTGATAGAACTCACCTGACCGACGCGTCCAAATCCACAAATTATGATATGGCCTTGTAAATCATCTGTCTGGATATCAAAATTAATATAGCAGATTAATCATAATAATTACTGGACCATGCAAGTTTCCCTATAGTTCATTAGTAAATATAATAGGAAGCATCAACTACGTAGATAAATAATTTACATAAAAGTGTGATTATGGAATACCTTCTCAAAAACAAACTGTAGATCTTAAAATATTTACTTATCACATTAAAACGAATACAACGGTATTATGGAAGTGGCCATTGGAACTTCTACCAGGTATACTGGTTGGACAAACAAAAGCATCAAGACAACAGTGCATGCAACTCTGTTCTCTCTAGAGTTCTCTTTTCCTCAATTGTGTATCACTTGGAAGTCTCAAAGTTAGATCGAAGAACAGTTATCAGGAAAAGGTGAACGAGAAATTTGAAAACTAAAGGAATATGTTTTTTTTAATACATAGAACAGTGGTCCCTAGAACTACACCTAGGTACTTTAGGCTAGGATTTATGCTATTACAAGGGTTCGATCCCCAACCTCCCCTATGGGAGGGAGCTTGAGAACCATCAGACCACTTGATGGTGGTCCCTGAAGGAATAGAGTTTGGAAAGGGAAGTAAGAAAGTTAGTAATTGATGGATCCACTTAGAAATAGAAGTTGTAAAGACAGAAATCAAGAAAAAAAACAAAAGCATTTACATGCAACAAGTAACGAATCATAAATTTCTGGAGAAGGAAATTCATGACTCAAGATAATATTGCATGTATGTAGATATTATTTTGGGGCTTTTCAAAAAAGTGTTGTGAAAACCAGTTTCCTCGCTTTCTCTCATTTCTACTATAGGTGAACTGTTGGGAATTTACAAAATAATTTCCTGAAACCAGGAGTTCAATTTGGCTAGAGTACATGAGTAGTTGACACCAAGAATTAAATACTGCAAAACAGCAATCTCCACGGGAAACCAAGTGTTAATAGTTTAAGAATTTAAAGTAAGAGGAGCACATCACATATGATTACTAGTTAGTTATAATACCTCACTCTCAACTGGCAACAAACTACGCATGTCATGCTGTTCAAACCGTGATGCAAGTAATTGGCCCCCGGCTGCTAGATAAGGCGTGAGTGCCATAGAGATACCCACTACCAAAAAGAGCAGAGATGAGAGTTGAGGAGACATAATACCCTGCAAGTGAAGGCGATACATATATTAAAGTTTTTATTCACCAAACATACAGCCAGCAAAGTTCAATCTCCAATGATACTCTGCATCCAATATTTATCTACAGCTATCTTAAAACTATGGAAACAAATTACATATAATTTTAGAAACAGCGGGCAAACCTGATTAACAGCCTCTCCAAATGCCACAAATGCAAATTCCCCGCCAGGTGCAAGGAGAAGACCAACTCTTATTGCAGCAATTATTGAAATACCGAAAAGCCTACCAATAAGCGCAACCAATATAATTTTACCACCCAGTAAGAGGCCCAATGCCCCCATAACAACTGGAAAGTTTGAAAGAAGAAGTTTTGGATCGATAGACATCCCAACCTAAAAATGCAACAGAAAAAAAAAAGGCATGAATCACTAATCAAGCGAACCCCTGTTTGATATACTTATATTATATTCAATGCAAGAAAGCAATTCAAACGACTCATTTAACAAACACGTGACACATGCAACTATTTGAAAAAATACAGTTACTCGGGATACAAAAGGGTAGCCAGCAGCAGCTAGGTAAAACTAACTGGACTATATATGTCCGATGCAACAGCAAGAAAGGGCTCGCCATTTTCTGTTGATGTGGACGCAAATAACCAAAATGAAGGTAACGAACATTGTGACTACGAAACAGACTGAAAAAATTGCATACCGTCATAAAAAAGAGACCCAAAAGAAGGCCACGGTAAGGAGCAATGTCCGACTCAACCTGTAACGAGAATTCAGTTTCTGCTAGGAGCAAGCCAGCCAAAAAAGCCCCCAGTGCCATAGAAAGGCCAGCCTGGTCAAGAAAATGATGTCAGTTGCTATTGACAAAGAAAAAAGAAAAATGTGAAAATAGATAGCTAAGAGCATCAGTATGCATACCCTTGCTGTAAGCAGACTCGTCCCAAGAATGACAAGAAGAGTATTTGCCGAAAATATTTCAGCATTTTGGTTCTCTGCAATTTGCCTATAAATCGGTCGAAGCAACTGCAAATTACACATGAAATGAATTGATACCATACCCAACAAAGTAAACAGTTTGTGTAACTTCCACAGAAGCAAATAAATCTCGCTATTTGATCTGCATCCAACCATGATTAAAGTGAAATAAAAACAAAACTTGTATAGATCCACCACCAATGCAGTGCGTATATTACCAAGCGGCCTCCGGCAATGATGGCTGTTATAGCAACTACAGCCTTAACAGCAGCTACACCAAGAGCTTCAGCTATGGCTTGAAATCCAACCTGGAAAATAGCAGATGTTATTACTCACAAAACTACAAATAAGATCCACCTCAGAGATGAAGAGGCAAAACTATGCAACTACGTCAATCCACTTTGGTAAACGATAATGAAAAGAAACTAATTTGCTTCTTTTTAGGTTTCTTGGAAGCAAATTATTGCATCTATTCGTGAGTCATGCTAAATGGAACTGGATAAGTAAAAGGTTGTATCAAATGTTACTACCACCACATAAAGATAACTATCCACAAGGACCCGCAATCCCGAACAAAAATAAAATAGTCAGAAAACCAACATGCCTCTCTGGTCTGGGCTTGCATAAGGAAAACAAAGATCTACAGTCACTTGTTTAAGGTGATCAGAAATCCCAATTAAAGACCCAGTTTCTTTATGAAGCGGATTTTGATCCCTAACGCACACTATAAGAAACTTGGATTAGTATTGTTTAAAATTACTTCCAGTCTCAAATGAATTCCACAATAAATGACTGGGATCCCATAGTAAATTATAATAACAAGAGAAATTAGGTGTGGACACTTTTAATGGCAGAAATTTCAGTTAACCCTAAGCTTAATCTCATATATTTCTCTGGCTGGAGTTACCCTCAGTTTAAGAGTTTAGATGTTCTGTATGCTTGCGAAAAGTAGGAAACAGACTACCAAAATAAAGTTTTCAGCTTCAGCTGCAACTGCTAATTCCCTAAGACACTAGTTTATAAGTTTAAATTTCTCAAGACACTGACCTACGAAATCATAACCCTAAAAAGATCCAACATATGAAGATGTACCCTTCCATATTGTCAAATAGTGATAAGTTGGAGTAGGTAAGAAACGGCTCTGCCACTTTAACCAATTGATTTTGAAAAATATTTCATCCTTCGATTCAAGGTTTTGCAAGACATAATCCAAAAAAGGTATAACACAATGGTTATTCTTTATACATTGATTTCAAACTGCCAACAGTACACTTTGGTTTTAAGAAATTCACATACGGATAAGTTTTATACTCCCCCCGTTCTTTTTTAATAGGCCAGTTTTGTTTTTAGCGAAATTTAAGGAAATTAAGAGAACTAATCATTGAAAGTGGTCCTCATGACACTTGTCAATAAAAGAAGTGAATTGAAATGGTCCCCATGACACTTGTTAGCAAAAGAAGTAAAGTGAAGTGGTCCACATGACACTTGTCATCAAAAGAAGTTAAGAGAAAAGTGGTCCCAAAAAATTAAAATAACATTTGACTTTCCCAATTAGGAAACTGGCCTATTTTTTTGAAACTTTTATTTATAGAAACTGGCCTATTAAAAAAGAACGGAGGGAGTATATACAAAGAAATGCATAGGTTATTATTCAGAAGAAAAACTTACCCCTCCTTTGGAAGAATTTGGTGAAATCAGAGGTATCAATATGAGCAAAACAACGACAGCCAAGTCCTGAAACAAAAACATAAATCGATGCAAATAAGTAATCCTCAAACTTAATTTTCAACTACATTAGTACATCAGCAACTAAATAGCACCCCATTCAAGTTTCCACAGACTCTAAGCATACAATCACTCCCCAACTTCCTTGGCATACCAAGCTGCAAAGAACAGACCAAAACTAGGACAGCATGGTAAAGGTCGTGACGCTGTAGATTTAAACATGTAACTCAAGCCCCATAAAGATGATTATACGGTGAGACATCATCTTTGGGAGTGCAAGGGTGTGCTAATTAGTAAATATGACCGATTGCAAACTTTAAAAGCATAGTTTGAAAACTGGATGCTAACAGTTATAAGGGCTGTTGCAACAGTTATGCTTTCGACTTATTTAGATAAACGGTCAACAAATAATGAACATTGTTATATCTTCCGCCAGAAGTTACAGCAAAAAATAACAATTTTATGATTCTTTTCCAACTTTACTTTCTAAAATTCTCCATTAGAAGCATAATTTGAAAAACAACTGTTAGAGCAGTCACAGTTTCTAATCATTCTGTTATTAAGCATAACGTAAGAACGGTAACAGCCTACTACCACTATGCTGCCATAACATGATAACAATCATTTTAAAATACTGCTTCGGAGACATTAAATTGCCAAAAAGTGGTTACCGTATTTCCTTCCTTCTAATGTATCAAGATTTCTTCGTTACAATCCCAAAGATATAATTTCTAGGTAATGCTAGACTATTAAGAGATATTTTAACCATAAGACTACAGATACCTGAAAAAGTAAAACAGAAAACGTAGCACGTCCATGGCGCGATGTGCTCTCTCCACGTTCCTGCAACACCTGCAAAAATGATTCTAAGATATGAGCTACCCATCACTGGCTATTTTCATTAACAAAACTTATTGAACAAAAAATAAACATATCACTGTGTGAATACAACATCTGACAGCATTATGACATAGATGATAGAGTAATAATGATGGGGGAGGAGTAGAAAACACTGAAAATCTGAAATAAGCAGTGGAAGACCAGCAAATACGTGCATGATGTACATCTCCTACTTAATGACTTACTGAGAAATATGAGAACAGGTTTACCTTTCTACCGGAAAAACAAGAAAACATGGCTAATGCCAACTTATTGGTACCTGAAGGACAACAGCAGTTGAAGATAATGCGAGGCCATTCCCAATGACAATTGCTGCAGGACCAGCCTGACCCCCAATAAAATGAGTAACCAAGCCAATAACTACTGCAGTCAGAAGAACCTGTAAATTTACTCCTTAAATTAAAAAGTGGCCAGTACGTTGACAAATTCAGGGACAACTGATATTCAAAGAAGAAACAGAAATGAAAAGAGAGCTTCTCCATCACCTGCACAGAGCCTAATCCAAAAACATACTTCTTCATAGAACTTAACCTTTCCACTGAGAGCTGAAATTGCAGAAAGATGTGAGAGAAGGAAGCAGACCAACATATAAGAAGCATTTGCAAAAACAAACAGAATATAAAGAAAGCCTGATCAAGATAGTTTAGACTAGACAAACCTCAAGACCAATATTGAACAGCAAGAAAACAACACCAAATTCAGCAATAGCTTTTGTTCCATGTACATGACGAATGATTGATAGGCCATAGGGCCCAATCAAAATACCAGCAGCTAAGTAACCGAGAACAGGACTACCTGAAGAAAAAATTTCTCTGAAAATTCAGCTTGAGCGAGGACGCAACACGCAGATCTAACAAAAACCAACAACTAAAATAAAATAATATGATAAACGCCAACTGCTATATGGCCTAGTGCCTCGTGTAAAAAACCAGATAAACGGAAAACGAACAACTTTACCCCCGGGTATTTTTTGAAATGTTGGCACAAATATAACACTTGCCAGAAGTAACCACAGCATGTCAAAGAGAGAAGTCTCCTCTTCATTTACCTGAGCAGAAAGAGGAGATAGTAAGGTAGGTGGTCAATGATATTCAGCATATATCGATAATCAATGAACTTATGTTTAGATACATACTAATAAAGATTTCAACAGTATGTTACTTTTATTCACAAAACAATGCGTGTAGCCAAAACAAACAGGCAGATCAAGAGATGGGAGGTACCTCCTGATGAGGTATCATGTCAATTAACTTCTTTACTCTCTTGGGGAATCTCTTTATTTCACGGATGAAAGGTTTTGCATTTGAGGATACTTCCTCGATACCCATAGTTATGACATCTGGTTGTTGAAGAAGCAAGGAATTCCTTTCCGCACGATTTAGAAAAAAGGTGAACCTGATAGTTGTGCAGCACTTTAAATCAGGAAAGAGAAGGAAAAGCAAAAAGAAAGAAAAAAAAAAAGGCAACCTTCAAATTAGACATACATGTAAACAACAAAATTTGGAGGAAAAAAAAAAGAACAATCTCTCATGTGTGAGAATCAAGAACACGAGAAATGAAAAGAAAAAGAAAAGAAGAAAAATGGATTCCCCTCAACACAAAATACCAGTCATTCTGAAAATATTAAGGAAGTGTAACTTTGTTCCTACCCGCAAGACTGACTAATAAAACAATAATTTTCAATAAAAGTTTCCAACTTATGTAAATACTTGAGTATCAACTAAATTTTTTTCTTGTTTCTTTCTATTTTCACTATGTATATCTTTCCTAAAAATTCCGACTATAGAACACTCAGCACATTTATCTTTACAGTTTTATTGAGATAATGAATAGCAATACTTTTTGATTATGAAAAATACCGTAATATACAAAGGAAAAAGAACATGAGTCAGTAGAATATACCCTGTTCCAAGAAGCAATGCCCCAACGACTATCTTTGGCAGATGTTGCCTAGCAGTCATAACAAAACCTTGAAAAGCTGAAGCTGGCGTAGCTTCAGCCCCATCTGCTGGGAAAGAGAAAAATGATGCAGAAAAGAAACGAGAAGATTTGTTTGCTTTTGGGGTACTAGGAGGTGCAGAAGTGTCTTTAGAGAAATCCTTCTGAGATTCCTGCTTCTTCGACTGCACTACATTCTTTGACTTCTCCGCTTCAGGTTCCATATCAACTTCAACTTCTTTACGAGATTCAACAACCTTTATTTTCCCATTCTCTTGGCCAGGCAAATCATCAGAAATATTTGACTCTTCAAAAGTCTGCGCAGATACATCGGATACGTGATCCAATGACATAAGAGCTCCCAATGGCATATCACTACTCAATCCTCCTTCAATTTCTTTATCAACACTAACATCGCTAGTAATGACTTCCCCACTCACCTTAATTATCTCATCAATCACTTCGTCCTTTAAACTCGGTTCTTGAGAAGATGGTACAAGTTTTGAAGAGTCCAATATATCCCCGTTTGAGCCTGAAAAAACTTTCTCTGCTCTCTGTAAAGCAATTTCCGCATCATTAACATGTTGTGCAGCTTCAAGTTCAAAAGCAACAGCCTGTTCAGCAAGAAGCATTACGTTTCCGACATCCTCCTCAGCTTTCAAAGAGCTCATTTGTGCTTTCTCTGCAATCTCAGTCAACTTATCTACCTCATTTTGCAACCCTTCCTTAAGGCTCAGCACCCGCCGCAACTCTGTTTCAGATTTCAACAAAGTAACACGAGAGTCCTTAATCTCATCCTGAGCAAGTAAAACTTCTTCCTCCTCATCTTCAAACGGGTCAAAACCCTCAATCGTTCTTTCATCTCCCTCGTTGCTCTCTACAGAAGATGTTGGAGAAACTACTGTTCTTTTTTTGTTATCTAAAGCTTCAAGAGCCAACTCGAGTCTTGCTTCAGCCATCGATACCGCCATAGTTGCTTTCTGTACAGCTTCTTTGGCTACATTTTCTTCCGCAACAACATTTTGAATCGCATTAAGTGCTGATGTTACATCAGTCCAAGCATTTGCAGCTTCATCTTTCAAAGCAATGGCAGCTTCTGATATCTTTTGAGCCTTCTCCTCAAACATCCTACTATTCCTTTCAGCAATTCCCAATTCCTTTATCGCCTTCTGCAACAAGTCTCTCAGGTCCTCCAAACTAGTTTTATCCCCTTCTACAGAACTATCTAAATCTCCATCAGAAATAGATGCACTTATAAAACTTTCGTCACCCGAGTTCCCCTTCTCCTTCTCATCACTATCATTCCCAGTTAACTCATCCCCATCAACAAAAGCTAAAGAATCACTACTATCACACTGAATCCGCCCTAATAAATTCCTTGACATCTTCACCACATTACTCGAATTCCCATTCCTTAAAGGCTTTGCCCATAACAAACTATTATCTCGAACTATAGATTTATTACTTATCTTCTTCTTCAAAGAAGAATCTAAACACATTCTCGATTTTCCAATACAACCATAATCAAAACTCTTACATCGAAATCTCAGTCGTGAACTATTTGTAAAATTAGATTTCCATGTAATTGACTTATCAATACACAAATAAGGTTGCCCGAAACTACATGCAGCTATATCCATCTTCCTCTATCTAGATAACAAATTTCTCAAATACCAAATCCCCCTAACTTCACTAATTCATCGATACTATTACCATTTCATCAAAAATAAACAACAAATATTTGAAAAAATGAAATCAAACAACGAACAAGAAAAAATGAAATCAAATACCGAGTGAACTTTTTTTGGTTTGTTATACAGTGATGAATATGATATGATATTCACTATGTAAAGTAGTTGATAGAGTTCGTTACTGACAGTGATGGCAGTAGCGGCAGTCAGTATTAAAACCAGAAAACCACCATGAAAGTGACGAAAGTCGAGAGAGGAAGTTGTTTGGATACCAGAAATACTGATCAAAACAAAGAGAGTATCTCTCTGAGAAGGTTCAGAATTTGAATAGAGAATATCCAATGGCGGATTTTGAGGCAATTAGGGCAAATGAGAAAAGAAAAATCCAGGTAAAACAAAGAACAACCAATGAAAAAGAATCACGTGACTTTCCGTTTTATATTTTCGGCTCACGTGTCCAAACCCTGAGGGCAAAAAGCAAAACGACAAATAAGGATGGGGAGTATTGTGTAAGGATCATATTTTAAATAAAATCCTTTTAGTATTATTTTGTAAGGTTTAGGTCCTTGTATTGTAAGGGTTTTTGTGGTTAAGGGCTTTTTCTTGACTGTAAATATCATGGACGCAGCTATACGACAGAGCTATACACGGCTGGATATTCGACTAACAACTCTTTTATATACTCAAGCGTCTACCAAATAGGGTCAGGTTCCGTATGTTCAAGTTCAGCCCTATGTGCGGACGAAGGGCCATTTTCCCATTATTGTCAACTGCTAACCTCACTCTCGCGCATTACAGACGAAAATTATAAAAACATTTCTCCAGGGGACCGGGGTTTTTGCACCCATAAATATAACTTGTCTACTTATTTTTTCCCCCTAGCAGGTAAGTTACGTCAGGTGGTCTAGATTGAATTCAGACCTTTGGGAACTGGCTCTAAAAGTAGAGGATCCTTGTAAGCTTTGTCCGGAAATGCTGGACCATATCTTAGAATAAAAAAATGGAGCACAAATCTAACTCTTTTAAAATCCTAAGCTCATAAGACTCCACGTTGAACGGTGACCCTCACCCACTCACATAATTGTTCCGTTTCACTTTTTCTCAGAGAGAAAAAAAAGGAATTCCCACACAAATTTCGCCCACAAAACATAAAACCAAAAAAAATACATACCAAACCCTAAGAACCAGTTTTCTGTTTCGCTCACAAAACATAAAAAAAAAAAAAAAATCTAAGAACAAACACTAGGATATGCTTTGTTCATGGGATAATGATGATACAAAGAAAAGAAAAACAACTAGCCAGGGGACAAAGGAATCAAGCCGAACGAAACATAGGTTAGGGTTTCGCTGCTTTGTTTTGATTTTTGAAACTCTAATCTCTTGATTTATGATCATACGGGCTTGGTTAAGAATCTGGTGGTCGACTAGGGTTTCGCTGCTTTGTTTTGATTTTGAAACTCTAATCTCTTGATTTATGATCATACGAGCTTGGTTAAGAATCTGGTGGTCGACAATCGTTCGGACTTTAGAAAAGTTATCGCGGTTCTACTTCTCTATGTTTTATAAGCACTTAGAAAACCCTAATTTATGTTTTCCGAAGCGGAGCTTTTCCTTTATTTTTTTGGTTGTTGGTATTGGTTTCTTTTACAGATTTTGGTACGGTTCATGGATATGAACACTTAAAAAAATGATTGGAACAGTAATTACGTAAACCCTAATTTATGTTCTACAATCACAGCAACCTTTTACGTAAACCCTAATTTATATTCCATGTGCAGTTGAGATGAACAAAATTGGATCAAGTAGAAAATGTAAAGGGTGGTGCAAGTGCGGGAAATTAGTTAGACTTGATCAAGGTTGAAGGATGAACTCTGTGGCGCTATCAAACTTGAAGTCCATGGAAAAATACTGGGGAAAAGACCACATAAACTTTGTTTTCCGAAAATAATAATAGATGCATTCTTAGGGATTACAGGTATTCAAGGTAAGATAATGGATGAAGAAGATTTAGTTGTTTGTTATTTGTTTTGTTATAGTTGTTTTTATTTCGTTTTATTTTGGATTTTTCTGTTGGTGAACCCTAACCCTTTTGTCCGTGTCTCTTTGATTCTCTGAGTCTATAAACAGTACAAAGAAGTGAGGCGCATAGCTTAGGCTTAGGAAGGTACGATTTTTCGTCACATGTCCTAATTTTTTTTGATTGAAATCACTTTGTTTTTTATTTTGCGGGTTAAGGGTTACTCCGACTAAGCTGATTTTTTTTTCCAACAAAATTAGTCGCTTAGGTGTGGTGTGGTACTTATGTTGACGTGTTGTTTTTTTATGGTTTCAATTTATGCAGCACTTTGATATCTCATATTAGTTGATGCACACGAAAGGAATAGTCTAATTATATGTGTATGGATTTTAATATACGGGTGACAACACTAGACATTTAATATAGGTTACAATTAAAGAGAACAAAAAGTCAATATAGAGTTTGGGTCGAGACGTTGAAATAACATGATCAAGTGTGCATCATTTACCTGTGCTAGATTTCAAGTTCCATCAACAGTCTGATCCTTAGGCGTATATAAATTATAAAGCTTGGCAAGTCAGGAAAATGGGTTTGCTGATTAAGAGATCAAAAATAAATGTTTAGTTTAATTTTTCATCTTCTAATAAGTCATAATTTGGTGATTTGCAAAACTTGGAGCTGAATTGATGATTACAAAGCCAATTGAAAGGAAATGCTTTGACCATAGATCCAAATGCCTTGATCAGTATTCTATTTTTCTTATTTATAAGGAATCATAATTTTATCATAATATTCATGTCATTCGTAGTTTGTATGGGTTTAACTCATTAACATGTCCAGCGTATTGACGACTGCAAAGTGCTTCTAAGACTCATGAGCCTACCTGTAATTCAGTTGGCTTTATAGATTTTCATTGCTTATGTGCTTAGGGATTTACAATATGCTTTGCACAAACAAATCTTTGTAACTCTGTTCATAGTTTTGTTGGATGGATTTTTCTGATTTATTCTTGCTTCAGCATATGCTTCACTCTGCTTCGCTCTACTTCTAATTTTTTTTTGGTATGCTGCACTATTCGAGAGTGTTAAGGTATGTATTTTTGGATGGGTTTAATCACGAGAAATTATGTTGTTTTTCTTATTCCTTCAATTTTCTGTTGACATTAATATTTTTTTCATACACCTTAATTTTTAATCTAGATTTTCATATTATTATTCCAGGTCGTCAACAACAGTCACCAAGTTCAAGACCTGATGCGGTACTCCCTCTTTGTCTCTGTTTCTATCTGAGATCAAAATTTTGTTTTAGGTTTTTCTTTTTTCTTTATGTTCTCTAACTACGTTTTTCTTCTTCTTCTACGATCGCATAGAAAGTGTGTCCGACAACTCCAGCGATCAATCCCAATGAGGGCAATTTTTTTCTATCGCTTTGTAACTCAATGGCAGACATATCATCACAACTATAGGAAGATATGTGTACTGTCATTTTTGTTTTCCATTTTGACTTTGCCTTTTTCGTTTTTATGATTGTCTGATGCTTCTAGATTATGCTTTACCAAGGATATACTAAAAAAAGAACACCTTCACAAAAACAAGTAGCAATTCAGTGTGAGTCTAAAGTATGCATATGGATTTACAAATTTTTTATTATCTTTTAGTAAGGCAATACTAATATCGTTTTTTTTTTTGCTCGGTAAATAGAATTACATTAAGGAACACTAATATCGTCGTCATCAGTCTTCTATGAAATGCATCAGTTTGCAACGATGCATTTGGTTAATTATCCTTTTTTTAACTTTCCTCCTGGTAATTTTATGTCTCTCATTATTTTCTTCATGCACTTTTTTCTTTGTATTCAATTTTAACGAGGACTGTTTTCATAGTCTTTTTGTCTTCTATCTGTTTACGTTGCTTCTAGCATCTTTCATTCTTGACATGGCTGAAAGTTTGATTCGTGATATTAAATGTAATTATTATGAGAAGTTCCACGACTTGGTTCGTAATGCTACCTTGGGCAGTATAAAAGCATGGTTTCATCGGGGATAGGCTAGATTTGAAAAATAACGCCGCAAGAAAGTAACAATTTGGTAAGAGTCAAAGATTGACATGGATCAGCAATTTTCTTTATTATAGTTTAATTATCTTTTGTTGGTATTCCACTACACTTTTTTGCCTTTTTCTGGGGGGCTTGGTTTGTTTCACATTTCAACCTTAGTTTTGTACTCTGTAAGTGCGCTAATTGGATCCTATCTCTGCCACTACCACAGACAGGTTGGCGGAAGTTATGTTCTTGGTACTCCCAAAAGAATTATAAGCATGCATCGGGATGGGGAGAGGCGTAGCCGAGCCAAGCATGCACTGGCATGGGGCGAGGCGAAACCGAGCCACACCAAATCAAAAATTATAAGTTGGGATGGGGCGAAGCTGAGCCAAACATGCATCAGGACGGGGCGAGGCGAAGCCGAGCCACGCCAAATCAAATATCCTAAGCATGCATCGGGACGGGGCGAGGCGAAGCCGAGCCAAGCATGCATCGGTATGGGGAGAGGCGAAGCTTTCCAAGCATGCATTGGGATGGGGAGAGGCGAAGCTGAGCCAAGCATGCATCAGGACGGGGCGAGGCGAGGCGAAACCGGGTGACACCAAATCAAAAGTATGGTTAAAAGAAACTGGGAAAACTACTATAGAATGCATCGCGACGGGAGGGGGTGAGCCCAGTGACACCAAATCAAAAATGCACGATGGGGTGAGGCGAAGCCACATCTCACCAAAACAAAAATATGGTTAAAAGAAATTAACTCCTATAGAATACTATGGAATAAAGTTTTAGTTTTTAGTCAACCCTAATAAGTTACGTTGTCTACATTATAATTTAGATGATTCACTCCCAAGTTCCTTCTTATTTCAATGTGTAGGAAAGCATGGTAGAAGCTATTACTGGCATGTGAATGATATTCATTTGTTCTTATCAAAAATATGATTAAAAAAAAGAAAAAAAATGCCCGGGCGTAGCACGGGCACAAAATCTAGTTGATATTTATTTTCCCTAACTTATTTAGTCGGGAGGGGAAAAAATGTCTAGTGCGACAATTCACCCTCCTATTCATTTTTACCAAATTGACAACCCAAGCAAAACCCAAAAACTTCATTCATCAAAGCTTGTTCACTAAAGCCCAAGAAAGCCCCGGTCATCTACTAGCAACAAATTAAGAGACCTGTTTTGAGGCATACGGGAATTTTTTGAGGCATAGTCAAATTTTGAGCCGAACATATGTTTTTCCTAGGTTCGGCTGGTAACTCATAGGTTTGGCTGATAACTTTTCAGCCGAACCTATGCAAAAGTATGCCTCAAAACAGGTTTCCTAATCAATCTTTTCTCCTCCGTAAGGCTAACCCAATCTACTGTATCGGAGTAAGATAATCCTTATTGCACCCGAATTCCATCGTAGACAAACCAAAATGAATATATTATAGTGGGATTGTCGAGGAATAAATAACCCAACAATAATTGAACATTTGAAGCGCTAATTTCCTTAGCCAAACCTGACATCCTCTTCCTATCTGAAAATCTAGTCAATGAATGGCATATGTCGGGACTTGCTCAAGTCCTTCAATTCCAAAACCTAACCGCAATTCCCAAGATTGGTAGAAGAGGGGGACTCTGTCTCATGTGAAACAACCTTGACATTCAGGTTCTGCTCCAATCCCAAAATTACGTCCACGTCCTCCTTATTCCCCCCCTGCTCCAGGGCAACCATGGCCCTGCGCCGGACTTTACGGCCCTCCACACCCAAACGCTAGAATCGACTTATGGCAAGATTTAGCATCAAAAATTCAACCTCGTAGGTGGTAATAGGTGACTTTGATAAGGAAACAGACCAATCGGAAGAGAAAAAAAAAGGTCACATATGGTCAAGCTCAACCATTCCTCACAATGATAGATCAAAAGAGATTCATCATTTTAGGCTTCCGTTGAAATCCTTACACTTGGAAAAAAAAACAATTAGCAAGGTCAAAACAACATAACCAACTCGCATTAGTTGGCCAGGGGTCGGACTCCCAATCTATAGGTTGCGGGTTCAATTCCCGCTCTGATCGTATAAAAAAAAAAAGGTCAAGACAACATCATGGAAAGATTAGATGTAGCACTTGCAACTCCTCATTAGCGTACCGCCAATCCTCATGCAATAGTCACGCATCTCCCACAGACTGTTTCTGATCATGTCCCCATCCTCACATCAAAACAGTGGACTGGCAAGGACAAAAGAAATTACAAGTTAACTGGCGAGGACAAAAAAACTACAAGCTCAAGCATATGTGGCTAGCTCAAACAAATTTTCGAATCAGCATGGACTCAGCCGAATGACTCAGATCCTTATGGACTGGAATAAAGAGGCTTTCGGTGATCTATGAACTTGATTAAAAAATCGACAACACAAATTCAAAGGGATCAACATCAGTGTTATTAGACAAGGAGAAGACCTGGATTACTAGCTAACTCAAGAAAAAAAACTTGGGAGTCAACACATTCACTTACTCTAATTCCAAGCCACATATTGGAAACAAATATCCAGAATACAATAGCTTCAATTAGGAGACAATAACACAACGTTCTTCCACAAAAGCAACCATCCACCACAATCGCAATAACATACAATTGCAGGATCCGCAAGACAATTGGGTCAGTGATAACTGATGACTGATAAGGATCAGGTAATTCATATCATCCTCAACCATTTCATTAATAAATACACAACTACCTGTATAATAATAGATAAGGAGCCATTTGCAGATTTCACACCAAGATTGACGTCAACACAATGTGGCATGCTATCGAAGGAAGTAACTACAATGAAAATCAAACAAGCTTTGTTCTCCATAAATTCTGTAAATGTTCTTGAGGCTGATGGCTATACCAGTAAGTTTTTCAAAGTATTATGGGGAACTACACAAAATCAACTAATAACCATGGTGCGAAGCTTTTTTAGTTCGCTAAATATTCAGTTCCTCATAAATCACACAAACATTACACTAATTCCAAAAGTGGACAACCCGACAAAAGCATCCCAATTCAGACCTATTAGTCTCTGCAATGTCACTTAAGAAGTGATATCAAAAATCCTAGTCGACCGTATAAAACTCCTTCTACCATTCTTAATAAGTCCATATCAAAGTACCTTTGTTCCACAAAAATCAATGCATGATAATATAACAATTGGGAGAACTATTCCCTCACATCAGAACCTCAATAATCACCAAAGATCCAAAAATAACACTGAAACTAGATATTGAAAAGGCTTGTGATAGTCTCGACCGAGGTTCATCAAAAAAATATTTTCCAAACTGGATTTTACAACCATATTTGTGAATTATATCATGATATGTAATGTAGAACTCGTTAAGAAGAATGCAATACGGAGATTGCAGATGATACAAAGAGACGAAAGAGATACGAATAAGATGAAATTGATAAAGAGATTTAGAAAAGATAAAAGAGAATTCGTATAAACGAATAATAAGATTGATAATAATAATGTTTGATAAAAGATTGTATCTCCTAAACAAGAAGGCTTAGCCTTTATATAGGTTCTACAAGAACCGACTAAAAGAAAGAAAAGGAAATTATAACTAAACTAGGAAAGTAAAAGACTTGCAAAGCAAGTAAACGAGAAAAAGTTGATTACAGAATGGGATCAACTTATCATAGTTGCTTCAGAAGAATGGAGGAAACTAGTCACAGTTGTTTCAGTCGAAAGGGATCAACTTGTCATAGTTGATGCTGTCTTGAAGCAGAGGATGTCCTACATTAGTCCCCCTTCTTGAAAGAAACTCGCCCTCGAGTTGGCTAATAAGAAGAACTTCATTCTATCCATATATTGTTTTAGGCCTCGAGTTGTCATCACAGAATATGAATTCTTTTTCTCCATGGAAGTAGCAGATTCTACGCTTACCGGCTTACCGCGATTGAACACAGAACTCATAGCTCTAGAGATCATAAACCGAAACATCCAAGAAATGTGTCTCAAAGCATGATAGAAGTTGTGCTTAAGTCTCCCACGATCAAGGACAAAAGTCACGTCACTAGCATTTGTAATAAGAAACATGCCAGCAACGACTTCCACGAGTATGTCAATTGACTCGTTCCTTCTCTGATCCAAAAATACTTCTTCGATTGCGGTATCAACATTTTTGTTTTGAAATAATGTCCACCAACCAAGTCTTCTATCTTCTACGTATCGTCTAGCGTCCACGGTGTTGTCTAAAATAGTCGCAAGCAGCGATGCAGAAGTAGGTGGAGAAAAGAATATGGAATAAATTACGTCAAGGAACCATTCCACGTCTTTACTAACAGTTCCAAGAGCACTTATATTGTGTCCACCAAAACAAGTTATTGCATCAAACATGTTAAAAGAAATGTTCCAAGCTGATTTTATCGGGTCCATGGTGATCAGTGGACCAACATCGCTCCTGGCAGATATAACATGTCCACACCTTACCTTAACATGAAGATAATCGTTGATGGTGTTCAGTATGCATAGCAATTCATCTCCGTATGATTCAATGATTATTACCAGCCGAGCAAACATGAATACAACACGTCCATTCTTGAATTTTGGAACAATTAATCCCATCTCCTCATTAGAAATGTAATCAGGGAAAACAATATGTTCACTACTTCTCGGAAAATTCATGACTGGTGCGCACTTAAAATCCACTACTGTTTCAATAGGTAGACCACTTCTGTTAACTTTATCACAGTCTTTCCTATGTCTGCTCGCATAAAAATTTGAGACTAGTGCAACAACTACTCCAATAATCACCCCAAATATAAATCCAATCGATATACTCTTGTTCCATCTTCGATTTGGAAACTTTGCTTGCATCCTTAATATCTTGTAGACCTCGACCAAATCTGATGCCATAAGAAAAAACGAGATGGTAATCATTTCAACCAAACTGGATGCACCTCCTAGTAAAATGTTCTCTTTGACGTTTTATGTCAAGCTTGGTACTTCTACAAGAACTCCAGGAACATTCTCCCACTCATCAAAAAGACCATAGTTCTCGCATGAAAGCGAAACAAATGTAACTTGCCTCTTTCATAGTAATTAAAGAAGTAAATCGGCAAGCTAAAATGAGCAGAACCGTTTGATTGTTTCCGATCTTCAAAAATAGAAAATCACCAAGTTTATCGGCAGGATAAAATTCTAATTCTTTTGTAAACCTGAACTGTAGATACCATAATCTCCACCATACACGTGGCGACCATCAACAACTGAAGAAGGATAATATGAAGCAGCACAGTGTACCATATCAAGCCCAAGACTGCTTCAGTGTGACGCCAAGGTCACTTTAGTAATGAACCAAACATCCCTCCCCTTTATAAGCAGATGCGATTAGGTTTAGAGGGGGAGGGGGCTTCGGCTTTCTCTCTCTACCTCTCTGAACTTCATCAATGGAGTTTTTCTTCATACCAGATGTAACAGATCTAATACTTAATAAACTATCCCATTAGCCCCGTGGATGTAGACAATCCGTCGAACCACGTATATTTCTGTGTTAATTTCTATTTTATTTTACTGCACTTAAGCTTGTTCATGATTTGATTTCGTATCTTGTTTTTAATTATTACTTTATCATGTGTTTCAATTGGTTGTGCAACCAAATTAAGGGTGTTCACAATTTGGCGCTAGAATCAGGCTATGGGTAAAGAATTTATTCTACCTGTGTTTTTAGTTTCTTAAGCATTCTGCTATTATTCCGAAATTAATTTATTTCTATCATCTGAAATTTCATTGAATCGTTGTTTTCAGACGGAAAGTTTGTTTGGCTATCATCAAAATCCAACGTTTACCATCTGAAAACCATCATTATTATTTTTTCAGTATTTTATCAATTTTCTAAAAAGATTTTCAATTATAAAACCCATTTTTATCCATTTCTTTGAGAGTTCAGTCAAGACTCTTCGTTGCTTAATTTTTCCCTTCGTTTTACTTTTGCCGGTGCACTATAAAATGGGTATTGTTATACCATCGTTTCCTTTGATATTAGCTTTCAAAAGAACGATTTCACAGTTACTTAACACTTTGTCTTACCATTGCTAGATCAAGCCTTGATCCACCTTTCAACTGTTTGAAAAAATGATTCAATTGTAACTCAAAATCTGTTTGTGAAAAGATTACAATGAAACCATTATTTGAACTGGTTTTTTATGGGTAATTTTAAGGCAGGTCTGTTGGTCTACAACCCAATACTCTTCATTCCTAGTTGGTGTGAACGGATTTTTTATGAACTAATTGATCTTTGCCGGAATATGCACCGGATTTGTTATTTTTATTGCATCCATTCTGTCTCCCTTCATTTCTTGCTTTATTTTTAAAAGAACAGAAAATGAAAGTTTCTGCATTTTTCCGGATTTAGCATTGGTTAGCCCAAGCTCTTCGTTTCGAATATAGAATTCTATTATTTTCTTTCAAAACTTTAAGATATTATTAGTTAAACCACTGTATTTTCTCTGACAAACTACTTTATCATGTCTTATCTTACTGATGTCCTAGTCTTTATGAATTAATCTGACAAGTTTTGTAAGGTCTGACAAACAAGTTTTCAATTAATCTTGTCTCTACTTCACACCAAAACGAGGCAAGCTCTCAACGATGTTGTAAAGACTCCTCGTAACCACAACAGTAGGTGGTCAAGACGATGAGATGCTACATATATGTAGCTCAGTTCCTCCAGTAGACGATGATGGCAGGATCGAAGTCCAAGGCCAGAGTTCACTCAAGTGGACGATGAAGTACAAAGTCCACTAGAGGACGAAGCCATGCAGCGATGAGCAAAGTCCAATGCCAAAGCTCTGCTAACGAAGACCTGCACGATGATGTATTCGGACCAACCAAAAGTGGCAATACAGCCAGCTCAAATCGTAACGACGGAGGAATAAGAAACCCACTACCTCTAAAGAGAGGAGTAATAGCTGGGTAGTATGACTATCTTCGTTCCCTCATGCTCATCGGTCACTCGAAGTACAAAGCTATCGATGAGGCAAAGCCTTACAACGATGATTCAAAATCCGAGAGGAGGACTGATACCCGCACACTACGACAACCCTGATGACAAGGAAGATTCCAGTCTTCCCACAACAATCCGAAGTATCTCCACGATGATTCATAGCCCAAAAATGATGAGCACATGCAGCGGTTCTGGGACTCGAAGTCTTTGTCTCTATGAATATGAGGCACATGCAGCTCAGCTCAAGTTCAAGAAAGCTGTTTCACAACAATCCGAAGATACAAAGCCCCTTGATTAATCCAAAGGTGGTTTCATGTCACTGGTGTGACATGAATGATGCAGCTCCAAATATCCATTCCAACAACCGTACAGCTCCAATAATTTCTATTCGTTATCATTGCTCACCTGGTGCTCATACTATAGGCACGATGCTACAAGGTTGATGTAATGACCAATTGATCGACGAAATCCATCATTGTAGTCTCTGCTACTATAGTGATGTGCTTGCCGCAAAGAATTCGTTGAAGCAATCCTAAAGCTATTGGATGTTACCGTTGTTGCAAAGATATTGCGGCCCTAAACGAAGTCCCTCCGCGGATACAAGAATGGGGCAATGTCGTGAAAGCGTGTCCATGCAAGCTGAGAAAAACGAGGCACAGTTGCTGAGATTTTTTTTGCTATGGCAAACATGCCGCTGACGATGTTATGTGGTAAAGAGGGAAGGCTGAAGAGCCTTCGTTCTCCATCTAACTTCTATTCTTTGGAAAATTGTACAAAGTACGATGTAGAAAATGCGAAGACAGTTTTCCCTCTAACTTCAACTGACGCCACAGTCAGAGGAAAAGTGGCAAATTGTATGTGTATTCTTTTGGCGAATAAATTGTATGACGACGAAGTAGTTACTCCGGTGTTCTTTTGGTATACTTCTATTCTTTGGCGAATTTTGCAAGGATATATCAATAACCCGAAGGACCAAACCAATGAAGGTGATGCAATGCTTTGATACGATGCAACACCAGACAAAGATCCAAGGTCCGATGACAGCCGGAATCTTCCACGAGGTCCAGAGTCCAGTGATGAAAAGTTACAGGTGACGATGGTGCAGAGCTTGATTCAAAGCCCAGTTGATCCGGGGATGCAGTCCATCACTCCACATACTTCTTACATGTTTTTCAACACAATTCACAATGACGGAGCATGGTCCGTCCGCTGCCCAGCTCAACTACGAAGATTCAAGAAACCCTAAGATCTAAGCTCCGCAGTCCTAGTGAGGGGATTACGACAAGATTTTCCGTTCATCTCTTTGCACGTATACGACCAACAACCAAGTATCTTCGGAGGTGCAGCGAAGATAAAAATCTGTTCCTCCAACCCTACGATAAAAGGTTCACAAAACTACTGTCCAGTTTAAACAAAAGATCAAGCAACAGTCTTTTACAAAGACTCCGAGTATAAAATTGGCAGTATCAGAAGTACACTACCAAGATTCTTTTACAAAGACTCAAAGCTTTCATGCCGACGAAGATGCAAAGCCATGTCACGAAGGGGAATGGCTGACGAAGAAGCTCTGCCATGTCACGAGGATGCATGGCGGACGACCATGCAAAGCGATGTCACGAAGGGGCATGGCCGACGTTTATGACAAGCCATGACAAATATCGCTGCTTGGTCTAAGCCGTAATAGACTTATCTTCGATAGATAACCTGTTGAGGGAAGGACTACTCTACGGCTCACATTATTGGCATGGTCAAGTAATCCAAAGCTCAGAGCTCACCTTCAGCCAACGTGCAAATTACGATGCCAACGATCAAAGTACCCAGAGTTTGGTTCCGCTGGATCGAAGTACAACACGAAGGTGCAAAGCCCAGTGGAGAAGGTGCAAAGTAAATAAAAACTCAAAACTGAAGTACCAATGTTGATGTCCAGTTCAAGCTTAAAGATGAGACAAGAACAAAATGGACGAATCCCAGGGAAGCATAGCTCAAGATATTGTAGATTCCGGTGAGGATGATCTCCAAAGACCGATGAGCCAAAGTCTTGCATGGACGATGATCCCCGAAAACGACGATGTCAAACCCGAAGATAAAGCTTTTCACTTTCGTTTCTCCACTCCAATGATGTAACTCCCATTTGTGCTAGGATGCCAAAGTTCAGTTGTGAAGTAGTTTGAAGCTCGCACCCCCATGAATGCGAAGCACTTGCAGTAGCTCAAGTTCAAAGACACACGATCAGTGGGGCAACAAAGTTCGAAGAATCAAACGACAAGATTCAGTACCTGCCCTAAGCAACAATGATGATGGCTTACCTCCAGACACAACCAACGTCTCGGAAGTCAATTAAAAGATATGGGAAGACGAAACAGTTCAGTTCAAAGGCCATACCAGTAGCAGAAGCAGCAGCCACGCCATGCGGCAAACCTCATTCAATGTATCAGCAAAGATTTTGCAAGAACAAATACTTTTGCTTCCACGAGCTTCAACAATCAACTTCTGAAACCAAAAGGGGGCATACATACATCACACCTAACTACAGAGTTTGCAAATACTGAATACTCCTTACATTCCTTACATTTTATTTATACTGGCATACATTATCACGCACACATCACACATTTCGCGTAACTTGGTAGGCTCCAACAATGAAGCTTCTCCAATTCATCGAAGAGCTCAGGTGAGGAAGGTCCAAACAACAAAGGCTTTGCTCCAACAACGAAGGACCTGTTGACGAGGACTCCAACAACGAAGACCCTGTTGACGAAGGCTCCAACAACGAAGCTTCTGCTATTCATCGAAGACTCAGGTGAGGAAGGTCCAAACAACAAAGGCTTTGCTCCAACAACGAAGGACCTGTTGACGAGGACTCCAACAACGAAGGCCCTGTTGACGAAGCCTTAAAACACGAAGCCTTATAACACGAAGCTAAGGACAAAGCTTCAAAACACGAAGCTTCAAAACACGAAGCCTTATAACACGAAGCTAAGGACGAAGCTTCAAAACACGAAGCTTCAAAACACGAAGCCTTATAACACGAAGCCTTAAAACCCACACGAAGCTTCAAAACACGAAGCTAAGGACGAAGCCTTAAAACACGAAGCCTTATAACACGAAGCTAAGGACGAAGCTTCAAAACACGAGCTTCAAAACACGAAGCCTTATAACACGAAGCTAAGGACGAAGATTCAAAACACGAAGCCTTAAAACACGAAGCCTTAAAACACGAAGCCTTAAAACACGAAGCTTCAAAACACGAAGCTAAGGACGAAGCTTCAAAACACGAAGCTTCAAAATACGAAGCTGATGAAAAAACCTTTAAATTACGAAGCGAATGACGAAAGCTTTGTATCAGTACGATGGACTTGCCTTAAACTAAGCATCAATGCTTAGTATGATGATATGAGAGCTGATGCTTCATTCTTTATAAGAATGATTCTTATACTTCCGTTAGTACGCAAAGTACGAACCTCGTTCATACGCAAAATGGGATGCCATCGATGGCACCATTACGATGCCATAAAGATGCCAATTCTAACGACGAAGCACGAGTCTGATGTACCTGCGTTCCCCCACTCCAACGATGGTGTACCTACGGTTTCTTCCCAGCTTCGATCTTCATTCCAATAACGATGCTGAAAGCAAACTTGAGAAGAGTTCTCCCGGCGCTCAGCTCTGCCCTATGATGCATACAGACTGTACTCCGATGACGCCACTCGGACAAGGAGAGCTAGAGAATCTGCAATGACAACAAGGCGGTTGTTGTGATGATGTATTTTCACATGATTTATGATAAGGGTCTCTTCAGCATCTCATTTTGCGTTATTTCAAGTATCCAAAGACTAACAATGAGCCAAAGGCTCACAACTATGATCCAGAATATGATGGTCGAGCAGGACGGTCAATGTTTACGGAGCAATCTCCCTGAACTTCATATCTTCATGAATGAAGATATCCCTTAAAAAAGAGAGATATGATCTTCGTGAATGAAGATATCTCTTACCACAGAGATAGGAAGATATCTCTTTTGCATTCACGATGATCCAAAATCCGGTGGGGATGCCCCAAAGACATCAACGATGCATAATCCAATGGAGAGTGCAAATCTTTGCAACGACGATTCGAAGACAAAGGCGTCTGTACAATAAATGAGAAGTAGCGCAGACATGATGCTTGCCGAAGACGACGATTATTGCTCCAGACACCGCACTAGTTAACTACTGAGAAGCATAAGAAACTTGGCCAATATGGTGTCAGCCCCACTCCGAAAATATAGCTTCGGTGAAATTCCGATGATGCATGATGATGACAATACAATTCCCTACAAGCTCCTAAAGTGTCCTTGGGGTTTAATAATTTTAACCCAATCAATAAACAAAGGTCAATCTCGAGGTCTTTTTGGCGGTTTTCAAGTTGCTAATTGAAATTAAATAATTTCATAATGTTGGTATTACTAACGAGTATCTTGAAGCACAAGAAATAAAATAATTTCTTGTCATGGACCGATCCTAAAACGAGCGGGTAATACAATATGAGATTAAATATCTCACGTGGATACCAAGTAAACAAGCCTTCTACTGTAACCTCGAAACTTTTTTCATTCAAACATGCCCGACGGCAATACACGCAGAAGCATGTGCTGGTTGTTACAGATCTCCAGCAAATCAGGATTTTGTCAACTGCAATAGAGAAAAGGTGACAGCAACGGAGAAGTTAATAAATTCTTTGTCGGGGCAATCATTTCAAAAGCACAGTTCAAGGGGCAGCTCAAATTCGACAGCCAAAGCATCCTACGTTAGATCAGATACTTTTGCTTTCGCAAGCTTTAAGAACCACCTTCCGAAACCAAAAGGGAGCATACACACAACTAAAGAGTTTGCAAATATTCAGACTCCTTGCATCTTGTTTATATTAGCATACATTGTTATATGCATTTGATACATTTCAATTCGGAATAATGCATACATTTCCATAAATTGGATACGTTTTTGGATAATGGAGAACCGGGGCAAGCACCACCGGTCTCATATCTTCATACTGGGTAAAGCGTTCACACGCAATCTCTCCGGACTCCCCCATAAGCGTCTATGAGTGTACGACCAGGGGGAAGGCTTCCATAAGAAAGAGATGCCCAACATGACATGCCTTTGGCAGCTCAGCGGAACGGGTGTTTGCAAAACATTCAGTTTTACACCACGTCTCCGGGAGATTTTCAACCCCCACCGTTCGGTAATCTCCTGGCCCGAGATTGGCCAACGGGGTGACAGGTTCAAACACTCATCTTACCTCAGCGACAATCGATTTACGATTCCCCACAATGCAGGGGCAAGATCAAACCATACAAATAATTAATAAATTTGTTACTGCTCATAAGATGAATTTACCTTATTTATTATAATACAAAAAACTGATACGAAATGTCGTCCACTTACATTTTTGTGCCAGATAAATTTGAGTAATCCTACGAGGTCCTGTGACCCCAAATAATACGGTGTTGTGAAGTAAAAGTTGTCGACGCTACGATGTATAGGTTGTTGCTTCTCAACCGGCCTTACAAAGCATTTTCAACTTGAAGCATGCAACGGACAAGCACCAAGCCGGGTATTGAAAATATCAATGCCAAATACCAACAAAGAACAAGCCACAAAGAGTGCTTGTACCAGTATGATAAGAATGCAGAACCGTTCGACAAGGAGCGGCCGAAGGAAACAACAACCGAAGCATGAACGATTATGGTGAGAGGAATTTTTCTCAAGGATCGTTCACCCACAACCCTCAAGAAAAGGGGCAAATTGTAGATACCATAATCTCCACCATACACGTGGCGACCATCAACAACTGAAGAAGGATAATATGAAGCAGCACAGTGTACCATATCAAGCCCAAGACTGCTTCAGTGTGACGCCAAGGTCACTTTAGTAATGAACCAAACATCCCTCCCCTTTATAAGCAGATGCGATTAGGTTTAGAGAAGGGGGGGCTTCGGCTTTCTCTCTCTACCTCTCTGAACTTCATCAATGGAGTTTTTCTTCATACCAGATGTAACAGATCTAATACTTAATAAACTATCCCATTAGCCCCGTGGATGTAGACAATCCGTCGAACCACGTATATTGCTGTGTTAATTTCTATTTTATTTTACTGCACTTAAGCTTGTTCATGATTTGATTTCGTATCTTGTTTTTAATTATTACTTTATCATGTGTTTCAATTGGTTGTGCAACCAAATTAAGGGTGTTCACATGAACCATATACCACATGCTCGACAAACAAGCTGTCTTTTATAACTTGTATCTCTCCCGGTTTCAGAATGGGTGTTTGGGTAATCATTATTGTTCTCGAACCATGGTGCATCGTTGTGCACAAAATCAATTGCAAACACAAGAACTCTAAACAAACCTGGAAGTATCAATGTGACAGCATCACTCTTTGAGGAACTTACAAATTCAGCAAGCCAACTACATTCTGGCTGAAACTCTCCTTTACAGGCCACTTTCGTGTTTTCTAAACAGCCTCCGTACAATAAACCATACCTTTCACTAGGTACCTTTCAGAAGGTAGGATGTCAACTGTTGGTGCTAGATGTGCAGCTAACCCACTTATACCTCTTGTTGATCGTAATGAAGCATCATTCATGTAAATACTATCGTGGGCATAAACTGTCATGTTGTTTCTTAACGTCTCTACAAAATCTTCTGCCAATGATACCCTCTCAGCTTTTGAGAATATACGACCACGAAGTCTTCCAGAGTAGTTCTCAGTAGTCATATTTTGTTGAGATCGACATTCACCCTCGTAGAGACGAATATTAAGCAATGAAAAAGAACTTGCATTGATTGATTGAACATGTTCTTGTAGATGGTGGATTTTCGACAAGGGTAAAATTGTAAAACCCTAACTATTTATACTCCGGATCCGGCAATTGGATGAGTATTGAGACTCATGTCTCTCAATAAAGCATGAAAGCTCATGCCATTAAACCTCTGACTGAGAAGGCTGTCTCTCAGAGTATATGTAGATGTATAGTCTCCCAGCTGAGGCCACAACACATCTCATGAATACTGAGCAATTTCAGTAATTATTTCTGCTCCGGATCCGGCAATTGGATGAGTATTGAGACTCATGTCTCTCAATAAAGCATGAAAGCTCATGCCATAAAACCTCTGACTGAGAAGGTTGTCTCTCAGAGTATCTGTAGATGTGTAGTCTCCCAGCTGAGACCACGACACATCTCATGAATACTGAGCAATTTCAGTAATTATTTCTATATAGAATCGAAAGATTGGGCAGCTCCTAGACATCATGCCTGCTAGTATAGAGCGACAACGTCTTCAAGATGCAACAAGGTTTTCCCTGACTATATATGAGAATATGATACTCCAACAAGTTCATATTGCTCAACTCTCAGATAATTAATGCTCCTAGATAGGAAGCCCTGCTAGTATAGAGCCATCAGTTAATTATCTATAATTGCCTGAATATACAGCAATATTCTACGATTCTTCGTTATATTTCGTCACTTCAATTCGTGGTTCTTCCTGACAGAATTCCACGGGTTAGTGATAAATATTCGACGAAACAGGCATCTGAGCATCGAATAAGCCCTGACTAAAATGATGCAAGTGTACTTAGCAATAATGCACAGACCAGCATTTGAATGCGTAAACGAGCATTTCAAAAATACGAATGAACGATGAACCTATGCAAAATACGAAGGAATAATAATAATAATAATAATAATAATAAGTACCTGGACAAGTGCTAGGAGTCGCAACTTTATACCAGGGTCTGCTATTTCTGCAGCCATCACTCGCAAGAACAATAAGTACCTGGACAAGTGCACTTCACTCGGCTATGGTTTTGGGGTTCTAGCCTTTACCACTTTCGGGGAGCTTAGTCCTGATTTAACATCCTTTTTAAAGAGATTGAGAAATTGTATGGCTAGACATGATGCTAATTTTAAGATAGGCAATTCTCTTTTTCACATACTAGGAATAGTTATTCAAAAAGGTGTTGGTGCCCAGCTTGTTGCTAGGTTACCCGCCTTCCCCTGTAATAATGATTTTGATTCATAATAAAAGCCTTCGTGGCCCCTTTTATAATAAAAAAAATAAAAAAAATAATAATAATAAAATATTAGCAAAGGCGCCAGGGACTGGGCTCGCCAGCCGGCAGGTCATGCCGTGACCAGTCCACACCCAATTTTATATTTTTATCATATTTTATTATTTTTCCTGATCTCATGAAAATTCTCCCGTTCGAGCAAATCTCCTTCGATTCAAGGAAATTCTCTAATCTCATGATATTTCTTTATATCAAGAAAACAATAAAATTAGGGAAAGGTGTCGCGGGACTGAGCACCAACCGGTCGGCCATGCCCTAGCCGTGGCCGGTCCCGCACCTCACGTCCCCATTATTTTATTATTTCTCTCAAACCATGAAAATTCCCTGATTTCATGAATTTTTCCTAAAACCATGAAAATTCCCCGATTTCATGAATTTTTCCTAAAACCATGAAAATATTATAAAATTAAGAAAACTTGTGGGACCGGGCCCTAGCCGGCCGGTCATGCCCTAGCCGGTCCCACACGCCTATTATTTTGTTATTATTATTTATTTTGTTTTCCTCATTCCATGAAAACTCCCTGATTTTAACAAAATACCTTGGTTTCAACAAAACTCTTTGATTTTATGAAAATTCCATAAAATCATGAAAATTACATAAAATTGGGAAGAGTGCCCTGGGACCGTGCCCGTTGGCCGGCCGGCCATGCCTTAGCCAGTGCCGGTCCCACACTCGATCATTCCCTATTTTATTATTATTTTATTTCTCTCATCTCATGGAAGGTCCCTAATTTCATAAAACTCTCCAGTTTCATGGAATTTCCCTCAATTCAGAGAAAATACATAAAACTGGGAAAAGTGTGTGGGACCGTGACTGTCAGCCGCCCGGCCATGCCCTAGCCGTGGCCGGTCCCACACCTTGCAATTCCCTATTTTATTAATTATTTTTCATCATCTCATGTATTTTCCTAGTTTCGGCAAAACCCTGAATTCTTCATATTTTCTCAAAATGTTGCTCAAATGCGCATCGGAAAATATCAAAACTCTCAGGACTGAGACACGGACACCATGGTGACACGGGTGCATCCCCTTGACCGACCAAGGGTGACCCTGAGGCTTGAAAGTGGCCGGTCCCACATGTTTTAACTATTTTAACCTAATTTGCTCAGTTGCTCATATTAGGTTCAAACTCTTTTCAAACAATTGAGGGTTTGCTCAAACGACCATCAATTGGTCCCATGACCACCAAGTGCCGGTCTCATGATTTCTTGTTCGGTCCCTCATCTTTGCATGGATATGTTTTGTTATTTTTCGCTCACACGAGCATTATTTTAATAAATGATTAAACCAACATTTAATCATTCTTTCACCAACTGGTCCTCAAGAGACTTTGGTATTTTGCTCATTCGAGCATCTGGGCGTTACATGGTGGAGTCATCATCCCATGTAGCCGTTCGCTGCTTCGTTCTGCGGTTGATTTTCAATAAATCATCATTTCATTAAAATTAGGGTTTTGAATCCAGAACTCTGCAAAAACATGATTCTGAGCGGATTCAAATACTAATAATTTTATGTTGATCCCGTGATCAACACTTTTATTTATTATACTCGACCCAGCAGTCAGTATCTTAAACTGATATTTTATTTGGTCCTGCTATCAACAATTCATCAAACGAGCAATATTCGCTCAAACCGACAATATTTGCTCGAATTAGCAATATTTGCTCAGATTCAAGAATATTGATTCAACTATCAATATTCAACAATTCAGCAACACAGTTTGCTCATCTTAGGTAATCAACATAATAATACCTCGTCTCAGCAGACATATTTAATTCATGAGTTTCAGAACATTTGAAAATCATGTTCAACTCAACAATACATGGACTCATCGTCCCATAAAGTCAGCAACTGACCCCACAATCACGAGATATCAATCGTGTTACATGGGGGGATATTAACTAGGGTTTTGGTCTGGCGGTCTACGGCACGTGTGTTCACCCACAACGAGAATGTGAGCAAGTCGTGCAATCAGTTGGAAGAGTCAGCAAAGTAGTGGGTGGAAAATTAACCAAGTCTTCTCACGATGAGCAACTGGTTTTAACACGATTTCCCACTTCCCCACTCTCTGATTCCAGCAACTGTCACACTTCATGGGATCATGGTGTTTTCAACTCCGGCATTATAAAATGTCTCTGAATCCTGATTGAAAAGACAAGATTCGAATACTCGAACATTCGTCTAAACAAGCAATTTCTCGGCAAGTTCATACAGACAATCCTTCGTCTACACGAACTCATCGTCTGAGCAATCACTCTCAATTGAGTAAAATTCAATCATTCAGAGCGTTCTTACGCTGAATTCACAACCCACCTCCAATCTCAGATCACCATTGATCTCACACATTTCTCAGCTTCCTCCTACAGATCAACCCATCCTCTCTTATGACCGAATTGACTCTGGAACGGCCATTGTTCTTGGTTTAGGCCGGAGTCCTACGGATTGATCTCTCGAACTTAAAGCAGTCCCTTATTGCAGTGCATCTGTGTGAGGTTCAACATTTCGCTTGGTTCAAGGAGTCTCCACACGGACGTCTCCTCAATTCCGTAAAAACCAGCAAATCGTTTTTCCCCATCTACAGATTGGCGACCACAGTGGGAGATTAATCTCTCGGTTGCAATATCACGATTTCACAAGATGGTTGGTCTTAGGACTAATTCAACTGATCCAAACCCGATCCAGAATCTTTCAAATAGTAATGTTGCTCCTTCTAACATTACATCTAACGGCACAAAAGGCGGAAGGACCCCGACTCTGACAGAGTTGACTCAAATCATGGAGATTCACGCCAGGAACATGGATCTGATGAAGAATACGATGAACCACATACTCGATTTCCTCATCAAACTAACATCTGAGTTAGGCGGCATCTCCGCTTCAGAAGTCCCCACACTGGGGAATGATTTGTCACCCGACCCTCAAAGCAATAGCTTCACTACTTATGAGAAGTCGGTAGATCAGAAAGTTTCACAATTGACCGAAAATTTGTGTGAACTTTTACACTTTTCCAGGGAGCAGCGTACATACACGTTTGCCGTACTCAGCCAGATATCATCTGACGTGCAAATAACTCCACCAACCCCAACAGTTGAAGAAGTCTCCATGGTGCCTGAACATTCGATCGACAACATCACTTTTGGAGAAGAAGATCGCATGGCAAATGAATGACATAATCGGGCGTTGTACGTAACTGGTTTCATCAAAGGCACCGAATTTAGAAGGGCTCTCGTTGACACAGGCGCTTCCACAAACATCGTCACTATGAAGACTCTTAGGATGGTCAGATTCCCACAAGGTAAAATCATTCGCCATCCCATTTTAATGACAGGATTTGAAGGAAGCCAAAGCCATACATATGGATATGCGTATATAGATTTGAGGGTAGGGCCAATTCAATCGAAAGTGAAGTTTCATGTGATCGAACAAGAACCTGACTATCACATGATACTCGGGCGACCATGGCTCCATGACAACAAGGTGGTCCCATCAACCTACTATCAATGTATGAAGGCTTTACTCAACAACAAGATCGTTCGCATAGCCGCTTCATCATCTCCTTACGCTCTGGCCTACGATGCTGAATTCATTGAATCTCAGAAGAGCATTCATGAACCTCCTAAGAAGATCTACAGTACTCCAATTCCAAGTTGGAAAACTATTGAAGTTGTTGATGCGTCATCACTATCTCCAGAGACAGAACCAGTCAAATCACCTGCTACGCCGGTCAAACGCCGCAAGGATCAGGTCACGACTCCAGGATCCAATTTTATGACCATCCATGATGCAGAAGGGAGGGTCATTTATCGGCAGCGCAAAGATTAGAAATTAATAGGGGAGATTGATCAAGAGTCTCCCCGACCTAATGAATCATGCCAGATCGAGAAATCGCCTGATAATGAGGTTCAAGATGCTCCGCAACAGTTGCAAGATGGCACGAATTCTACTACTGATGATCTTGATACAGTTAACATCGGCACAAAAGAAAACCCGAGATCAATCTTAATCAGTTCTGCAAT
Source organism: Papaver somniferum (assembly GCF_003573695.1). Taxonomy (NCBI): domain Eukaryota; kingdom Viridiplantae; phylum Streptophyta; class Magnoliopsida; order Ranunculales; family Papaveraceae; genus Papaver; species Papaver somniferum. The sequence continues at coordinate 42,207,004 of NC_039364.1, forward strand.
ATCACTGGAGGAACGAACATGCTTAGTAAATTTTCTGAAAGAGTATCGGGATATGTTTGCTTGGACGTACGAAGAAATGCCTGGTCTCGACGACAAGCTGGTCACTCACCGTCTGCATATCACTCCTGCCTCCAAAGCTGTCAAACAACCACCTAGACAGTTCAGACATGAAGTCGAGGAACAAATCAAAGTCGAAATTCAGAAATTGCTGGTAGCAGGATTTATCAAGCCTATCCAACATCCAACATGGCTGGCCAATGTTGTCCCAGTTAAGAAGAAGAATGGTCAAATAAGATGATGTGTAGATTTCCGGAACCTGAATAAGTGTTGCCCAAAGGATGATTTTCCTTTACCCAACATGGATATGCTCGTCGATGCAACCAGCGGCCACGGTATGTTCTCATTCATGGATGGTTACAGTGGATACAACCAGATCAAGATATTTGAATATGATGCTGCCAAAACCGCGTTCCGCACTCCCATTGGGAACTTTCACTACACTGTGATGCCCTTTGGACTGAAGAATGCAGGTGCTACCTACCAACGAGCCATGACAACAATATTTCATGATATGATGCATAAACAAGTAGAAGACTATGTCGACGACGTTGTGGTGAAATCGAAAGCTCAAGCATCGCATCTAGAAGTGCTGAGGCAAGTTTTCGAAAGGTGCAGGGAATACAAGTTGAAGATGAATCCCCTGAAATGTGCTTTTGGAGTTTCTTCTGGGAAGTTTCTAGGATTCCTGGTTACTGCTGAAGGGATCAAAGTCGATGCTGACAAAGCAAAATCCATTACAACCATGCCTCCTCCACGCACTGTGAAGGAACTACAGAGTTTCATGGGCAAGGTAAATTACATCAGACGCTTCATACCGGGTTTGGCTTAGCTTATTGCTTCGTTCACTCCTCTACTGAAGAAGGGAGCAAATTTCGCCTGGATGGCTGTTCAGCAGGAGGCATTCCAGAAGATACAACAGATACTCTTATTCCCCGCAGTCATGAGATCTCCAGTGCAAGGAAGACCATTGATATTGTACACGAATTCCAGTGATGTTGCTATTGGGGCACTGCTAGCTCAAGAAGATGAAGAAGGCGTTGAACATCCAATCTACTATTACAGCCGAACCATGAAAGATGCTCAACTCAGATACCCAAAAGCTGAAAGAACGTGACTGGCATTAGCTCATGCAATGCAGAGATTCAGACATTATTTGCTATCTAACAGGGTCGTGCTTGTCTCTAAAGCTGATCCCATCAAGTTTTTACTCTCGAAACCTGCTTTGATAGGAAGACCTACAAAATGGCTGCTTCAGATGTCAGAGTTCGACATAGCATGTGTTTCTCTCAAAGCAATCAAAGGTCAAGTGGTAGCAGATCTACTGGATGCCTTTCCAGGGGAAGATTCCACGACACTACGGGACGATGTACCAGGTGAATTCCCAGAAATTTTAGTCGTCAAAGAAGAAACGTGGCTGTTGTACTTTGATGGATCTGCTACTCCTAGCAACGATACTGGAGGAGCGGGCATAGTCTTGGTCTCTCCATCTGGTGAAGTATTCTCACATTCATTTAAGCTGGATTTCCACTGTACAAATAACTCAGGAGAATATGAAGCCTTCTTGCTAGGATTATCCTTAGCTAAACAGGTAGGAGCAATACATCTGGAGATCAGAGGAGATTCGGAACTGCTGGTCAATCAAATGAATGGGATATACTCTCTCAAGGAGATAACGCTTGCTCCATTCAGGGTTGAAGCGCATCAACTCCTAACTCATTTCGCTGATGCAACTATCACTCACACTGGCCGTACCAACAATAGATATGTTGATTGCTTGGCAACCCTCGCCTCCAAGTTGCAATCGAAGGGTCAGAGAAAGCTATCATAGTGCAGAGACGAGCTGTATCATCTACGTGGCTTAGTCAAACTGAAGATGCTCAAGAAACGACTGGAGAGAACCTATTATTCATGAACTGAGCAGTTCCGTTGCAGAAGGAACAGTCAGCCTTAAAGAGATAAAAAACTTCTTCCTACTCCACGGGGCCTTGTACCATCGCAACCATGATGCCTCTCTATCACGGTGCCTTGGCGATGAAGAAGCGAAGGAAAGGCTCGAAAGCGTGCATCAAGAAGTATGTGGACAGACGCTGGTGATAACACTTTATAGAATACTTCAGAGACTCGGGTATTACTGGCCCTCCATGGAAGCGCAGTCAAGAACTTTGCAAGGATCTTGTCCTAATTGTCAGAAGCCTCCTCATCATTTAGAGGCCCTGACACTTCATCACAACGAGGACTGGAGGTAGCCTTACATTGAATACTTCGAGACAATAAATCACCACCAGCAAAGAAATATGCAATCAAACTCACTCAGAAAGCTAAAAGATTTGTCTTTCTTGACGGGATCCTGTACCGCAAAAGCTTTGGAGGAGACTTGTTGAGATGCCTGGCCGGAGATGAAATTATGACAGTCCTGAAAGAAACTCATGAAGGATAACATCAGGGGAAAAAGAAATTGTTTCTTCAAATTCACGAGAAGTATTACTGGACGACTATGGAAGATGATGCAGTTGCGTACGTTCAGAAATGTCATCAATGTCAGGTCCACGGTAACCTTATTCATACTCCTTGTCTTCCATTACACTCTGTGAATAGTCCATGGCCTTTCTATAGTTGGGAACTTGATATCATCGGAAAGATCAATCCAACATCCTCAAAGCAGCATGAATACATCATCACAGCTACTGAGCATTTCACTAAGTGGGTCGAAGCAATCCCACTCAGAGGTATTACAGGGGTAACTATTGCAGCCTTCATCAAGGAACACATTATATGTAGATTCGGCGTCCCCAAACATATCATCACAGATAATGGGACTCCTTTCGCCAACAAGGATGTTGAAAAATTGCTCAAGGAGTACGGGATCAAACAGATTTTTTCCACACCATACTATCCCCAAGGAAATGGTCAAGCAGAGACTACCTACAAAACTTTGATCCGGATTATCAATCGAACAATTCATGACAATCCACGACCGTGGCATGATAAATTACCCATGGCTTTATGGGCTTACAGAACTGCACCAAGGAGCTCGATTGGAACGTCACCGTATTCGCTCGTCTATGAGGCTGATGCTATACTCCCAGCTGAGATAAAAATTCCTTCAGCAAGGATTGCAGCGGCCAGTGGAATAAGATGGGATGAAGCTGAAGTGTCCAAATCAAGAGTTGTTGAACTGGACATGCTCGAATCAAGGAGAGATAAAGTAGAAAATGATGCGGAGGCTTACAAACATAGAATATCTATAGCTTACAACAAAATGGTAAAACCTCGAACTTTCCAAGTAGGAGATTTGGTATTAAAGACAGCAAAACACATTCAACAAGACATGTCTTCTCCCAAACTCTCTCCGAAATAGGAAGGCCCGTATGTTATCACCAAAGCAGTGTCTAGTGGATACTACAAAATCTTAGCAGTCAGTGGAGGAAATGAAGGAAATATTATCAACGACAAATGGCTCAAAGCCTATTATGCTTGATCAGCAACAGATAATTAATCTTTATTCAAATACATCTCAAATGTAATTTATTTCTTTCAAAGAGCATGCAAAATGCTCGTTTGTTCATTAAACATTCATCAATTGAACGAAATTCCTCTATGCCATCATATTATTCTACCTTATCAGAAACCTACACCTCAACTCTCCCGAATGATCACTCAGAGCAATCCGTCCAACAATGGATAATCTCTATAAGAAAACCTGTCAAGTTTCTTCTGGAAAGTCCTAGTTTTTGTCTTCAAATCCTCGACTTCCTTCTCGACTCTTGCCGACTCCAAAGCCAGCATCTTCTCCTCTTCCAGTAAAGCAGTGGTCACAGAAATCGCATCAGCAGCCTCCGCCGCCTTATGAATCTTGATTATCTCGAGCCGACGACGAAGCCAGCCTACATTGAACCGTAATGTCTCACAGTTTGAAATCATCTCATCCCACCTGTGTAGTTCCTGATTCTTGACATCTCGCAGATACATCTGTTCCATCTCCTCAATGATCGGCAACAACCCTGCAACTGTAGTCAGGAGGGTTGGTAGAAAACCTTTATTCACTTCGGTCGTAGCAATATGCCCATACCTTTTCCAAATCTTGGTGTATAGAGGCGCGTGACACTTGGGAATGACAAATCCACTGACCACCTCATTGTCCGGGGAAGTGTTGATCAAAGGAGCTTCAAACAAGAGTCCAGTTGTTGGATAGTCACGAACCCCGTCTCCAGCCTCCACGGATTCTGAAGAGTCTTCACATACCTGGTTGCTGCTATCTTCAACCTCAACCACAGTCACGGACTTTCCATTCATTCTCCTTCTAGCATCAACAACGACACGAACATCCGCCTGCGACGAAATGAGGAAGTGTTTAGTTTTATCAGAATGGAGCACGATAAAACTTCGAGAATTATAAGATTACTTACGGATGATCCAGCCTCAGCATGAGCCGATCTATACCGGGCAGGAGCCCTAACAGTCCGCCTGGGCCTCGAATTATGAGAAGAAGGATTCTTCTGATTATCCTGCAACAAATCATTTTCTTATGATCAATAACCTTGATCAAACAGAGACCAAGAAGATATACAACCTACCGAGACGGACGCTTCTATTTCATGCTTCGACTGAAGTCCGTTTCGAGAAGAAGTACTATCGCTAGACATAATGATGAAAGGTATGGCAATCGAAGTTTCTTCTGCGATGAAACTAGATCAAGAATGAAAGAAATATTTGCGCAAGTGTTAAACCCTAAATCTTGGAGTTATATACAAGATACGGCAGGCGCTTATCTTCTGCAAATAGTCAATTCAGTTGCGAGTTTTACTGAAACCCTAAATCTCGAGCAAGGTCAATAATGGAGATGCGGAGTAAAATAATACACATGGGACTGACCAAAGTTAGGTATGGTCAGAGAAGTCAGACAGCCTTGTGTGTTACATGTCTTCTGCGACATGTTTGGATGTTTTCATAGATGAAAACCATAAAGCAGGTAAATGAAGATCACCATGGGTTCAGTGTATGAGGATTGACCCATTTTATCTGATTCAATCAAGAGGAAATAACCTTGATAAAAGAATTTCTCACAAAAGAAAAATCTTAATACTTAAGAGAAGTTGTTCAAATAAGATGTCTACTACGAAGGCTAAGAAAATATTCAAATGTTTAAAAGAAAGATCAAGAGTAAAGTTATTCGTCAGATTCATCTAAGCTGTCAGATTCATCATCACTGTCCTTCTTGGAATCCTCCTCTTCGTCAGAATCGCTATCAGGACCATTGATGAAGTCTTGATGGGTATAAGGATCGTCCGAATCCGAGTCTTCTTCTGCTTCATCTCCAAGCTCCCTGGTACGCCGGTCAGGCTTGATCTTGTATTCTGGTAACACCCATGTGGTTTCCTCTTCGGAAGCGTCAGCATCAGAGTCAGAAGGTACCCCATCGACGAATCGACGCCTCTCCTCTGCCGCCAGTATTTAGCGCCGGATCCGATCCTTCCTACGCTTACGATCCTCTGCTTCACCAGTCTCGACTTTTCGTTTCATAAGCTTGGCATAAGTGACTCTCCGGTTGTTCAGGGGTATGCTGGACTTTGTCCCTTCATCATGAGTTGTGTTAGCTTTCGAATTAGTTGCAGAAGCTTTGGAATCCACGTCAGCAAAACTGGAAGAATTGCTGCTGTTGGAAACTGCCATTTTCTGGAACCAAGAACATAAAATTATCGACATGCAAGTAAATCCATCTACAAAAATGGTAATTCTTAACTCTTACCTCTTTACAATTCCACTAACAATAGTGATTGTGCCGCAAGAGTTAACGCTCCAAAATTAATTCGTTCCTTGAAACCTGCAATAACGAACGAAGCCTTATTGATTTCCGAAACCGATTTTTCATAAAATCATAGACATAATTTTCATAGTATAAACATCCACAACTGAACTATGAAATTTACACCAAGACAATATTTCATCATAAATAAGTTGTCTAATTTCGAGGATTACTCAAAACCCACGTTTTGATTTACAAAACAATAATTAACGTGAATTATTCATGTAAATTTTCGAATTTTTTATCTAATGAGAACAAACTCATGTGAATAAAATATCATCATATTTTTCATAATATGTCACGTCTACATATAAAAAAAATCTATTTTCCTTCGTACGAGCGTTTTTCTTTAAAACGAAGGTTTATTTTGGTTTCGTGAAAGCTCACATCTTTTATGATAAAGTTTTGGTTTCCATGAAAGCTCGTAAACAAATTTTTATCACTGGATACAGGTCCATTTCAAAAGAAAAATCTCTCTCAAGTTAGGGAGTATTGCTAGTTTCTTGAACTAATGATCGAACGAACATACGTTTAAATAAAATCAGGGTTTTTCAACAAAACTCACACTCATATATACACATGTATAAAATTTTATGATGAAAAACTCATGAACAAACAACAAAAGCAAAAAAAAAAAAATTTGGCGTACCTGGTCGGCGCCGGAGTTCGCCGGGATTCGGCCGGGGATGGGCGATGACGATCGGCTCCGGCGAAAAAAAAATTCTTCTCCTGCTGAGACGTGAGGGAGATAGTGAATTGATGAAGATGGTGGTCGGCCAAGGTGGGAGGAAATAAAAAAAAAGAGAGGATTAATTCCCTTTTATATCAAATTTTATTTCCAAAATCTAATTTCATAATGATTTCCTTGTCGGGCCCGGCCCGTGAATCCTAAAATGACCAAAGACTCGTCATCAAATCATCGGTTCTACACAAATTTGTGCTCACCGGATGACGCTCTATTATGCCACTGGGGTTTTCGCTCAAACCATGGTTTGCTCATTCGGTCGAAATCCGGTAATGTCTTATCTTATGACTAAGTTTAATTACTTATTTTCGTTTGTACCTGGAAAATCACCATTCAATGCTGACTGAGGAACATGACTGTTTCTCACTAAGTAGGGGACTCAATGCAGATGGTGAATTTTTGACAAGGGTAAAATTATAAAACCCTAACTATTTATACTCCGGATCCGGCAATTGGATGAGTATTGAGACTCATGTCTCTCAATAAAGCATGAAAGCTCATGCCATAAAACCTCTGACTGAGAAGGTTGTCTCTCAGAGTATCTGTAGATGTGTAGTCTCCCAGCTGATACCAAGGCACATCTCATGAATACTGAGCAATTTCAGTAATTATCTATCTTACAAAAACAAATGGTTTTTGTCCAATCAGACGGTTCTGGACGAAAATTTTAAAGCAATCAACGGTTATCATTGCTTTTAAAATGCAGAAAAACAGAGAGGATAAATCGTGGCTCAAGATGCACCCCTTTCTTACGCTATCATCCAACGTCTCAGCTTATTCTGCTGCAGCTTTTCATCCGTAACGAATGAAATCAATTAGAACCACCGTTATGTTAACACTCCCTTGGCTTTAACTAACAGTCTTCTCTGTCAACAGTCAATTCCATGCGTTTCAAGTTTTCTTACCATAAAAATGGATCTCTAATCAACGTTAGACCGTTCCACTTTATGGAGAGTAATGATTCACCTAGATGCATTCTCATATTGTTCTGTTGTTATTTATTTATTTTCTCTCTCTGGGTAAGAAGAGATACATTCTCATGTGCATTTTTTGTGTCACCCTGTAAATACATTCTCTTCTTCTTAATTAGGATTCTTTTCTTCTTAGTCCATTTCATCAACTTCTTCCGTATTAGAGTTTGTTTTGATCATCTTCGTTCTTTTTGTTGTTCAGAACTTAGGATGACGGACTTGGTGGTGGTTATGCTCAGAATCATGCCACAATAACATGTTAGTTAGGGTTTGGATTTTATTACTTTGATGTGTAACTATTATCTAACTTGGAATTTTGTTTTATTTAACTCACTGAGTGCTAAAAGAAGTTTTGAAGATCGATGAGAAAGATTTGCAATTATTATCCTGTCTTCATCTTACAATTGAATTCTCTTGAATGAATTGTTATATGAGAATGGTCATCGTCATCAGGTAAAAGATTGATATAGTACTAGATTACTGCTGCAGCAGTGAAGGCCGACGATGAAAGGGAACTGCTTTTTAATAAAATGATACTGAAATTGATCGACTTCAATCAATCTGATGGCTATCTTGAATTTTAAGCTGTGAATCTGTTTGTTTAATGGTGTTTGACTGAAATCTGTAATCAATTTGATTGATGATCCCAAGTTTGAGCTTAATTTCATGAAATTGTGATTTCCAGAAAACCAATTTCAGTTTCTCTGCACAAACATTGTGACGGACAAACTCACCATTTTTTCATCACTAAGGGACTCCTCACTTTGGTCGTCGTCCAATAATTTTACTATCTTTACTTGCAAGTTCAATTGAGTGATGGTCAGTCAATATTTCTTATATCCATATCATGCGCAAAAGACTTGCAATAAGCGACACGACAATTAAAAGCGATCGGTACATGAACCAAGATGGCAGAAGGAATGTCAATCCAAGCCAAGGTAATTGAATATTATCATGTCTGGGGATTTATGCAAAAAAAAAAAAAAAATTAGGTGTAAAATTGGTTGTCCATCTATCTTCAAGACGATAAACAGTTGAATTTTAGGCTAACAACCAAGAGTTCCTCAACTGCAGTTTAAATAAGTAATATGCTTATTTAAACAGGCTTAGTAACAAAGAAAGTGGATAAGATGGAAGTGATACAGTTCGAAGTTCTCCTATGCCAGAATTATCATTAGAAGATAGGCTAGCGACTTTCAGTGAAAAACTTGATTATAATTCATTGGTTGATTTGCATGAATAGATTATAATCAGAGAGCATAAGATAATAGTTTTCAGGTTAAGGATTGGCTATATGGGGCATTTGGGTTTGGAAAACTTTAGTGTAAGGATGAGCTTAAGTTCCTAATTAGTTGGGAGAGAAATATGTGTTAGCAGTTTAATCAAACTAAAACCCAATTAGAGAAAGTAAGCACTCAATAAATTGTGTTGGAAAATATAGCAGTTACTGTTAGTAGATTAAATGGAGTGATAGAAACAAAAATATGCTTTGACACAAAAGAGCATAATTGTTTGAGTTTTTAATTATTTAAAGTTAGGTACTTTTAATATTGCGAAGCACTATTCGTTGTCCATATATCTCGAATATGGGAAACCTTTACAAAAATGATGTTAGACTCATTGTGCATATTGATTTGAATTCCCTTTTGCTAGTGAGTTATTGGTCTGTTTTTCCTTCGGCAGTTCTAACGACAAAATGAAGGTCCAAAAATTTGAACTATTGCGGTACCAAAATGTTGTTTTCCGGTGCAATTTGGAAAACTAATGATTCAAAAATGAAGGAGTTTCATTAACTAATGCGCTAGATACATGTTACCCAGTTTTGAAAAAAGACTTATTGGTTTGGAGGCATAGGTTGTGAGCCGAGGTGAACCTACATTAATTTGTAAAGTGGTTCTAGAATAGGTTTTCAAGGAATACTAAGAATATTTTCATTGAACCAAATTCTGAGAATATTTAAGTCTGCACCAAAAGGTTATGAAAAGTTGGGGTGGTATTTAAAAGTATGTCCATTTTTATTATGATTTGTATACTGCAGGTTCCAAGTAGATTTGAACGGAGGAGATATTGGATGAGTTACAAGTCATGCTAGAGTTCAGTATTTGGTCCTCATATCATATATATAATAGAGAGGTCTGCAGAATAATCTCTTTGCAGAGAGCATGTTAAGCAGGGTGTTGGGAAAGTGCAGTCCCTGTATGGGTTGTTTCTGAATAGCCAAAATTTTCTAGAGCATTGATGTATATCTGGACTTGATTGTAGCATTGGGATTTTATTGTGAAGTTTATGGGGTTGCCTTGCATATCTACAAGTCTGAACATAATGCAATTCTCAATGTCTGTGCATGTCTTCTACAAGGTACAAGTTTATGGTCTTCTTCCTATAATTACATTTTGAATTTGTCTACATCGGCAATAGGTGTTTTGTGATTAGTATAAGATGTCTCTATAATGATTCATTTTTTTTTTAAAGTTAGGATCCGAATCATCGTTGTGGTGTTCCAAAATTATAAATTACTGGGTGCATAATTCTAGATGGTTTGTTAATAATCTCATTTGGGTGCAAAAATTCTTTTTTCCACGCACATATAAGGCGCAATTGATTTTCATTCATATGGAAATTTCTGTGATAATTTGGTTGTAGTTATTGTATATATTGGATCTGTCATACTTAGTGACTAATTGGTGCTCATGTTTTCGGGACATATAACTTCTGATTCAAGCTCAGGACTAGAAAATCTTGAGGAGCTTATCACCGAACAGAATGGGGTCATTGCCAGATTCGCTTGCTTATGAACTTGAATACTTTCCTGACAACATTTCTAATTAGTTACAGGTGATTTCTTAATTTTCTGCTTCCTTTTGAGAGTCACTTTATCTTTTCAAATATCAATCAAGATATATATCTTTCCATGCTTTTCAATAGTTTAAACTCATTGCCTAAGTAGGGTAGTGCTTTTTAATGCAGATCATCAATAGAGCTGGATGTAAGCTTTAACGAAAAGGTATGTTATGATGGACCTGGATTATTTTCAGAGAAATCAATTTCAGATGCGTAGGATCAGTTGGAATATATGTTCTCCAACCGCGGAAAGTAGATTAACCATTTTAAGCACTATCAAATGACCTCTTGATGTTGAATTTGAGAATATTGCATCGATGAAGACAATAAATTTAGAGGAAACTTGCAAAAAGTACTATGGATGAAGGACGAATGATTTTGTAAACATTTTTTAGTTGTTTTTTATTGGAAGGTTGAATTGATTGTTTTTTAGATTTCTGTTAATGGAACTTAAAGAGGAATCTCTTGGTATGGCCTTCTTTGTGATTTGGAAAATTGTAATGGATATAGGAAGTTGCTATTGCATCAAATTCTATGAATGTTCTTATTAATCTTAATAAGGAAGAGATGTCACAAATTAGGTTGAAACCACGTGAGGTTGGTTTCGTATTTCCGCACTAGATTAGATTGGTTTTTGTAAATCTGTATAGCAAGGAAGAGATGTCATAAATTAGGTGATCGTTATGTAAAAAAAATTATTATATTACGCAACACTGAGTGACAGGAAATCCACTGTCTTTATTGAGTTGAGCTATTTGTACAAGAGCAGCACCATGTTGTTCTCCTTTTTGGCAAACACTTACCATGTGCACAAGATTTTGATATCCAAATACAATTTTTTTGCATTAGTGCGTGAGATGATATTTGGGGATGTCAAACAAAAGAATTTTTTAACTATTTAACCAAGGCCTTTAACCAATGTGAGGTTCAGTTATGATATTAATTCTTTAAATAACAACAATCCAAAATCCGGGCCGTTACGTCGCGGGTCATATTCTAGTTTCTATATAGAATCGAAAGATTGGGCGGCTCCTAGACAACATGCATGCTAGTATAGAGCGACAACGTCTTCAGGATGCAACCAGGTTTTCCCTGACTATATAGGAGAAATATGATACTCCAACAAGTTCATATTGCTCAACTCTCAGATAATTAACGCTCCTAGATAGGAAGCCCTGCTAGTATAGAATCATCAGTTAATTATCTCTAATTGCCTGAATATCCAACAATATTCTACGATTCTTCGTTATATTTCGTCACTTCAATTCGTGGTTCTTCCCAGCAGAATTCCACGGGTTAGTGATAAATATTCAACGAAACAGGCATCTGAGCATCGAATAAGCCCCGACTAAAATGGTGCAAGTGTACTTAGCAATAATGCACAAACCAGCATTTGAATGTGCAAACGAGCATTTCAAAAATACGAATGAACGATGAACCTATGCAAAATAGGAAGGAAAAATAATAATAATAATAATAATAATAATAATAATAAAAATATTAGTAAAGGCGCCAGGGAGTGGGATCACCAGCCGACCGGTCATGCCGTGACCAGTCCCACGCCCAATTTTATATTTTTATTATATTTTATTATTTTTCCTGATCTCATGAAAATTCTCTCGTTCGAGCAAATCTCCTTCGATTCAAGGAAATTCTCTAATCTCATGATATTTCTTTATGTCAAGAAAATAATAAAATTAGGGAAAGGTGTCGCGGGACCGAACACCAACCGGCTGGCCATGCCCTAGCCGTGGTCGGTCCCGCACCTCAGTCCCCATTATTTTATTATTTCTCTCAAACCATGAAAATTCCCTGATTTCATGAATTTTCCCTAAAACCATGAAAATTCCCTGATTTCATGAATTTTCCCTAAATCCATGAAAATATTATATAATTAAGAAAACTTGTGGGACCGGGCCCTAGCCGGCCGGTCCCACACGCCTATTATTTTATTATTATTATTTGTTTTGTTTTGCTCATTCCATGAAAACTCCGTGATTTCAACAAAATACCTTGGTTTCAACAAAACTCTTTGATTTTATGAAAATTCCCTAAAATCATGAAAATTACATAAAATTGGGAAGATTGCCCTGGGACCGTGCCCGTTGGCCAGCCGGCCATGCCTTGGCCATTGCCGGTCCCACACTCCATCATTCCCTCTCATGGAAGTTCCCTAATTTCATAAAACTCTCCAGTTTCATGGAATTTCCCTCAATTCAGAGAAAATACATAAAACTGGGAAAAGTGTGTGGGACCGTGACTGTCAGCCGCCCGGCCATGCCCTAGCCATGGCCGGTCCCACACCTTGCAATTCCCTATTTTATTAATTATTTTTCATCATCTCATGTATTTTCCTAGTTTCGGCAAAACCCTGAATTCTTCATATTTTCTCAAAATGTTGCTCAAATGCGCATCGGAAAATATCAAAACTCTCAGGACTGAGACACGGACACCATGGTGACACGGGTGCATCCCCTTGACCGACCAAGGGTGACCCTGAGGCTTGAAAGTGTCCGGTCCCACATGTTTTAACTATTTTAACCTAATTTGCTCAGTTGCTCATATTAGGTTCAAACTCTTTTCAAACAATTGAGGGTTTGCTCAAACGACCATCAATTGGTCCCATGACCACCAAGTGCCGGTCTCATGATTTCTTGTTCGGTCCCTCATCTTTGCATGGATATGTTTTGTTATTTTTCGCTCACACGAGCATTATTTTAATAAATGATTAAACCAACATTTAATCATTCTTTCACCAACTGGTCCTCAAGAGACTTTGGTATTTTGCTCATTCGAGCATCTGGGCGCTACATGGTGGAGTCATCATCCCATGTAGCCGGTCGCTGCTTCGTTCTGCGGTTGATTATCAATAAATCATCATTTCATTAAAATTAGGGTTTTGAATCCAGAACTCTGCAAAAACATGATTCTGAGCGGATTCAAATACTAATAATTTTATGTTGATCCCGTGATCAACACTTTTATTTATTATACTCGACCCATTAGTCAGTATCTTAAATTGATATTTTATTTGGTCCTGCTACCAACAATTCATCAAACAAGCAATATTCGCTCAAACCGGCAATATTTGCTCGAATTAGCAATATTTGCTCAGATTCAAGAATATTGATTCAACTATCAATATTCAACAATTCAGCAACACAGTTTGTTCGTCTTAGGTAATCAACATAATAATACATCGTCTCAGCAGACATATTTAATTCATGAGTTTCAGAACATTTGCAAATCATGTTCAACTCAAAAATACATGGACTCACCGTCCCACAAAGTCAGCAACTGACTCCACAATCACGAGATATCAATCGTGTTACATGGGGGGATATTAACTAGGGTTTTGGTCTGGCGGTCTACGACACATGTGTTCACCCACGACGAGAATATGAGCAAGTCGTGCAATCAGTTGGAAGAGTCAACAAAGTAGTGGGTGGAAAATTAACCAAGTCTTCTCACGATGAGCAACTGGTTTTAACACGATTTCTCACTTCCCCACTCTCTGATTCCAGCAACTGTCACACTTCATGGGATCATGGTGTTTTCAACTCCGGCATTATAAAATGTCTCTGAATCCCGATTGAAAAGACAAGATTCGAATACTCGAACATTCGTCTAAACAAGCAATTTCTCGGCAAGTTCATACAGACAATCCTTCGTCTACATGAACTCATCGTCTGAGCAATCACTCTCAATTGAGTAAAATTCAATCATTCAGAGCGTTCTTACGCTGAATTCACAGCACACCTACAATCTCAGATCACCATTGATCTCACACATTTCTCAGCTTCCCTCCTACAGATCAACCCATCCTCTCTTGTGACCGAATTGACTCTGGAACGTCCATTGTTCTTGGTTTAGGTCGGAGTCCTACAAATTGATCTCTCGAACTTAAAGCACTCTCTTCTTGCAGTGCATCTGTGTGAGGTTCAACATTTCGCTTGGTGCAAGGAGTCTCCACACGGACGTCTCCTCAATTCCGTAAAAACCAGCAAATCGTTTTTCCCCATCTACAGTTCCGCTTTGTTAGGATATACCACGAACGAATTCTAATGGTTAAACTCAACAACCTTACTAGGGTTTATATAAGAGATCATACGTGTTTTCTCGTGAATAAGAACTTGATTATTTTCAACCCTCGATAAAACAGGTATATCAACATCAGAAGATACTAAACCAAGTTCTGATGACTTACCATTAAACTCCAAAGAATTATTCGACAACTCCTTCATCTGATTTATCTCTTCATCCTTTTGATAATTAACTAGTTGCGGACCTTCAACAGTCTCCTCTGAAACTGGAACCAACATCACCTCAACATTCTCTTGAGAGGTAGTCTTCTTCTCTTCCTCACCAGCTGATGTAGCCGAAATATCTTCAGGACCTTTAGACGACGACGAATCATCTTGAGTTGATACCGATACAACTTTATTATTATGTGATTCCTCCATTTCGTCGTCCAGTTGTTTTACTTCTTCCTCATTAGAGACAACATTCTCTTGAGAAACAAACAAAACTTTTTCTACTTTTTTTTCTTCTTCTTCTTCTGTAGAAAGAACGTTTTCTTTGTCAATTGATGTAGCCTGAACAACCACAGTTTCATTAGAAAACAATGATTCCTCAGTTGACAACGAAACGTGTTTTAACTGACTTTCATCTTTCTTTTCAAATTTTTCTTATGAGAGTTGTGTGTCTTGCTTCCTCGGTTTCAAGCTTAGTTTCAATATTTGTAAGGGAAGTTTGAAGAGGTTTCAAGAGTTCAGCAAAATCCGCTAAAGGTGATAGGCTTTTCTGCCATTGAAACGAAAGGTAGGGTTTTGAATTTGCGGAAGCTTTGTAAGGATCTGTTTCTAGATAAAAATCTAAAAACTCTGTATCTGATACCAACTAATGTAGAACTTGTTAAGAAGAATGCAATACGGAGATTGCAGATGATACGAAGAGACGAAAGAGATACGAATAAGATGAAATTGATAAAGAGATTTAGAAAGGATAAAAGAGAATTCGTATAAACGAATAATAAGATTGATAATAATATTGTTTGATAAAAGATTGTATCTCCTAAACAAGAAGACTTATCCTTTATATAGGTTCTACAAGAACCGACTAAAAGAAAGAAAAGGAAATTCTAATTAAACTAGGAAAGTAAAAGACTTGCAAAGCAAGTAAACGAGACAAAGTTGATTACAGAATGGGATCAACTTATCAGAGTTGCTTCAGAAGAATTGAGGCAACTAGTCACAGTTGCTTTAGTCGAAAAGGGATCAACTTGTCATAGTTGATGCTGTCTTGAAGCAAAGGATTTCCTACATCATATGTGTCTCTTCGGTCACCTACTTAGTCAACATCAATAGAACCCCTCATGGTTTCAACACTCTAATAAGGGGCATCAAACGAGGTAATCCCATATCGTCATATATATATTCATTATATGTGCAAAAATCTTATCAACAAATTTGGGCAATCTGGAATCCAAAAAACTGGTGGGAGGACTCTGTATATCTCAAAAAGCTCCTTATAAGGCCTCTCAAGAAGGAAAAAAAAAACACCTACAGAGAATTCTCCATTCCTACAGCTCCTCAGCAGGACAAATCATCAATACTGCAAAATCAATAATCATTCACCACCCAAGGCTACAACCACGACACATAGACTCTCTACGCCAATTCATCAACATGCCAACCACATCCATCATACCCATATATTTGGGAGTCCATGCAATTCAAACACAGTAGAATTTCTCGCCATATATTTGAATCATTACTTCAAAGTTGGCACGTAAAGCTCAAGACTGGATAACAAAATGCCTTACTTATGCAGGAAGGTTAGTTCTGATTAAAACCTTCCTAACACCTACATCCAACCACCTTATGCAAACGCAGGACGACACATGTGCACAAACAGATTAATAGGACAACTATTAAAAAAGAATTGGGGCCACGATTCCTCTATTAGAAAATGGGGAACCTTTTTTCTAGCCCAACTTTATATATATATAACACGATAAAAACTGACTATGGCTGATAGAAGACGACGAGCAACGTTGTCTAGCAGCTGTTGTCGATAAGGAGACTTGGGCAAGACCTCTCCAGCCAAGACCTCTCCAGCCAAGACCTACTTTATTTTCTGATCTTTCAGCCTCAAATAGTCATTTAGAGAGTTCGATAACAAAAAAATACCTTTTCTTTTCCCTTTCTGGATTGATAATGTCCGCGAGTTATAACCCCAAAGGTGTCACTATCCATCCACAAAAACCCCATCAAAAAAAAAGCAACACAACAACCCCAAAGAATTTGATGAAACCAAAATTTCATCATTTGAAATTTGGGGTTTTTGTATCAATTTTTAAAAATTTGGGGTTTTTGTATCAATTTCGTTTAAGATGAGAGTTTTAATGGATCCCAACTTTTGAATGGGGTTTTTGTACCACAAGTTTGGTCACCTTGGATTTTTATGACTAGTTCTGTTGATAATAAACTATAATGCCTTGATTTCTTCAGCAGAAAGTATACGAATGTTACATGGACAAAAGTAAACAGAAAAGAAAAGAAAAAGCTAATTAATGAAATACAAAGAATTAATTAGTGGAAATTATGAGGAGAGCCTCCACAGTTTCTTGGTAGCTACAAGAATCTTCTCGCTACTCTTGGAGTCAGGCTCACTGTCATGTACAACAGCTGTCCACTTAATGGCACCCGCGATGCGACTCACTCTATCTATCACTTCAGGTGAATCTCGAATTACCACCGTTCCCTCTGGACGCAAAATCCTATCCATCTCTACCATCAGATCCACCAGATTACATCTGCAATAGAGTTACATTCATTAAATCTCAACCGAAACATTACACTATTTGCAACTTTGGCCAAATAAACATTACTCATCTGAGTATGTTTTAAATTCCATCTAGTGTATCAGGTATCACAGCCAGAAATATCAAAGGCGGGGATCAGAGAAGAAACCCAAAGCCAACTAATAGGATTGTAACTATACCAACTCCTAAGAAGATTAAGTAATGTCATACAACGAAAAGGCACCGACCATTTAAGGCAAGGACTTGGTGGGGCATTAGAAATTTAGAACTACGGTCAAAAAAAAAAAGAGGGAATTCACATAATATTCCCATTCCGCAGTGATATTAGCTAATTATATAGACTACGAAGTACCCGGCAGATCTATGCATATCAGGTGTCAGGTTGCAATTGGGTGTGCAACCGCATGTAATACTAGTTCGAGTTAAATACTAAAGCGAAGGAACAAAGCAACATACTGCAGAATTGTTGAATTGCTGAAACAATTTAAAAGATCAAATACCTGTTCTTGATCAGTGAGTCAATGCTGGAGACATGTAGGAAGTCGTAAGTCCGAGGGTAGGTAGAGAAAGGCTCACACCTATTCATCAAATAATCATAAACACAATGTTACTAACCAAAAGGCCAACTTGCTATTGTTAACTACATAAGGAGTTATGAAGCTACTTGTACTTACTGTCATAAACATGAAGAATTGAGCATATTAATTCACAATTATCCTACTTTCAAATATTCACCCACTTTCAATATTCATCTAAAGACCCCAAAACTATTGACATTTATGGATCGAGACACCTGAAACAACACTTACCAATCATGGTAGACTCCAATGAGCCCTCTGTCATAAACCACACCAAGTGTTGATGACTTTCGAGCAGGAACGGCGTTCATCACCCAGACAGGATCTGATGAGAGAGCTGCTGCAAATCCTCCAAAAAATGCATTCATGTCCATGACGTTTCGTACAGCAGGAGTCCCTAGCTTCAAGTTGAGAGACTTGTAATATGAAACCCTTCTTTGCCAACGGCGAGTATCAGCTTCAAACACATTAATCCCATTTTTCAAAAGCGCTGCCCTTGAAGGTGGTTTCGACAGACGCTCCGGCCAGTTTGGAATAGTACCAACAGAATATTCTCCAGCAGAAGAAGGTATTTTACTGATACAGATCTTCAATTTGTGGTACCTACACAAAAGTCCACTTTAATGATGCAGTTCTAAGTTTTGTATGAGGCTTGAACTTGCCACATAGTAACGAAATCCTGCATTTCAGTTAATCTAGCCAAAGTTAAAGTTGCTATAATGTTGAGATTTCATGATAAAACTCTTGATTCTTGATAAAGCAAATTACACATTATTCACAAAAGTTTGCATTACAATGATCTGCAATCAACCGGCCATGCTTAATGGACTTGCATTCTTGGTCAACACATAGAACTTTTTTAGCTTCACATGCCTAGCAAAACTCAGTAACCCAGAAATTGTTGCTTAAGTACCAAAGGTAAAACAGTGAATCAACGTCACCCCAAGGGGCAGTTAGGTAAGACATAGTAGTGCGAGAATTGTTCTTAAGTCCAAAAAAAAATTAGCATGCAAATCCATTTTATTTTAATGCAAACAGATAAGAAAATGATTTTAAAGAAAACAAATACTCCACATGTTGATAACTTGTTTGAGTGCAAGCTAAAAGCATTATAGTCAATTATTTATTCTTACTCCTGAAAAATATAAGTCAAAGTTCAACCAATCAACGAGGCAACAGTAATGGTGGTGGTGGTGAGGATGGCTGTCAGTTAGTTAGCGTGGATAAGGCTGGTGACATATTTTTGCGAACACCAAAGCTATTAAAACTTCATAAACTATTTCTTTGTTCTGGTTTGGTTTTGGTTTAAAATAAGTTGTAACTGTGAGGTAATATTATATTCATCTGAACACATAGTCTAGGCCCAATTAAGAAACAAATCAGAAGAAGCTTACCATGCATGATTCGGGTCGTCTGATTCACTGCATAGTTCAAGACCAAACTCATTTTCATTGGGAAAGCATGAGTCCGCTGAAGGTTTTTTCCAGATTACAGTGTTTCCATCCACAACAATCAATTCATAGCACAAAGCTCTAGCCACAGCCTGGAGATCAGCCCATTCCTTATCTAATTTCGCCCACTGTACCGGGGGACCCGACACAACAAAGTATCCCCCAGGCCGAAGTAACCGGTCAACTTCAACAAAGTATGTTTCATCTGCAATTGTAAGAATGCCGTGATCAGAAAACAAACAATGATGGATGTCAAATTAGCAGAAAAGAGCATCCACCCCTCTGAAATCTCAATTTAAAGAATAGGGTATCAGGCTCCCAGAAATTGCTATTTTCTTTCTTCGTGGTTCTAAATGGTGATTAATAATATCAATCATGTTCTTTACCTTGGAAGTTCTCTTATTCTTGTAGTCTGTAGACTATGTACCAGTAGGAAAGAAAAGAAAGAAAATCAGTTTAAGGAAAGAAAACTCACTGTACGCAGTATAAGGGATCAAACATCGTGAACAGTGCACTAGATCAAGGGAGTATGCAGGAAGTGGCAACCTCCGGGTACCAAGCATGGCAACGATAGCAGGTATTCCCCTCTCCAGAGCAAACTGTATCTGAGCCTTATGTGAATCTCTTGGAGCAAATGAGAGGGTTAAAATGTCTTCCTTCAGTAGGTAGGCTCCAAAACTGGCTACCTGCATGGAATTCAATTTAATGAATATTTGCATCTTCAAAAAATGATCAAGTATACTTAGCCTTGTGCGGTAGGATCTTCCCACAATTATCCCATACTAATTTATAGGTGAAAATCCGCCTCTATAGATGGTTGTTAGAAAAGTTATTGAGTGGCCTACTATACCCAGGCTAGTAAGATCTTATTTTTGAGTTTCTGCTTCATAATAATTTATCAACTGCTCATGTGAGGGTGTTACTAGTCGTTGATAAACAGTTAATGTATTTTCTCACACCTTCGTGATACAGTTCATACCCTATATAACAATCGAATATGCCAGACTCACAAAAGAAAAATGAAGAGAGTAAAAGTGAATCCTTGCATATACATGTATTGAAATTGAAAACAAAGAGAGCTATAGGTGTGCTGCTGGATCCTTTACTATTATTATTCAAAACCTGAAAAGAGAGAAGCTCTGCAGAAAGAAATTTCCTACCCCACATCCCATATCCAAAGCTGTCCTCAGTACTCCTCCGCTTATAGGAATGTACTGTCCGAGTCTTTCAATATATGATATGGCTCCATCTGGGAACATTGTACCACCACCTGGGAAAATAAAATATTGACCGTCTTCCTTCATCCAGCCTTGGTGACCCTTCCTGTCTGCAATTTTGTTGAAAGGTACATTGTTGTGCCATATCTGAAAGCAAAGGACTATGTTTAAATACTGGAAATACATAATCGGTATTCACAACAGAGAAGACATTAAAAAAAAAATAGAGTCATTTCACGCTGATAGATATATTCCAAGATTGTACATAAATATGGAAAATCCTGATAATGTCCTATTCAGAAATCGATATCAAGTTTTTTATTAAAAACCTGTTTGGTCAAAACATATAGTTTGAAACAGATAACTTTTGAGCTGAACTGAGGAATTGGGTTCATCAGATGGAGAAGCATAGAGACTAAATAAGGTTTACTGCCTAACCTTTTATCAAAGGGATGGGACGTAGCACCCCAAGACGAAAAATCAAGCTCCTCATCAAATATTTTTATTTAAGTTTGATCTAACCATATTTCCGAGTTCCTAAATTGTCAGGATTTGGGACAAAGTTAATCTCAACATACAGCTTCTAGCCTACCACTTGAAGCGAGTGCACAAGTTCGCTTGAAGACCACTTCAAAAAAGTTTATAACACAATCAGACTTTAGCCTACCCACCAGGTTTTAAATTGTCCATTAACTATTCCCCAACGAGTAAAACTAAATTCAACCTCCTACAAAATTGCTTAACAAAACTTCACATTCTTTGTAAACCATTTTCAGATTTTGTACACTGGTTTGACCTCAAGCCTTCTAGCTCTAGGAAGAATCCAGTCCTATATGACATGAGATACAGCATTGCTGTTCAAGCTAAGAAAATTCCCATACAAAGTACACAATGGAATCTATGTTTTGCCTCTATTGTTAGATCCAGACAATTGCACACTAATACCATAACCTAAAATTGAAGTAGTAAAAATATGATACCTTTTGTAAGCTATCAGGCCAACGAACAGAAATCTTGTAACCCTTAGGAGGAGGGATCAAACACAAAAGAGATTCTTCAGGCAATGGACAATGTCTTTCACGATAAAAATTCATTTCATGACTAAGTTTACTATTCCTTCTAGGATCTTCACAAGGCATATGATCAACAGCTTCATATGGACATGATTCAATTGAATGTTTACCTGATTCAACTAAACTTAATAATTTATGTCTTTGTTTAGGATCAGATGTTGATGAGAGTACAAGTGTTTCACGACCTGAAGCAGCAAGCGAATCACCAAGTGATGTAAAAACAAGAACAAAGAATACAAATACTGCTGCAAATAATGCAAATGTTATTAGATCAAGTAATTTCCATTGTCTAGGGTTTCTTTTTGAGAATGGGAGATTTATTTGTGCCATTTCTGGCTTGAAACTGAGATCTTGATTAGATCCACATTGACTATAGAGAGATTAATCGGAGGTGAAGTCTACCAAAAGAAAATGATTTGTCGGTGGAGAAAGAGAAGGGGTTCGGATATCAATTTGAGTGACAAACTAACAAAGAGAGTGCGCACAGACACTCCAGTGTGAAGTGAACTGGAGAAAAGAGAAAACAATCTTGAATCCGCGTATCTGAAGCTGGAGATTGGGGGCGGTTTATCACATAGGCCCGAATAATTTATCGGGTATATACCCTTTAACCCATGGTTTATTGTCTGGGTCTTCCCGTATTAATACATGACAACATGGTGGATATCTTATTCCCCCTCTTTGCCCCCTCTTGCATTTGGAATGTTATAGAAGTAGATAAATCTAATGTCAGGAATACACTCACTACTTCCCCGTGAGATGGATCTACTTTAAACATAGGTGCTAACCCTTCTTGTTAGCCTTCTTTAATATATTTCCAATCGGCGGAAAAAAAAAAAGACAACATGGTGAATTGATTTATTTTTTCTTAGAAAATGAGGCGAACTTTATACATTAATATGATCCGTATGTGCCACAGGACTAAGTCGATTGTCTATTAAGATTACGATCATCACAGTAAATATGGAATCTAAGTACCTTTATAATCGTTCTCAAATGCCGAAACAGATAGACATGAGAACTGGGTTAAATGGTCATGCTTGGGTAGTTATAAACAGAGGCACACAATTTAATATTAGTGCACAAGGCAGAGACGTCGTGATCAACAAGTGATCCATCCATTTCTTTAAGTTTTTCATAACTAAGTTAAATGATCATGTTTGGATTATTAAAACAACACTGCTCAAAGCAAAGAAGTTATGATCAACAAATAACCCATCAATTTCTCAAGATTTTCTATAATAAAGTAACTAATGTAGGAAACTAAAACTACAACTAAAGTAGCAAAGGTAACAAGATCGGTCTGCATTGGTTTGTAGTGATCTAAAACGGTTTGGAACGACCCGAGTCAGAATCTAAGCTGGTGTGGTTGGTGTTGATGATGATGTTGTTTTTGTTGTTGATGCGGTTGATGTTGTTTCTGTTTTCATTGTTGTTGATGTTGAATAATTGATGTTAAATTTATTCATACTTAAGTTGGTTTTCTTATGGAAACAAGCTTTGCGGTAAAATTAAACCACATCATGATTCTATGGAACAAAAATATATGAAGGCAAAACATTGAATCAAGATTCCTTTAAAATAATCCCACAAATTTTTAGATCATGTGTCGACTGCATCTTGGAGCACCTTGCTCACTCAACTTTCAACCACACCAAACTCAAATTATCCCCCCACATTTACCATAACGCCTCAGACAACTATTTTCCAAATCCCACGACAATCAGCACTAATATCCGTAATCTCCTCTTTTTGTTTTCTATTTTGGACTTTATGGTTGGCTATGAATGAATTAATATACGACCAAAAGCATACAACATCAAAAGAAATCTTAGCCTGGGTTAAAAAACAACAACAAGAATTTTATACGGCACAAGATTCCTTACATCTGGTCCTACCAGGAGATTCAACAATACTTAACCACCCAGGAGGCGCCAAAAAGATCTCAACAATCTCGGTAGGATGGTCCACCACCAAGCATTAACTGGATCAAGATTACACGGACGGGGCAGTTAGGGGTCATCCGGGTTTTGCGGGTGCAGGCTTCATTTGCAGGGACTTCGACGCACAGACTGTAACGGCTCTAGCTCAACCTTTAGGAATTACGACTGCTTTAACTGCAGAAACTTGGGCTCTACTTTTGGCTTCAAGAATGGCAACAGAAAGGAAATGGAGAAAAGTTCTCTTTGAGACGGACTCAGAGAACCTTCTGCGGTTCATCACATCACAGGGATGATTGAAGAAATAAAGAATAGATTCGACATGTTCCGCGGGCTGCTATCCAACACAACTACAGAGAAGGCAACCACGCAGCAGATGGTTTGGCCAATCATGCAGCAGATGGAAGTCAAACGGAAAATTTCTCAACCAAAATATGGGACCAGGCAATCCCGATTTTTATCAATCAAATTTTATATCATGACTCTTTGGGTACCCCATACCTACGTCAAATTGTAACCTAACCCATTTTTTCTAATAAAATGCATTCTTTAAAAAAAAAGAAAAAAAAAAGAATCATGTGTCGTCTTATCTATATGATTTATGAAATGCCTCTGAATATGGTATGTATTCATGGATTTATAAGCAGGTGGTCCTCATACTGTCCCTTGATTCCAAAGCATCTTTCTGCAAAATATCGAATACTTTGACCAATTCCACCTTTACTAGTTTCCTTTTTATAACTAGCATCCAAGATTGTTTTCTTGTAACCAACACCAGGTCGTTCCAAGAGTGAGGCAACATACTTAATAAGTTATTATGTGATGACATCTGAGGAGATGTATATGGATAACTTATTAATATGTATTTTGATTATATCGATAGTTCATATCTGTTAGGTTTAGATTTTTGGAAAATGAGAGCACATTTGTCTTTCCAGATCATTCAAATAGTGTTAGAGCACTGCTCGGCCGAACTCGCAAGCATTGCTATCTCAAGCTTGTTTGTCAAGTTTAGTTGATCAAAACTGTATACTTGATTTCTAGTCTACTTATAGTTATGTCTCGGATTAGGATAGAAGTGTGTAGTTGAGCATTAGACTTCACGGCGTTCACCAATTGAAGAAGAAGATCTACTAAATAGCTTGGAGGAACTTCATCATCAACAAAAGGTATGTGGAGACTAAAACTTATCTATCACTCAAAAGTCTATTCTATTATATCTTATAATGAGACTAAGTCGTATAGCTATATAGACTTTGCATTATACACATTTAAAATTTCGATCCGAGTTTATCTCGTTTATATATTTCTCGAAATACGTGTTAGAAGCTTTTTAGCTTTAGCTTAAATTCATCATCTACTTGACGAGTTTAGTCGTAGAAAATTTATTTGTTCGAAACTAAATATTAAGTCGAGATGATCATGTGAAAATTACCTTGAACATATTACATGATTTGTGTGAGACAATCATTTGATGTTAACTTGGGAAGGTTCGTATTGATCAATTAATCACTTGAAAATTATTTGAAGTTAGTGGTATCTGTAAGATAAGCATTGTTGTCTTCTAAGGATAATTCAGTGACTAAATGAGAGTCTTAGAACTACTACCAATATCTGGAACTGTGATTCGCATACTCTGTTTGCGAACACAGTGGTCAGGTTTTAAAATCGGTAAGTACGACAATTCATACTCATGAACTCAGGTTCGTTTGCGAATCAGTTTGCAAACTAAATTCCCTGGAACTTTAATGAAATAAGGTATGCGAACTTTTTTTGCAAACCGTGGCATTATGTTCATGAATTGGTTCTTGTATAAGTACTTTGTACAACTACAAACCAAATCAAATATGTTTCAAATGGTTCGGATATATTTCTATAAGATAGTGAATATTTGAACAACTCTCTTAAAGAACATTTAGATTCATCTGATTATCTATCATGATTGATTGATCATCATATTTGATCTAGAAGTGTTAGATGAATATGGCTAAACTATAAGTGTTCATATGGATAACTTTGGTTAACTATTATTGAGCCAACTGGTTATACATGTTTAGATACAGTTCATCCATATCCATTAACCTTAGGTTTACATTTCTTCTAAAATTCATTATTAGGGTTCCCGACTTGAAGACTTCATTTGGGATTCGTGAAGCCAGATCCAATTATTTTATGTGTAGTTGCGTATTCTGATTTACTTTTTATATCGTGTTGAGTTTAATCTTCTCTAATATTTTCTCGATATTTATCTTCGATAGGTAAGATATAAAAAGTAATCACAACAGTTCTTCGTCTCAGACTCTTGTGATTCCGATAACTTCTCGTATTAATCAGTTAGGTTATTATGAGGTGACTAATATTTCTAGGTTGCTCTTCGGGAGTATAAGACCGGATGATTAGTTGAGTTTCTTGTACACCTTGATCTTTATCTTAAGACGGAAACAACAACCAGAATAGACTTGTATGTGGGAGACAGATTTCTTTATAAGTCTTCGACTTTGGGTCGTAACAACTCTTATTTGTGGGTGAGATCAGCTAAGGGAATCAAGTGTGTAGAATTCTGTTGGGATTCAAGAGGCGTAAGGAACGCGATTGTACCTTAATCAGTGTGAGACTTGGTTAGGGATCAACTACATTCCAGTCTGAAGTTAACTTGTAGTAGGCTAGACTCAGTAGCGGCTTAATACAGTGTGGTGTTCAAGTTTGGACTAGGTCCCGGGGTTTTTCTGCATTTGCGGTTTCCTCGTTAACTAAATTTATGGTGTCTGCGTTATTTTTATTCTGCATTATATTTTGTTATATAATTTAAATATCACAGGTTGTGCGTTTGTATCGATCAATTGTGAAATCCAACCTTTGGTTGTTGATTGGAAATTGATTGATCCGTGGATATTGATCTTTGGTACCATCCCAGTTATTCTCATAACAATCAGGTTCACGGATTTTTATCTGTTTGATTTACGGATTGTGTTGATAAAGAGATAAAGCTCTTTAATATTTATTTTGATTGAGACTCAGTAACTTGGTGCTCTCATATTTATATTGGAGTTTGGTTCATACAGATTGCCAAACAAAATAGTTGGGTGTGGTCGTTATACCCCCGCGTTTTCAAATAGATATTATTACCCGATAAATGTTATACTCGGTCTGAGGAGATGATCCAGTAATATAAGAAGTCCATGCATTAAACCAACTTATAACCCAATTAAGCAACAACAAAAAAAAGGTTAGGGATAACATTTGAAACCATTACATTGATCTGGCAAAAGGGCATTCAGAAAAATGATTTATAATTTCCACTTCAGCATTACAAAGACTAAAATGAAGACCAATGTCAATCTTAAATCTTTATAGTTTATCTCTAGTAGGAACAATATCGCTAAGGCATTTCCAAATAAATAGTTTTGTTATAAGAGGAGGTTTAGTTTTCCATGAAGATTTCCAAACACTAGTAGAAACAAGATAATGTAAACTTGACTATGATATTAGGAATTCATCAAAGTTTTGTATGCATTTTTTTTACAGTAAACAAAACCCTTATTGTTAGAGCATTACTCGGCTGAACTCACCAAGCGTCGGTATGTCAAGTTTGGTTATCATATTTTAGTAAATCAAAACTCATTCAAAGAGTCGCTTTATTATAAACTAGAGTCAACTTAGTATAGGTTATCTAGAAAGATACTAGGATATGAGACTTACAAGTATTACGTGAAGACTTGAAGAATGTGAAGAAGTAAAGAGCTACAACGACGACATCATCCTTCCTCTTGAGGTTAATAATATTTGACTTGAATTATTTCATTCCTAACGTATCTTTCAAGTCGTGCATATTGAAAACATAATTGCGAAGCTGTGAATGATATACTTTAGTTAGACATAGTATTAAGAAATTACAATATTGTCGATGGTGGTTTTTAGTTCAGGGCTAAATTTGTAAAACCCTGCATTTAATGTGTCGTCACTCTGCAAAGAAACAGAACCATGTAAAAGTGACGAGTGTTCAATCTCTTCACTGACGCATTTATTGAGCAACTCAATATATTCACATGAAATTTATCCAGAATGGTGCATGTAGCAACAATCCCTGATATTCTGTAAATTTTGGCACCTTGCCTGTATTATTCAGTTAATATAAGTTTCTTTGAATGCCTTCTGTGCTATGTTCCCCGGCTGAACCCTTAATGTTGATATGGCATGACAATTTGTGTTCACTCGCAGCAGAGTAGCACGAATTTCCAAGTATCAAGGATAAGGTCTTTGCATAAAGTATTCAATCAGAAAGCATACTTCTCTCTGGCAATGAACTTAAAGAACTCTGTGTCAGCACATAGAATTCAATCAATTTTGTGATAATTCACAAGATTCAGATATTACCCTGACTAATTTGCAAAAATTAGGGTTTTGCGCCTTGCGCAGTATATCAGACCTTGCCTGTCGAAATTAAGCCTAGGCAAACTAGGTAATTAATCCTCCATGGATTAGTAGGTGCAAAATCTTGCCCAGAATCAGAAAACAAGAAATAAAGGAGCCGCAGAACAGTAGCAGCAACAAAGGGAGGCGTGGCCATGCCTTAGGCCAGCCGGCGCCATTTTCCATTGGCCACGCCCCATGTTGCCTAAACCGGCCCTATTTCCCTTGACCAATCAGGTCGCCTTAAAACCGCCACACGCACATAAGTTGTGGCTGGGCCCATACTTTCCGGCCCTATTTCCCATCGACCAACCAGGTCGCTTTAAACTTGCCACTCCCACACCAGAAGTGTGGCCACGCCCGCGTTTGGTCGGCCCTCTCTTTTTCGACCAATCAGGTTGCTCTAAACCTGCCGCAGTATTAAAAAAGAGAGGCAAAATTGTGCCAATACCAAATTGGATTTCCAAAGTTGCGCCAATGCGCTAACTGGCATGCCGAACGTGCCGGACGTGCCACTTTGCCACAGAAGCATGTCGAACGCGACAACATACCAACCCATCTTCTGTTCATGGCCAACGCCATAACAGGCTTCAATGTGGTTATCCTAACCGGAAACACGACCTTGCATGGTCGAAACCCTAATTTCAAGTCGCGGCATAAATTATGCCATTTCGGACCCCACAACATGCCACGAGCCGTGCGGGACCTAGGAAGCCCTAATAAAGACGCCATATCATAGCCACCCGTGGCAATCCTTGCTCTTGTGGCCGTTTCCATGTGATGACCTGGCTATGGTTCCTTTGGCGTGGCTATGGCACCATTTTCACAAAACGTCGATGCTCCACGGCCACATGCCACATGCTGCATGCCGTATGCACTAATTAAGGTTTTGGCATGCCAAACCCTAATTTAGGCAAAGTTGCTACGCCAACCAAACCAAGTAACGTTTCCCAGAGCATTGGGATTGATGTGGCAACATGGCCAATGTTTCCACGCCACATTTGGGTCTAACACCAATGTGCCAAAATATAGCGGCCACGGCTACGCCAGGCACTACTTGCACCATCATGCCACTGGCATGCACTAACTATGTCAGCCACGCCACCGTGTCGCAGCGCACGTGCTAATTCGGGTTTCGATATGCCAAACCCTAATTTAGTTAAAGTCGTCATGAAAACTAGGTCAAGTGATTCTCCCAAGGCCTTAAGTTTAACTTAGCAACAGGGTCAATGTTTCCGGAGCCATATTTGGGTTTAACAACAATATGCCAAAATAGCTGCCACTGCTACGCCACTGGCATGCCGCTATGCCATGGCTACGCCAGGCGCCACTTTTCTATACAACAAGATGTGGCCATAATCAATGGCCATCCTTTCTCATAAGCTACAATCTCAGCCGTGCAAATTCGCCACATAATTGACAGGCATGTGGAAAGTCTTAGGCGACCAGCCAAGACAAGCCTAATAGCATCACATGCTATTCTCCTGCGGCAAGTCTCCGGACTTTGATTTGCCACACATAGCAACCTGCTACACATTTTCCACGAAAACACTCAAGACATCAAACATGTCAAAAACTGGGGGATACTCATCAGGGTATTGGTATGGAGGTTTACAGCGTGCGGCGTGCGACACGCCCATTATAAGAAAGTGTCAGAAAGCATGGCAGTAATCGGCGGTAAGAAGTAGTGGGTGTAAACTAACTCGTCTCCTTCATAATGGGAACGTGGTTTTCTGGCATTTACACACGACCCCACTTCCCCAACACTCAATCATTCCCACTTTCTACGAGATCAGGGTGCGTTCAATATGACTTGTATAGATAGGTTCTACCTATTTCAACCAAACGACAACAGTTTGGTTAACAGCAACACAGTATCCAGAAAACACCAAAGAATTGATAGCTTACATTCCACAAGCCAGTTCCACATTCTGATACAAGTCATAAAATAACCACACTTTCAGAATTAACCATTCTGGTCTCAACACCTTCTTCTCTTCCCTCCCTAAGACCAACCCTTCTTCTTCACCTTGTGACCGAAGCAAGACTGGAACGACCATTTCTTGGTTTAGGCCAGGATTGTACAGATTGATCTCTCGAATCTAAAGTACTCCCGTGCAGTGCATTTGTTTAAGGTTTAGGCTCGTTTCTCATCCACACACCCAAATTGACCAAAACCAGCAGAAACAGTGTTTACCCACAAACAATTGGCGACCATAGTGGGAGATTAAATCTCTTGGTTGAAAATTCAATTCTCAATTTTATTTCCATCCTAATTGGTCTTAGGCCCAATTCAATCGTTAATTGAAACCCATTTCAGTCAAAGATTCTTTCCAGATGTATTCGAGTCATTCGAACCTTGCAGAAGCAATGAATAGATGGAAGCCAACTACCATGGAAGACATGACAAAAAAATACTAGAGGATATGGTTTCCATCCAAGTCGATATTATCAGGCGGCAAAAAGAGACGCTTTGTATCCTGAAGAGTATAATAAGTCGATTGTGGAAAGAATCATCAAAGGCTTATCCGGAGGATCCCGCCAATTTCAAGAGTAATACGAAGTATGTTAAATATTTGGCTAAAGCATGCGCCTCTACCAATGAGGATGCTGACGGAGCACATAGCCACATCATAAAGGAACAACAGAAGAGCAGTCAATTGGATTCTGCCAACATAAAGAGCCAAGACAATTTCACAAGACCGGGGGAGGAGACTTTCCAGGTGCGCCACAACATCTGTAAGACAAAGGTAAAGAGCCTGCCTATGAAGCCTTGCTGGAAAACATTTATCTCCAAACCCTCGCAGAAGTTCAAAGAGTTGTCCAACAATCCGCAACCACAACTGCTTTGCTGAAAAGAGAAGCACCTGAAGAGGGGGAAATCTACCAAGACGCTTATGGAAACGAACACTGCGCCAATAAATAATATCCAGCTCTTCCACCACGTGTCGCCGTCGCTGACGCAGGCCCCTCAAGAGAAATTACCTTTCAGCAATACAATATAAGTAAATGGTCCGTTCATGAATCAATGATCGCTCAAGTGTCAGTTCCGCCCTCAAAGAGGGCTTCATGCCAAAGCCTGCAAGAATTTCCGCCACAACAACTACTGATGCGGAAGAAGCCAGAATCAAAATATCCATGCTTCCGTTGCCTATCAGAAGATTTATAGAGTTACTTGAAATTTGGGTACGAGAGGGAGTAGTCCAACTACCCCCGGTAGGGCGTCCACCAACTGATCAAGAGATGCTAGATTCAAGATATTGCCACTATCACAGGTTTATTCATCATCCTACCAACGAATGTAACGCTCTGAAGCGCATTGTCCAGGAAAAGATTGATTCAGGGGAATTACGCCTGAGGACTGGAGGTTCTCCACCTTGTCGCGGATTGACATAGAGATGTTACAGAGACAATAAAGAATGTCTGGGGACTTCTCACGGCCAGGATTGCGTCACACAATAAACTCTGATTTGCAACCTAAAAATTTAGTTTTTTGGAGAGACCCCTAAGTGAATAGAGTATGTGGTCGTATCGGGCGAGAGAAAAAAAGAATGGTCAACACCAATGTACCATCCGCAAGCGCAGTCAACACGTCTCATGGCGTTACATCCTCTACCACCAACACCAGCAACACCGGAAGCATCCCCTCTGACGTGACGCCTCTTATTACCAGATTCAGAGTCGCTGCTACTCCTAATATTTCTTCGAGCATGACGCCTCCAATCATCACCAGGACTGCCACCACTTCTTCGTCAGGACGAGAGACTGGAGGAGCCAGAGGAAACCAACCTTCCCATTACCATTATCGATTTAATAGAGAGACATGAAGTTCTTTCCAAAACTCAGACAGACATGGCCACAACTCAGAAGGGGCCGCTTCAACATTTCGCTCCAGAAGCCGCTCCGCTTCAACGTTTCGCTCCAGGGGCCACTTCAACTTTCGCTCCAGGAGCCGCTCCGCTTCAACGTTCTCTTCAGAAGTCGTTACTCCTCCCTGCCAAGGATCGCGTTGTAGCCGCCACACTCCTCCCTTCCAAGATCGTGTCGTAGCCGTCACACTCCTCCCTTCCAAGGATCGTGCCATAGCCGCCACACACCTCCCTGTCAAGCATCGTGATCACATCCAGCCAAGGTTCGTAGTCGTGGCCACTGTTTGATCCATCTCGCCAAAGCTCGTGGTCGTGGATAGTTTACTCGCCTACACATCCAGCCAATCCCTTTGCTTCCATGGACCCCCATTCAATTCCAACCAACCTATTTTGGGTTCCCACGACAATGTAGTCTCTTCCGCTGCCAAGAACTGTTGTTGTTCACTTGTTGATACCAGCCAGAGATTTACCATAGCAACAACCACTACAAAGGTAATCCATACTTCTCCATATTTTAGTTTCACATGGAAGAAGTAATAGAGTCACCAGTACGGATGCAAGATGATATATTTATCATGGTCAACTCACCGACCATACAATATAGAAACATGTAAAACCAAACTTGGGACTGAGGCTCTACACAGAATCCCTATCAAA
Organism: Papaver somniferum; assembly: GCF_003573695.1. Lineage (NCBI taxonomy): Eukaryota > Viridiplantae > Streptophyta > Magnoliopsida > Ranunculales > Papaveraceae > Papaver > Papaver somniferum. Next base: position 42,239,445 of record NC_039364.1, read on the forward strand.
TCGTGGGAGGCACGGTCAACCCGAAAGTCATAGCCACGACAAGGTCATCTATTCTTCAAAGGTGTAACGTAAGGATATCGTGACCTCTTCGTCTAGAATGCGCCTGCAACACTTTACGTGTCCCGGATCCCGAGCCTACTCAGAGAAAACAACTTCAGTAACCAAAGAGAAGTGCGACTGGGGACTGCTCACAGCGGTCCATCCCCGACAACAATCAAGCATTCATGATATAACTCCAGAGACGCGACTGAAACATTTTTCTTGAAAAGACAGAGGGAGCCACGATTAACGGCATAACTCTCTCACTTCTACCTCTTCGTTGCCCAAAATGTTTCGTCCATGTGATGTTCCAAGCATCCCAGCATCACATCCAGGAGAGTACAATAAGCTTGTATCAAATACCATATGCGTGGATTCAAGGCGATGCAATTAAAGTAGGCTACACTTGGGGACTGAAGCCTCCTTCAGGTTTAGAAGTTTAAACGCAGTCACCGCCTTACCAGTGAATGCAGTAGAAGCACATCTTCCACGAGAAAGTAGGCTCAGGATAATTACACATGGGGACTACCAGCATGGGATTCCTTCACTTCCCTCAACCAGGTTATTCTTGATTTCAACATCATCACTGCCGAAGCTTTACGAGCCGCAGGAATTTCTCAACATGAAGCCGTACACGTGCATCAAAGACTCCGAAAGCATGCCATAAAGATATTCACATATCCGGCCACACCATCGGATCTATGACCAGACAGAATTATAACTGGGGACTGCTCAACGCATCCCATTCCATACAATAGTCCAAGATTCAGAAGATGGTTCAAAGGATGTCGCTTGGAACGAAGTCCTTGAAGACTTGATAGCAGCACATCGGCAAAGGGACGCCTCTCAACTCATCTATTTCACCCAATGGCTCCGGAAGATTTACACCATACAAGCATCCACAACAGATCATCATCGCAATCAGAAAGTCCATGCACCAAATAACCTAAAGTCAAGGATGGACCAACAACGCAACCACAATCTCCAAGATTAGCCCTGACATGATCATTGTCGAGCACATATTTCATCCATCCATCCCAAGAGTGCAATGGAGTTTGGTAAATTTTGAAATCCACTGGAGAGGTTAGATACTCATTCTTCTGGAGTCAGAACCTTATTACACATTCTGGAGAAGATCGATGGTACTGTTGGGTGGCTACATGCGCAAAATAGGAGAGAGCACCTACCTTGAGTTCTCCTGGCTCGCCTTGATGCTGATTATAACTATTGGATATTTCTTTGTTGCCGTTAATGATCACTCTACCACCTCTAACAAATGATGAAGAGGATCCAGACGCTGCCGGTGAAAGCACGGAGCCGGACGAGCAACAAAAACAGAAGAGGGTCGATACCCCTTTTCATACGAACGGATTTTCTAGAGTTTGAACAGAAGAAGGATTCCTTCTTTCTCCATGAACGGGAATAGATGATTGGGCGCACCACACTCATGCTCCATAGCCGGACAAGCAGCACACGAAGATCGACGCTCCACGACCTACCTAGCAGCGTGCCAAGATCACTAGCCACACAGACTTGTAACGCTCCATAGCGCCATCATTACCCTCCGTGATTGAAGTAACAACGCCATCATTACCGCTCCGTGGTTGAAGTAGAAGCGCCATCATTACCGCTCCGTGGTTGAAGTAGAAGCGACATCATTACCGCTCAGTGGTTGAAGTTGCAGCGCCATCATTACCGCTCTGTGGTTGAAGTTGCAGCACCATCATTACCGCTCTGTGGCTGAAGTTGCAGCGCCATCATCACCGCTCCGCTGCCAAAGTCGTAACGCCAACATCAATGGTCCGTGGACGAAGTTGCAGCGTCAACATCCCCCCTATGGCCCAAATTGGCGCCAACATTCCGCGAAGCAAAGCTCTACGGCCAAACCAATGCCAGCACCCTGAGCCAAGCCAGAAATACGCCAAGCCGCCATCACAAGGGTCATAGACTACTCATGCCTCCTGCCAAAGGTTAGTCGATTTTTCCTGACAATCTCTTCATATCTCGCCCTTTCGATTTTACTCTTGTCTGTCACCGTCTCATTCTTACCCCGCAACAATGCCACTATTACATGCTAAGCAGGGGACTTAATGTTGATGGTGGTTTTTAGTTCAGGGATAAATTTGTAAAACCCTGCATTTAATGTGCCGTCTGTGTGTTTTAATGCATTAGTTTGTGGCATGAGCTAATGGCTCAGGCCTTGTGTTATAGCCTGGCCAGTTGATAATCTAGTCTGACTCGCCTGAGTCAGTTTATCTGCCTGAATCAGTCTCCTGACTGAGTTGACCCGATTTGACTCGGTGACTTAACTCGTGTGACCAAATCGTTGACCATTTGACTGGACCTTGACCTTAACTAAAACGTTGACTGTTAGATGACCTTTCTGACCTGACAGGGACTGTTATTGACCGTTAGTTGACTCAGATAACTGGATCTTTTGTTAAGGGGTTGGTTTGATGGACTTGGATTTAGAGACAGTTTTTCCATTGAACATGGATTGGACCCTTATGGTCTGAATTAGCCTTTGGTTCTTTCTACAAAGTTTGTAGATATTCTTAAGACTATTTTAAAGGACTATAAAACCAAACCTAATTGAATTATTAAACCTTTGTTATGCTAAAGATTGATAATGAAAAGGTGTATAATCATAAATGGGCTTAAAACTATTGGATAGTTCACTTAACCCATAACTAGACAATTCTATGAGATTATATTATGAGCCTTGTGTGAGCCTTTTGGCTAATTCTTAGAGTGCTTGTGTGATTAACAGTTACTCTTTATTAACAACGATCGATTCAAAGGATGAACCAGTAGATTATGGATCTCGAGGTAGGCGATGGCTTGTCATCAATCCAGGTGGGAACTCTGTAACCTTCTTGTAATCATTAAGTTCCTTTTCATATGCGAGCATGATGTGCCATTACTTCTTACGAGCATATTTGTCTGTAAATGATTGGGTATGTTGTGTAATATGCATTGTGTGGATTCTCCAAATGTTATATCTATTTTCATGCTTATTATAGCCCAGATGAGGCAATATCGTTATATAGGGGAATATTACCTTTTACAATTTCTTGTGAGAATCCAACCGTTTGCATATTATGCTTGATTGCAAAACCTTCGGGACTTATGATGGTAGATTCTTGAATCATGGTTTGTATGGGCACTCCGTGTGGATGGGCTGTTATTAGAGTCTGGAGTTATTCTGCTTTCGCTTTCTCCAATGAGTTTGGCGAGGTCTGAGTGACATATTTTAGTTGTTCTTGCTTCACTTTTGTGGATTCATCCGGTGGTGGTGTTTCACGGATATTGCCACTATGGACGCAATATCTGAGGAAGTGGAACTAGAATAACATTCTTTCATGAATGATATATATTATGATGCTTGTTGTTTGTTGAGTGATTAGTTTGATGTGTGTTTGAGTGAAATCCCCGCGAGGAGTGACTGTGGTTTCCCCACAGCTCTTTGCTAAGTCTTATAGCACGGGAAGTGCATATAAATAGCTATCTAGCGCGTAAAGCGAAATAGTATTACTTTTTATTTTATAACCTAATTTATGTCGTTAATGACCCAGATGAGGAAATAGTATATCGAGGTATTTGGGGAAATTACTCTTACACATGTTATGCACGATGAAATGTTTAAATTACTACTTCTTTAGAACTGTGAAGTATATTAGTGATTACTTGAGAGTTACATATTTTCGTTGAGCCCCCTTTTTGGGATGATGTGCTCATTCGTTCCCACTTCAGTTTCAGCATTCAAAAGAAAAGGCGCACGTGAAGATATTCGTTTCCGTAGCGTAAAGTTTCAGCGAATTGAAGATGTTTATTTATATTTTATATATGTATATTTTCTCTGTAAATAACACATGGTTATATTCGTATCACATGAGAGATCTTCATTTATTCTGTAACAGAGTGTATGGGTTTTGCTTTTGGGCTTAGTTTATGTAGTCTAGATTCTTGAGATCGTTAGTCTAGATTTTATGCTTCAATTAGTTTGTAATCCTATTAGCTAAGCAGGTTTAGTAATTGGGGCGTCACAACTTGGTATCAGAGCTCACTATTAGATCTTACATGGGCAACAATAAATAGTACTTAGTGCCAAATAGATAATTAGATTAGTTAGAACCGGACTAGGTGTGAGATAAATTTTAATCACTAAAAGCTATCAAGAACTAAAAGATTTATTTGGTTGATTGATTTGTCTAGTGTTGACTAATTTGTTTGTTTGGTTGTGTGTACTTTTTGTGAAGTAAAAATTGTAGAGTGAACCAATTATCTTATGTTTTGCAAAGCTAATAGAGATTAGAGAATAATTAGTTTAAAAAGTATGAGCATGTTGTGAGTGGGGAAAAACAATTTGCTGGTTTTTACGGAATTGAAGAGTCGACCGTGTGGAGACTCCTTGAACCGAGTGAAATGTTGAACCTCACACAGATCTACTGCAAGAAGGGAGTGCTTTAAGTTCAAGATATTAATCTGTAAGACCCCGGCCTAAACCAAGAACAATGGCCGTTACAGAGTCAATTCGCTCACAAGAGAGGATGGGTTGATATGTAGGAGGGAAGCTGAGAAATGCGTGAGATCAATGGTGATCTGGGATTGTAGGTGTGTTGTGAATTCAGCGTGAAAATGCTCTGAATGATTGAATTTTCCTCAATTGAGAGTAATTTATGTGAGTTCGTGTAGACGAAAGATTGTCTGTATGAACTTTTCATGAGAAATTGCTCGTTTTGGCGAATGTTGTTCGAGTGTTCGAAAACTTCTGTCTTTTCAATCAGGATTCAGAGACATTCTATAATGCCGGATTTGAAAACACCATGATCCCATGAAGTGTGACAGTTGCTGGAATCAGAGAATGGGAAATGGGAAAATCATGTTAAAACGAATTACTCATCGTGCGGAGACTTGGTTAACTTTCCACCCACTACTTTGCTGACTCTTCCAACTGATTGCACGACTTGCTCACATTCTCATTGTGGGTGAACACACGTGTCGTAGACCGCCAGACCAAAACCCTAGTTAATATCCCCCCATGTGACACGATTGAAATCTCGTGATTTTGGAGTTCGTTGCTGACTTTATGGGACGATGAGTCCATGTAGCGCTGAGTTGAACATGTGTGAGTAAATGTTTCGAAACTCATGAACTTAACGTGTCTGCTGAGACGAGGTATCATCATAACCTAAGACGAGCAAAACTGTGTTTCTAAATTGTTGAATATTGATAGTTGAACCAACATTCTCTGGTTTGAGCAAATATTGCTAGTCCGAGCGAATATTGCTAATTGAGTAAATATCGTTCTTTTAATGAATTGTTGGTAGCTGGACCAAGTAAAATATTAATTTAAGTTACTGACTGCTGGGTCGAGCAAAATAAATACGAATCTTAATCATGGAATCAACATAAAATTATCAGAGTGTTCGAATCCGCTCAGAATTACGTTTCTACAGAGCTCTGGATTCAAAAGCCTAATTTTACCGAGATAATGATTTATTGCAAATCACATAAAACCGGCTACATGGGATGACGAGTTCACCATATAACGCCCAGATGCTCGAATGAGCAAAAATACCAAAGTCTCTTGAGGACCAGTTGGTGAAAGAATGATTAAATGTTGGTTTAATCATTTATTGAAATAATGCTCGTGTGAGCGACAAATCATAAAACCTGGTTTTATGGAAAATATGAGGGACCGGCCAAGAGGTCATGGGACCGGATCTTGATGGCCGTGGGACCAGTAGATGGTCATTTGAGCAAACTTCCAATTGTTTGGAAAGAGTTTGAACCTAATATGAGCAGCTGAGCAAATTAGGTTAAAATCATTAAAGTACGCGGGACCAGCTGTTTGCAAGCCTCAGGGTCACCCTTGGTAGGTCAAGGGGATGTGCCCATGTCACCATAAGGTTCACGCTTCAGTCCTGAGAATTTTGATATTTTCTGGTGCACGTTTGAGCAACATTTGGAGAAAATATGCAAAATCCATGGTTTTGCTGAAACCGGCAAAAATACATGAGATGATGAAAATAATAAATAAAACAAGGAATTACAAGGTGTGGGACCGGCCACCACTAGGGCATGGCCGGCCGGATGACACGCGGTCCCACATGCTTTCCCCAGTTTTATGTGATTTCATGTATTTTTCTTTGATTTTAAGGAAAATTCCATGAAACTGGAGAGTTTGGCGAAATTAGGGAACTTCCATGAGATGAGAGACATAAATTAAAATATAAAATAGGGATTGAGAGTGTGGGACCGACAATGGCCGTGGCATGGCCGGCCGGCCAATGGGCACGGGTCCCAAGACAGTCTTCCCAATTTTATGTAATTTTGATGATTTTAGATAACTTTTCATAAAATCAAAGGGATTTGTTGAAAACCAAGATATTTTGTTGAAATCAGAGAGTTTTCATGAAATCAGAAAACCAAACACCAAATAATAATAAAATAGTGGGCGTGTGGGACCGGCTAGGGTATGGCCGGCCGGCTAGAGCCCGGTCCCACAAGTTTTCATAATTTTTTAATATTTTTCATGATTTTAGAGAAAATACATGAAATTAGGTAATTTTAGGGAAAATTCATAAAATCAAGGAATTTTCATAATTTGAGAAGAAATAATAAAATAATGGGACGTGAGGTGTGGTACCGGCCACGACCAAGGCATGACCGGTCGGCCGGCGGTCCCGCGACATCTTTCCTAATTTTATTATTTTTGATAAAATCATGTGATTTAGATAATTTGTTTGAAATAAAGGAAATTTGTTCGAACAAGAGGATTTTCATGAGATCGTGAAAATAGTAGAAATATGATAAAATATAAAATTGGGCGCGGGACTAGTCACGGCATGACTGGCCGGATGGTGAGCCTAGTCCCCTGGCGCTTTTGCTTAATATTTTATTATTATTATTTTCCCTTCTTATTTTGCATAGGTTCCTCGTTCGTTCGTATTTTTGAAATGCTCGTTCGTGCATTCAAAATGCTGGTTTGTGCATTATCTGCTAATTACACTTGCACCATTTTGGTCAGGGCTTATTCGATGCTCAGATGCCTGTTTCGTGGATTATTACTAACCTGTGGAATTCTGCTAGGAAGAACCACAGATTGAAGTAACGAAATATAACGAGGAATCGTAGAGTATTGATGGATATTCAGGCGATTAATTGACGACTCGTAGAATACTGCTGGATATTCAGAAGATGGCTCTTAGAATATTGCTGGATATTCAGACGATTTAAGATAATTAATTGTTGGCTCTATACTAGAAGGGCTTCCTGTCTAGGAGCATTAATTATCTGAGGGTTGAGAAATATGAACTTGTTGGAGTGTCATATTCCTCTTGCATAGTCGGGGAAAACCTGGTTACATCCCGAAGACTTTGTCGCTCTATAATAGCAAACATGGTGTCTAGGAGCCGCCCAATCTTTCGATTCTATACAGTATGAGATGTGTTGTGGCCTCAGCTGAGAGACTACACATCTTCATCTTCCTTGAGAGACTTTGTCCATCAGAGGTGGCATAAGCTTTCATGCATAGAGACATGAGTCTTGATACTCATCCGATTGCCGAATCCGGAGTAATTACTGAAATTGCTCAGTATTCATGAGATGTGTCGTGGCCTCAGCTGAGAGACTACACATCTACATATACTCTGAGAGACAACCTTCTCAGTCAGAGATTTTATGGCATGAGCTTTCATGCTTTTATGAGAGACATGAGCCTCAATACTCACCCGGTTGCCGAATCTGGAGTATAGTTTTACAATTCTACCCTTTGTCGAAAATCCACCATCTACATTAATTCCCATGCTTACTGAGGAACATCAGCATTGAATGGTGATTTTCCAGGTACAGACAAAAATAAGTAATTGAACTTGGTCATAAGATAAGATATTACCGGATTTCGACTGAATGAGCAAGCCATGGTTTGAGCGGAAACCTATGTGGCATAGTAGAACATCATCCGGTGAACATAAATTGACGTAGAACCGCTGATTCGATGGTGGAACCTTGGTTGGTTTAGGATTCATGGGCCGGTCCCAAAAAGGAAATCCTTCAGGAATTAGGTTTTGGAAATAAAATTAGGTATAAAAGGGAATTAATCCCTTTGTTTTTTTTATTCTTTCACGACCAACCACCATCATCACCTCCTCTCTATTTTCACGTCGCAGCAGAGAACAGGAAGTTTTCCCGTCGGAGTTGCCGCCGCCGCCGTCCGATCACCGTCCGGCCAATTTCCAGCCGACGCCGTCAGGTGAGTCGATTTTTTTCTTTCAGAGTTTGCTGATTTCATGAGTTTTTCATGCTTTCGCCATGTCAAAATTCTGTACATGTGTATAAGTTGATGTGAGTTCTGTAAAAAAACCCTTGTTTTATCAAACGTATGTTCGTTAAATCGTTAGTTCTGAAAACTAAATAAAATCCCTGATTTATGAGAGATTTCTTTATATATGTTGACTTAGGTCCAATGATACAACTTAGTGTATGAGCTTTCATGTGAACCAAGATTTTACCTTAATAGATGTGAGCTTTCACAAAACCGAAATAAACCCCGTTTTAGAGGATAATGCTCGTTCGAGGAAAATAGACACATATATTTTTATGTATGTAAATTTATGTCCAGTGATAAAACTTTATTTATGAGCTTTCATGAGAATTAGTATTTTATCACAATAGGTGTGAGCTTTCACAAAACTAGCATAAACCTTCGTTTTTTTAATAAAACACTAATATGAAGGAAAATAGATTTTTTTTTTAATATATATGTAGCCGTGACATATTTTATGTGAAACATGATGACATATTTTATTCACATGGATTTGTTCTTATTAGATAAATTCTGAAAATTTATATGAACAAATTGCATTAATTATTGATTTATAAAATCAAGACATGGGTTTTGAGTAACCTTCAAACTAGAAAACTTATTTATGATGAAGTCATGTCTTATTGTAAATTTCATAGTTCAGTTGTGTGAATGTTCACGTTATGAAAATTATGTATACGATTTTATGAGAAAATCATTTTCCACGAATTAATGAAGTTTTGTTCGTTATTGCAGATTTCAAGGAACGAATTGATTTCGTGTGTTAACTCTTGTATTCCAACCACTATTGTTAGTGAAATTGAAAGAGTTAAGATTCAAGAATTACCATTTTGTGGATGAATTTATTTGCATGTCGATAACTCCATGCTCCTGGTTTCAGAAAATGCCGGCTTCCAGCAGTCGTAGTTATTCCTCCGGTTCTGACGAAGATCCCAAAGCTCCCATAGATAAGTCGAGAGCCAAGGTAATTCACGATCAGGGAGCAAAGCCCAGCGTACCCTTGAATGAGCGGAGAGTTACTTTTTCCGAACTCAGGAAAAGAAAAGCCGAAGACGATGAGAAAGATGCTCGTTAGCTGATGAGTGCTAAAAAGTGCATATTTCTATATATTTTTCTTGACATTTAACTCATCTTTTGTGCATTAATTCTACATTTTATCCCATATTCTGTGTTTTCGTTGTTTTCAAGAATAAACACTTTTCTTAATTAATTTTGCATTTTTAGGTACTAAATAAAGCCTGGTTATCTCACGGAGCGAAAAGAGCAAAGGAACGGCAAAGACTCTCGCTAGGAGGAAGCGAAGAATGATGTTTGCAAGAGCCGGATCAACTATAAGTGGGCTTGAAGAGGAAGAATTGTTCTTAAAGAAGATATGGGCTTGGCATATCCAAGGCCCAAAACCCTTACCCAAATCCATTTCCATTATCCATACCCATTTCCATGAGAGACGTCAGATTGGATCCATCTCATCATCCAACGCCCATCTCATCATTGTGCATCAAAATCCAAAGCTCCTGTCTAACACCATAGTACCTAACCCCATCTTGAGCCGTCAGTTTCGTTGCATCTCATCATCCAACGGTCGCTTCAAGCTTCATCACATCGTGTCGTTCAATTACATCCAAAACTGATCACCCAGCGTCGTTCGTTCGCTGTGCATCAGACTCCGATGTACCGCTCAACACTGAATCATCAAATATCTTCTACACCAGTCGAGCCAAACTCTCCCTTTCTCCCAAAACTATTTTCTCCCCGACCAGAGCTCTGCAACTCCATCTCTTCACCCCTCACCCTCTGCGCCACCATCTCCATACCCTGTCCATCACCAAAAACCCCATAAACCCATTCCCTAGTTGCCTCTCTTTCTCGTTCTTAGCACCCACACACCCTAGGTGCTATAATCAAGAGAGAGATGAAACTAGGGTTTCATCACAGTTGAAGAGGAGACCCAAATCGAGGAGTTGATCTAGCAGACAATAGCAGAAGAGAGATGGGTTCGACAGAGGAGACAAATTCAGGGCATGGGTAAGTTGAGTAACCCAAAAAAATTGTCTACTGCTACTTTTTGTGTAACCCTAATTTTTCTTTTGGGTATAAATTGAAGAACTGTAACAACATTGAGTTGATGCTGGATTAGCCAGAGCTTCACCCAAGAGGACTGGACTAGCCAGTTCCTCAACTGTTGGTTCATTTGTTTTGTAAATTTTCAGTCATGTTTTGTTTGAATTTGCTCTTATTATCATATGTGATGAATGTTAATGTTGTTTATATGTTGAGCATGAGCTAAATTGTTGCAGCGGAGGTTTAGATGAAACCTCAATGCACTGTCTGATAATGGAATGCTAGGTTAGAGCCTTAGTGCATTGTTTTGATTGAGCAATGGGAAGAGACTAATGCTCATAGTGCCTGTGATTGATTGTTCTGTCAAAAGACAGTCAATACTAGGGGCAAACTAGTGAGCAAATTAGTTTTCCTCCCATTCTAGATGTATGCATAGGATATTCAACTCAACCTAGGATCACATTGTTTGGCGAGGACACAAAGGTGGACTCTAAGCCTTAGCTTAGACCACAATACCTTATTTCAGTCACTTACAATTTCAGTCTTATTTTGCTCCCTGCTCAACTAAATTTCTTATCTATCTTGTTGTTTATTTCTTGTATTTTGAAGCCTGTTGTGCATTGAAATCAGGGCACAAACTCACCCCTGCCCTTGGCTCACAGCCTTGGTTCCATGCTGTTTTGTCATCTTTGCTTTGTTAACTGTTTTGGTTCTTTGCAATTTCCATATTACTTTGCCTTGCTCACTGCCATAGTGCCTTGTCTCCATTGCTAGCTTAGGAAAATTTCTTGTATGCTCCCACTCCCTGTGGACTAATCCCTTGCTTACTCTCTATACTAAAACTTGGCCTTGTATACTTGCAAGTCTTTTGTGTGTCGTTCCCAAGCACACCAAGTTTTTGGCGCCGCTGCCGGGGAGTGGTGCTTGCTGCTGCTGATTTCCTTTGCTGTCCTGACCTGCAATCATTGCACTGAGTTGTCTGAGCTTCATCACTATCATTGCAGGTGCCACTGAGTTGCTGCAGAGCTGTGTTACTGGCCACCTGAGCTGCTGCTGCTGCTGGAACCTTGGCTGCTGCTGTTGCTATTGCTGGAGCTGGTGAACCAAGCCTGCTGCTGCCAAGCCAAAGTAACTGGGCTGCCAACTGAAGCTGCGTTTCACTGCTGGGCTTCTCTGGTGGTGGTCTGCTGGGCTTCGCCAAACTTTGCAACTGGGCTTAGCCACCTGCTGCTGCTGGGCTCTGCCTTTTTCTGTTGCTGGGCTCGTGATCTTCTGCTCCTGGGCTTCGCAGCTGATCCTCCTGGGCTCGTGTTGCTGAACCAACTCCAACTGTTGTTGGGCTTGGGCGTGAGCTGCTTAGGACGATCCTAAAGCCCAACTGGGCTAGTGCAACCAAAGGGAACAAAAGCCTAACTAGGGTTCCCTCCTTAACCAAGTAAGCCTAAACCATGAGTAACCCACTTGGGCCCCATTAAATATTCAATTTGGGTATGTAATAATTAATTTATTTTTAATTTGGGCTTGTAATAATTATTTTTATTTTTATTTTCTTTTTCTTTTATTTTCTTTTATTTTTCTTTTATGGGCTTGTAATTATTTATTGTTGTTTTTATTTTTCTTTTGTGGGGTGTGATAATTTATGCTAGGCTAAGTTCAAAAAAATTAATAATAATAATAATAATAAAAAAATTAAAAAAAAAAAATTTGCTCCTTATTTCAAAAACCAAAATTTTTCTCCCTCTTTAAAAACCAAAATTTTATCCCACCAAAACCAAATTTTTCCCAAAAATCCAAACCCTTTAAAAACCAAATTCTGAGCTTTGTACATTCTTTACTTAGCTTTTGAGCCAATCATGAATAGATCTTTTTCTACAGTTGGGGAGTACAACAAATCCCTTAGAGAACTTGCATATGGACAAACTTCACGTTATGAACCTTCCACGGACCATGATGTCAATAGTCATAGGAATTATTATGGACATTTTCAAAGTCCCGAGCCGCAATACATGAACCCTAATGACTATTCATACATGCATCATTCATCGCAACGTGAAAATGAACATTCTGTTAGAGCCTCACTCACACAATCATCACTTATGGATCAATTAGAAGCTCGAATCACAGCTTTAGAAATGCAATCACATGAGGAATCTGTCACATCTAATTTTCTTAGGCAACCTGAAATCTATGCATGTCCCGCATGTGGTAGTCTAGACCACCCTGTTGAGAATTGTCATATTTTGCATAATTTTAGGCAATTTAGAGAAAATCCAAGGTATGAAATGCCCATAAATTGTGAGAATGGTAGTCATTGGGACCATAATCAATCCTTTGAGGGTTGCGATCAATATTTTGTAAACCCTAATGACCATGCACACATGTACCATTCACCACAATTTGAACATGAAGAATTTTGTACTCCCATGAATTTAGACTCCACCACAGAAGCTTTAAGACTCAGTAAGCAAAACTTTGATAGATCTACATCACGAATTCATGCATATTTAGATCAGATTTTGCTTCACCTACAAAAGGAGGAAATTCATGAGGAAATGTATGTTGTCCCTAATGAAGTGTCTAGTCCCATTCTTGTAAATGATGTTGAATATGAACCTAATTTAGAGGAACATGAATCGAATAATGACACCACCACTGTTAATGAGGACCAATATGCATGCTACCATGATGATGATTATGATGATATGTTAGAAGAACATGAAAATATTGTGGAACCTGTTGGTTCAATAACATATGGCTTCTCTCCCTCGACCTTCATGAATGTTGTTTTTTCTAATACTCATTGTAATTCATATGATTTTGATATTGACATGGGATTCGTACAATTATTCTGTGAAGATGAGCATGACATAGGAATAGTTGAATCTTCTGTAGACACTAATGTTAATATGCATGAAAATATATTTGATGTGTCTGATTCTCTACCTAGGTCACATTGTGATATTTCTCCTGATTTGCCGATGCATGAGAATGAATCTGTTGATGATGTTGATGACTCTGATTGTGATCTTGCCAATTTGTTTGATGATTGTAAGCATGGTGTGACACGTGTAGAAGACTTAGGAGATGTTGATGTGATTAGTAATGATGTGCCTATCGTCCTACATAAGTCACAATCCGATGGCCTTCCACCCAACCTAGATTTGGTTTTTACCCATATTGTCAAACCGACTTTACTGAGAGTCCCTAATCTAGGTTTGGAACTGTGTGCTTCCCAAGTCCTTTTGGACTATTTTGCATCTAAGTATAATATCTTTGAGGAGCCACAGTTGGAATTAGCATGTTTGCCCGTCCCTAGCACAGTTCATTTCGAGCTAGACCTTGTGCATGATGAACCCCCAAAACTGCGAGATTTTGTTTCCAAAATTTTATCCGTTGAAAAATCCAGGTTTGGGGGTAGCTCATTTTGTTTCACAGTTTCACTTGCGTTTCTTTCCTGTTATATTTGTGTGAAGCTGTTGAAACCTCTACACTTTGTCTTTTGGGTTGATCCTCAACTCTTTAGATTGTTAGTGTATGGTGAATTTTTGTATATAATCCAGTAGATAAAATTTCTTAAAAACCCTTTTGTTCCTTTTGTATATATTTTGCTAATCCAATATGATCTCGGCTGACATATGTTGGATTCTTGCCTTGAATAACGGAGTTCTAATATTGCTTTCGCCGAAATCGGGTATTCTCTTTCCTTTTTCTCTACTCAACATGATCCTCTTCATATGTTGTATTATAATTTTGTTCATATTTTGAAACATTGAGGACAATGTTTAGTTTAGGTTTGGGGGTGAAAAGTAGATACTTTGATAATATGCCATAATTGAAAACAAGAACTCCTTCTTTTTGAAAAAATGAAAAATGAAAATAAAAAATTAAAAATTGAAAAAAAAAAACATAAAAATGGAGCTCATTTACCTTGAAATGTTGACTCTTGTGCAAATATGTAATTATTAGGAGTCTTAGTCTAGATATTTAGGCACCCTGATTCTAGCACAATTCACATAGTGATAAGAAATTTGCACGCGCACGATCTACCAATACATGTATAGCCTCGATCTTCAGGTGTTTATAGGAAGTCACGATTGCCAATCACTTTAGAATACTGAACGAAACTTGACTAGCTTGTTCTTTGGTTGGTTGGGATAGAAGGTGGAGGTTACATTAAGAAAGACAACCATCGAATTTAACTGGGTGCATCAAAAAGGGCTACCTCTTGCAAAGTGTCATGTAATTTTTGTTTCCTTTTGTATATGTATCAAAAGTGTTTCCTTATCAAAAAAAAAAAAAAAAATGAAATATTCAAAAAAAAAAATCAAAAAAAAAAAAAATGAAAAAAATGAAAATCAATCAAGTATTTATCAATTCCATCCTCTCTTGTTCCAAAAATAAAAGAGAGTAGTCAATGTAAATAAGAGTCATGTAAAGAGTCATCTTTTGTGTTTTATTGTAATAATCAAGGAAGGGTGTATGCCATTGATGTACAACGCGAGTAATTGTGAAATACCTCCAACTCATTCACAATTCTCGTAAAGTCCGGACAGCTAGCTAGATTTCGACCTTGGTTCTTAGCCTGAGAAACTATCTCTTGGTGATTAGTAGTCATAACATCCGATCTTTCTTTACACATGTGTAGATACACTTTACACTCTTATCACATGTCTTTATTTGTTATCAGTGCTAGGATTATGCCTTTGATAGCTAGATTGACATCTCCATTTTGCTGTGAGCTTAAACTGACTTGCACATGTCACATTTGATGGAATCTGAGCTTATATTTTGACCTAGAACTTTGTAGGTACGGTCTAAGCAAAC